>NW_023601754.1:51297677-51897677 GCF_014898055.3 Talpa occidentalis | reverse complement strand
GGCGGCCGTGCAACCACTCGCCGGCCGGTGTCCTGACAGGTCGTTTCTCAACCAGCCTCGGAGCGCGCGAGGGTTGGGGTTAGAGACGCAGCTGCCACGCTGTGCTCCTGGGGCGGACGGGCGCGCACCTGTCGGGTACAGACATCGCCGCTGCCCGTGAGAAGCCCCGGGGCCTGCGCAGGCGGCGGTGCCCCTCGCCCGGGCCGGGAAGCTCTTGCCTGCACCCGGCCTCTCTCTGGACCCCTCCCTGGGCTGTCCGATAAGGGGGTCATTGCCGCGGACCAGCCCAGCAGGAGACGATGAGGCCGTCTCAGGGTTGAGAGAAGCGCAGGGTGGTCAGGGATTCGGCTGAAGAAATGACACACACACTTCAAGAGAGTGTAAATCTGAGTGCGCTTTATTTTAGTCGGTGGTCAGTATATATGTGTTTTCTAACGGCGCAGGATCGGTTATCAGAGAACTAAACCAGTTGGCTCACAGGTTAACTTATCAACGACAAGGCAGTGATTTACGTCCAGAGTCACATTTGGATCTAGGCACATTCCGGAGCAGTCAGACCGTTAGTTTTGTCTTTTGTTTTATAGAATTACATTTTCTCTTAGCTAACCACTAAATTTATTAATTATTATTAATTTTAGCAGGTGCACTTATTTTTATGTAATCACACTTTTTCATGAAGGATCAAAGCTAAGGAATTTTAACACAGAACAGAGCAATTATTGAACTAACAATTTTGTTGTTCCACAAGGTTTCGTGGCGTTTCATTTGAGTCATCCTTGTTACTAGATTTCATGTGTTTCTTCCATTTAGCAGTCAATGCCCTTCACAGACAGAGAAAGAGGAAAGATTTTAGAGAGACGGTTGTAGTAGAACAAAGTCTGTGGGCCTTGAGAAGGCGAGATAAGGATCCGTGCGGTCAGCATTCCGGTAGTGGCTCCTGGGGGTCGTTATCTTTCCACAGGCTTCCGTCTCATCAATGTCTTCGGGGGGTTTGCTGTTCTCCCCCTGCGCGCTGGTTGCCCAGCCGGACCTAGGGACCGTGGCTTAGCCCTAAAGATCACTGCAGGGGGAGGTGCAGCAGGTCATGAGGCGCGTGGCCTGTGTCCCACGTCACCGGAGCTTCCGAGGCCCGGGCCTGCGGGGGCTGAGTGTGCCCTGGCCACTGGCCCTGCCTTGCCGGTTCACCCTCGGCAGCTGCACCCCAGGCTCCGCGCAGGGCCCGCCGAGAGAGGCTGTGGGGCGCACCCCAGTCGAGGCTCTCTGGGTCCCGGGGCGAGTCCACGTTGAACATTTGAGGAGCGGCCACGCTGTTTTTCAAAATAACCGCGCCGGTCCTGGCCCGTGGCAGCCTCCCGGCGCCGCCCCCACCGCTGCCCTGGGCTGACAGGTCTCCCCGGGGCTCGGGGCTCGGGATGGCCGCGGCCCAGCGCCGGGGAGCTGCTCGCGTCATCAGCCCTTTCGCATGTTTGGAGAAAGGACGCTTCAGGCCCGTTGCCGACGCTCCCATCGGGCTGCCCTCTTCGCCCCGCAGCAGCAAGCGTGCGCAGCACCTTGGGTGTAAGTCAGTTGTCGGGTATTTGATGAGCAAATGTCGTCTCCCGTTCTGCAGCTTGTCTTTCCATTTAGGGGAAGGTACCGTCCTTTGAGGCACAAAAGCAATTTTGATAGAGTCCACAGATTTATCTAATTTTTTTTAAGATTTCATTTTTATTTATTATTATTTTATTTTTTTTAATTTTATTTATTTGTGCATACAAGAGCTGGGGTGCAGGCCAGTGTTCCAGGGGGTGTGAGGATTCCCCAGAGACAGAGTGGGGAGCAGAACAGGCGGATCCACTGAAATCCACTGCTGAGGGGAGCAGCGGGGAGACGGGAGAGGCCTGCTGTGCCCTGCAGTTAGCTCCCTGGCCGGCTGGGGATCGAACTCGTGCTGCAGAGGCTGCCAATAGCTTGATAGTGCTGAGACTAAACCCTGCACCCCTAATTATTCTTACTTTGCTCCTGCTTTTGGTGTCATGTCTAAGAGGCATCGCTGGATCCAAAGTCACCAAGATTTCGTCTATGTTTTCTTCTAAGAGTTTTATAGTTTATAGCTTTGATGATGAGGTCGTTGCCCCAGTCAGAGGGTTTTGTGTTTTGTGTGTGATGTGAGAGGAGGACCCGGCCGCCATACCTGGCTGTCTCAGCACCACTCGTTGAAAAGACCCTGCCCCTGGAATTCCTGCAGCACCTTATTCCCGATGACACTGATGGCGTCCGGCTCGTCTCCAGGCTCAGGCTGCCCCATTGACCTCCAGGTCTTTCCTAAGCCCGCCCCCGAGGCCTTGATCACGCAGCTTTGCAGTGCAGTCTGAAAGCGGAGGCGTGAACCCTGGGGATTTCTTTTTCTTTCTCAAGATTGTTTTGGCCATTTAGGGCCCCTTGAATTTCCATATAAATTTGAGGATCAGACTGTCAATTTCTGTAAAAATCAACCTGGCATTGTGGGCCTCCCTGGGGGTGCAGGGGTTCAGCACAGCACTATCAAGCTATCAGCAGCCACTGCAGCACGTTTGATCCCCAGCCAGGGAGCTACCCACAGGGCACAGCAGGCCTCTCCACTCTCCCCGCTGCTCCCCTCAGCAGTGGGTTTCAGTGGATCCGCCTGTTCTGCTCCCCACTCTGTCTCTGGGGAGTCTTCTCACCTCCTTCTCCTCTGGCCTGCACCCCAGTTCTTCTATGCATGACAAAATCTTTTTTAAAAATCAACCAGGGGCCTCCCCGGTGGCGCAGCGGTTGAGCGCTGGGTTGCGAAGCTGCCCGCGGCCTCTGCGGCGCCGGTTCGATCCCCGGCTGCTCCCCGGCCACCGGAGGAGGGTCCCACATGGCGTGCAGACTTCTCCTGCCGCCCGCTGCTCCCCTCAGCAGTGTACTTCGGTCCTTCTGCCTGCTCTGCTCCCCGCTCTGGCTCTGGTGAATTCTCTCACCCTCCCGCGCTTCTGACTGTACCCAGTGCATGTATAAACAAAACAAACAAACCAGCAAACAAATAAATAAAGCATGCCTCTATAAAAAAAAAATTTTAAAAAATAAAAAAAAAAAAATAAAATAAAATAAAAATCAACCAGGCATTTTGACAAGGATTGCTTTATTTATTTTTTTTAAATAAATTTTATTTTTATATTCCCCATACAATTGCAACCCCCCCATTCTGACCCCAATCCCTCCCCTCCCGCCACCCACCCCCAGAAAGTATCTCTGGTTCATAGTTTTTTGTTGATTTTGATTTTCACTTTCTTATAGTTATTCTTTTTCCTGGTCCCTTATTTAAGTTTTCTAGATTCCTGCTGTGAGTGAGACCATCCGGTATTTTTCTTTTTCTTTCTGGCTTATTTCGCTGAGCATGATCCCTTCCAGCGCCATCCATGTTGCTGCAAATGGCATGTGTTTATCTTTTTTGAAGGCTGAGTAATACTCCATGGTGTATATGACAAGGATTGCTTTAGATCAATTTTTGTGCTGTCACTTTAACAATATGATCACTGGACACCTTCCTGTTTATTTTCATCGTCTTTGGTTTGTTTCAATGATGGTTTGTAATTTTCAGTCTGCAAGTCCTGCATTTCTTCTGTTAAAATATTCTTATTGCTTTATTCTTTTAGTTGAGATTGTTTTCCTAATTTAATCTTTGATTACTCAGCGCTCGTGTATAGAAGGCCAGTTTTGGGGTGTTGATGTTTCATTCTATAACTCACTGAATTAATTTATTAGCTCTAAGAATTGTTTTGTGGATTTCTTAGAAGCTTTTTATTTTTTTTTTTGTTTTTTGTTTTTTTTTTTTAAGAGAGGCATGTATTTTTATTTATTTATTTATGTATTCATTTGTTTGTTTTGTACAAGCACTGGGTACAGTCAGAAGCGCGGGAGGGTGAGAGAATCCACCAGAGCCAGAGCGGGGAGCAGAGCAGGCAGAAGGACCGAAGGACACTGCTGAGGGGAGCAGCGGGCGGCAGGAGAGGTCTGCGCGCCATGCGGGATCCTCCTCCGGTGGCCGGGGAGCAGCCGGGGATCGAACCGGTGCCGCAGAGGCCGCGGGCAGCTTCGCAACCCAGCGCTCAACCGCTGCACCACCGGGGAGGCCCTCTTAGAAGCTTTTTATACACAAGTTAAATACATATGTATAACGAAGTTCTAGCCAGGGCAACAGGTCAAAAAAAAGAAAGAAAGCAAGGCGTGTAGGCCGAGGCCCTTAGCATCTTCTGTCTCGTCCCCTGGGCTGGGACCTCAGTGCCAGGCTGAGCAGAGGGGAGTGTGTTCCTGATCTTGGGGGCCACGTCCCGCTCCACCACCGAGTGTGACGTCAGCGTGGGGTTGGTCGATGCCCTGTGTCAGGACGAAGCACGTCCCTGTTATTTGCCCTGTGCTGACCCTAAGCTGTGAAATACACAAGTGGTTGATTCCCACTGACTCAGCCAGGAGTTGGGTGAGTGCCCCCCACCCCGCCCCTGTCCTGAGCCTCACCCTGTCTCTGGTCCTGATGCAGTGGTTTCTGGTTTCACCCCAAAGAAGATCTCAGGCACACAGCTCCTTTTAGACGCCTTCTTTCTCTGTGGGCTTGACCTCTGCTCTGGGGCCTGGCTGGGCACAGAGACCCCCGTGAGACCACACCCTGGGCACTGAGACACTGCAGGCAGCTCGGCTCCGGGGAGGAGCAGCACCCACCTGCCAGCATCCATCCGCCATCCACCCACCCCTCCATCCACTCTCTGTGAGTTCATCATCCTCCGCTTGCTCCACTTGCGGTCATGAGCTCAGAGGCTGAGCGTGGATGACCACGGAGCCTGCGGACAACACGACAGGGGAGCAGTGGGCCCAGGACGCCATCCAGGCCGCTAGTGACACAGAGCGCGGAGGGAAAGCCAGTGACACCAAGCTCGGACTGGAGTGTTTATTCAGTGGTGCGCTCAGACCGCCAGGGGTCTTCACACACTCTGGCTTCGGGCAGTTACATGAGGCGTTCGTTTGCCAGTCACAGAAAGCTCTAGTGGGAGAGAAGGGAGGCCCGGTGCCGCCCTGGAGTGGGGACTGCAACCACCTCCTGGGTTATTCCCAGTGGAGTCGGAAGTGGGTTTTAGGGAATGCGGGTGGGAGAGACAGAGCGCCTGAGAGATGGACCCCTCTAGGGCATGGACATGGGCATCCCACTCCCTCCCCTTAGGACTGCGGAAGCCCAGAGCCAGGAGACTCTAGAGCTCAAGGGGCTTGGGGCTTCACTGATGGAGGGAACATTTCTCTAGGAGCTCATGGGTCCTCAGGCAGAGCCTCAGATCTTGCACTGGCAGCAGACAGGGACACCACAGCTGCACTGGGAGCAGCTGGGTTTACAACAGCTGGACTGGCAGCAGCTGGGCTTGCAGCAAACGGGGACACAGCAGCTGGACTGGCAACAGCTGGGCTTGCAGCAGCTGGACTGGCAGCAGGCGGGGACACAGCAGCTGCACTGGGAGCAGCTGGGCTTGCAACAGCTGGACTGGCAGCAGCTGGGCTTGCAGCAAACGGGGACACAGCAGCTGGACTGGCAACAGCTGGGCTTGCAGCAGCTGGACTGGCAGCAGACGGGGACACAGCAGGTAGATTGGGAGCAGCCACAGGAGCCGCAGCCCCCACAGGAGCCGCAGCCTCCCTTGCAGCCCCCACAGGAGCCACAGCCTCCCTTGCAGCCCCCACAGGAGCCACAGCCTCCCTTGCAGCCCCCGCAGGAGCCACAGCCTCCCTTGCAGCCCCCGCAGGAGCCACAACCCCCCTTACAGCCCCCGCAGGAGGCACAGCCCCCCTTACAGCCCCCGCAGGAGCCACAGCCCCCACAGGAGCCACAGCCTCCCTTACAGCCCCCACAGGAGCCACAGCCTCCCTTACAGCCCCCACAGGAGCCACAACCCCCCTTACAGCCCCCGCAGGAGCCACAGCTTCCCTTGCAGCCCCCGCAGGAGCCACAGCCCCCTTTGCCACAGCTGGCGCAGGGGCAGGCGGGCACACAGCAGCAGGCGGGCACACAGCAGCAGGCGGGCACACAGCAGGAGCCGCAGCCCCCACAGCCCCCGCAGCTGGAGCCGCAGCCCCCGCAGCCTCCGGAGCAGCCACAGCAGCCCATGGTCGTGGTGAGTGCGAGTGCGGGACGGAGCGGGTCAGAGGAGAGGAGAGAGGGAGGGTGGAGTGTGGGGCCTGGCGGGGGCGGGGCCTTTATACACCTGCCGGCCAGGTGCGCCTGCACGCGCCCTTCCTGCTTCCTGTGTGGGCTGCTCCGGGAGGTGTTTGTTTACCCTGTGCCGAACCCTCACGGGTCAGGAAGCACCACCCCCCCCAACACACACTCCTGGGCTCTAAATTTGGAGTCTTCCTCTCAGTGCCCATAAATAGAAACATCCCTGAGGCCTCATCCTCCCAGGAGCCGGGACGTGCTGGAGCCTTTGCCGCGTGCCAGGCAGCCAGGGGCAGGGGAGGCTGCTTCACTGTCCTCGGGAGGCACCCTCCACCCCCACCCACCCCAGCGAGTGCCCCGCGAGGCTGCACCCAGTGAGTGCCGTATAAAGACTTCATTAATTTCCAATTAAATTAAGACTAATTTGTCATCTAGTATTTTGAAATTAAAATTTTTATCAAGGTGATAGTATTTTGAACTTCCCCAGAGTTTTCAGTGGGAAGGGCCCTGCCCTGGCTTCCTCCGGAGGCTCCCGGGGCCCGACCCCTGCCCGCCTCCAGGGGGCACTCCGCAGGCGCATCACAGGGGAGGTAGCCTGATTCCCCCCCTGCTCCCCGCGCCCACGGGCTGTCCAGAGGCAGGCTGGGGGTCCGCCGCCCTGCCCCCAGGGCCTACGTGATGTTTGGCTTCACGTAGCCTTGCTTGGCGAGTCCACTGGTCACTTAGGCAGCGCCCTTCGAGTTTGCCCACCGAGTCTCCCCGTGCCTGTCTCTGTACCAGCCACGCAGCCCCCGCACACCTGGCGCCCTGGCCTGCCTGCAGCGCCGTGTCGGTCGGGTGGGTCTTCCATCACAAGCCGAGCCCAGCAGCCGCATTCAAGGCTATTTTCACTCTTTATAGAATGTTTAGTTTGGCAGATGAGGACATTATAGGAGAAGAAAACTATAGGCAGATATATCTTATGAATTTAAAACAAAAGATCCTTAAAAAATTAACTCCAGCAATACAACAACACACTTCGATGAAGTGGGTTTTTTCACAGGAATTCAAGGTTGGCTTGACGTTTGAAAAGGAATCAACATAATTAACTGCATTAGTGAAACAGGAGAAAGACCATATGATCAAATCAATAAATTGGGAATGAGTGTTCAAAAAAACCCCAATACCTGTTGCTGGTAAAATGAAACAACTCAGTATGCCAGGAGAGGGAATTCCTCAACATGATGCAAGTTCAGCACTGTGGCAGGTCTGACGCTCCCAGGAGTCCTACGTCTGCCCTTAGCTGGGTCTGACGCCGCAGACAAGGTGGTTGGCGGCTCCCGGCAGGCGGGGGACAGAGGCCCAGCACCTACTGCACTGGCTCTGCTGGCCCTCACTGACTCCCCGCGGGGAGAAGCCTGAAGCCTGGGGACCTGCGCTTTTGTAACGACCAGTAAAATCCGCTCCTTGCGTTGGAGAGAGACTTCGTCTGCCGCCCACATTCCCCAAGACAGTAGCTCAGGAGAAGCACAGACATGCAGGAGACATCAGCCGGTGAGCAGCACGGCAAGATCGCTAAACGCTCAGTGTGGGATAAATTGGATTCATCTTCGTAAGTTTCATTAAGTTTGATTGCATGGACCGTATCATGATTGTGCCTGAGAAGACCCCACAGCAAGCGTCGGACTGAGGGTGGAGGGCCAGGCCCTGAGAGGCAGGTGCCCACATGTCCCCCTCCACTCCAGGCGACTTTCCCAAGTCGAACTGAAAAGGTCTGCTGGGGCCTCCCGGGGGCGCAGGGGTTAAAGTCTCAGCCTATCAAGCTGTGAAGCACAAGTTCGATCCCTGGCCAGGGAGCTACCCACAGGGCATGGCAGACCTCTGCTGTCTCCCCGCTGCTCCCCTCAGCAGTGGATTTCAGTGGATCTGCCTATTTTGCTCCCCACTCTATCTCTGGTGAATCTTCTCACCCCCCACACTTCTGGCCTGCACCCCCCATTCTTTTTTGCATAAATAAATAAAAATAAATCTTTTTTTTTTTTAAAGTTCTGCTGGGATTTTTTTTTTTTAAGATTTATTTTATTTATACAAGAACCAGGGTAGAGGCCAGATGCATGGGAGGGTAAGAGGATTCACCAGAGACAGAGGGGGAACAGAACAGGAAGACTGATGAAATGCACTGCTGAGGGGAGCAGCGGGCGCGACAGGAGAGGTCTGCTCGCCATGTGGGTTGCTCTGAGGCCAGCGGGGATGGAACCCTCACTGCAGAGGCTGCAGACAGCTTCACAGCGCTGCACTCAACCCGCTGCACCACTGGGGAGGCCCCTCTGCTGGGATTTTAATCAAATGTATTGATAAATTAAAGAAAATCAGCATCTTTACAACATCGATTCTCTCAACCTACTTATTCAATTCTCTTTAATCCCTCAACAATGTTTGTGGTTTTAATTTTAGAGGTTAGAAGTTTTACACATCTTTTACATGATTTGTCGGTAGATAATCTTTGGATCAATCATAAGTATTTTTTTTCAAATCAGTGTGCAAACTGTTGTTAGCATATGAGAATATTAGTGATCTTGCTAAATTTATTTCCTTATTGTCATACTTATTTGCCGATTATTTTGGATTTTCCTTTGTATTTGCCCATATATTTACATCCCAGGATTTCCTTGCTCTTAAGTCTGTTTTCAAAATCGGCACTTTTGGGCCTCCCCGGTGGCGCAGCGGTTGAGCGCTGGGTTGCGAAGCTGCCCGCAGCCTCTGCAGCGCCGGTTCGATCCCCGGCTGCTCCCAGGCCACCGGCGGAGGATCCCACATGGCGCGCAGACCTCTCCTGCCGCCCGCTGCTCCCCTCAGCAGTGTCCTTCGGTCCCTCTGCCTGTTCTGCTCCCCGCTCTGGCTCTGGTGAATTCTCTCACCCTCCTGCGCTTCTGACTGCACCCAGTGCATGTATAAATAAATAAATATTAAAAAAAAAATTTCATTCTTTAAAAAAAAACAAAACAAAAAAAAAAAAATCGGCACTTTTACTGCATAACAAAGAAGGCCAGGGATGTGCCTGCGGGTTGGCCCTCCCCCCACCCCTGCTGTGTCGCTTGTTCCTGCGTCCCAACCCCGTGGATCTTTTCATTGCTACTCTCAGCGGTCACCGCGTTAGCCTGCTCGGCTGCTTGGGTTACATGACAGACAGCACTGCCGGTCGCTCACTGTCCTACGGTTCTGGCAACCGAGGTCCAAGGTCAAGGCTGAGGTAGGGTACCCTCTCCCTGGCTTCCTGCTGTGCCCTCGGGGGTGTCCCCTTGAGGGGGGCGCTCCAGGTGCGGCTTCCTCTTGGTATAAGGCCCCGTAGGGCTGTGGTCTCACCGCGGGCCTCGCTTAACCGCACTTTTAAATGGTGGGGTTAGGGCCCCCACCCGTGAATGTGGGGAGGGCAAGCCGTACCCCCTGCAGTTATTACTCTGCATTTGGCCCCATCTTAGCCCCTCCTAGGGCTGTTTCGCACCCCCCTGCGGGTCTGTGTCTTCTGCAGGATCCTTACGTTCAGCCGGGAAGCTGCAGGGTTCTGGGAGCGTGTGACACCCGCTGCGTTTTCCTCTGAGTGTCTGTCTTTAGCCTTCATTTTGAAGAACTTTTTTCCCGGACACGTAATCATTCGGCAGCAGTTCCCTGCCTTTGGGGCTCATAGGTGCCGGCCGGAGCCCCTCCTCTTGGGGGTCCGGGCAGCAGCTGCTCCTCAGAGCTTGGGGCCACGGTCTTGCTTTCCTGGCTCCCCTTTTCTATCTTTGCTCTTCCGAAGATTGATGATGGGGCCTGAGTCTAAAGCGGTCATTCTTTTTTTTTTTTTTTTTAAGATTTATTTATTTATTCATACAAGCGCTGGGCACAGTCAGAAGTGCAGGAGGGTGAGAGGATCCACCAGAGCCAGAGCGGGGAGCAGAGCAGGCAGAAGGACCGAAGGACACTGCTGAGGGGAGCAGCGGGCGGCAGGAGAGGTCTGCGCGCCATGTGGGACCCTCCTCCGGGGCCGGGGAGCAGCCGGGGATCGAACTGGCGCCGCAGAGGCTGCGGGCAGCTTCGCAACCAAGCGCTCAACCGCTGCGCCACCGGGGAGGCCCTAAAGTGGTCATTCTTCTTGGGTCTTGCTGAGCTTCTTAAATCTGCGGGGTGGTATCTTTTGTCAATTCTAGAAATTTCTAATGCCGTTTCTCCAAATATTCCTTTTGCCCTCTTGGCTCCGCCCCTCTGCCTTCCGTTGGGACTTGTGTCGCCCCATCTGCGCGGCCCCCACACTCCCGCCTGCACCCCCGTCCCGCTGCCTCCTGCCGCAGTGTTGATGTTTCCCCACAGGCCTGTTTTGAGTCCCTGAACGCGGGTCCGCGAGGCTCAGCGGCCTGCCCGGCACCCTCTGTCCTTTTCTGCTCCAGGGCATGAGAATGTTGATTTGGCGGGTGGAATTCGTCCCTCTTTCCCCGTCGCCTCGATATGCCCCCCTATATGCCTGCGGGTCTGCTGCCCCGCCGGGCCGGGGCCACCGCCAGCCGGTCACCAGCACAAGGCGCCTGCAGGTGGCCAGGGGCAGCGGTGGGGGCGCCGGGGCGCAGGGTGAGATGGGCCGAGGGGCCCCGGAGGCGGCTCGGTGGGCACCTTGCTGGGGAGGGCAGCCGCGGCCGGGGTCTGCGTCCGGCTTGGAGGAGCACCCGGGCCCCCAGGCAGATGAGCATGACCCGGTCAGACCCGTGTTCCCCGAAGCCTGGCTGACACGAGCACGTTCTTTAGTTTCACCCCATCTTTCTCCTGTGCATCCCCCCACACCCCTGATGCCGCGGGCCTGTCTCGCCCTAAGAAGTCCCCCCGTGTCCCCCTAAGAAGGCCGGGGTCTCGCGTGCCCAGCGCTGGGCAGCCGCCACGGCGCCCGGGTCCGTGTGGCGGGCAGACGCCTCCCCCTCATGCCGCCCCTTGCCATGTCCAGCCCGCCGTGAGCCAGGAATGGATTCCGAGTCTGGGTACCGGATTTCTCAATTTCAGAATATTGATTTTTTTGTCCCTTTTGAATTCATTTTTAATTTAATTCTAAGCCAGTGTAATAACACATATTTTTAACATGTTTTTAACGCTGCGCCACTGAAACGTGCATGTTGAAATGTAACGAAAACTCTATTTTCTCGTTTTCAAAGCACGACTTCAAAAACATATTTTGTAATTTTCTTTTCTTCTTAGTTTCTAATTACAATAAAGTCGCTTCGTAAAAAAATTAATCTTAAATCAAACTGAGAAACAAGTGGGCAGCAAGCAGCAAGCACGGCAAAGCACCCACTTCTCGGCGCGCGGAATTCCTGCAAACGCAGGGGAAGCCGGAAACAGCGGCCGGCCCGCGACGGCCGCCGAGGGCGGGCTCCCGAGGCCGCGGGGTGGACGGCGCGGGCCAACACCTCCGGCCGCTCGAGCCGGCCACGAGAGGCGCCTGGAAACACGGCGGAAGCACGCGTGCTGGGGAAACGGCCTTGATCGGGGAAAATAGGCGGAAGTCTAAACAGTAATACACGCTTCGGTGGTGATTTTTTTTGACTACTAAAATTTGAGGATTATTTTCCTTTCGTCGACCACTTTACCATCCTTGTTCATCATAATTTCAGTCGCTTTTTTTAAAATAAACGTTATTTTTGAGAAGTTTCAGATGAACAGAAACCCGTGACGATGACCCGCGCGGAGCGCCGCGCCCGCCCCCACGGCCCAGCCCCCTGCGCGCGCGTCTGGGTGACTCGGGCGGGCGCTGACCCGGCGGACCCGGCTGACCGGCAGCCCCGCTGACCCGCTGACCGGCTGACCCACTGACCCGCTGACCGGCGGACCCGCTGACCCGCTGACCGGCGGACCCGCACGCCCGAGGGCCACGCTGGGCTGGGCTCGCCCGCCCTCTGGTGTAAGGTCCTCTGCTGCTCCAGGGCAGAAGAACGCTGATTTGGCGGGTGGAGTTCGCCCCTCTTTGCCCGGTCGCCCGAGTGCCCCGATGGTCTCCAGCGGCCTCGCCTTAAGCCCTTGCTGGGCAGCAGCGGAGCGGGAACCCCTCCGAGGCCTGCTGTTACGTTTCTTTCCAGTAGTCACTGTTCCCGTTGCTTTTTCTATCTGGCAGGTTATTTTGCGGGGCCGGGGGTGACATTCCGGTCCAGGGAGCCCAGCCCCCTGGCACTGCCCACCTTGGCAGCCCCCAGCAGGTATGCCCCCCACTGCCTTGGACACGCTGCGGGCGTTCCCCTCGAGCCCGGTGGGTGCAGGGCAGGCTGGGGCTCATGCCCCCTGCCCGGAGCCGCAGCGTTGCCCCCACCCGGCCCCCCTGTGCCCGCCGGGTCCTTCCTGTGAGCCAGTTGGGCTCCTAAACCGGGGCGCCTCCTGGACCCCGCGTCCCTCCGTGCTGCTGCCCCCACTGGCCGGACACTGCCCCCGGGTCCCCCCCACTGCGGCCGCCCGTTGCTGCCCAGGGCGAGCGCGGGGTCAGCGGTCACCGCGGAGCCGCCCCCTCTGGCCGGGAAAGCCCGCGGGGTGCGGGTGCCTACGAGACCCCCAGCGCCTGCAGGGGCGGAGCGGGGGCCTGGGGCAGCGCGGCGGCCAGCGGGGAACCCCAGAGCAGGACAGCGGCCTGTCAGGAGGAGTCTCGTGTCCCCCAGACTCGAGCTGGGAAGAGTGAAGAGGTGGAGGGAGTCCGCTTCGGGGGACGCGGTGCCCAAGCAGGCCCCGCGCAGAGGGCGAGATTATGCAGGCAAACCGTGGCCCCGGGAGGGTGGGTGGACGGCCCCCGACTGCTGGCCCAGCACCCCTGCCTTCACGAGCCTCACAGGAGGCCGGGATGGGGTGCAGGAGGAGCGGGTGCAGCGGGACGGGCGTCTCCACGGCCTGCAGGTGCAGACATCCCCAGTGGCCGTCACTGGCTGAGCCCAGGCATGGACGCTCGGGGGGCACGTCTTTAACTGTGATGTTCCCAGCCGGGGAGGCCGCCCGCCCCTTGGGGTCCCGACCCACCCTCCATGCCTGAGCACAGGGGCCGGGGCCTTCGGTGCAGCTTCCTCTGTGCGCCCCTGCCCCGCCCCAGGCCCCTGGTCTGGGTGAGACCCTTAGTGGTTCCCTGCCAGTGGTCAGCCCACCAGCGGCCTGGATCCCCTTTGCTGAGGAACCTAAGGTCCTCACTGGCCTGGGGGTAAGAGCAGGACGCGCATGGGGAGCTGTTCTCCTGTCGCCTGGTGTGGGCCACGCCAGCATTGACCGAGGAGAGTGTGGTGTGGACGAGTCCCTGGTGGGGGAGCAGTGGCCCAGGCCAGGGGAGGGGTACAGCCTCGCATGGACGGCTCACGACGGGGCTGTGAAAATCCCCTGCTGGGCCCAGGGATGCTCGGTGCTTTGGCTTTATTTTACTTTCTAGATATCGCGAGACAGAAACGCAGAATGGCCGCGCCTCCTCGCCTGGGGACATAGCTGCAAGGGAGTCAGGAGCAAGGATTGCAGCCCGAGCAACATGCAGGGGGAGGCGCTGGACCCCAACACCACACATTCCCTGCCCCTAAGGAAAGCCCCACGGCCGGGGCCGGCACAGGGGCGGGACCCAGCCTGCGTCCTCCATGTGCCCAGGGCTCCACCCCCCCGCCCGCCCCATGCCCTGATGGCACTTTGCCAAACCCTCCGTGGAGGGCGGTTCTGTTCCTTATTCATCACTGTGTGACAGAGACAGCGACAAAGCGCTTACACCACACAGGACGTTGCTTAGCAGCGACAGGGACCATTTTATTGAAAGGAAAGTTCTTTGTATTTTAACAGACAAGTGTGCGAGCCCGCTGGGAAGGAGCCGGGCTAGGCTGTCGGCAAAAGCGAGTGGCTCAGAGGAGACCCAGGCGGGAGGTGTTCTCGCCACAGAAGCCCGCGGGGGCCATTCTTGACCAGCCCCTGGTGGCCCCGAGGAAGGGGCCAGTGCCCGGCGAGACAGAGAACAGGAGGAGCAGGAAGACCAGCCGGGGCCACTTGCTTCCTAAAGGACAGTTGGTGAGCGCTAGGACAGGCCTCCTGCAGGGCATGTCCAATTGCATGATGGGGTTCCATGCGCTTGATAAGGGGAAAAGCGAGGGCCATGGAGCGGGAGGTGTCAGGGGAATGAAGAGGTCCCTGTAGACATTAAAACTGGAGAAAGCTGGCTGAATCCCACACTGGGAATTATCTCAGATCTTGCACTGGCAGCAGACAGGGATCTTGCACTGGCAGCAGACGGGGGCGCAGCTGCACTGGGAGCAGCTGGGCTTGCAGCAGCTGGACTGGCAGCAGCTGGGCTTGCAGCAAACGGGGACACAGCAGCTGGACTGGCAACAGCTGGGCTTGCAGCAGCTGGACTGGCAGCAGACAGGGACACAGCAGGTAGATTGGGAGCAGCCACAGGAGCCACAGCCCCCACAGGAGCCGCAGCCCCCACAGGAGCCGCAGCCCCCACAGGAGCCACAGCCCCCACAGGAGCCACAGCCTCCCTTGCAGCCCCCGCAGGAGCCACAGCCCCCCTTGCAGCCCCCGCAGGAGCCACAGCCCCCCTTACAGCCCCCACAGGAGCCACAGCCTCCCTTGCAGCCTCCACAAGAGCCACAACCCCCACAGGAGCCACAGCCTCCCTTGCAGCCCCCACAGGAGCCACAGCCCCCTTTGCCACAGCTGGCGCAGGGGCAGGCGGGCACACAGCAGCAGGCGGGCACACAGCAGCAGGCGGGCACACAGCAGGAGCCGCAGCCCCCGCAGCCCCCGCAGCTGGAGCCGCAGCCCCCGCAGCCTCCGGAGCAGCCACAGCAGCCCATGGTCGTGGTGAGTGCGAGTGCGGGTCGGAGCGGGTCAGAGGAGAGGAGAGAGGGAGGGTGGAGTGTGGGGCCTGGCGGGGGCGGGGCCTTTATACACCTGCCGGCCAGGTGCGCCTGCACGCGCCCTTCCGTGTTGCTGTTTATGGTCTCTGCCATGGGAAACTGTGTCATCTTAAAATATGAAAGGATCGCCTCACACATGTGACGCCTTTCCTACCTGCACATGTGCCCTCTGGCTCTGAGGCTCCTGTCTGCGCCCCCACCAGGCGCGACCCTCCCGCTGTCCCTCTCCTCTGACCCGCTCCATCCCGCACTCACCAGGACCGTGGGCTGCTGCGGCTGCTCCAGAGGCCGTGAGGCTGCGGCTTGGCCTGCGGTGAGCGTGGAGGCGTGAGGTGTGCCCGCTGCAAACGTGCCCGTGCCCCTCCCAGGCTCACTGCTGCTCCCTGATCCCTGAGATCTTGGTAAGAGAGCCGGACCCACTCTCGCCCCTGCCGCGCCTCCCAGCTCTCGGCCTCGGCTCACAGCCCGCTCCTCTCCAGGCGGGCGCCGGGGCCAGCGCGTCCACCCCAGCCGCCCGCCGGCTCTGGGGGCTGCCTGGGCATCCAGCCGCTCCCGCCCGACCCCGGGTGTGCACACTCTGCCCGCCCCCAAGGGCCTGGAGCCCCTGGGGCGCCGCATTAGGGAAACAGCCAGGAGGGCCTGCTTCTCCCCACTGGCTGTGCTCCCCGCCGGCCGTGCTCCCCGCCAAGCGCCAGGCTCCGCAGCGCTGCCTTTTCAAGCAAAGAACAGTCGGGAAAGCTTGACCCAGCCTTGACCCAGCCGAGGCTAGACCGACTCACCACCATGACAAGACGCAGCTGAGAGATGGGGTGACCTCAACACGGCCAGGGATGGGGGCCCGCTCCGTGGCCGGGCAGGAGGGGATGATCGCCTGGCGCCCGCGGGGTCCTCCCAGCGCCACCCTCCCCGCTGGTGCCGGGCCCCGGTGGAGGAGTCCGCGGCGGAAGCCCCGGGCGGGCGCCCCTGCGCACACCTGCTCCCCGCCCGCTCCCCACACCCGCCACGGCTCTGCCCGTGTCTGGCCAAGCTCTGGCCACCGCCTCGGCCCTTCCCGGCCCCCCCCGGGACGAGGCCGGGGCCCACTGCACCCCGTGCGCCACCCCCACCCACCTGCCGGGTGCTGCCCCAGGGGCTCCCCAGCCTCTCTCGTTTTCGGTTTCTTCATCTCCCTGCTCTGCGGTCTGGGGTTTGTCTTCTGTTGAACGCGAACAACCACCACCTTTTCCTTCCGTTTATCCACAAGTTTTTTCTAAAACTGACTTTTTAGAGCAGTTTACCTTCACCACAACATTGACAAGATGGGGTTTCCCATAAACCCCTTGGCCCCACGCACCCCCCCCACTACCAGCATCCCAGACTCGTCTGTACCCCCAAAGCCAGAGGGGCTCACTCCTGGCTACGCACACTGGGGTGTGGGCGGGTGTGTGACCCTGCGTCCACTGCACCTGTCTGAAGAAATGCTCCCCTCCTCCCCGACACCTCGTGCTCCCCCAACCCCTCCTCCCCGACAACCCGTGCTCCCCAGCCCCCTCCTCCCCGACATCCTGTGCTCCCCACCCCTTCCTCCCCGACACCCCATGCTCCCCAGCCCCCTCCTCCCCGACACGCCGTGCTCCCCACCCCCTCCTCCCCGACACCCCGTGCTCCCCACACCTTCCTCCCCGACACCCCATGCTCCTCAGCCCCCTCCTCCCCGACACCCCGTGCTCCCCAGCCCCCTCCTCCCCAACACCCCGTGCTCCCCTACCCCCTCCTCCCTGACACCCCGTGCTCCTCAGCCCCCTCCTCCCCGACACCCTGTGCTCCCCACCCCTTCCTCCCCGACACCCCATGCTCCCCAGCCCCCTCCTCCCTGTCACCCCGTGTTCCCCACCCCCTCCTCCCCAACACCCTGTGCTCCCCACCCCTTCCTCCCCGACACCCCATGCTCCTCAGGCCCCTCCTCCCTGACGCCTTGTGCTCCCCACCCCCTCCTCCCCAACACTCCGTGCTCCCCCGCGCTCCTCCCCTGCAACCCCACGGTGTCTCTGCGTCTGCCCCTGCCTCTCCCGAAGGCCCGAGCCAGATCCCAGCGTGATGCTCGCGGGGCTCCCGCACCTGGACGGGCATCGCGGTTCCTGCATGGCCGCAGCCGACCAGCTCCGTCCTCCAGCCACTGGGTCACGGCCCCGGCCTGAGAGGGCGCGGTCCATCCGGCCACTCACCTAGCGAAGGGCCTCCTGGTCACTCCCGAGCTTGGGGCCGCCGGGACTAGAGCCGGCCCGCCCGGAGCCTGCGGGCTGCGGGGGCACCTACCGGTCTCAGCGCCTTCGGGCGAGTGAACGCAGGAGCACACATGTGCCTGGCGCGCACGAAAATAAAAGCCGCCAAATGACCGTGTGCTGCGGGTTTGCCCCCCGCGCCAGGGCGGCTCGGGCACCCCGCCTGGCAGCACCTGCTCTTGTCGGCTTCGTTTTTTTCATTTAAACGGTTCGTTTCCAGGCCGGCGCACAAAATCCGGAATCAGCCGCAGAAAATGTCCCGGAACTAGTAAGTGTCTGGGGTTGGGCTGCAGAGCCCAGCGCGGCGGCGGGAAGGCCCCGCGCACCTAGCAAGGCCCTCCCGCCAGGACGCGCCTCGCAGGCGAAATCTTCTCTTTAAAGACGTGTGCACGTGCGCACACAAGAGCGGGGTGCAGGCCGGAGGTGCGGGGGTGCGAGGACGCCCCAGAGACAGAGCGGGGAGCCGCGGAGCCGAGGGGAGCGGCGGAAGTCAGGAGAGGCCTGCCGCGCCCTGTGGGCAGCTCCCTGGTGGGGGGCCGCGGACAGCTGCACGTGCCGAGACTAAGCCCTGCGCCCCGGGGGCCCCGCGAGGTGGACTCTGACGACGGCCATCCACACGCGAGAGACGCGCCAGCCAGCCCGGCGGGTTCCAAGCCACCCCGGGAAGCCCGCGGGCCCTCGTTGGCGACAGCAGCGAGCAGGCGGCGGGAGGCCCGCGGCCGGGCGGGCACCAGGAGAGGGCGGCGCGGCCCAGCTCCAGGCCCGCGTGCGGGGCGGCCACCACGGCTGCGTCTCTGCCGAGCAGAGGGACACAGGCCCACCGGACCCGGGGCCGGACCAGCAGCCGCTCCCTGGGCCCAGAACAAGCGCCTGCCCGCGAGGGGCACTCCAGGCCGACACTGCGCCCTGCGCGGGCTCCTGACCTCACACGCCGCGAGGAGCCCGGGGGGGGGGGCCTGTTGCTGGCACGGACCCCACCCTACCTGCGGGAGACACACCCGGAGCTGTGGGCGCGGGGCGCCTTCACGCCGCCCCCGGACACCTGCGCCTTGAGAGGGGGAAGACCAGGCCCCGCGGGGAACCGTCCTCCCGAAACAGGCCACGCGCCGCCTGCGCCCGCCGCGCACGGGATCCCGGGCCAGCCTCGAGGCAGACGGGCAGGGCCGCCAGGGCCTCCAGACGGGAGGACGCCCGGGAGACCCCCAGAGCCCGGAGCCAGGGGAGGGCGCGGAGGCGGCGGGGCCGAGCAGGACAGGGCGGCCGGCCCCCTCCAGGGTGGGAGCCGCGGTGTCCTGCTTCCAACCGGAAGGGGAAGGACACCCCCAGGGTAAACTGAGGCAACATGAGCGCGACACAGAAACTCAGGTGACACAGACGGCGACCCCTCCGGGCCTCGGGCTGAGGGTGCCGGCTCCCCTCTGGCTCCTTATTCCCCCGCCGCGCGAGGAGACCTGTGAGCTCCGCGCAGAGACGCCGCCAGGAAGTCAGCACAGCCAGGGCAGGGCACGTGGGCGGGACAGTCGCCTCAGGCCGCCCGCGCCCCCAGGTCCTGTGCAAGCACACGCATGAGCTGAGCCCGGGGACAAGGAAAGTGGGTGCTGTCCTGAGCCAGCAGGAAGGCACAGAGAGGAAAATAGGACCTGGAGAAACAGCAGAAGGTCACGTGGACACACCCACGTGCAGGCGCACCTGGCCAGCAGGTGTATAAAGGCCCCGCCCCCGCCAGGCCCCACACTCCACCCTCCCTCTCTCCTCTCCTCTGACCCGCTCCGTCCCGCACTCGCACTCACCACGACCATGGGCTGCTGTGGCTGCTCCGGAGGCTGCGGGGGCTGCGGCTCCAGCTGCGGGGGCTGCGGGGGCTGCGGCTCCTGCTGTGTGCCCGCCTGCTGCTGTGTGCCCGCCTGCTGCTGTGTGCCCGCCTGCCCCTGCGCCAGCTGTGGCAAAGGGGGCTGTGGCTCCTGCGGGGGCTGCAAGGGAGGCTGTGGCTCCTGTGGGGGCTGCAAGGGAGGCTGTGGCTCCTGTGGGGGCTGTAAGGGGGGCTGTGGTTCCTGTGGGGGTTGTGGCTCTTGTGGAGGCTGTAAGGGGGGCTGTGGCTCCTGCGGGGGCTGTAAGGGGGGTTGCGGCTCCTGTGGGGGCTGTGGCTCCTGTGGGGGCTGTAAGGGGGGCTGTGGCTCCTGCGGGGGCTGTAAGGGGGGTTGCGGCTCCTGTGGGGGCTGTGGCTCCTGTGGGGGCTGTAAGGGGGGCTGTGGCTCCTGTGGGGGTTGCAAGGGAGGCTGTGGCTCCTGTGGGGGCTGTAAGGGGGGCTGTGGCTCCTGTGGGGGCTGCAAGGGAGGCTGTGGCTCCTGTGGGGGCTGCAAGGGAGGCTGTGGCTCCTGTGGGGGCTGCGGCTCCTGTGGGGGCTGCGGCTCCTGTGGCTGCTCCCAATCGACCTGCTGTGTCCCCGTCTGCTGCCAGTCCAGCTGCTGCAAGCCCAGCTGTTGCCAGTCCAGCTGCTGTGTCCCCGTTTGCTGCAAGCCCAGCTGCTGCCAGTCCAGCTGTTGTAAACCCAGCTGCTCCCAGTGCAGCTGCTGTGTTCCCGCCTGCTGCCAGTCCAGCTGCTGCAAGCCCAGCTGCTCCCAGTGCAGCTGCGCCCCCGTCTGCTGCCAGTGCAAGATCTGAGGCTTGCGGCCAGACCTTTGCTTTCTCGGGCTTAGATGAAACCTGTTGTCCTGGGCTCCCCGAATCAACCCCTGTCCACATGCTACTGAGGTCACGCTGTCTTTTCCTGCTTTCTGTCCCCATGTGCGTGTCCTCCACAGCCCAGCTCTCCATCTGGGACCCGTCTGGCCTCCCAGCTGAGGAGACATGCCCCCAGAGGCTGGAGAGCCTCTGCTGAGAGGCAGGTGGCACCCGTCCCCGCCTGTGTGGGCGCCTCCCTGCCCCCGGGGCTGGCCCGCGGGGTCTGAGCCTGCACGCAGCTCCATGACCCCGAGCATGTTGAGCGCTGTCTCCACTGGCTCTCAGGACTCCCTCCCTGCGCCCTCCCTTCCCTACAAGACATCCTTCCCTCCTCCCTTCACCCCCATCTGTTTAAAAAAAACTAGACAACGAGTTCCCCTTAATAAAATACATCATGACCACTGTGCTCGGAAGGACTCGTCTTTTTTCTTTTTTTTTTTTCAAAAGATTTATTTATTTATTTATTTATACAAGCACTGGGGACAGTCAGAAGCGCGGGAGGGTGAGAGGATTCACCAGAGCCAGAGCGGGGAGCAGAGCAGGCAGAAGGACCGAAGTACACTGCTGAGGGGAGCAGCGGGCGGCAGGAGAGGTCTGAGCGCCATGCGGGACCCTCGCCCGGTGGCCGGGGATTGAACCGGCGCTGCAGAGGGTGCGGGCAGCTTCACAGCCCTGCGCTCAACCGCTGCACCACCAGGGAGGCCCAGAAGGCCTTTTCTTTTCAACGCTCTCCTGCATGGTGGTGATTTAGCGGTTTCCTCAAAACGGTGCCTTGGCACCCGTCAGCGAGGCTGGACGGTCCCCACGCCTCCATATAGACATCCACGCTCCCCTCTCCACTCAGCATCCTGGCCCTCTGCTGTAGGATGGGCAGGCTCGCCAGGGGGAGGGCTTGGGCACTGCCACAGAAGGTCCAGAGTGCCCCAACCACGCACCCCATGCCCCCCAATCTCCCCCAGCCAGATGCAGGGATGCTGGTCCTGGAAGGAGCTTTTGCAGGCAGAGGCTGGGGAGGGAGGCGTGACGTGCCAGGCGCCTCCCTGGGAGCCACAGCACACGGCCCGACCCAGAACTGGGATTTCAGGATTCGGGTGCGTGGGCCACAGAGGCGGGGAGAGCAGCCTTCCAGACAAAAGGAGGCCCTGTGTGCACCCTGGGGGACCTGAGGAAGCTAAAGCTGTTTCCTGGTGACATGCTGCTGGGCTGAGATGCTCCGGGGACAGGCCACACGCAAGGTCTGGAAAATCACAGCGTTTCTGGGGAGGTGGGGACACGAGTCGCCAGAGAAAGTTCTCTACCCAAAGGACACCGAGCACAGAGACAGGGGCGCTACAATAACAAGAAACATCAGGGCATGAACCCCAAGAAAACGGACAGCAAACTACAGATAACTGCAGACAGCAGCACACGGAGCAGGGTGTGATTTTGCAGAAAGGCATCCCAAGCTGAAAGAGGTGTGGTGTTCAGGGAGATAAAACCACCGAGAAGTCAGACCTTACACTTTGCACCGGCTGGGAAGCGCGCCCAAGGCCTCACCTTCCAGAGAGCTCAGGTCACGCAGCTGGAAGAAGAAGACGGTGTCTACGGGGTCTGGCTCCATGTGGGAATTCTAGAGAGGAGGCAGCAAACGGGAAGCTAGTGTTTGTATATTCCTACACCCCACACGGAAACAGGCAAAGTAACTAGACAGCAAGGCAGAAATTCCCTGTTGAGATTCATAACAAAAGCAGGTGATCCCAAAGCGCACGTTTCTCAGGAGCCGAGTCCCCCCTGGGGTGGCAGGCACGCGGGAGGAGCAGGGCCGGCCCACAAGAGCAGCCCTCAGCACAGGCCACTGCGTCACAGCATTTCCCACTCAGCCCTGACCCAGAGGCCCACCTCGCTGCAGCGGTGAGAGGTGCGGGGCCTGGGCGACATCACCTCGCAGGTGACGAAGGCACCGCACAGCAGTGCACAAGATTCAGCCAGACAGCGGAAGTCAGAAACAGAACATTTGAGAAATGAGGTGATAGCTTTCAGGGGGAAGTGAGAGGCAGAAGAGATCCTTTGAGAAATAATGCCTCAGATGGAAGGAACATGACATCACAGGAGCACAGCGAATGTCTTAAGTGAAAATGAAATGGGGAGGCAGAGAAGGAAGCAAGAGGAAATGACAAACACCGAGGAAAGCAGGCAAAGAAGGCCCAACAGACATGCGCCAAGTAGGAGTCTTGGGAAAAAAACAAAGCTGGGTCTCCTGGTGAAACCATTACAGCAGAAAGAGAATAAGCAAAGGCACTAAGCAGCACCAAGGCATGGAAGAGAAGGCGTACGGGGCAGGCGGCGCAGCATGAAATACAAGATAAGACAGCTGACTTGAACCCATGTCAGGAAATACATTAAACGTAAATGGACAAAACTCGCTAGTTTAAACATAAAGATCACAAAGCTAGCTTAAAAATGCCCAACGATATACAGATTCCAAAGCCACATGTAAACATAGATGTGGAAAAATTTAAAATGTAGAAATGTGGGGTAAGGGAGCACTCCCAGGAGCATGCCTGCTCCTGCTGGCCTGGGCTGCTGGTTCCCTCTCTAGGCCCTGCCCGGCCCCCCACCCGCTCTCCAGCACAGCTCAGCTTGCATCCCCAGAGAGCTGGCCCTTTGCAGAGCGCTGGCCCCACCCCCACCCCACCCCACCCCACCCCACCCCCCCACCCCCCGCGCTGGCATTGCTGGTCCAGGCTGGAGAAGGGGTCTGGCAACTCGGCACCCACACCCCAGCTACCCCGTGACCCCACGACACGCCGGCTTTCATTCCCCAGCACCCTTCCTGCGGCCAGAACACAGCAGGCCCCTCCCCCTGCTGCCACCGTCCCCCACAGGCAGGCCGCCCCCTCAGCCGAGCTACTCAGGAAGGCCCTCGGCGGGGCCAGGGGTCTGCACTCCAGAGAAGGCCTGCCACTTGCAGGCTGGTGGCTCACGAGACGCCTGGGCCAGGCACACTGGACCTGAGGGCGCCGCCCCAAACCAGGGGCAAAAGTCAATGTCCTGGATCCCAGACGCTCAAGCGCGGCCAGGGGACGCAAGCCGCAGGCTTCCTGGGTGGCCCGGTGGGTAGCACCTGCGCGCTCGGGCCAGGGTGTGACCCGCTGCCTGGGCAGGAGGGGTTCCTGAAGAAGAAACAAAAATAGAAACGCTTCCCAAAGACATTCCACGCTGCTGCGCTCAATTCTTAAAAACCAGTGGCCAGGAATCCCCAGGGAGCAATGGTCTAGGGAACGCTGAGCTGCCTGCGGGGCCCAGCCGGGAGGGTCAGCAGGACTAGGAGGTTCCGGCTCCCCCAGGGTGTGAGGGGAAGCGCCCCAGAGGGCAGCGTCAGGGGAATCTGCGGGGATGGCCGGGGGAGGGGGGGCGCCACTGGCGAGGGCACTGCGGCTGAGAGGCCTCCAAGAGAAAGCCCAAGGTCATGGACGCAGCAGGCTGGACATCCCGGGGGCCTGAGCTCTAGCCCATCGTCTGCCTTCTCCTGGTACCTGGAGCAAGACCTGCCCCTCCCCTGCCGGTGAGCACTTCCCTTTGATCTCCGTGGCCAAAGGGCACCGGTGCTTGTGTCCACTATGGCCTCCAAGGCCCCCCTTCCGGCAGCCAGAGGCCTTCCCAGCCTGTCCCAGTACCCTTCCTGCTCAGGCACCTCCCCGGGGCCCTGGCTGGGGTCCCATGCAACGGGCTGCTGGGCTCACCTCTGGCCTGCAGCGTCCAATAAAGGGCTGCGAGACCTGCCTGTGTGCGGGGAGGGTGTGCAGTGGGGTAATGCCCGGGGCCTCCCAGTTTCTAGATCCTAACCACCTGCCCCCCCTCCCCCAGCGAACACCACTTGGCTGCAGCCCCAGTGTGGGGCTGGGGGCGGTGCTCACCCCGAGCTAGGGGCCAGGCCCGCGTCCTCACGCCTGGTCTTGGGTGCTGCCAGGCCTCGGGAGAGCAACCCGCAGAGCTGCGCGGCAGCCCGCCCCAGGCCCGGAGCGCCCCACACAGACAGAGCCCCCCCCAGCACCTGCCCACGGCGGGACCAACCAATGCTCCCAAAGGTACCTGGCCTTTGGGGTGACTGTTAAAACAGGAGGTCCCCCCAAATGAGATGGACGGGGTGGGTGCCCAGAAATCCCAGTCACATATAAAGCTGGGGGGCTCCCAGGGATACTGGGCGACGTGGACCTGCAAAACCAGGGCCTTGAGGAGGAGCTGAGACTGGGGGCTGCCTGAGGACAAGCCCTCCTTGGGTGCCCAGCCGCACCCCTGCATCCTGATGTGCTGGCCTCGAGCAGGGCTCAGCCTGGGCACGGCGGCCCAGCGCTCACCCGGCCTGTGTGCCACGGGCGGGGCACGGAGCCCTGGGCTCTGTGGAAGGGGGGCCTGGGGAGGGCCCCGGGGTGGGGGGAGCCCTCAGTTGGTGGGCTGGCCGGGCTTCCCCTGTCCAGGCGCGGGGAGCCGCCCTCGCCCCCTCCCCTGGGAGGTGAGGGGGCGGGGAGGGCGGGCAGCTCAGGCGAGGGCGTCCTGGAGGGGCCGGGCCGCGGGGGCCACAGCGGCGGGGGGACCTGCTCAAAGGCAGGACACCCCGAGCAGGAGCGGGCGAGGCGGGCGCGGCCGGGGGCATCGCCAGGACACGCGGGCCGCAGCCCCGGGCGCAGGAGAGCGGCCCCCGCGAGGAGAGCGGCCGCGGCGTGGACACGCGGGGTGGGGGGGCCGTGCGGGGAGGCCCGTCCCGGGGGGCCGTGCGGGGCTCCGCGGCCCAGGAACCGGCTGATTGCGGGAGGCGCTCCCGGGGCGCGGGGCCGCCGCCTTCCCATCTGGAGACACGCGGCCACCACCGGCAAATAGGGCGGGGGTCGGGCCCGGCGTCCCGCACCCCGAAAGCAGCCCGGACACCGCGGCGGGGCGCGCTTGGGTGCACGCGGGGCGCGGCGCGGGGCGGGGCGCATTGGGGCGGGGGAGGGCGGGGCGCGGGGGGGGCGAGGCGCGGCGGGGCGGGGCGCGGGTTCGGGGGCTGGGCGCGGGGGGGGGCGAGGCGCGGCGGGGCGGGGCGCGGGGTTCGGGGGGCGGGGCGCGGGGCGCTGGGCCCCGCGGGAGGGGGCGCGCGGTGCCGCCCGCCAGCGCCGCGCGTGTCCGCTGGCCTCGGGCGCGCGGGGGGCCACGGGGCAGCGCGGGTGTCGCGGGGGCCGCGCCGGCCGCAGCCCGGCGGGGAGGAGCGCCGCCGTCGCTGGCCGGGGCGCTGGAAGGGCCCTGCCCGGCGGCCCGCGGGGGGCGGTGGGCGGCAGAGGGCGCCATCCGACTGCCCGGCGGGGCGCGGGAAGGTCCCCTGGGCCCCGGCCGCCCGGATGCGCGGGCTCCTCGCCACCGGCTGCCCAGACCGCGTCCGCACGCCCAGCGCCCCGCTGCGGCGGTCACGGGGAGCAGGGCCCGCGGGCGGTCTGCACTTGGGCCTGGCCTGCGGGGCGCGGAGGCCAGCGCCCGAGCCAGGCCTGCTGGAAACCGCGACGTGACCCTCCAGCGGGGCTGCCGGCGTCGGAGGGCAGCGGGACCCCCACCCCGTGTCCACATTCTGCACCAGCCCGGGAGATCCTGGAGCCCCGCGGAGCTGGGGACCGGGAGGCTGTGGGGCTCAGCGGGCGGGGGAGGGAGGAGACAAGGGCGCGCATTCCCGCCCCCACCCCCGAAGCAGCCAGGACCCCAGCAGATGGCCTTGGGAAGCCTCTGACCTGCCCGAGAAAGGGTCCCGGGAAACCCAGTTTTTAGAGTCCATTTGTGGAACGACCATTAAGATTTAAAATAATCAGGCCTCCCTGGGGGCGCGGGGGCGCGGGGGCGCGGGGGCGCAGGGGCTAGTCTCCGGCTATCAGCCTCTCACCAGCCACTGACCTGCAGCCAGAGTGTAACCCCCCAGGGAGCGAGCCACACGCGCAGCAGACCTCTCCCGTCTCCCCGCTGCTCCCCTCGGTGGTGGATTGGCCTGCTCTGCCCCCCACTCTGTCACTGGGGAGTCCTCTCACCCCCGCACCTCTGGCCTGTACCCAGTTCTTGTGTGCATCAATAAATAAAATAAATCTTTAAAGAAAAAAAGATTTAAAATGATCGTGGCCCAGACGTACCCCCCTGCCCAGACATGGCCCCTCACCCAGAGCTTCCAGAAGGGTCCGAGGACGCCATCACCTGCCCTTCCGCGTGCTGCCATGTGTTCCCATGAGCCAGGCGCTGGGCGAGACAGCCGGGGCTTCGGGGCGAGGGCCTGGCCCCACGCAGGCCTCACCACATCTGCGCCGAGCAGCAGAGGAGCCTGGGCACCCCACACGCAGCTCCTCCTGCAGGTCCGGGCTCTTCAGCGCCCCCACGCTCCCCCAGGGCCTCACCTGCCCCTCCTGGTCTGATCAGGGTCCAGCCGGGTCCTCCTGCCGCCTCCCAGGGTCCAGCCTCCTCACCCCTCAGACGTGGGTGAGCCCAAACACAGCAGGCCCTCGCCCTCCGCTGGCCCCGCCTGCACCCAGGCCGGCCTCTCCCCGACTCGGCGGCTCCGCGGGGCTCGCGGCTCAGGCCCGCCTTCTGCGGGCGCGGGCCAGGTCGGGACCGGGGAGGAAGGACTGGGCCCAAGCCCAGCCCAAACAGCCTCTGGGCCGCCTGAGCTTCCTTCCGGGGGAGCCCCGTACCCCCCATTTTTGTTTATCCCAAGAGCTGGCTCTGAGCCAAGACACACCCGGCACACACGGGGTCAGTGCTCGCTAGGCAGGTGCTGCTCACCAGCCAGGGTGCCCCCCAGCACCCCCGGGCGCCAAGCCCTCTGGCTGAAAGCAGGAGGTCAGCACGATAGGAGAGGACCAGGAGCCCGGCCCAGGCCCCCAGCGTTCTCTGGGGCTGGGGGCCACCCCAGTCCAGGAGGGTCAGGCCAGGCGTGTGTGCTTCATTTCGTGCCCCTTCATTCCACTGTCGATGGCGGACGCTGCCCCCCGCCCCCTCCATCGGGGGCCCCCAAAGACCGCTGGCGGCTGGGGACCCCAGGCTGGAGGGCACAATACCCGGCTCCACCTGGCAGCCCCAGGGAGGGGCTTTAGAAACATCTGGGCGTCTGGTCCCCATAATTACCCCCCCCTAATTACCTATTGCGCCCCCCATAATTACGCTCCAGTCTGCGGCCCTGGGACCAGAGCGTCCTCAGAGCTGTCACCTGGCCCAGGCCTGGCCAGAGGAGGTCAGGAAGCAGCTGACGACCCATGGGGACCCCGCCCTGCAGCCTCAGCCCTGCCCTGGGCCCGGCTTGTGTCCAGGGGCAACAGAGGCCAGGGGCCGGGGTCTCTCCCATTCAGCCTCCTCGGCTGGGCCAGCCAGCGGGCCACCGGGGGGCCCGGACCCCGACTCCAGTTTTCTGGGCCCAGCACTAATGTTCTGGGCGCCGGATGCCCAGGGGTGCGTGGCTGTGCTCCCACCGGGGTGGGCTGGGGGACGGAGACCACCTTTATTGGGGTGAGGGGGGGACATGCTGCCAGGGTGGGCCCCAGGGCCAGGTGCCACAGGTGGGGCTGGGGGCTCCGAGCTGCTCCAGGCACCGGCCCCGCGAGCTCCCGAGACCTCCCGAGACGCGCCCCGAAGCGAAGCGCGGGCTCTGAGCCTCGCGGTGAAGCCGGCGCGGGGGCGGGAGCTGCAGGTGAGGCGCCCGCGGGTCGGGGGGCGCGCGGCGCCGCAGGCGGGGGTCTCCCGAGGGGCGCGGGGCCTTTGTTCCGGCGCCCGCGGGCGGGGAGCGGACCGCGCGCCCCTGAGCGGCCGGGTCCCCGCGAGCCGGGGGGCGCCGGGGCTTCCTGGAGGGGGGGCCCGGGCTCGATCGGGGTGCGCCGCCCCGGTGCCGCCGCGGGGTGCGGGGCGAGGGCAGCGGGCGAGGGCGGCGGCGAGCCCCGGCCCCCCCGCCCCCCGCCCCCCCCCCGCCCCCGCCCCCCGCGGCGGCCGCCTCGGCCCCGCGCCCGCGGCCCGGCTCCGGCTGACGTCACCTGCCCCCGAGCCGCGCGCGCTGATTGGCTGCGGGTGACGTCAGGGGCTTTTTCGCTCGGCATGACCTCACCGCGCCCGCCCCGCCCGCCCGCCTGTCACTCGGGCGCCCGCCCGCCCGCCCGCCCGAACCCCGCCCGCCCGCACCCCGCCCGCGCCCCGCCCGCCCGCGCCCCGCCCGCACCCCCGCCCGCCCGCCGCCCCCGAGCCGAGCCGAGCCCGCCGCCCGCCGCCCGCCGCCGCCGGCCCGGGGATGCGCGCCCCCCGCGCGCGCCCGCCGCACTGCGCGCCCCGGCCCGGCGAGCGCTCCCCGCGGCGGCGGCGACGGCGACGCGGCCCGCAAGTCCCTCGGCCCCTGCCGGCTGCGCGGGCCCCGCCGGGCCCAGGGGCGGCGCGGCCGGGGGGCGCCCTGAGGCGGCGGGGCCCGGAGCGCGGCCAGGTGAGCGCGGGCGGGCGGGGGGCGCGGGCGGGGGGCGCGGGCGGGCGGGGAGCCGGGAGCCGCCCCTCGGCCATTCCGGGCTGCGCGGGCGGCGGGCGCTCAGGACCCGGGCACTCGAGGGCGGCCGGGGCCTGCCGGGGGGCCTGCCGGGGGACCTGCCGGGGGACCTGCGGGGGACCTGCGGGGGGACCTGCGGGGGGACCTGCCGGGGGGACCTGCCGGGGGACCTGCCGGGGGACCTGCGGGGGGACCTGCGGGGGACCTGCCGGGGGACCTGCCGGGGGACCTGCCGGGGGACCTGCGGGGGACCTGCCGGGGGACCTGCCGGGGGACCTGCGGGGGACCTGCCGGGGGACCTGCCGGGGGACCTGCGGGGGACCTGCCGGGGACCTGCCGGGGGACCTGCCGGGGGACCTGCGGGGGACCTGCCTGGCCCCGGCTCCAGCCCCAGCCCCGCTGGCCAGGCGCTCTCGGGGCGCAGAGCCGGAGAAGGTCGTCAGGCCGGGCCGGGAGGCGGGCGGGGCCGGGCCGGGCGCCCTCTCCCCTGCGGCCGGCCGCGGGCACCCGCCTCCTGCGCTCCGCGGCCTCTGGAATAAAGACCCGCTGCAGAGGCAGCGCGGGGGCTGCGGGAGGGGCTGGCACTGCCAGGCTGAATGCCATCAGCCTGCCTCCGCTGATCTGCCCACCTGGGGGGCACCCAGGGTGCCCAGGCCTGGGAGGAGGGTCAGAGTGGACCCCGCGCCCCTCCCCCGGCACCCCCGGAGAGTGGCCCTCCGGCCCCGCTGCAGACTTGCTGGCTTCCGCTGGGCGGTGGGGGTGCTCCGCTGCGGGGGAGGGGGACTCTGGCGCTGCGGCAGGAGGGGCAGTGGGTGGCGGAGCCGGCAGGACGTTGGCAGGACACGTGCAGTCTGGCAGTGGTCCCCTGCATCCTGGGGCCAGGGGAGCTGCTGACCCTGCAGCGGGGCTCCCCTGGTTCTGTCCCTGCCCCCACCGGCTGAGAGGCCTGAGGCTCCAGGGCAGAGGGGGCCGTGTCGCTCCCCCAGGGGCGCCGTCCCTGCCTGCCGGTGCACCCAGGGTCAGCCAGGACCCTCCAGATGGGCGCCCGGGGGGGGGGGCCTGAGAGCTCCTCCAGACCCCCGACTCAAACCCCTCCCACTGCCCTCAGCCTGCGGGCTGCTCCTGCCCGAGGCTGCCTCGGGACAGTGAGAACCTGCAGAGGACGACAGGCGGACAGAGGGTCGAAGCCGCTTCTGCTCCAGGACCCTGCCTGGGCGTCTCTCCTCCCGAGCCAAGGCTGACCCCGGGGCCAGAGGTTTCACCTGCACGGAGGCCTGGGGCGCCACCGCCAGGGTGGCCGGAGCTGAGGGTGCGGGGGTGCCGTGCGTGTGTCCTGCGTGCGCAGCCTGGGGAGAGGCCGGGGGGCAGCCCCATCTCGGGAGGCGCGGGCAGGCCGTGGGCACCGGCTGTTCGGGCAGTGGCCAAGCTGTGTGTTGCACGGGGCCGGGGCCAGCGGCAGGCCCACGGGATAGTGGGTCAGGACACCAGTGGGAGCAGGGACTCCTAGGCCTGCCCGTCAGGACCCCGGCCAGACCCTCCCCCTCCCCCCACCCTCAACCGGAGCTAAGGGCCCGCGGCCTCCCCAGGCCGGGCTGGCTCTGTTGACCTTGCCTTTGGCCCAGCAGAGGCAAGGCAGAGGCCAGTGTGGGTCTTATCGCATGCCCCCGAGCTGAGACGGGAGAAGCGTGAGGCCCTTTGGGGTCCCGGAGGAGACGAGTGGAGGTACAGGAGAGCTGGGCTGTGCGGGCGCTCAGGCACCTGCCTCGCCGTGTGGGTGCTCAGGTCACCACCCTCCAGGCACCCCGCTGGCACTAGCTGTGGCAGCCTGCCTCCCAACTGGCCCAGGGTGCCAAGCTGGACACCCCTCCACGCTGGCGCCCCATTTTCCCCACGTGTCCAGGCATGGCACGCTGAGTGAGGCCAGCCCCCATCCTCGCCTGGGGAAGGGCCCTGCAGCACTGAGCAGAGGTACCTAGGGGCACCGTGGCGGGCAGCGGGCTGCTCCTGGCCAACACATGCTGGGACATAAACAGGGTGATGGGGCCAGGACAGGGGGCACCGGGGTGCAGAGCATGAGGACATGTGCACAGGAGACCAAGGTGCGAAGGGGTGTGTCCAGCCACACCCCCCTACCTGGAAAGGGGGCTGCCCAGCAGGCAGGGAGGGGCCTCCTGCCTTCAGTGGGGACCACCGCCCCCTGGCACTGAGCATTTGCAGGGCCCCTGGGGCGAGCACCCGCCAGCTATGGCAGGGCCGCTGCTGATCGTGGCCCCTCTGGGTCCCCAGGGTGGGGTCTGAGAACCACAAGGTTCTCTTAGTGGGGAGGCCCCAGCTCCCCCCCATCCTGCCCCTCCATGCCCACCTGGCCCCTCACCGGCTGCCGGGGGCACCCTACCCTGGGCTGTGTGAGGCCCGGCTCCACAGCATCTTCAGGAGGTGGGGTGCACCACCGCGCCCCAGGAGCTTGAGGTCCAAGCAGTCCAGGGGTGGGCACAGAGCTCAGGCCGGACCTTGGCCGGGAGCAGGGAGAGAGCTGCAGAGCTGAGCGTGTGCTCGGGCACTGGGGCGCCGCGGGCCCGTGGGTGCAGCACGGGAGGACCCTGCCACCTGGCCGGGACATGGCGCCTAGGGCCGCCCGCTCACTCCTGGGCACCTGCAGGGGCGGAGCGAGGGGGGCTGCTGCCGCAGCGCCCGCTCCTGGCTGCCGCAGCGGTTGCCTGGCACCTCTGCTGTTGCCATGGCAACACGGAGGTGCTAACTTGCTAATGAGTCCCCCTGGCTGCAAATAACAATACCGCAGTGGTTAATGGGCGCACCAGAGGGCTCCTTGGGAGGGGGACGACACGGTGGGGGACCAGGTAGGGCCGAGGAGCCCAGCCGACCGCCCCTCCGCCTCCTGCCCCTGCCCACCCGGCCAGGCGGCGGCTCTCCCCGCGCTCCCCTCCGGCCCTGGCTTCCCTGTTGGGCTCCCCCGCCCCTCCACCCTTTCTGCGGCCACCGCCGCATTTGTGGAGAGGGCGCCAACCCAGGCCCTCCCCTGCAGTGGTGGTGCCCGCAGGCGCCCCTCCCTCCCTGCCCCCCACCGTGCTGGAGCCCCCGTGCTCTGAGCCCTCGCCTGCACAGGCCCCTCGGGCACCCCCGGCTGGGGCTGCACTTGAGAAGTGCCTGGAGGTCCTGGTGGTTCACGGCCTGACAAACGTCAGGGGAGAGCCAGGATTCCCCAAAACAGCTTGTACAGAAATTGAATTGGGGGCCCCTCAGCAAGCAGGCAGGCAGGACTCCCCTTAGACAGAGCCCCAGGCGGCGGCCTTCGCCCCTCCAGGCAGCTCTTCAATTGAACCCTCCCGCTGTGCCCTCAGGAGGGGCAGCTGCCCTGGCTGCACACCAGCATCCTGCCCCCAGAGGTGCCGCTGGGGGGGTCTCTGTGCGCCCCCACACATGCCTCTCGGGGGCCCCCAGGTGCAGGGCAGCATGCAGGCCCAGAGTGCCTCCCCGATGCCCATGTAGCCGAGGTGGGAGCTCACCGGGAGCGTGGCGGGGCATGGTGGGAGACACCTGAGGAGGCAGCCCGCAGCCTGGGCTTCGGGCCAGGCTCCTTGGGGTGACCTTGGCCTGGTCCACCCTCCCTGACTCTAAAGCAGCCATATTTCCTGACGCCGCGGACTCCCCAAGGCTGTGGGGCCTGCGTGGCTTGCAAGAAAGGCCTGTTCTGGCCAGCGACAGGATAGGTGACCCCGGGGGGGGGCCGCAGAGGTCACCCCCCACCCCCCATGGGCTTGCTCAGGCTTCCCTGCTCATTCCCCAGCCTCCGCGCAAGGGCCCTGGAGGTCGGGCCAGGTCTAGCAGCCCAGAGCCCTAGGTGTGGCCCCCACCCTGGCCCTGGTCCTTGGGCTGAGCTCCCCCTGCCTGCAGCTGGCCCCAGCTGGGCCTGCACCGACCAGGACGCGGCTCTGCCAGGCAGGCGGCTACCAGTGCGCAGGGCCTGCGAGGGCCCACAGGGTGGGGGGGGCCTCCCGCGCCCCCAGGCCCTGCCCTGGCCGCTGCTCCAGGGCCCCTGGACATAGGGAGGCAGCCCTGACCAACTGTCCCTCTGTGGTGCCCTGTCCACCCGCCGCAGTCGGGATGACCCGCTTACGGCAGGGCTCTGCGGGGCGAGGGGGTGGCGGGAGAGGGGCAGGGGCTTGGCGGGGAGGGCAGGTTCCCGCCCACCTTATGAGGGGCCAGAGGCGGCGGTCAGTGGCCTGAGGAGGGGACGTCCGTGACCCCGGGAAAGGGCGGCATGTTCCAGAACGAGGGAGGGTCCGCGGTGCCTGTGCGTCCACCCGCGCCTGCTCGCTCTGCGGTCCCCAGTAGCGGGCAGGTGACCGGCCCTCCAGCTCAGGGGCCGCACTCCGGCTTGCCCCTGAGATGGGGGTGACTTCACTCAAGAGCCAAAGGGACGCCGATGGCCCAGAGGGAGGCAGCCCCAGGCGGGGGTCAGGGTCCCCACTGCAGGGCCCGGCCTGGGCGGCAGCAGCAGCGCTGACCAGCACCCCTCTCCCCGCCCGCAGGTCTAGCGCCATGCCCAGTCCCTCAGCGCTGTAGGCCGCGTCTCGCCAGGGGCCACCCCCTCCCCGCCGCCACTGCCCCACCATGGCCGGAGACCGGCTCCCTCGGAAGGTGATGGATGCCAAGAAGCTGGCCAGCCTGCTGCGGGGCGGGCCCGGGGGGCCGCTGGTCATCGACAGCCGCCCCTTCGTGGAGTACGACAGCTGGCACGTGCTCAGCTCCGTCAACATCTGCTGCTCCAAGCTGGTGAAGCGCAGGCTGCAGCAGGGCGCCGTGACCATCGCGGAGCTCGTCCAGCCGGCCGCACGCACCAAGGTACACGCCCCCGCCCGCCCCGCAGCAGGCCCCGACCCCGGCCCGGCGCGAGGCCCTGGGCCAGCCCACCCTGGGGCCTGGTGGGCTGCCCTGCCCCTCTGCTCCCCACTGGAGAGGCGGGAACACCCTCCCCGGGGGCCCTCGCTGACACCTGCTCCTTCCCATGCCTCTACCCTGTCGGGGTCCTCACCCAGCCCCCAGGAGGTCTCCACACGCCAAGCAGGGATGTGGCCTGGCCCCTCCTGGGGCTCCCCGGCCGGCGGCTCGGTGGGTGCTACTGCGGGGCGGGGCAAGGCGGGGCGGGGCAGACAGCCAGCCATACCCTCGGCGAGGGAGGGTTCCCCGGGAGAGGGCGGTCAGGGCACCGGCCCGGCCTCTCCTCTTGGGTCGCGAGTGACCCAGAGTGCTCTCTGGCCCCCAGGAATGTCTCAGCCACCACTGTGGACGGTCCTGTCACCGCTCCTGGGAGCAGCAAGTCCAGTTACGGGGCCCATTTAGCCAGTGCCCAGGCAGACAGTGGCACCTGGGGGTGGCGTGCCAGGCCGTCTACAGACTGCGGGATGGTCTCAGGCCCAGGCTCTGCCCCCGAAGAGCTGGGATGCGAGAGGGCCCAGGTGGATCCGCCTTGGGGGTATCCCCTGCCCGAGGCCAGCACTGGCTCCCGCAGCCACAGCCTCCAAGGAGGGGAACCCAGTGATTAATCACCCCGCAGGACTCCGGGCCAGAGCGCGATGCCATCGGCTGCTGGTGATATCAGCGCCCCGGCTGGCGCTCAGCTGGCCTGAGGCTGTGTGGGGGGCGGGGCGCCTCCGGGCCCGGCTGGGCCAGCACATCTGGCCGGTAGAGGGGTCCCCCGTCCCACTTGGACACCTGCAGTTTCCCCATCACTGGCACAGAGCGCAAGGGCCCCAGCCAGAGGCACCGCGATGGGCAGTGTCTGTTGCCAGGGCCGCCCTGGGAGTGTCCCTGAATGGGCGCCCGTGTGGCCCCTGGGGCCTGTTCCACCCCTGCGGCCAGGGAGTGTCCTCGGTCCTGTCCAGGTACGGGTGGGGAGCGGGTGACCACTGGCCTCACCCTGACCGCTGGCCTCACGGTCCCCAGGTGGAGGCCACGGAGCCGCAGGACGTGGTGGTCTATGACCAGAGCACACGGGATGCCAGCGTGCTGGCCGCGGACAGCTTCCTCTCCATCCTGCTGAGCAAGCTGGACGGCTGCTTCCACAGCGTGGCCATCCTCACAGGTGCGTCCTGCCTCTGTCATGGGGCTGAGGGGCTGGGAGGAGCTGGGCTCCGGCCCAGGCCAGCGTCTGCCTGGACGGGGGGGTCTCGGCTACTGGGGCCCACTGTCCCGCTGCCTGGGCCCTCACATTTCAGGAACCCTCCAATGGGACCCACCCCACCAGGAGCAGGTGCAGGGGTGGCGGGGGACACGTGTCCCTGGAAGCCAAGAGCGACCGCTCAGAGTCCCTCACTCGGCAGCATCCAGCCCTGCTGGGAGGGCCCCTGGTGCTGCTGTGTGGGGTGCCTGCAGAGGCTCCCCCCGGCTCCCCACCCCAAAACCAGTCCAGCCAGCCTGGAGGCGGGGACACCCCAGGCACCCGCAGAGCCTCCCCACAGGTGGTGACTGAGGGGGCATCTGTGGAGCCTCCCAGCCAAGGTGGCAGGGTCTCGGGCCCTGGAGCTGCCTCCCGCCCAGGCCAATGAGCGGTGCCCCGGGCCCTGGTCTGTGCGCGGGGCTGTGGCGGGGGCGCGCACGCACAACAGGCCTTGGCCGCGCACCTGCCTGAACTCCCACCAGCAGCACGGCGGGTGCACTCCGGCGCCCGCTCTCTGCGCCCTGGGCCTGCGCCCTGGGCCTGCACCGCGACCCACCAGGGTCGGTCGTGGGCTGAGCTGCCCGGGGGAGATGGGTGTGCGTGAACCCGGGGTCCCGAAGCCAGGAGCGCAGGCCCTCTGACCAGAGCCGGGAGAGGGTACGCTCCCTGCCTGGCCGTGCAGGCCCGCGTGGGGCCCCTCCGGCAGGCACGAAGCCCTGTGCCCCGGCTTTGTCTCGCAGCAGGGCAGGCGTGGCTGGGGTGGGCGGGAGGAGGGCGCTTCTGGGCCTAACTGCCAGCTCCGGGCCCTGGGGCGCCCACTCCGGCCCCCTCCTGACTTGGCCCACAGCGCCCACCAGTAATGAGCACCTTCCCCGCTCCACATGGCTCTTCCCAAGCCTGCGAGGACAGGGTGACGTGAGGAGAGGGGTGCTCCCCCCAGGGAGGACAGATGGGCCCCTCCTTGGGGGTGCAGAGTCCAGATGAGGGCGACGCACCTGGAGGGGAGGAATGCGCCCCTCCCAGGCAGCTGTGAGCCCCCCAACTGCAGGGCCAAGCAACTATGGGGTGCCGGCCAGAGGGGAGCCTGTGCCTTTAAGGGCCCAGTGGCTGCAGCCCCTGACCGCTGGGGTCCTGCTGCGGGACAGGTGTGGTCCGCGCCGACCCAAAGCCCAGCAGGGAGGTGGGGACTGGAGGACAGTGGGGGAGCAGGGTGCTGCCCTCGAGGGGTGGAGGGGGCTCTGCTGGCCCCAGCGCTCCCTTGTGTGGAGTCTGGACAGAGGAGAGAGGGGTGCCCTCTGACGCTAGATGCAGAGCAGGCAGGGCTGGGGGCCCTTCCTGAGCAGAGGCACCTCTCGGGCACCTTGGAGGCAGGGGTCCCCCGCCAGAGGACGTGCGGTTCTAGAGCCCGTGCAGACTGAGCTGCCGCCCAGGGGCTCCGGTCAGGGGCCCCCGCCCCCATGGCTAGCCGCTGCAGAGGGCCTGGGAAGGGGGGGCCCCCTGGGTGGGGGCTCTGGAGAGATGGCCCAGGCCCTGCTCCCCAGGGCTACCCCCAGGGGCCGCCGGGAGAGCCCTGGCTCTGCCCTGTGTGGGCTGGATGGGCCAAGCCCAGCAAAGCCTCCTTGGGGTGCCACAGCCTTGGCCCCTCCCTGCCCCAAAAGCTGGTTCCCCTTCTCCAAGGCTTGTGCCCAGCCCAGAGGGCCCCTCTTCTGTGGCCCCGGTGCCAAGCCTCTGTGGGGCGGGGCGTGCACACCACAGCGTTCTGCTTGGGATCTGCGCAGGCTGGCCGCTGGGCAGGCCGGGGCTGGAGACCGAGGCCCCCAGGAAGCACCAGGTCCCAGCGCAGCCTGCTCGGCAGACCTGGGGCGGGGGAGCAGGCCTGGGCTGGCCTGAGCCCCTGTCTCTTTCCTCAGCCGCCTATGTGGGGCTCAGTTGTCTGTGGACCCAGAGACCCACTGGGGAGCAGCAGCCCCCAGGCTTGGGCGGGGACTCTGCAGGGGGACTTGTGCCCCCAAGGTGGCCAGCCCCAGGTGCTGCTAGGCGGCCCTATGGAGGGCCGGCAGCCACTGGGCGCCAGGGGGTCAGAGGTGACCCCGGCAGCCCGTTGTCCCCCGGCTGCACAGGGAATTCCCGGGGCCGCGTGGCGGGCAGGGTGAGGACACCGCAGCTGAGGCCCAGCTCTGCAGGTAGTCGCTCTCCAGCGAGATTCGGCCTGAGGCCCGCCTGGCGGGAGGTGGCCCTGTGTCCACCTGTGGCCGTGGCCTTGGCTGTGGGGAGGCAGCAACCACATGCCCGCCACGTGCCCATGCACCCCGCCCCAGGGCCCCCCAGTGCGGCCCCTCTGCACCTCCATCTTCTGCCGGCGGGCCTGGCCTCACACAGCACTGTGCCCTGCCGGCCACGCCGGTTCCAGGATGACGTCATGTCGGGGGGGGCCCTCAGAAGCCCGTGCGGGCCGGCCCCTAGGCGGGGAGGGCTGGCCCATCCGGGAGAGGCGGCCTGGCCAGCCACGTGTGGGGGACGCTGCTCCCAGGCCTTGTGGTCATGGCAGGAGCCCCCGGGCCCCGAGCCGGGCCTATACGTGGCCGTGCTGGCTGGCGACCTGGAGCCCAGGTTTATGGGCATCGCAGCAGCGTCCTGGGGCTGGCCCCTAATTAGCCGGCGGGCTGTGGGTGTGGTGCAGGCCGGAAAGGCAGAGCGCCGGCCCCCACCGCCCGCTGTGCAGGCAGAGGCTCCAGCCGGCAGCAGGCTGGGTGGGGTAGGGTGGCCCCCCGGAGGGAGCCCAGGGTCCCCGCCTGCCCCCGCCACCCACCGTGCCTGTCCTGTGCTCCCTCTGCAGGGGGCTTCGCCACCTTCTCCTCCTGCTTCCCTGGCCTCTGCGAGGGCAAGCCCGCTGCCCTGCTGCCCATGAGCCTCTCCCAGCCCTGCCTGCCCGCGCCCAGCGTGGGCCTCACGCGCATCCTGCCGCACCTGTACCTGGGCTCGCAGAAGGATGTCCTGAACAAGGTGTGTGCGGGCTGGGGGCAGGTGGGGGGCGGCGGGGCCCTGGGCAGAGCCGGCTGGGGGCAGGGCCGGCAGGCCCCGGGGGAGGAGGGCGCCCTGCCTGCGCCTGGAGCACATGCCAGGAGGGTGATGTCACTGGGCCCCTGGCCAGCCTGAAAGAATCCCCTGTTGTAAAAATGGTGACTAGGGAACAGGGTGAGCCGCCACCCAGGGATGTGAAATTCCTGGGAGCGACCGACCACGGGCGGTGGGCGGGGCCCGGCCCCCCCCCCAGCAGCCTTCTGTGGGGAGCCGGGGCGGGGCTCCGGCCCCCCCCAACCTCCTGTCCCTGCCCCCTGCCCACCCCACTCCTGCCCCAGGACCTGATGACACGGAACGGCATAAGCTACGTCCTCAACGCCAGCAACTCCTGCCCCAAGCCGGACTTCATCTGCGAGAGCCGCTTCATGCGCGTCCCCATCAACGACAGCTACTGTGAGAAGCTGCTGCCCTGGCTGGACAGGTCCATCGAGTTCATCGGTGAGCGGGCGGGCGCGTGGGGGGAGAGGCGGGGAGGGCTGGCGCGGGGGCCGCTGCGCCCCGAGCGGGACCGTGGGCAGCAGCAGCCCTCACCCGGCCCACGCCCGCCCCTAGATAAAGCCAAGCTGTCCAGCTGCCAGGTCATCGTCCACTGTCTGGCCGGCATCTCCCGCTCCGCCACCATCGCCATCGCCTACATCATGAAGACCATGGGCATGTCCTCCGACGACGCCTACAGGTGGGCGTCCCCGCCCCCCAGCCGGGGGAGCCCTGCCCCCGCCCCGCGCGCCCAGGGCGGCCGGTGGGCGCGGCGGGCGGCCGGGGCCAGGGGACGCCCAGTCCGACCGAGCTGCCTGTCCCCAGGTTCGTGAAGGACCGGCGCCCGTCCATCTCGCCCAACTTCAACTTCCTGGGCCAGCTGCTGGAGTACGAGCGCAGCCTGAAGCTGCTGGCCGCCCTGCAGGGCGAGGGCGGCCCCCGCCCCGGAACCCCCGAGCCCCTCCTGGGCCCCGCGGCCCCACTGCCACCCCTGCCACCACCTACCTCAGAGAGCGCCGCCACCGGGAGCTCGGCGGCCACCGCGGCCAGCGCGGGCGGGGAGGCCCCGGCCCCGGCCCCCGCCCCGGCCACCAGCGCGCTGCAGCAGGGCCTGCGCGGCCTGCACCTGTCCTCCGACCGCCTCCAGGACACCAACCGCCTCAAGCGCTCCTTCTCCCTGGACATCAAGTCGGCCTACGCGCCCAGCCGGCAGCCCCACGACCCCGGCGCCCCCGACCCGGCCGAGGCGCCCAAGCTCTGCAAGCTGGACAGCCCTTCGGGGGGCGCGGTGGGCCTGCCCTCGCCCGGCGCCGACAGCCCCGAGGCGGCCCCGGAGACCCAGACCCGGCCGCGGCTCCGCCGGCGGCCCCGGCCTCCCGCCGGCTCCCCCGCGCGCGCCCCGGCGCCCGGCCCGGGCCTGAACCTCGCCGACGCCGCGCGGCAGACTCCGCGGCACGGCCTCTCGGCCCTGTCGGCGCCCGCGCTGCCCGGCCCGGGCCAGCCCGCCGGCCCCGGGGCCTGGGCGCCGCCGCTGGACTCCCCGGGCACGCCCTCGCCCGACGGCCCCTGGAGCTGCAGCCCCGAGGGCGCGCAGGGCCCGGGCGGCGCGCAGGACGCGGGGGGCGCGCGGCTCGCACCCCTCGGCCGGGCGGGCGGCGCGCGGCGGCGGCGGGAGGCGCTGCGGGCCGAGGCCCTGGACGCGCGGCCCGGCTGGCCCGACGGGCCGGCCCCGGAGACGCAGCTGCAGCGCCGCTGCCAGCGGGAGTTCGAGGAGGGGCGCGCGGGCGGCGAGGAGCGGGCCGGGCTGGGCGCGCCGGCGGGCGCCGAGGCCATCCGCGTGTCCTGACGCCCGGCCCGGGGACCCCCCCCACCCCCCGCCCCGCGGCCCAGAGGGCGCGCCCCGCCGCGAGGCTCCCCAGGAGCAGACCCGGTTTTGTATTTATCGAGGCCGCGGCGGGGCCGCCCTCGCCCCCACCCCGCGGCCGCAGCCGACCCGAGTCTAAGCAATACGCGGCCGAGGCCGCCTCCAGTCTCAGGCTGGGGCGCCAGGCCTGGGGGGCCCCGCCCCCAGGAAGCACTGCTGAGGGCTGCGCAGAGGCTGCCCGGCTTTCCTGCACTTTTTACATAAGAAAAAGGAGAAAAAGGAAAAAAATCCTTTGCCACAAGCTGAGCCGCCCCCCCACCCCCCTGCTCCTGTCCGGGCCCCACGGGCGTGTCCCCCCAGCCGGGGTGTGGTGGGGCGCAGCCGCCGGGCTGCCCAGGCGGTCCCGGCTGGGTGTAGAACAGGGTAGGCCTCGGGAGGGCCCGCGCCGAGCTGGGATGGAACCCCGCCTGGCCCCACCGTGTGGGCGCCCTGGGGCCCAGCCCGCCTGCAGCCCCCACCCCGGCCGGCGCAGCTGGGGTGACCCCTCGTCCAGGTCTCCCGCGCCCGCGCAGGTTGGAACTCAGGCCCGGTCCTCAGGCCCAGGGGCTTCCGGGAGGGGCGCTCTTTGCAGGGCCGGGGGCGGAAGCCCTCACCCTTTTGCTTCCAGGGCCTTAGCTCCGGGAGAGCCTCCTCCAGGCGGAGGGAGACCCTGACATGAGCAGACCCTGCAGGTGCCCCCATGTCTCTGCCCCCCATGGGGTCTCCTAGGAGAGTCCCCCCCACACCTCTTTCCCAGGGGAACTCCCTCCTCGGAGTCTCCCCGCATCCTTAAGGCGATAGTCCCCACTCCGGGCGCGGCCGGCCCTGCTGGGCGTGGCGAGCAGGAGGAAAGCCTCAGCTGCCCCCACTGCCCCGGACCACCGAGCCTTTGGCAGCGGGAGAAGGTAGGTGTCCAGCTTAGCTGCCCAGAGGCCGGGGGACCGTCCCCTCCGAAGAGCTCGGGCTTGGCATCTGGGGTGCCCAGGACTGAGTCATGGGGCGGCCGGGAGTGGGGGCTGCCCCAGCGCCTGGGTCTGGTTCTTCTCTCTGTTTTTTTCCTCCACAATCTTCTGTCCCTGTCAACCCTCCTTTAAGCAAAGTCCTGCTCCGCCCCTTCTGTCCTGACCCTGTTGCCCAGAAAATAAGCTATCATTGTTGTATTTGCAATCTATGGATTAGAGGTTTAAGTATTTATTATTGGTTAATTATTATTATTATTATTATTATTATTGATTATGTAAATCTGCCTCCTGTCTGTCTTGTTGGGTTTCGGAGGTGACCCTAGGTGTGGAGGATGCACTGCTCCCGCCTCCGCCCCCACCTCATGCTGTCCAGGAGACGGTCGGGGCCGCTGGCTGGGCCCCAGAACTCTGCAGGCAGGTCGCACGCCCTCCCCCCTCCTCAGGGCTGCCGGCACCTCACGTGGCTTCTGTCCTGGAGTGTGGGGGGCCCACCCAAAGCGAGCTGCTGAGATGGGGCAGAGGCCCTGGTTTGGCCTTTTCTGCGCTGGGGGACCGGGACCACTTGCACCCACTGTCCCCTCCTGCCCCTCCCGCCAGGCCAGTGCCCTGGCATTGGGGGTCATCCCCAGAATGGACCCAGCCCCCTCCTATTATTTGCTGGAAAGTCCAGCGAAGGAGAGGGCAGGGCCCGTGCGGCCCCGGTCCAGCCGGACCCGGCCGCCTGCTGCCCCTGCAGCCCCCGCACAGCCCCCACCTGTCCCGCCTCCTTTTGTATTTGGAAGCAACGTGTTGTAATAAACCCGAGATGGTGTTTTCTCCCCGTCTCTGGCTGCATCTTTCTTGGGCTGGTCGGGGACGGGTTGGCCTGGGGGGTGCCAGGGCTGGCTCTTGGCCCCTCAGATGGGCTGAGCCACAGGCCAGGTGGGGCGGGGTGCAGGTCCCCCACGTGCCTCTGCTGTCTTGGACTGGCAAAGTCACAGCCTGGACCTCGGGAATGGACGCGGCCCAGCCTCGGTCCGCCAGCCCTTGGCGGGAGGGAGCACGTGCTGGAATGGCCCCAGGCTCCGGCAGGCCTGGTGTGTGAGCGCCGCACATGCGTGTGCACATGCAGCAGCATCTATGCAGTAGAGCAGGGGCTGGCAGCCTCTCTGCGGCTGGCTCTTAGATGCCACTCTGGCCCAGGCCCGGGCCTGGCTTGGACGGAGCAAAGGCACAGGCGCCCCGGCGGACTGGGGCTGCAGGGCGCGCAGGTAGCCCTGCCAGGGAGGGGTGTTCTCCGCGGCCTTCCACGGGGTCTGAGCCGTAGTAGTTTCCTGGTGGCTGAGAGTCTCAGGTCACCATGACGAGGGCCCCAGCATCCCCAGACTAAGCGGTGCTGTCATCGCCTGGTGCTTTCCGGACGCCAGCTCCCACAGACGCAGCCCTGATGCCCCCCACCGTCCCGTCCAGTATGAGGCCTGCAGGGTCTGCCCCCCACCCAGGGCAGGAGGCTGCCCAGGGCCTGCGCTGGGCCTGGTGGGGAGCGCACGGGCCACCGGCCCTCCCCGGGGGAGTGGGCGCCTTGAGCCTGCATCCTTAAGCGGCTGAGCGGGGAGCAGGGTCTATCTGGAGCCAGGCTATTTTTAGCTCAGGAACATCTATTTATAACTCTGGCAGCCCCTCCGAGTCAGCGGATCCAGGACTGGGAGGAGGCTGGTGGCATCTCCGCAGCACCCCAGCCTCCCAGCCACTGCTGGGGGCAGCACCGGTGACGCGCGGCGGAGGGCCTTGGCCTCGGGCCCTGGGCAACATGAGACCCCCAAGCCCTACGTCAACCTCGACAGTCCCGGGAGGAGGCCAGAGCTGAGGGCCGGGCAGCTAACCCCCCACCTACACCCCCAGACCCCAGCTGGGGGGTTGCGCTTGGTGGGGGGGGGAGGCTGTTTCACTTCAATGCCTGGGGCACTCGGCTGGGCTGCACTGTCTGCGGGAGCCCCCAGAAGCCCCACCGACCGTGGCCCATGTGGCCACATCAGCCCTTGGGTCTTTTTTTTTTTAAGATTTATTTATTTATGCATATAAGAACTGGGGTGCAGGCCAGAGGTGTGGGGGTGAGAGGACTCCCCAGAGAGAGTGGGGAGCAGAACAGGTGGATCCACTGAAACACACTGCTGAGGGGGGCAGCAGGGAGACGGGAGGGGTCTGCTGCGCCCTGTGGGCAGCTCCCTGGCCGGGGTCCGAACTTGTGCTGCAGAGCCTGCCTACGGCTTGATAGAACTGAGACTGAACCCCTGCGCCCCCAGGGAGGCCCAGCCCTTGTGGTTCTTGCTGTGAGTACAAGTTGCACCCCCAGCACAACCAGCAGGGGCTGTGAAAACCCCAAGAGTGTTCATCACAGCAGGCCCTGGGGGCACTGGGGTTCGGCCTTGACTAGGGTTCTGAGAGCGCCTCTTTATTGGGAAAATGAAAACATGCAGCAGGAATCGCAGCGCAGGGGGAGGGGCGCCAGCCCAGCTGATTATCTGGGTCACCTGGGCTGTGGAAGGGGGGCGGGGGCGGGCTCCTCACCCAGCTGGAGGCTGACTGGCGGTAGATGCCTCGGGGCCCACAGCTTGCAGTCCTGCTCCAGCCAGAATGCTGGGGTCAGCCGCCCCCTGCAGGGAGGGCGGGTGGGGCGCTAAGGGGACGCAGGTGGGGGGTGGCTGCTGGGGTGGGTGGGCGTTTGGAGGGATGGGTGGGTGGTGGACAGAGGTGGGGCAGGCAGGCTGCGGGAGGGCGGCGGTGAGGGCGCACAGTCAGCTGCTCCCGGGAGGCTGCGCGGGGCCCCGCTCTCCCTCGCCCGGGCCGGCCCTGGGTCCTGGCACACAGCTAGTGCCGCGAGGGCTCAGCAGGTGAGCTCCGTGCAGACAGGCTCAGAGCCAGGGTGCCCAGGGCCCCAACCCACCCCTTTCTAGGCCCAGTGCCAGGGAGGAGGGCAGAGTTGGGGGGGCAGGCTCACTTTCCTGCCCACCTGAGCCGGGCGGGTCCTGGAAGGGCCCCCAGCTTCTCACAGGCCCTGAGGCTGAAGGAGAGGCCTGGCCCTGAGGACTGACAAGCTGGGGGAGGGGGGGACCAGATGAGGCCCAGAAGTCGCTCAGGGAGGGCGGGGTGGGAGGAGAGGACTCCCCCAAAGTGAGCAGGGCCTTCATTCTGGACCCTGCAGGGGCCCAGGGGTGCTGCCAGCGTCCCCCATGGTGGAACTCGTCCTCGCCCCAGGGCGGGGCGGCCCAGCGGGGTTCCTGGAGGTGCCCACCCACCCCCTCCCTGCTTGAAGGAGGCGAGCGCTGAGCCCCCCAGCCCCGCGAGGACAGACACACACCTGCGGCCACCCTTCCCGCAGGCAGGTGGCGGCCTGGGCCTGGGTGGCCCCGTGGCCCCAGACCTCGCTGTAAATAACCAAGTGGGGAGTGGAGGTGGGGGAGGGCGCAGGGAGGGGCTGGGGCCAGAGAAGCGCCCGGGGGAGCCCCCCGAAGCCGAGGGGCAGGCAGAGCCCATTCCGGGCTGCGCTGGCCACGGGTGCCCCTCGGGCTGCCCCCAGTCGGGGGCTGCGGGGACAGCAGGGAGGGGCCGGCTCCCCCACGGTCCTCGGCCGCCCGCAGCGGGGGCTCCCCTGCCGGACACGCCTTCCCGGAGGCTGCTGAGAGCCGCGGGGCTCCGCGCACCCAGGGGGAGCCGGCGGGCAGCAGGGGGCCCGGGCCCGCGCGTTGCCGGCCTCGCCTCGTGGAGCCGCCGGCCAGGCCCGGCCCCCGCCCGGGCGCGCTGAGGCCGGCGCCCCTCTTCCTGCCCGGGCCGCCCCTCCTCCTCCCGCTGGCCGCGGGGGCCGGCACCTGGCCCCGGGCTGGACAACCTCGTCCTGCGGGGCTCAGCCCGCGGCCGACCGGGGCGAAGGAGACGCCCAGGGCCGCCCCCCCCCCCGCGGCGGCCCCGCGCTCCCGCCCCGCCCAGGCCCCGCGGGGAGGCCCCCCACGCCAGCCCCGGGAGGGGCTTGGGCGCCGGGAGCGGGACGGGGTGGAGCGGCCCCCCGCGCCCTCACCTGTCCCGCGGGCGGCTGCCCGCCCCGCCCCGCCCCGCCCGCCCCCGGCCTGGGGCCCCGCCGGCCGCTGAGGGGCTGCGGGGCGGGGGGCGGGGGGCCGGTTCCGGGGCCCGGATGGATGCAGGGGCGCCCAGAGCAGCCCGGCCCCGGCCTCGGCCCCCCAAGCCCATCGCAGGGCGCCCCTCGGGGCTTCCGGCGCGCGCAGCCGGGCCAGCCCCCCGATCCGAGGGCCGGGACGCGGGGCGCGGTGGGTGCGCCCTGCTGCCCGCGGGGATCTCACGCCAGCAAGGGCCGCGCCCGCTCCCCGGGCCGGCGGCGCCCCGCACCCTCAGCTCCGCGCCCCGCCGCGCCCCCGCCCGGACCCCCGCCCCGCCCGCCGCCCCCCAGCCCGGGCCCCCGCCCCCCCCCCCCGCCCGGACCCCCGCCCGGACCCCCGCCCCGCCCGCCGCCCCCCAGCCCGGGCCCCCGCCCCCCCCCCCCCGCCCGGACCCCCGCCCGGACCCCCGCCCCGCCCGCCGCCCCCCAGCCCGGGCCCCCGCCCCCCCCCCCGCCCGACCCCCGCCCGGACCCCCGCCCCGCCCGCCGCCCCCCAGCCCGGACCCCCGCCCGGACCCCCGCCCGCGCACCCGGACGCCGCGGACCCAGAGCCCCGCGGCAGCCCCGCCTGCTGCCGGCGCGAGGAGGGGTCGCCCGCCCCTCCCGCAGGGGGACCCCGCGCCGCTGGACCCGGCCCCTCAGCCCGCAGCACCCCCCGCCCCCGGAGCCCGCCTCGCCTCGCCCCCTGCTCGGCGCCCCGCTCGGGAGACTGGCGGGGACTGGGGGGGGCTGGGGGGCTGGGGGGGCTGGGGGAGCCTGGGGGGGCTGGGGGGACTGGGGGGGCCGGGCGTCTGTCGCCCCATCCGCATCTGCCGCCAGATTTCACCCTTGACCTTCAGACCCGGAAATGCCAAGCCGGGAGGCCCCTGCGGGGCGCTGGGCTCCCCGGCACCCCGCCCTCCAGCCTGCCCCCAGCGCCCCCACTGCCCCTGCCGGAGCAGGAGCCCCCACGGGGAGCGGCCCCCTCACTGATGGCCGCCCCGCCCGCCCAGGCCTGGAAGGAGCCCCTCCCGCCAGGCTGGCCTCCCGGGCCCCCACCCTGAGCAGACGTGCCCCTCTGTGCTCAGGGGTCCGCACCTGCTCGCGCCCACACCCCCTCTGCCCCCAGAGGCCCTGCTCCCCGAGGGGCCGCTCCAGGCCCGGTCAGGGCTCCCACAGCCAGCTGGGCTGCGGCGGGGGCAGGGCACTCACATGTGGGGAGACGCCCCTCAGACCTCTCCCGTGCCAGCGCTGCCCACCGCCCTCCCTAGGAGCCAGGCAGAGCGCAGTGTGGCCGGACGGGCCGCAGCCACCCTGGACAGCAGGAAACGCCCTGGGCCATCTGGTTCGGGGCTTCCCACGGGCGCCCTTCAGGGTCCCTGGAGCGTCAGGTGCAGCCCTGGGGCCCCAGCCAGACCCGCAGGGGCAGCCAGGAGGGAGTGCTCCCGGCAGGCCGGCCCCGCCCACACCTGGCTCCCCTCAGGTCCCTCTGGGCGGGCAGCGGCTGTGTCCTTGCTGACACATGGTCCCCCAAGTGGTCTGGGCCCCTGCGGCCAGCGCTGGCGCGGCGTCGCGCCCGCGTGATGTCCTGGGCACACCGGAAGGCCCGGCAGGCTGGCCCCTTGGCGACAAGCGGGCAGGAGCGTGAGCAGCACGGGGCGAGGACCCCACCCCCTCCTGGGCGCCACCCACAGGCATCTCGGTCTCCCTCCCGCATGGACAGCCACGGGTGTGGACAGCCACGGGGGACCGGAAGGAAAGCACCGGCCGCGCCTGGAGGCACGTTCCTCCGGCAGGAGCTGGGCCCGCGGCACCCTGCGCGCAGTCTCAGCGGCAGAGCTCTGGCTGGGTCGCCACGGTCACTGTGGCCTCGGGCAGGGGCATGGGGAGGACGAGGAGGACTTCCCGGGAGGGCCAGGTGGAAGTGGGCACAGGCACGGTCCCCGCCGGCCTGCTGCAGAGACCTGGCCCGATGCCTCCCGGCTGCCGCCTGGCCAGAGCCCCGGGCACACCTGCCAGGTCGGGCAGGCCGAGCGGCCGGCTCCGCTGAGGCCGTGGGGACGCTGCCTGGTGACGGGGTGTGACTGTCTCGCCCGGCCTCTCCACACCCCAGCCTGTGCGCCACTCTGTGCCCAAATGCCCCTTTACTGGACGCCCTCATGGTCGCCTCAACCCCTCCCCTAGGTCCTGATCTTACCTACCACCACCCGAAAATGGGGCCCGAGGGCTGGTGGCTTCAACATAGGATTTCTGGGAAACGGGGCACACCTTTGCCCAACCCCCCACTCTCGGTGTTGCTGCTCCCCGGGGCACTCTGCCGCCCTGCCTGGCTGGCTCCCTCTTTCTCGTTGAGGACGCCTGCTAATCTGTGGGTTCGTGGGGCAGCGTGGGGGCGCGCCTCGGCCGCGTCTGCGTGGGCGGCGCGTGGGTGGAGGGTGGAGGCTGGTGGAGGCTGGTGGAGCAGGGGGGTGGACGGGTGGACGGGTGGACAATGGCAGGAAGGAAGGGTGGGGCGCAGGCAACCCGAAGCAGAGCCTCGTGGCTGGAGAGGTCCTGAGGCCAGCCCCGCCGTCAGCGCCCCAGAGGTGAGAGGGGGCTTCCGCCACCCCCCAGTGGCCCGCCCCGTCTGTGTAGCGGGCAGGGGGCGTGCGTGGGCCACTCAAGTTTCAAGGGTGGGGATGCCAGTCAGCTGCTCTGCCAGATGTGGTGTCCTTCCTGGACCACGTCCACGGTTGCTACCCAGCAAACGCCCCCTTCCCACTGACCAGGAGGCCTGGAGCGGCGCATGTGCTCCAGCGGGGCTGCCCGCCTGCCCCCGCCGGCCGCCCAGGCTCACGCGCGCTCTGTGCGGCCACGCGCCGGCCCCCGAAGGCCGCAGGTGTGTCGGTGCTGCCTCGGCAGCGGCACAGACCCAGCACCCGGCGACACTCGAGACGCTGAAGGAAGACGCGCCGGCCCGGGGGACTCACACGGCCCTCGGGGGCCTCCCTGGCCGCTGAGACTCGAGGTGTGGCCGCTCGGAAGGCCCAGACGCGTGCGCGCGAGCCAGGGGACAGCCACGCCGCGGGCGCCAGAGGCGGAGATGCCTCGTGACGGGCGAGCCACCAGGGCGTCCTCTTGTGCTTCAAGTAACAGAAACCTGGAATCGAAACAGTGACGTGGCCGGGGGGGTGGGGGGGGTGTTCAACCGGAGATGGGAGGGAGTTGGGGGCGGCTGTGGCGCTTCCGGAGGTTCAGCTGGAACCCGAGTTCTAGTTTCCCGCTCCGTGGACCAGCGTGCCGCGTGCACTCCTGCCTCACTTCCCTGGGTTGTTTTTTTTGAAGATTTATTTATTGATGCACACAAGAGCTGGGTGCGGGCCAGAGGTGCGGGTGAGAGGACTCCCCAGAGACAGAGCGGGGAGCAGCACAGGCAGATCCACTGAGACACACTGCCGAGGGGAGCAGCGGGGAGACAGGTGGGGTCTGCCGCGCCCTGGGGGTCACTCCCTGGCCGGGGATGGACTCAGACACAGAGGCTGGTCCAGCTTCACAGTGCAGAGACTGACCCCTGCACCCAGGGAGGCCCATTTCCCTGTTCTTGGCAGGACCTAGGATAACGGGCCGGGGTAGGGATGAGGAGGGACAAAAAGGACTTCCCGGAGGGCCTCCCTGGTGGCGCGAGGGGTTGGCACAGCACTGTGAAGCCGTCCGCGGTTCAATCCCCGGCCGGCCAGGGAGCAACCCACAGGGCGCAGCAGACTCTCCTGTCTCCCCGCTGCTCCCCTCAGCAGTGTGCGTCGGTCAGTCTGCCTGTGCTGCACCCCGCTCTGTCTCTCACTCACCCCCCGCACCTCTGGCCTGTACCCCAGCTCTTGTATTCATAAATAATCTTAAAAAAAAAAAAGGCCTTCCCGAAGCCCCCGCCAGCCCGCACGTCCGTCTTGCTGGCCACTCTCGCGGCATAGAAGGTTGGGGGGGAGGAGCAGACGGACTCGGGGCTGGCAACCCCCCTCCCCCCAGGGTCACAGGGCGCTGCTCCTGTCCAAGGAGGGGCAGTCCTGAGTGTGCCCCAAGCGAGGCAGGCTGAGCCCCACGGTGTCCCCTTCTGCTCGCCTGCCGGCCCGCGGGCCTGGCTGCTGCGGGAGACTGGGCCAGCCCTAGCAGGGAGCGCGGGCCCAGGCTGGCACAGCCGCAGCCCTGGAGGATATTCCCACGGCCCTTTGAGATGGTCTCTGGCTCCAGGGGTGGCACTTTGAACACGGGAGCCCACGACTGTGCCCCACGACTGTGCCCCCCGCTGTGTGGGCCACGCTGCCCAGGACAGTGGGGCACTGCCTGCCAAGGGCAGGGGGTAACGTCACGCAGGGGAGTGTGCAGGGCAGGTGCTGCCGGGCAAGTCCTCCCGCTCGCTGCCCGCGCTACACGACAGGGGACCTGGCTGGCTGGAGCCCAAGGGGGCAGGAGGGGAGCAGTCAGTGATGACGACAGCACCCAAAGGCTGGCAGGGCCCTCGGGGCGCCCCCTTCCAGGGAGCCCCCGGCTGCTGCCAGTGGAGAGTGGCAGGCCCCCAGGAGGACAGCTGTGACCAGAGAAGGGCAAGGCGGCCATGTCCAGGGTGGCGACACGCTGGCCTGGCATGGACCCCACTTGTCCTGCCTGGACACTGCCCAGTAAGTGGGCGCTGCTCCTGCTTGGCCTCCCCTGCTACCTCCCCCAGGCGTGGGGCAGTGCCCCTCCCACACCCCCCCCAGCAGCTGAGGCAAGAAAGGGGGGACCCTGTGCCCCTGGCAGGCAGCGCCAGGGAGACTCGGGCAGACCTGAAAGGGGGGTGGGCACAGTTCCAGCATGTAAGGGCCACGGCGAGACGCGGCAGCACCCCCTCCCCTTCTGGAAAGGAGGTCTGGGGCTGGTGCTCTTAGTGCAGGCGGGTGGCCGTGCCGTTTTGCTCTCCACCTTCTTTGGGTGTCTGAGCCCCCTTCCCGAGGCCCGCAGCGCTCCTCGCCCGGCGGGCATCCCCGGGGCGCCCAGGCCCGGGCCTCCCGTGGGCAGCACCCGCTCCCTCTGGACGGCACCGCCGGGCCCACGACCCCGCCGGCCAGGCCGGCCCCAGCGTGAGCGCGGGGCCCTGTCCTGCCCCGGCCCGGCCGGAGTCCTGGGGCGAGGGGTCCACGCAGAAGGGGGTCCACGCTCTCCAGCCGGGACCCCCGAGGGGGCAGCTCTGTGGGGTGCAGCCCCGCCCTGCCGCTGCTCCCCGCTCTCCCACGGCCCCGCGAAGCAGCAGCCCGGGGCCCCTTCCGAGGTGCCCACTGCGGGGGGCCGACCCCCGCCGCCGCCGTCCCGCCTCCCCTGCCCGGGCCGGGCTCCGCAGGCCGCTCGGGCTCCGGCTCGGCGGGGCTGGGCGGCGGGAGGCCGCGTGACCAGGCTCGCGGCAGCCCCCCAGCTCTGCGGGCCTCGCGGCGAGCCGCCCGGCACCGGCCCGCAAGTCCCTCTCTCCGCGACGGCCATGGGGGCCCCGCCGACGGCCGCGGCTGCTCGCGGAGCCCCGAGCGTGGGGAGCCGGCGGGCGGCGCGCGGGGCGGGCGGCGCGCGGGGGCCGGGCTGCCTCCCGGCGCGGGGTCAGGGTGGGCGCGGGCAGCCGGGCGGGCGGACGGGGCGGCGGGAGGGGCGGCCGGCCGGGCGCCGGGACCGTCCGGGAGGCAGGGCCAGCCGCGTGCGGGGGCGCGGGCCGGGGCCGCGGCGGGAGGGCGCGGGCGGGCGCGGCGCAGGCGCGGGCGGCGGGACTACACTTCCCGGCGGGCAGCGCGGCGCGGCGCGGCGCGGCGTCACTTCCGGCGGCGCGCGTGCGGGAGAGTGCGGGCGCGTGTTTACTTCCGGCCGCCGCCGCCGCGGGCCAGCGCCGAGGGCCGAGCGAGTCGCGGCGGGCGGCGGGCCCCGCGCAGCCATGGACTGGCTCATGGGGTGAGCGGGCCGGGGCCGGGGCCGGGGCGGGGGCCGGGGCGGACGGGGCGGGCCGGGCGGGCGGGTGCGGGCCCCGCCGGGCGTGGGCGGGGGCGGGTCTGGGCCGGGCCGGGCCGGGCGCTGGCCCAGCCGGACGGGGCCGGGGCGCGGCGCGGGGCCGGCTTCGGGCCGGGCGCGCGGGGAGGGCCAGAGCGCGCCGCACCTGGGCCGGCGCCGGGGCGGGGCCCGCGGGCGGCGCGGGCGGCGCGGGCGGCGGGACGGAAGCGCGAGGCCCGGCCGGCGAGCGCCTGTCCCGTGCGGCGTCCGCGCCGGGCGCCGAGGCCGGGGCAGGGCGGCGACCCGCGCCGGCTCTGGGGGGCGGCCCTCCCCGGCCGGGCGCGTGGTGCCGGCCCCTGCGGGGGGAGCGGGCACGGAGGCCCCGGGAGCGTCCGGGGACCCGCCGGCCGTGGGGCCGGGCGGGGTGCCCCGGGGAGCCGGGCGGCCGGCGCTGGCCGGAGGGGGTGGGGTCCGGCGCAGCGAGCAGGACAGCCGCGGGGAGGCCAGAGACCTGCCCAGGAGGCGGGGTGGGTGGTGACTGGGGGCGCGGGGCACTGCCGGGGGCTGGGAGGGCGCCCCGGCCCCCCTCCTGCTGCCCTGGCGCCTGTGGGGTGCTCGGGCAGGGCTGGGCGCTGGGGAGGTGGCTCGGGACCAGGCTGACCCCGCGCGGGCGTCGGGAGAAGTCTGCCGCGGCCTGGGAAGGGGCTCCGGGAGGGAAGCGCGGGGAGTGGGCCCCGGGGTGTCCACGAGTGGGGGCCGGCCTGCGGGGGCGGTGCGGGCGCCGCGGCCTTTTCCACTGCCCAGGCGCCGTCTTGTGCACCAGCCCCCATCCTCCTGCGGATGCCCGGTCTGACCGCAGCTGGCTGGGGGGGCCCCTTCCAGAGGCCCTCAAGAGACTGGTCTCCGGTGCCCCAGCCTGGCCGCAGCCCGCACTGGGGCTGGGGGCGCCCTGTGCTGGCGGCTGGGGGCCGTGCCCAAGGAGGACCCTCCTGTGGACCCCGGCCCAGGTGGTGCTCCAGGGCTGCCTTCAGGCGCTCTGGGGATGGTGTGGGAGGCCCCCGCTGCCCGAGTTGTGAAGCATGGGGGGTGCCCTGTCCTCAGCCCTGCTCCCCGAGGAGACGCACCCCACTACTGCTTCCACCGCCTGACCCCAGGCTGAGCCTAGAGGGGTGAGGAAGCCACGGGCTGGTCCCCCAGACTTCAGCCGACCCCTGCCCAGCCCCGGCGCTTGGCGGTGGCCTCCCCCGCTACTTTTCAAGGGACGTGCCGCGTTCGCTCCTTTCAGGTGCCGGTCTGGGGTGGCCGCACGCCGCACCCCATCTCTCAGGGCTCCTGTCTGGGGCCGGCTCTGTGTGGAGCTGGGGCTCCAGGTCATGCCTTAGCTGTGCTGGGCCAGGGCGGCTTCGGGGCGGCTGCTGCGGCCTTTCCAGCCGGGCCGGGTTCTTGCGCCTCAGTGGCCTGGCCATCCCCTGGCCGGACATGGTGCCGCTGCCGGAGGCGCTGACCCCCGAGGCCAAGCCAGACTCTCCATCGCATCCCATCCGGCCCGCGAGCGTCTGGTGTCTTCGAGCAAACCTTGTCTTGTCCCTTGCGGACCCTGAGACAAAAGTGCCAGGGCGCCTGGCTGCCCTGGTCCCCACCCCCACCCTCAACCCCACCCCCACCCTGCGGGGCGCAGGCTGGGGCCCTGGCCTGCCTGCTCCCCAGGCCGTGGAGTCGGCGCACTGCCCCCCTTGGGCTTCCTCCTCGGCGCTTCTGCTGGGCGAGGGCCTGGGCTGTGCATGTGGGGAGTGGCGGGGGCACGGCTGTTCTCTCGCCTGGGCCTGGCCGGGCTTCGTTGTGGGTAGCCGAGGCCGTGCTGGGGTGCAGACCTCTCTCCCCAGCTTCCTGGAGGTGTGACTGGCCGGCCGTAAAGCCGGCTTGTGTCCAGGGCACAACTGGGTCATTTTTGCTGAAGTGACAGGGTGTGTGGCCACCACCCCAGAAGGAGCTGCGCCCACTAGTCCCCGCAGCCTCGGCCGCCTCCGCCCGCCTCCTGGCTGGGCTGCGCTGGTGCTGGCCGCCGGGCTCGCCGCGCACTGGCCTCTGCCTCTCCTCACTGGGCGCTTCACACGTCCGCGCTGCTGCTCGCGCCCTTGCCCTGTGCTGCCGGGGCTGCCCATTCAGCCCTGGAGGTCGCGCCCCTGTGGGGGGGCGCCAGGCCAGGCTGGGGAGGCCACCGCTGCTCTCCCAGCCGGTGGAGGCCACAGCCTGGCTGGGGGGCCCCGGGACCCAGCGAGCAGGGCCAGGGTGGGCAGGCTGAGTCTGGGAGGGCGGCTAGAAGTTTCCAAGCGGGCGGAGCACCCCGCTCCTTGGCCCCCGGGAGCTGTGACCACAGGGAGCCTTCCAGGCACCGCGACCCCTGCCTGGACTGGCCTGGGGTGGCCTTCAGACCCCCTCCCAGTGCACCGCGGCCGCGGAGCCCCTGTCCACAACCCCGGGCGCCCGGCGGGCACGTGCTGTCCCGTCCGCAGGAGCCGGGTAGCGGGGGCCGTCCTGCTGGCAGGGGGCCGGACGCAGACCTGCCCGAGGGGTGCACAGAGCCCCGGGGAGGGGCCAGCGAGTGTCGCTGCCCCTGCTGCCCACCCAGCTCTCCTGCGGCCGGCAGCACTGCGGTGGGGGTGGGGCTGGGGGCCACTCAGCGGGAGCCCCGTCGACCTCGCTGCCCCAGCCCTCCCGCCGCTGTTCTGGGGGATCAGGGCCAGGAACACCCAGCCCACCCTCGTTTTTTGTGCTGGAAGTGAGCGCCTGCGCCCGGGGGCCGGGCTGGCGTGGTCTCTGCCCCACGCTGCTCAAGTGCGGGCCTTGCCTGGCTGTGTTTGCTTTTCCTTCCGCACAGGATCTCCACGGCCCGCCCAGCAGCCCCCCGGCCCAGTGGCTCCGGGAGCCGGGACAATGGAAACCACACCCACAGCTGGCTGTGTCTGGGGGTGTCAGGCCGGGCATGTCGGAAGAGGCTTTGGGCTCCCTGCGCTCCACCTTCCCTGCTCCTGGGCTCTGGGGGAGGCGGTGAAGGAGCAGGATGGAAGCACCCCCGGCCCTGCGGGCAGCGCCTCACACCCTTGCGCAGGGGGCGCGCGCAGAGTGGCGGGGCGGCCTGCTCTGTGGGGCCTTGTGCGTGGGGCCCCTTGGCGGCCTGAGGGCAGGGAGTCCCACAGGGGCTTCTGCGCCCGTGGACACAGGCGGTGTGCGGCTGAGTCGGGCAGCGCACCCACAGCTCGTGGGGCCGCGCTCCCGCCGGGGGTCTCTGGCTTGGGGACCGGCCTGTGGGTGTGGGGGGCTGACTGGCGGAAACACCACCAAGGCCCTCGGTGGCCACGGCCTTGGGGTTGAAGAGCACCAGGCGGGAGTGGCTGGACCCAGGTCAGCCCAGCTCCCACTCCCGGGAGGCACCTGGCGGGGCAGGAGGCCGTGTGCCCTGGGTGCCACCCGGAGGGCTTTGGCCTCAGCTGCTGGCCTGAAGCTGCTGAGGCCAGTGGCGTGCATGCGTGCCCTGAGCCGGTCCCTGCTCCCCGTGGGGGCACCTGGCCTGGGCCTTCTGGATCCTGCGGTGGGGACGCAGGCACCCTTTGGTCACCAGTCCACGCGCTTGTTCCATGAAGGGGCCCTTTCATCTCCCCGGCTGACCGCCCCCCCAGGGCTTGGGGGAAGCTTTGCTGTCACCAAGGGGGGTTGGCCAGCTGGGGCCACCCCGGGGCTCCCTGGAGAGCAGGTGGCTGTGCTTGGGCCTGGCGGGCCGCTGGTCGAGGCTGACTTTCCAGGGGCCCGTTGGCCTGCCCGCTTGCTCCCCGGGCCGTGGGGACATGGCTGAGCCGCGCCGGGAAGGTCCCGGAAGGCGGTCATTCTGCTCACCAAGCCGCTCCTGAGCCGGAAGCTTCCAAAACAAGTCTGCCTCGGGCGGCGCCTCTCTTGCTGTCCCCTGACGGGGGTGCTGGGGCCGCACACCCCCAGTGCACAGCTGCCTGCTGCAGCCAGGCTGGGGGAGCGGAGGCGGGGCCGCTCGGGTTGGGTTTCAGCACCACCCCCCCTCGGTTAGTGCGGCGCCCCCGGGAGGGGATGGGGTGAGGCTTCACGGAGGCACCCCAGGGCAGGGACTTGCCTTCACGGCCCCTTCCAGCTGCCTTGCTCCCTGCTCGGGCTCTGCAGCAGGCCCTTAGGTGATGAGCTGGACCCCACGGGCCTCCCACGGGCGCAGGCCAGCTGGGCACTGGGGCAGAGAGAAGGGGCCTGGGCGCCCGTGGGCCAGGAAGACCCTGCGCGGCGAGCGGGTGCTCGGGGCGTCGTCAGCCCTGGACACGCCCGTCTGCGGCTCTGCAGCTTCCGCGGTGTCGCTGGCTGCGGCGACCACTTCCTGCAGCCCGTCCCTGGCCCGGCAGCGGCACCTCAGGGGCAGGCGGGCGGACCCGCAGTGGGCTAGCGCGGCCTGGAGGTGGGGCCCTGGGTGCTGCAGGCCCTGGGGAGCACACCCTGCCCGCCCCGGGAGTGTGGGCCCCGCGGCTGCAGCCAGCGGCTGGCGGGGACCCGGTCGGGTGCGCGTCACCAGACGCCACGGCAGACGCGCCCGCTCCCCGCTCCGGAGCCCCTGTGCCACGCCTGGGGCGCGGCGGCCGTGGGCGCGGAAGGGCCTGGTGCGGTGCCCGGTCCCCCGGGATGCCCATCCGGCCTGTCTCTGCTGCCGCGGGAGGGGCGGGGCCTGCTCCTCGGGTTCCCGGGGCCGGCGGGGCGGGGGCGCAGGGAGCGCGGCTGTGGGGTCGCCCTCAGCGAGGAGGTGCTGCTGCTGGTTTCCGGGGCCAGCCCTGGCGCCTTCGGGCTGGCTCCCTGTGCTCTGTTCTCTGTGGCCCTGGCCGTGGCCCCGGGGGGACAGAGCCTGCTCCTCTGGCGCCGTCCGCGCGTTCCTGCCGCCGACCCCACGTGGGGCTCTCGGGGGAACTGGGCCGGGACCTCTTCTCCGCCATAGGGACCTGCGAGCTGCAGGTGGGGCTGCCCCCGGCCCGGCGTCCGGGAGGCCTGTGGGCTTCTGGCCAGGCCTCACACCCGGGCGCTCCCCGCGCAGCCCCAGGCCGGGAGGCGGGGCGGTGGCCCGGGCAGGGGAGCCGCGGGCTGGCTGTCTGTTGGCACCCGGCCCCACCCTGCTGGGGTCCGCGGGGGTGGGAGCAGGCCCCTCCCCATTGGCAGGAGGCTGGCCCCGCGGACCTGCTCCTGGGGGGCGGGGGGAGCCCGGGCAGTTGACGCTGCGCCGGTGCCCCTCTCCCGTGTCCGGGTCCCGGGCCCGCCGCCGCCGCTGGCCTCTGGCACAGGGAGCCGCGCTGCGTTCTGCGCGCACGGGTCGCTGTGGGGCCGGCGGCACCTGCCCAGAGCTGGGCGGTGGGCGGGTGCCCAGGCCAGGACTCGGTGCTGCCCACCACGGAGCCTGGCGCCCCGGCTCCCGTGCGTCTTGGTGCCTCTGGGGAAGGGGCCGGCCCTGCCTGCTCCTCAGGAGCTCCCACGCGGGACTGCGCCTCCCCGTGCAGGCCAGGCCGCCCGGCCCCACCCGCGCAGTGGGCACGGGGTCCGTCCAGCAGAGGCCGCCGCTGGCCACGCGGCGCAGCGATGCCGTCTGGGGCAGGGGTCGCTGCCAGGTGCGCCCGTCACCCTCATCAGCAGCCTGGAGGGGCCGCCCTGCTGCCTGGCCCTCACCCAAGTGGCCGCGAGCCCCGGGCAGGCGCGGCTGGACCAGCTGCCCTTCTGCGGGGGCCGGGGGTGCTCTCACCTGCGCGCCTGCCCCGCCCCACCTGCTCCCGCTGTGAAAGGCCTTTGATGGCCTCGCTTGTCCTAGTGGAGAGGCTGTGTCTGCAGGCGGCCCGTCCACAAGGCCCCTGCCTTTTCAGCGCCTCTCCCCGTGTCCACGGGGCTGTGCCCGAGCAGGGTGCGTGTGTGCCCGGGCCCCATCCGCGCCGGGCAGAGGGGGCTGTGCAGGCGGCCGTGGCTAGTTCTGGGTCAGGAGCCCGGGGCCAGATCTGTGGGGCCAATGGTGTCCACTAGAGGCCGTGGGCCAGGACCCAGCGACACCGTGGCCTTGGACAGCGGCCCAGGGTTGGCTCTCAGGCATGACTTCCTGGTGATGAGTTGGCACTTGACGCTGGGGGTGCCGAGGCTGGAGGCAGGGGCTGCCCTGAGGTGCCAGGTGGAAGGCAGCACCCCGCCAGCAGAGGCCGCTCCTGGGAGGCGCCCGCTCCTGAGTCTGCCTGGGCTGGGTGGGCAGGACGCGGGCCGCCAACTGTCACAGCCCGGGAATGGGGGGAACTGGGCCCGAGGGCTGGAGGCTGGGTTGGGGAGCCCTGCTCACACCCCCACCCCCAGGCCAGCCTGGCGCCAGGCTCCCGGGGACAGAGCAGGAGAGGGACACTGGTGGAGGGGCTGGAGGTGGCAGGTTGGCAGACCGGGCTGGCGGCCAGGGGTCCAGGGCCGCCAGGGACCTCAGCACGGCTTCGAGGGGCCGGAGCCAGAGCTCTCCTGTCCCAGAGCTGCACCCTCCGTGGGGCGCTCTCCCGCTTGCGTCTGAGGCGAGGCGCACCCGGCCTTGTTTCTAGAAGGTGCATGGAGGTGGAGGGGGTGCCCTGAAACCCCTTGTTCTGCCGGGTGTGGTTCTGGACCTGAGGCCCTGCAGGACAGGTGGCTCAGCCCCCACTTAGAGCTGCTGGGGCGCGGCAGAGCGGGGCTGGTGTGGGGTCTTCAGACACTTGGGCGGGGACATGGCAGCAAGAGGCAGGCGGGCCCCGTGCCCCTCTGGGGCGGAGGACACAGGCAGGTGCGGGTTCTGAGGCCAGACTGGCACGTGGGCCGGGGGAGTGAGTCACTTGGGGCCTTGGAGACCCTTGAGAGCCCTCGCCAGAGGCGCCGAGGACACAGCCGGACAGGGAGGGCCCCGAGGCTCCAGGCGGAGGGGGCTTGGGCCGGGGGGCTGTTAGAAAACTCGGCGGCCCGAGTCCAGGCGGGAATGGGGTGAGGCCAGGCACCCGCCGCCCCGTGGCGTGTCCCTGAGGTCACGCTCTGAGGTGATTTTGATCCCCATTCCCTCGTCTGCTTCCCGGCGCCCGTCTCACCGGGCTGGCAGGAGCCCCGGGCGCGCTCAGCACACACTGAGGCCTTCTGGGGGCGCGGGGCTTCCCGCTCCACCCCGCAGGGAGCTCCCCCCAGGCAGCTCCCGCCCCCTTCCGAGGGGGACTGCAGCGTCCGGGGAGCGGCCCGGGGAGCCTGGGGTCCCACGGGCTTGCCTCGCAGTGGGCCCCGCCCCGCCGGCTGCCGCAGGGCGCCGCTCCTCCCGTGGGCTCCTGTCCCTCCTGCAGACTGGCCGCAGCTCGGTCCCGAGCCGAGCTTTCCGCAGCTGGGCGGGCGGCGCGCTGCCCTTTCTGGGCCATCTGGGCTCAGCGCCTGCCCAGCTCAGCCGAGGCCAGGGAGTGAAGGGACGGGTGTCCCCGTCCCCAGACGGCCTCCCGGCAAGTCGCCGCTGCCCCGGTGGTGGCCGGCCGAGGGGGCGGGGCGCTGGCTGTGGCTGGCGCGGCTCGAGGGCCTCGGTGGGCGCCCAGCCCCTGCCCTGCACCGCGGTCCGCCTGCTCGTGCCCTGGGGCCCACTCAAGCTCAGGCTTTCGGGGACCCCGTGGTGCCGCAGTCGGGCACCCGGAGCCCAGTGTGGCCAGCGGGGCGCCCCCAGCCCACGCCTGGCCCTCATGGTCGCACTCCCCTCCCTCTGGCTTCGCTTCGGGGATCCTCGCTTCTGGTCCGCTTTCGAGTCTTCTGAGCGCTTCCAGGTCGTAGGAAACTTAAGTTCTGAGGTTTCCGGCCTTGACCCGGGGTCGGGCTCCCCCCCGTGCCACGTGCTGCGGCGGAGGGTCAGCAGCCACGTGCTTCTCGCTCCCCCCGACTTCCCCTCGTTCCCTGGGGGTGGGGGCCGCTGCTGCCCCCGTGTCCCTGCAGGGTGGCGGAGTCACTCCTGTCTGCCGGGAGGGCCAGGCTGGCTGCTGGGCCCAGGCAGGGGTGTGGCACGAGGTCCCTGGGCACCTGCCGGCTCCATGTGGGCCCAGCAACCACCGGGGCCCGCCCCCTGCCGAGTTGTGCGCATCCGAGCCCGAGCTGGCGGGCAGACCGCTCTGCCCCGGTCCCGTGGGCAGCCAGCCCGGCGGGGCGTCCCAGCAGTGCAGCCAGAGGCCTTGCCCTGTGGCCTGTGCCTTTGGCGTGGCCGCTGCACAGAATTGGGTTAAACTCGAGGAAGTGAAAGGTCAGGGGGCTGCAGGAACCTTGTGGGGGCGGGGCGGGGCCACGCTGGTGGGACCCCGATGACCCGCGCCGCCCCTGCGCTCAGAACCCAGGCCACCTGGCCAGGGGCGTCCTCCCGCGGCACCCCGTGCTGCCCATGTGCGCGCTGGGTCGAGAAGGGGCCCTCACCCTCTCCCTGCCCCCCGCCTTTCTGTGGAGCCTGCCGCCTGCCCGGCACCCACCCCAGCGCCTCAGCAGCCGGGCTCCCCGAGCCCACGCCACAGTGTCGGGGTGCAGCCGGGACCCTGTCGGCCGCTGCCCTGTCCGGGCAGGGGTCAGTCGAGGGGAGGGCGTTGGCCCGGGTGACGGCCCCTTCCCAGGGCTGGAGCCATGTCTGTCCCCACCCAGGCCGCCTCCCCAGGCAGCACCCCGCCCTGCCCCGCCCTGGCGGCGCCACTCTGGAAAGGCCATTGAGACACTCCCCCCCCGCCGGCCTCCCTGCTGCTCCCCTGCGGCTGCCCAGGGAGGGAGGAGGGGCGCCCGCCAGTGCCCACGGCCCTCCCGGGCTGCACAGCCCCGTCATGCTTGGAGCCCACGGCAGCTTCCCCGCTGACCGAGTGCGGCTCGGCCGGCCCCCCAAAGCTGGACTCAGCTGCAAAATGGCGCTTCAGGCAGTCGGCAGAGTCCTCGGGTGAGGGGCTGCCTGGCGGACGCGCGCAGCCTCTGCCACAGAAGCCGGCGGGTGGAGGGCTGGCACGGTCTGCAGCCAGCCCGGGGTCGCCGTGCGGGGCCTCTGCTGCCATGGAGCCTCGGGGCCCAGCCAGGGACCTGGTTGGAGTGTGGTCTCCCCTGAACCCGGCGCTGGCTGCTGCTGCAGGGGAGGGCGCCCCGGGCCAGGAAGGGACACGGGGCCTGGTGGGTATCTCGGGACCACGGGAGTCCTGTGCACGGCCCCCGAGTCTGCTGGCCAGGTGCCCCCCCCCCCCCCGCCTGCTCGAGACCCCGGAAGCCACCCCCTGCAGGGGTGTGCCTGCAGAGCCGGCTCCGGCGTCACCTCCCCCATTCCTGCCCCCGCGGCCTCTCGGGGCGCGCTCAGGATAGGGTGCTGGCCTGCCTTGCTCCGGGCGCTCTCGGAGCTGCGGGGCCTGGGGCTGGGTGCTGGCGGGAGACCTCTGGGGTCTTGCGCGGAGGACGGTGCGCTCTTTGGGTGAACGATGTCGTGCTCGTCTGCCGGGGCCAGGCCAGCGAGCGTCCTGCTCGTCCAGGCCTGTCTCTCCCTCTAGGCCAGCATGTGGGTCGGGGTGGGGGCACCTGAGTCCTGCCACCTGTGGTCACCTGCTGTGCACGGGGGCGGGGCCTCGCTGTGACCTCCCCGGGCCCTGCCCAGCACACCTGCCCCCCGCCGAGGGCCCTCCCTGTCTGGGCTGCAGGGCGAGGGGTGAGAGGAGGGTGTGGGCACCACGCAGAGCCACCCCCCCCCCGGGCCGGCCGCCTCCTCTCAGCCTCACTGTCCAGGAGCAGAACCCACAACTGGCTCGTGGCCCCGGGGCGTGAGCCCGGCCGCGGTGGGGTCTCCAGAGAAGAGAAGAGCCAGGGAAGAGCCAGGGAAGAGACCCCAGCTACGTGGCCGCCGGCGGGACCCTGCTTGTGACAGTGACCAGGCGCCGGCACCCAGGGAGCTGTGTGCGTGCCCCACGCCCAGCGGGTGGTGACGGGGTGTGAGTGGGGTCCTGGCCCAGGCCCTTGGAGGCCGCTGGGGAGCGGCAGGCCGGGGCCTTCCTGCAGCGCCTGGCTCTGCCGGGCTCGCGCTGGGACCTGGATCTGTGGGGAAGTGGGCGGGGCAGGGAGGGAGGGCCCAGGCCTCTGAGGCCAGGCTTGGCCCGGTGGCTCTGCGTGTGGCCATGTGGGTGGTGCCCGGCACTCAGATGCTGCGGGGCAGCCGGAGTGGAGGCGGGCACGGGGCTCAGACCTCGGGCAAGCCCTCCCCGTCTGATGGGGTGGCGTGTGCCTCACTAGCCGAGACCTGGTGTCTGGAGGGCAGGCTGGGGGGGAGGAGCTGGTGTCTTCCTGGCCCGGTCAGGTCTTCCCCCACCCGCTGGGCACAGCCTGTTGGGTGCAGCCCGAGGCCGTGTGCGCCTCGCCTTTTAAGGCGAAGATCTGCGGGGGCACCCTGGGGAAACTTTTCCTGGCATTGGGGAGCATTTTTCTTTCCTCTCTCTCTTAAATAACCACTGGCAGCTTTTCAGAACAGAAGGACGACAGGGCAGGGTTGGGGCAGTCAGGTTGCTGAGGCCTGCTCCACCCCCGCCTGGCCCACGGGCTGGAGGAGGGGCCGTACAGGGGGGTAAGTAAGGCCGGGGGACCCCTCCCTGCCCCATAGCAGGCCCCGCGCGCGTCCTGAGGCCACCTGGGCAGCGCCAGGCCCCACTGGCGGCTCCTCCAGCCCCCACAGGCACCCGCGGCCGCCATGCACACACGCCCTCCCCCCCACCTGTGCCCCCAGGCCTGGAGGCTCCAAAAGAGGCTTATACGAGGTGCCCGGCCTGCCCTGACCCTTGTGGCCCCCGAGGCAGGCCTGTCCTCAGCAGGGGCTCAGGCGGCGGCCCTGGGCCCTTGTGCACGGCCGTCTCGTTACCACCCGAGGCTTCCTGGCCCGCGCCGGGCCGCAGACGTCTGTGGGCTTCTTTGCGCTGCGTGGAGAACCGTTGGCGTGAGAGCCGGGCTCAGGCCGCTGCTGCTGGGTCCTCCTTCCAGCCCCCGCCCGGCCCTCCGGAACCCAGGCTGCACCGCAGAGGCAGCCTCCACCCCGCTCCGGCACCGCTCCGGGAGGGACACCTCCAGCTGGGCCGCAGGCGGGGCAGAGCCCTCTGGGACCCTCCCTCGTCCCTGTGGGCTGGTTCTGGGACGCGTGTACCCCAGCCCCAGGGGGGCCCGCCCCGGGGGGCCCTCAGCGCCAGAGCTCAGGCTGGGCGTTTCGTGGCTGAGTCCGCGCTGTTCGGACAAAGCAAAGACGTTTCCTGTGCGCGCAGCCGCGGCGTGGGGGGCGTCTGCGGACAGGGCTGTTCTCCTGCGCCAGCCGGTCTCAGTGGGGGGCGGCCGTCGCCCCGGCTCACGCCTGCTCGGGACGGGCGTCGGGGGCGGCCAGCGCGCTGAGCTAAATGGCCGCCGGGCTGTGGGCGCTCAGCTGGGCGGCGGGCGGGCCGTCCGCTCGGGGTACCTGGTGGGGCGGGCCTGGCTCCAGGCCCCAGGACGGGGCGAGGGTGCTGAGCAGACCCGGACGGCGGCGGGGCCTTCATCCCCACGGAGCTGCCCGCCGAGGCCACTGCGCCCCGGCGGGGCTGGACGGCCCGCCCCCGCCCCCAGCTTCGGGCCCGTGGCGGCAGCCGGCCGCGGGAGGAGGGCGGGTGGGCGCAGGCCGCCGTCCCCTCGCCCGGCCCGAGCTGAACCGGCCCCTCCGGCAGGAAGTCTAAGGCGAAGCCCAACGGGAAGAAGCCCGCGGCGGAGGAGAAGAAGCTGTACCTGGAGCCCGAGTACACCCAGTCCCGCATCTCCGACTTCGCCTTCCGGGAGCTGGTGGTGCTGCCGCGCGAGATCGACCTCAACGAGTGGCTGGCCAGCAACAGTGCGTGGGGCGGCGGGCGCGGGGCGGGCGGGGTGGCCGGCGGGGCGGCCCCACAGCTGGCAGTGGGGGGCGGACGGCCGTGAGGCGCTGGCCCGGGGACTCGGCAGGGCGCGGGCGCTCCCCTGGAGAGCGGTGGCGGGCGCGGGAGGGGCCTTCCGTGGGGGCTGGGAGCTCAGGGAGCCCGGCCCCGCGGTGGCGGGGTGGGGGGGGGGGTGCCGGTCCCCTCCTGGGACGTGAGGGCAGGCGTCCAGGCCGCGCCCCCGAGTGGGCAGAGCCACGGCCCTGCTCCCCACGGCACCCACACCAGCTGCCGGGCCGGACACGGGGCCGCCTCTGCGGGCGCGCAGGCTCACTCCAGGCCTCCTCTCCGCTGGCAGCCACCACGTTCTTCCACCACGTCAACCTGCAGTACAGCACGGTCTCCGAGTTCTGCACGGGGGAGGCCTGCCAGACCATGGCCGTGGGCAACACGTGAGTCACCCCTGCTCCCGCAGTCGCCGTCCCCGGGCCTGGAGCCAGGAGCCTGCCGGGGGCCGGCGGGCGTGTTCCAGAGGGGTGCCGAGCGGTCTCCTGAGCCGGCAGGCGGCTGTGCTGACGTGCGGTCGGGCAGGGGCGCGTCCCAGAGCCACGAGGCGCCCTGTCTCCCGGCCCTGGTGAGCTGCCCGCGGGCGCCGAGGCCACAGCGCCGTAGCAGGACGCTGCCGTCAAGGGTCTGCCGGGCCCAGGCGGGCTCTGCTTGGGCGGGCCGTCTGCTCTCCTGAGAGGGCCCGGCCTCCACACGGGCAACGGCAGAGCGGCTGCAGCGACGCCCAGGCACGGACCCTGCTTGAGGCTGGCCCCCGGGGCAGTGCCGGCGGCAGCCGCTCACCACTCGCTGCCTGCGGAGCGCATGCGCCCAGCACGCCACAGGAGGCTCAGCTGGCGGGCGGTGTGGGCACCAGCTCCGGTGAACTGGGCAGGACATGGGCGTGGGGTGGAGCGGCCTCCATGGGCAGAGCTGGGTGAGGTGCCGCACGCGAGCACGGGCACGCTGGGAGGACGTGGCTGTCGCACACCCAGTGGCGTATCGGGTGGCCGTGGGGTCCGAGGGTGCAGCACTGGGGTGGGTGGGCTCGGGGCACCGAAAAGGAGGCCGGAGAGAGGACCCGTGGGCGTGAAGGGAGGTGGACACACGGGCACACAGACAGGCCCAGGCAGAGCGGCGCGGAGAGCCAGCGTGGACACAGCAGGACAGGGGTCCCCAGGTGGCTCGTGTGGAGACGGTGCCTGGGCAGCTGCACGGAGCCACAGAGGCACCCGGTGGCGCCCCGCTCACCGGCTGGCAGGAGGGGCGCACCCACAGCGGACTGCACGGCGAGGCAGACGCCTGGGCAGACGGCACCTGGAGCACCCAGCCCAGCCCCCTGTCCCAGCGCCCTCTCCAGCGGCGGGCGCTGGGCGGGGAGGCAGCAGAGTGCGGAGCCCGCCCGCCCTCTGGCACCGCACGCAGCCCCTCGCCAGGGGAGCGGAGTCAGTGACAGCTCCTGCGCCCCTCCCGCCCGAGGGGACACCTCAAAGCCGCTAGAAGGTGCTCCGGGGTGAACTCGGTGAAAGTGAGGGGCCCCTGCCTCGCGGGAGGCAGCTGACCGCGGCGGGGCCTTGGGGAGAGCGGGCGCTTATTTTGGAAGAAGAAAGATCTCGAAATAACTTCAGCTTCCATCTTTAAACAGAAAACGAGCAAAATCCAAATTGCGCAGGAGAGGCAGGAGCAGCCATCGCTGCCCTGACTTCTGGAAACGGTAGTGCTGTAGGGCAGCCGTGGGCGCCAAACTGTTGTAGAGCAGCCCCGATGCAAAACGGGTGCCTGACTGGGTCCTCACCCGCGCTTAGAAGGACTTACCCACGCTCCACTGCAGGCGCACGCGAAGGTTCATAAAGGTTTATTCACCAGGGCAGGGGAAATGAGGAATGCACAGCTCGGGGAGAAAAGCGGGAGACAACGTTTTAAGTGCGTCCTGCCCGATCCGCCGATCAGGAATCCCAAATGGCACCTGAGAGCTGCCGCGAGCCAGGAGCCGTGAAGCCAGGAGGCGAGCGATCCCGAGCCCCCCAAGGCCCACGTGTTTGGTTTTTATACCCAGCCTGGCTGCTTCACTCCACCCTCAGGTCCCAGGCACCTCCCTTTGGTGGTGACGGGATGTGTCTCTCCCAGTGTCCTGATGGCTTTGGTCTGGAGTGGGGGTGGGGTCCACAAAGCCTGCGTGGGATTAGCTCGGGACATCCCTTCCCCCTAACAGGAGGAGGGTCCGTGGCGGCCACAGCCGGCTCCTTGGTCTGTGGCCGTGGCGAGGCCGACAAAGGTAGGGGCGCGCAGGCGCGGGGCCCGCCGCAGGGCGCACGGGCAGCGGGTGGCTCCACAGACACAAGTCCTACGCGGGGATGCAGGGCCGTGTCCTGGCGGGCGGGCACGGGGTGAGGGGCGAAGGCCACGTGTGAGAGAGACGCGCGGGTGCGCTCACGGCGGTCAGGGACAGGCCCCGGCTCAGCAGCGAGCGCCTCGGCGTGACAGCGTGACCACGCTGCACTGCCCTGCCCTCGCAGCACGCCCAGACCCCAGCCGCCGGGCGCCAGGTGAGCTGAGGGCGGCTTGGGGCAGAGACGGGCCCTGGTGCCCGCTAGGCGGGGCTGGTGCTGGAGCCTAGCAGGCCCTCGCCCCGAAGCCGCTTGGCCTTTCTCGTGGCTGGGTCAGGCCGTCCGTGAGGAAAGGGGTCTCCGTGTCCCGACCACAGGCCTGGCGGGCTGTCTGGAGCCGGCGGGGCCCTGAGCCCTGGCACTGGGGAGCTCGGGGAGCCAGCAGGGCCTGTTCCTGGGTCGGGTCTGCGGCCTGTGCCCTTAGCCGCGTGAGGGTTGGGGCCAGCAGAGGGGCATCTGCGCGTCGCCTGGAGCCAGTGTCGGCCAGGGCAGAGGCGGGGGCGCAGTCACAGATGCAGGTCCAGCCCTGGGGCCCACGGGGTGGCCAGGCTACCTGGTCCCCTGTGGGGCCAGCAGACACCCGCAGTGAGGTCAGGGAGGCCCTGGCCACCATCCCCAGGCTGGCTGCCCGGGGGGTGCTTGGGTTGGGCACCGGGGCCAGGTTTATCCAGAGGCCACTGTGCTCCCCCGGCCTGTTGGGGTGGGGGCTTCAGTCAAGAAGCTGTCGGTGGCCTTGAGAGCAGACCACCTGCCCTGCAGCGGGTGCCCAATGTCCCTGTGGCGGCACAGGCGCTCCAGGGCAGGGTCTGTGTGGGCGCCGTCCTGACCAGCCGCAGACCTCCCCGGCAGCAGCTGCGGGTCTCTGGGGGCTCCCGGAGGGGCTGCACACGTGAGCCGGGGCTGGTGTGGGCCCCCATGGTGCTGACGGCCGCGCTGATCCCACAGACAGTACTACTGGTATGACGAGCGGGGGAAGAAGGTCAAGTGCACTGCCCCCCAGTACGTCGACTTCGTCATGAGCTCCGTGCAGAAGCTGGTGACCGACGAGGACGTGTTCCCCACAAAATACGGTACGTGCGCGGCTCGGCCGGCGGCCAGCACGGAGGCACCTCTCCCGGGGCGTGCAGCCGGCTGGCTCTGAGGCGGCACAGTGGGCCCTGGGGCGTCAGGTGCCCCAGGATGGCACCTGGCCAGCCGCTCTGTGGCCTCTCTGGAACTCACAGCCCCAAGGCCCAGTCTGCTTGGGACAGCGCGTGGCGGGGCAGCAGCCGGTGGCTCCCGTGGAGACCCCGGCGGGGTGGGGGCGCGCGGGGCGGGGCGGGGCAGGCCCGCTGACCCTCCGTCCCACAGGCCGCGAGTTCCCCAACTCCTTCGAGGCCCTGGTGAAGCGCATCTGCAGGTACCTGTTCCACGTGCTGGCGCACATCTACTCCGCGCACTTCAAGGAGACGCTGGCGCTGGAGCTGCACCCGCACCTCAACACCCTCTACGTGCACTTCATCCTCTTCGCCAGGGAGTTCAGCCTGCTCGACCCCAAAGAGACCGCCGTCATGGACGACCTCACGGAGGCGCTGTGCCGGGGCGGGGGCCGTGCCGGGGACGGGACGGGGGGCGGGGGCGCGGGGGCACAGAACCACGTGAAGGAGAGGTGAGCCCGGCCGGCGTGCGCGTGCAGAGACGGTGCGGCGGTGCTGGTGGGCGCCTGTGGGCGCGCGTGCCGGGCACCTGGGAGGGAGGTCTCGCGGGCTCACAGCCGGCGGACCGGGGCGGCCCCCGCGGGCCTGTGTGCCGGGTGCGCTCATCAGGAAGACCCTCGGGCTGGTTCCTTCGCTCCACAAGCGTTTCTGCGCCTGAGCGCGGAGTCCCCTTCTGGGGTTTCTGCCCCCCCCCCCCCTGCACAGCCCGCCCGGCCCTGGGGGGGAGGCCGCTGAGAGGCGGCTTCCTCGGGGGGCTCGGGCCGCAGGCTTGTTCCCGCTTTCTCGTTCTGTCTCGGGTGGGGATGACCGGGGCCCTCCATCTCTCCCGGGCCTCGGCCCAGCCGGCTCTGGCGGTTGGCAGCTCAGGACGGGCGGGCGCGGGGGGAGGCCGGGGGTGGGGGGTGCGCATGGCTCCGTCCCGGGAGGGCCCGCGGGCGCGGCGGGCTCAGGTGGGCCTGGGTGGGGTGTGCGTGCTCGGCTCCCTGTCCAGCCCCAATAAAGAGCGTCTCTCAGGTCAGCCTGCGTGTGGTCTGCCGCGTGACCCGTGAGGGCCCAGGGCGGTAGGAGAAGGGGCCTCGCAGGGCCCCCCAGGTGGGCATTCCTGGGGCCACCTTCATGCTGCGGCCTCGCCCCTGCTGGTGACCACCCTTCCTCCCACCCAGGCGCTGTCCCCTGGCAGCTGGGGACAAGCTGGGGTCCGACCTCTCAGCAGCCCCCTGCAGGTGCACGGGGCAGCGGCAACGCCCTAGGAGCTGGGCCAGCCCGCCCGCTGACCGGCACAGACTCCGCCATCACCTCGGGGTCCGGCACCCCCCACTGCAGGAAGGCTGGGGCTCCCGGGGCACGCGCCCTGGTCCCTGCCAGGTTTCGAGCCTAGGAAGCTGCAGCCCCCGTCGCCGGGCGTGTCCAGCCTGAGCCTCTCGCCTCATCCCGCTGCCCTGGCGTGAGAGCCTAGCACGGTGCCAGGAGTCCTCCGTGTGCGGCCTGGATGCCGGGCTCCCGCCCAGGGGCTGCAGCCAGAACCAGGCTCACGTGCGTAGGCGTGGCTGCGTAGGGCCTGAGCCCTGGAGCACGGGTGTGTGCCAGGGGCTCGTTCCGCGGGGCCCCAGGGCATCCCAGGAGGCGTCTAGGGCACACAGACTGGGAGGGTGCCATCCGGGCCTGGTCCCCAGGAGTCCATATGGAGAGGGGAGTGCCACAAGGACTGGCACCGGGCTGCCCACTGCCCTCTGTCCCAGCCCGGCCCTGATGCACCCGGGACTGTCCTGCACTGGGGCGGGGCCTCCGCTGGGCCCGGCGCACTCGGGGATCCCAGCCTGCCCCAAGTGCTGGTCCACCCGGGGGGGCTCTGTCCTGCAGGCAGAATGGCGCGCTCTCCCCAGCCAAGGCGGGGGTGCAAGAGGGTGCTTCCCTGGAAGCCAGAGGGCGGGCCGAGCTGTGCCTTTGGGAGCCTGTGGCGCGTGGGGCGAGCTCCTGAGAAGGGGAGCGGGTGGGGGCCAGGCCTGGGGGCTGACACCCTCACCTCATCAAAGCCAAAGCCAGAGGGTCTTCTGGGAAGGCCTGTTCGGTTGGGGGTGGGGGGAGATTTGGGGTTGGCCCTGGCGCTCATCAGTGGACCATGGGGGGCCAGGGAGGGGCGAGGGTGTGAGCTGCCCGGGGTCTGGGCCCCTGGACGCCAACCGCGCCCACAACTGCTCAGGTGCGGGGGTGGGCGGTGCAGGCGCGGCCCTGCCGGGCGGGGCTCTCCAAAAATGGGCTCCTGGGGGGCCGGAGGCCGAAGGAGGGAGACGGCCCTGGAGACTCGGGACGGGCCGTGCCCCCACCCACGCGCGGTTCGGCGAGACCGGAGCCGCGGCAGGTCGGTGCTGCCACGCCATGGCGCTTGCCGGGCCGCAAGGATGCGCCAGCCGCGGTGACTCAGTCTGGGAGGCGCTTGACCCGCGTGTGGCGCACAGGGCGTCCCCTGACCTGCCGAGCCCTGCCCTCCCCTGCCGCCGCCCCCACGGGGCTCTGCCGCTGCACTGCCAGCTCTGCCCGCTGCACACTCGCACGAGAGGGACAGGCCACTGGACTGGGTCTGCAGGGCTGAGGACGGGGGGCCAGGCAGCACCCTCGCTGGGCAGGCAGCCGGACCCGGGCCTCAGGACGCCCTGCGTGGGGACGGTGCCGCTCTGGACCCCGCGGGGGGCCCTCCGCTGCACCCGCAAGGCCTCGGCAGGCTCCGTGTGGCTGCGGTGCTCCCCGGGACCCCAGGCTGGTGCAGCACGCACCCACGTGCTTGAGGCCGAGGGTCAGGCCCAGGCCAGGCTTGACCCTGCTGGGCCCCCCGGGTCGTCCGTTGCCTGAGCAGCCCCTGAGCTTGGGCTTCCCGGCAGTGGTGAGGCCGCCTCACGCCCGCCTGCCCGGTCCCCAGCCGGGAGCCGCCCGGCGCCGGAGGGGGCCGGAGTGCGGGGCGGGCGGGGCTGTGTCCTGCCGCCGCAGGCCGCGCAGGCAGGTCTGTGTAGCTGCTCGTCCAGCAACGCAGGTGCACGGGGCAAGAAATGTCCTCCCGGCCAGCCGGCGGGACCCCGGGGCAGCGGGGCGTTCCTTCCCGCCGCCTCGACTTCAAGCCGAGGTTAACCTGGAGCCTCAGCCTCTTGGGGTCCCTCTGGCACCACCACCTCCCCCAAAGGCGCAGGCTGTGGGGGGCTGGGCAGGGCAGGGCGAGCAGTGCCAGGCCAGCGGGCTGCTTCCCGTGCGGGCTCCACAGGCCCCTCCAGCGATGCCCCGGGGGCGGTCACTGCGTGGCTGTGGTGCCCAGAGGCCGCCGGCGGGCAGGGTGAGCACAGCCGGGCCACCCCTCTATGCAAGAGCCGCCCATAGCCACTGGGGGCTGCCGGGCGGCCAGGCCCCAGCATCCAGCCTCTCGCCCCTGCACAGGCCCCCGCGCAGACGGCCGGGGCCCCGGGAGAGGCCTCCCGCACCCCGCCGGGCCCGTCCTCTTCAGCGGGGCAGAGGCGGCGCCGTGGGGGCGAGAGGCGCCCCGGGCCCCCCCAGGGGACGGACACTTGCAGAGACGGGCGCCGCGTCTTTGCTGAAGGAGTTTATTGTTGGGAAGTCGCTGGCTCACAGTCACCTGGAGGGTACACGGGCGGGCAGTCCACTCCCCGGCCCCGCAGGCCCCCGCGGCGGGGGAGGCCGGGAGGTATTGCTTTCGGGCCCTCCGGCGGGCCTGCGGGGGCCGGGGGCTGCGGGGCGGGGGGCGCGAGAGCAGAGGCATGCAGTCCGGGCCGGCCCGGGGGGCGCCGCAGAAGCTGGAGGGGCTGGAGCCTGCCGTGTCGGCCGCCAGCCGCTTCCTGTCCTTGTTTTGCTTTTTTTTTAAAAACTTTTTTGTCATTTTAATAAAAAAACCCTGCCGGCCTGTGTGCGCTGGGGCCGGCGGGGCCTTCCTCCTGCCGCCGCCCCGGGCAGCCCGGCCAGGACCAGCCGCCCGCCTGGGCCCAGGGCCGCTCCTCGCCCTCGGGACCGCAGGGCCGAGCCGGGGCCGGGACAGGCCTCGAGCCCCGCGCGCCGCCCCGCCCACACCTTTCCAAAAACCACCAGGAAAAAAGTTTATAAAAATATCTCGCAGGAATTCTTTAAAGTTTACAGTAGTTTGCGCCGACCGGCTGCCCCGCCGCCCACACCTCACGCCCCGTCCTCAGGGCGCCTCCGCCCAGGCCCTCCCCGCCCGAGCCCAGGCCAGCCGGGCGCTGCCGCCGGCCCGGCCCGGACGGAGAAGCAGAGGGGCTCGGCGGACGGCGAATAAATAACACTGATCTCGGCCAGCCGGACGGCGCTGCGCCTCCGGGCCTGTGTCCGCGGCCGGCAAGGAACGCCAGGCCCCAGGGTGCGCGGCCGCGGCGACGCGGGTGGGGTGCGGGTTGGGGTGGCGGGCAGCGGCGCCCGGCGCTTCGGGGGAGGGCGCCGGGGAGAGGCCCTCGCCCCGCTTCGCCGCCGCGGCCCGCCGGGACGCCGGTCACTGCGAGTCTGGTCGCCGGGCGGGAGGGCCGGCCCATCGCGGCCAGGCAGGTGGACGCGGCGGGCCTCCCGCAGGCAGCAGCAGCAGCGAGGGCGGGTCCACGGCAGCTGCCTTCGGTCAGCCGGTGTCCGGCGCGGAGCACGGAGGACGGCCTCGTGGAGGTGACATGTTAACTTTTCGGGATAATTCCTGGTGCGGATGGAAACAGTGACGCCGTCAGAGACAGGCAGGGGCAGAGGCAGCGAGAGAGCGGGCGCGGGCAGGCCCAGCGAGCGGCGACCCGCGGCCCCCGCCGTCCCCCGGGCTTCGCACAGTCTAGGCGGACGGACGGGCACGGCCCGGGGTCCAGGGCGCGGGCGGCGAGGGGGCCTTGGGGCCGCCGGGCTATGTGTCTAAGGCTGCTCGCGGGGGGCGGCGGGCAGCCCCGTCTCGGCCGTGTCCTCGCCCGCTGGGTACTCGGCAGCCCGGCCAGGGCCCGCGGCCGTGCCGTCACCGAGGGGGCCCTGGGCACTCCGCTTGGGCGTGCTGGGGGCCTGGGCCGCCTGCCCGTTCTTCTCGTCTGAAAAAAGTTGTTTAATTACGTCAAAGAAGTTACTCAATGGGCTGCCTGGGGACACAGAAGACAAGAGAGAGAAAAACAGAAACGGGAGAAGAGGGAGGGAAGGAGAGAGAACAGACAAACCGATGAACGAACGAAGGGCCTGGGCGAGGAGCGGCCCAGCGCGGGGCCGGGGGCGGGCGGGCAGCAAGCGGGCGGGCGCGGGGGGCCCTGCCCGGGCCGGCGGGGGGGCTGGCGGCGGCCGGGCCCCTCCCTCCACCAGGCCGGCCCTCCCTCCACCTGTGCCCAGCCAAGCGGGCACCGTCTCGCCGCCCCCTTCAGCCCATGGCCTTGCCGGCCGGGATCCCACTCGGGACCGGCGGGGGCAGGAGGCCAGGCGTGGACGCGGAGGGCGGCTGGTGCCGGGCCAAGGCCCCGGGGCTGCCCCGGCCGGGGCGCAGCAGCTGCCTGCCGCGCTTCTCCCGGGAAGTGGGGGCTCCGCGTGGACAGAGGGCAGCAGCAGACAGACAGATGGACAGATGGGTGGACAGGCATGGAGGGTGGGGTGTGGGAGGGCGGGGGGCAGGCGGCCAGAGAGGAGGCCCCAGGCCCAGAGTGGACGTCCTGAGGGCAGGAGGGAGGGCAGAAAGGGATGGGCACCCCACCGGGGCCTGCGTCCCCTGCCTAGGTGCCCGGGGGGGCCTCAGCTCCACTCCCTAACCGAGCCCAGAGTGCGTGTGGCCCTCGCTGCTGGGGCAGCAGTAGGCGGCCCTCGGCCTCGAGGGGAGGGGCCCCTCCCCCGCCCGTGGACAGAGGGCCTGAAGCCGGCCCCTGCCCAGGGACGGGGCCCCTGCCAGGGCGCACGGGGACCCTCCCCTGCTCTAGCCTGGGGGTCATTCCCTGGCCTGCCCCATGCAAGAGCCGGACCTGCAGCTGCCCTGGGGGGCGCACAGCGGAGCGTGGCGGGTGCGCGGGCGTATCTGGACCCCGGCGTGCCCAGGGACCCCAGGACAGCCCCGGAGCAGCGAGGCAGCTGCCAGGCGTGGCCGCGGGGCGCGCGGTGGACAGGCTGGGGGGCCCCGGGAGCGTGAGGGGTTCTTACCACATTTGGAAAGCCTCCCCGTCATCATTTCCATACAGTTAGTGGTGTCTGGAGCACAGAACGGAGAGAGGAGGGGGAGACGCGTGAAAAGATGCTCTGGGCCCGCGGAGTCGGCGCTGCCCGCAGGGAGGGGCCAGGGTGCCGGGGGCGGGGCCGGGTGGGCGGGGCCTGTGGGCGGGCGGCGGGCGGGGCTTGGTGGGGCAGCGCCTGGGGGCGGGGCGGGGCTCGAGTGGGCGGGGCTCGGCTGAGGGTGGGGCCTCGGTGGGCGGGGCCTGGCCGAGGGCGGGGCCTCGGCGGGCGGGGCTCGTGCTGGGCGCGGAGCCTGGGGTGCGGGCTGGGGGGGCCGGGGTGGGCGGGGTTTGGCGGAGGGTGGGGCCTCGGCGGGCGGGGCTCGGTGCAGACATGGAGGGGGGCATGTCCTGGGCAGTGGCGGCCCTCAGAGCAGCCAGACGCTGAGGTGTGGGCAGGGCCCTGCCCTGGGTGCCTGGGCCTGCCCGTCCCCCCGCCCTGCCAGGGGTCGGGGGCATCTGGAGCTGAGTCCAGGGCTGCGCCCGTGGGCTGTGCTGGGCTCCCTGGCCCGCTGCTGTGCTATGCCCAGGCGCAGTGCAGCCCGCTTGCTCCTTGGTGGTGTCCACACCCCTCCCTGGCCCTCTCCCACCCTCTGCTGTGCCTGGGCACCGAGTGTGGCCCTGGGCCTGGGGTCCCTCGAGGTCCTCACTGCCTGTACAAGGGGGGATGTGCCCTTCGGCCACCCCGCCCTGGGGCGGGCGGGGGCCCTACTGGGGTGGTGGGTGGGGTCCCCTAAGTGACCCTGGGACTGTGCTCTGGACAGGTGTGTCCAGCGGGAAGGGAGTATGTTGGGAAAGGCTGGCGCACAGGGCCCGCAGGAGGCACTGGGGCAGGGCGGGGCAGGGGGCTTGGGGCTTGCAAAGAGCACCTGGTCTCCAGGGACAGGGGCCAGCAGGTCCCTGGGGAGGGCGTGCGCCTAGCACGCTGCTGTGTCCTGACCCAGCAAGGGGTCACGGGGCAGGGGCAGGCGGCTGCAGTGACGCCTCCGAGTGGCACGGCAGTCAAGGGCACAGCCCACGGCGGGGGGCGGTTCAGGGGCTGAGTGGTCCTCTCCGCACCTAAGCCCTGGCCTCTTCCTCCGCCACCCCAAGGCAGGTCCCTCCCAAGCCCGCTTCCCTGACCGCACTGCCCCGAGAGGAGGAGCCTTCAGGACTCGGCCCTGCTGCCCCTGCCAGCCTGGGAGTGGCCTGCGGTGGGGCTGGGCCAGCATCGGGGGTGACCAGGCATGTGGGGGCGGGGGAGACAGACGATGGAATGAGGATGGCAGGGACGGGACGAGTGGGCAGGTCTGGCCTGCAGGCCCCCACACAGAAGCACAGAAAGTGACCCCAGCAGGCTGGGGAAGGGCCCATGGAGGCCCCGGTCTGAGAGGTGGGCTGGGTGGACGCCGGCTCAGGCCTCAGGGCCACCCGCCTCACAGCTGACAGGCGTGTTCATGCCCTGCCGCAGCCCCGGCCACAGGTCCCTTCTCCTGAGTGCCCGCCTTAGCCCAGACGGGGGTCCCCGCTTTGGCAGACCTCAGGCCAGCCGTTCCTAGGCCATCACTGCTGGGCGGGTGGTGGGCAGCCCAGCAGGCCTTAGGCTCGCGCCCTCTGGGTGCTATGGGGCACAGTGGCGGGCGGCAGCCTCCCAGCAGGACCTCGGCCCTGCTGTCCCAGAGCCTGCTCTTGCTGGGCCGGGGCCAGGCCACCCCGTGTCCAGCTGCTCGGCCTGGGTACGGGGCCCACGAGGCCCGTCCAGGGCCGGGGACGCCGCTGCGTGTGAGCGGGCACTGGGTGCCCTCCTCAGGCCGGGCTGCTCACACCGGAGGACCTGCCCGCAGCCGCCTCCCGCCCAGCGGCGGGCCGGACACCTTACCTGCCAGCATCAGAGGCTACTCTCGTAGCTGGTGGCCACCTTCTGGCCCTGAAGCCCAGCGCCCCAGCTTAGTCCTGGCGCTGGCGGGGGGTGTTCTACAGTGGACAAGAGGCGCCTTTCAGTGCGGGGTGCTGGGCCCTACCTCCCTGGGTGTGCGGAGACGGGGACCTGCTCCCGGGGCCAGGCGCACAGCTCAGGGCAGGGAGGGCGTCGCGCCGAGCCCGCCTCACCTGCCAAGTGCTGGGCGGAGGGCTGGCCGTGCGTGCTCAGCAGCTGGGTCTGGATGGTCTCCACCACCCTCTTGAAGCGCCGGCTGGGGCCTGGGGGAGACCAGAGATCAGGCGGAGCCCTGCGGCTCCCGGCCCCCGCCCTGCCCGGCGCCTCACCTGACAGCAGCGTGAAGGTGACCGAGTAGATGCCGTTCTCCTTCTGCGCCTCCCCGCCCTCCGTGTAGGTGATGTCCACCTGGAACTTGACTGGCTTCTGGAACACCGCTGGGCCCCCCGTGGCCTTGTACTCGGCCCTGAAGCTCGTCTGTGAGATGACGCTGTGGCCCAGGCTGGGGATCTGCGGGGGGAGGGGCCTGAGCCGGGGGTGGGGCCTGGGCTCCGTGGGGCGTGGACCCTAGAGGGAGCCTGAGCCTGGGGGGGCGGAGTCGGGGGGACCTGAGGGGGGTCCTGAGCCGGGTGGCTGAACGGAGGGGGGCGGCCAGCCCCCGGGGCTGTGAGCGCGCGGCCCTGCAGAGGAGTGGCCGCCGCGTGAGGGCAGACGTGGAGGGCGTGGGGAGCCAGGGCACCGCAGAGCGGTGGCAGCGGGACGGAGGGCAGCCTCTGCTGATGCCCAGAGCGCTGCTGTGGCCAAGGCCATGCGGCCAGCACCCTGCTGCCCCACTGGGGCCTGCAGAGGAGCCTCTGCGACTCCGGGTGCTGCAGCCACCAGGGCTGCTGTTCAGAGCCACCAGGGCCAGGTGGGTCAGCGGGCAGCCCCAGGACACGCCTGCCACTGAGGGGCATGAGTGCTGGCTGCATCCACGCACACGCGGAGGGGCCTGGGGTCCCCAGAGCAGGAGGAGGGGCCTGGGGCCAGGTGGGCCCGCGGGGGCGCAAGCCACAGTGGCCAGGTGGCTCTGTGGAGGTCATTCCCTCCACCCCACGATGGGCTTTGCTGGGCCTGGCTGAGGGGCCCCGTGTGAGCCGTGGCTGTAGCCTGGATGGTGGGGGCGCCGACCCCCACGGGGACCCCACGCCCTGCCGGTGAGGTCCGAGCTTGGGCAGCAGGGACACAGCTTCTCCCTCTGGAGGACGCTCAGGGCCGCGCGCGCCGTCGCCCAGAGCTCAGGGAGGAAAACGGAGCTCCCCGAGGCCCCGAGCAACCGGGGGGCCAGCAGCTCTGGGGCTCCCGGGACACCCAGACGGGCCCCTGGGGCGGCCCCGGTCTCAGGCCACCAGACCTGGCCAAGGCCGCTCCCACACGGCGGCCCCGGCTGCTCACCGACAGGAAGGCGTGCACGATGTCAGCCTTGATGGAGCTCAGCGGTTTGTCCTTGATGACCACAAAGATCTGCTCCTCCTTCTCCAGGCTGATGAAGTTCCCGAACCAGGACTTCTTGGCCAGCCTGGGAGGGGCGGGCGGGGCCGGTCAGGCGTGAAGGCCTGTGCGGAGCTGCCCAAAGGTGGGCCTGCCGCCCGCCAGGCCCCGGGCGCGTGGTGCTGACGCCGGCCCAGCCTCACTTCGAGTTTGGGGTGTTTCGGTGCAGCACTCGGAGGAGGCGGCGGGGGTGGGGGAGGCGTGGACGGGAGAGGACTGCCCTGGGCTCAGCACCACAGCCACCCAAGACCTGTGGCCCCAGCCGACCCCCGCCAAGACGGAGGCTCCGCAGGCCCTGGGGCTCAGCTGCTGGCCTCTCAGGGCGGGTGCACCCGCAGGGCCAGGCTGACTGCACCCTCCACTGGCCTCGCCTCACCCCACCCCATGTCCTGTCCTCCTGTCCCTTCCCCTGGGCCCGCCTCTGCGCCCCGCACTGCGACAGACCGACCTCTCCGTGGCTCTGCCCCGAGGCTCCTGGGCCCACGGCCTGGGGTGCCTGTGACAGGCTCCTGCCTCTGCCCCGGGGGCAACAGCTTGGAGTGTGGTGGCCACCCCAGGGCAGCGCCTGGCGTGCCCACACTGAGCTTCAGACAGCATGTCCACAGCAGGCAGCATGTGTGCCGGGAGCTGGCCGCAGCGGCCATGTCCAGCATCCAGGCCGGGGCCAGTCCAGTCCAGGTGAGGACACTGCGGCCCGGACACCTGGCTGCCACCCAGCAGCTCCCACAGGCTGACTCTGTGGTGGGGCCGGCGCTTTTCGGCTGCGTGGGCGGCCAGCCCTGTCCCTCCCACTTCCACCGTGGGCTCTTCCGTCTTCTGCTGCCGTGGCCATCTGAAGCCACGGCAGCCACCACCTTAGTCCCTCCCACTGCTGGCCAGAGTGCCCAGCACGGGACGACCGACCTGTTGCCCACACAGGGTTCGCTTCTCCTCCCTCGACAGAGCGCGAGGACCAGCGGCCCCGGCTCCGTGGACTCTGCCCCCGCAGACGGGGTCACCTGAAGGGATCAGGGCTCTGGAGGGCCAGGTGCGGTGGGCGGGCCGTGTCCAGCCCGCTGCAGCTCCAGGGGCCCGCTCGGGGCCTCCCGGGCCAGCCCTGCCCTGGCGGGAACCAGCCCAGGGCCTCGACCACGCAGGTCACCCGGGGCGGCTGCCACTGGGCAGCTCCCACTTCTCAGACAAATAGCCGCAGGCAGTCCCGGGCGCTCCCAACAGGCGGGCAACGAGCATGAAGGCCGTGCGGGGACCTGCGGCCCGGCTGACACCGCCCCCGCCTCGGCCAGGCCCTGCGAGGACAGCCACGGAGCAGCCTGAGGGGTCTTGTTCCACCCGGGGGTGCTGCTCTGCTCCGCCTGGCGCCGCCCACGAGCCCCCCTGCTTGCACTCGTGGGCCTCGGCAAGGACCGGCCGCCCCCATACTGTTCCCCGCGGCCCCCACCCGCCCCCAGCCTGTTGCTCTCTGAGGCCCCCAAGGCTGTGGACTCCGCCTGGCTGCACGCGGGGGCAGCTCAGCCAGCGCCCCTCCCTGGCTGCCACCTGCCGCAGCCCCACCACGCCCGCACACACAGGGCGGAGGTGGTGTCCCCAGGAGCGAGAGCAGGTTGGGCCCCAGGGCCTGGCCATGGCTGCCCTGCCATGGGCCTGGGCTCCCAGGGGGCAGAGAATCGCCCCAGCAGCTGCCCCAGCCCGGCAGCGGCATCGTGGCCCAGCAGGAAGGAGCCGAATCCCCTTGGAAGCGCCCCCCAGGCCTGTGCCCCAACCGCCGACCCTGTGGGGCAGGTGCAGACCGGAGCTGGAGGGGGGGCAGGCGGAGGGCCGACCGGAGGGCTCGGGGAAGTGCCGGCCCCGCACGCGGGGGAGGGCCCGGAGCCTGCCCAGAGCCGCCCAGGCGGGGCCACTCACTCTGGAGACGACTCCGGGGTCAGGTTGGACATCTCCTCCGGGGTGGGAACTGCGCAGGAGAGAGGGAGAAGGTGGAGACCGCGGCCCTGCCCGCCCGCCCACCCTGCTGGGGCTCCTGCAGCCGCGCCCTGCACTGTCTGGGCACCCGGGCTCGGGCGGCCTGGGAGCTGTCCCGCCTCCTGGCGCTGAGGCCCTGCCTCCCGCCTCCCGCCTCCCGCCCCCGCGCGGCCTGGGCACCGCGAGCGGGCTGGCCGCCCCCACCCCCGCCCCCGCAGGAGTGCGGCTGCCCGGGGCCGTGCCCCCTGCACCTCCTCACCTTGCAGTTTCCGGCGGTGGAAGCGGGGCGACCCCAGGAAGCTGTTCTTGATGGAGCTGAGCCGCGTGCGCCAGGGCACCCCACCCACGCTGGGGCTGGACGGCGGCGTGGGGGTGGGTGTGCCCGCCGGGCTCTCCTTCGGCGTGTGCACCGGCGTCCCCTTGGGGGTGGGGAGGGGACTGCCCCTCGGAGAGGGGTGCGGGGTCACCTGTATGACAGGGGCAGAGTGGGTGCTTGGGCTGGTCCGGGGCGCCGGGGCCAAGCGGGGCCCTGGGCAGGGCCGGCGGGGTGGGGGTGGGGGTGGGGGTGGGGGGCTGGGCGTCGGCAGGGTCGGGGGCGGGCCGTGGGCCGGTGAGGGGGGCGGGGAGGCAGGCAGGGGCGCCTCGGGGGGAGCAAACGGCACAGAACGGAACAGCTGCTTGGCCAGGGCAGCCCGGGGCAGGGGCCGCGCGGGTGCCTGGGAGGGCAGGTGCGGTCACTCACCCGGGGGCTGCTGAGCGGGCTGGTGGAGAGGCCGGAGGAGGCGCCACTGATGGACCTAGACCTGGGGACACAGGCAGAAGGGCCGCTCAGCGTGGGGAGCAGCCTCGGGCTCGGCTCCTCTCCCCCAGGGGGACGCCCCGGGAGGCCTGCAGCCCTGGCCAAGAGCCTCCAGGCTGCCCCGGGCCTGGGGCGGGGCTGCCCGTGTGGGGCCGGCCTGCCGTCCCCGCCGGCCTCTCACAGGCCCCAGAGGGCCCCGCTGCCCGCCGGGAGCCACATCTGAACGCAGCGCGTGGCCAGCGGCCTCAGGTCCCTCGCCTTCCCTCTGCACGCGGCTGCCCCGGGCCCGAGGCCCAGGATGGCCTGTCAGGTCTTCGGTGGATGGGGGCACCAGGGGGACGGGGGCTCCCGGGTGCTGGCCGCCCTGAGCCCACCTGGCCCCCAGGTCGGGGCTCTCACAGGCTCCCGAGTCCCGTGCTGACCGGGCACCTCGCATCCGGCGAGCAGTCACCAGCCGCCCCCGCTCCAGCCCGCGTCGCGCCTGCCCAGCCAGCCCGGCGCCAACCCGCGCGTGTGGGGCGGCCCCGCCCTCTCCGCTGGCCCTCGGGGCCTGGGCAGAGCGAGGCTGGGCGGGCACGGTCAGGGACGTCTGCGGTGTGGGCCAGCCGGAAGGTGCCCGCTGAGACGCCGGCAGGGCGCCACCTGCTCCAGAGCCCGCGGCCGGGGCCCCGGCACCACTTTCCAGAGGGAAGGACACGACAGCCCCGGAGGGGCGGACAGAGGCCCTCGCGGCCAGCACCGCGGCCCCGGTCCCCCGCGACCCAGATGCCCGCCTGCCCGCGCACGACAGCCGCCCGCGGCGTTCGGAGGCCGAGAAGGGCACAGGCATCCACCGGTCGCCAGGAGCCAGAGGGCAGGGCCGTGGTCACCGTCAGGCCGGCGCCACGAGCCCCCGCCACCAGGCCTCACGTCGAGCCAGCCCAGCCAGCCACTTGGCGCCGGACGGCAGGAGGAGCAGAGAGGCGCTTCCCCACGCCCGCCTCGCCGCACGGGGCGCTAAGCTACGACTGCTGGGGGCGGGGGTGGCAGTTGGGCAGCAGGGGGGGCCGGCACTGCCCAGAAGGCCAGCCCCACACGCACCCCTGGGACCGTCGAGCCCCCGCGAGCCGGCTGCTGGGCCCGGCCGAGCCGCTGGGGCCGCTGCTTCCACTCTGGCCCGCCCCGGGCTGGGGAGGGAGGTCCGCCTGGGCCGCGGCGGCTGGCAGCCACGGGGCCTGGGGCCAGGAGAGCCTGTGGGTCTCCACTCCCTCTGGGGGGGCGCTCGCTGGCCCGCAGCCCACGCCTCCGGCCTCACCGCTGCCCCAGGCCCCCCACTCTCGGGAAGGGCTGCCTCGCCGCAGGGGGAGGGCGGGAGCACCGGCTCGAGCCGCCCCAGACCCGCCGGTCCCGGCCGGGGCGGGTGGGCGGGCTGAGTGTGTACCTGTCGTCTTTGCTGAATTGGGGGTGGGCTTCAGCGATATCCAGGCTTTTACTGAACATTGCTTTACTACAGCGGGAACAAAGTGAGAAAACACAGTTACTGACGCGGCCGCGCCGCGGCCGGGAGGCCGGACCCCACAGCTCAGCGGTGCGCGGCCCGCGCCGGGCGGGCAAGTTTGGGCCGGAGACGCCAAGATGTGGGGGCTGCTCGGACGGCCGGCCAGGTGGCCCGGAGGGGAAGCAGCGGCGGCGCGGGGGGCCCGAGACACAGGGCGGCCAGCGGCCCCTGCCCAGCCCCACCGAGGCCCGGCTGCCCCTGCGTGGGGAGGGCCGCGTCGGCACGGCCTGGGAGGGCGGCCGGCCACACGCCGGGGCCACTAGGAGAGCGGCCCCTCCCCTGGCAGGACAGAGGCCCAAAGGGCGGAGTATGGGCACCTGTTCCCGTCTCAGCCCCGCGGCAGCGGAGCCAGCCCTGTCCCCTGGGGAGGGCCTGGGAGGTCGGGCGGCAACTCCAGCCCAGCGGGCCTGACGGTGACCACAGCCCCGCCCTCTGGCTCCTGGCGACTCAAGAGGCCGGGCCAGCCCCGGAGCCTGCAGCAGGTGTGGGGGCAGGGCTGGTGGCTGAAGGCTTCACCCGTCAGGACAGTGGGCCTCGCCGGCTGCCCCTTCGGGCTGAGGGTCTGCGCGGGGCCTCACCCAGCCTCCGCCTGAGCCTGCAGGACCCGGATGCCTCGCCTTCCTCTGGGGGTTGCTGGGAAACCCCAGACCTGCTCCTCGCCTCCACACCCCACCCCCACAGTCACAGGGACCCCGACGTAGAGGCCAAGTGGGGTAGCCCCGCTGGGCTGCAGGCACTGCACACGGCCTGACCACTCTCAACCCAGCCCAGCGCCCAGTGCAGCCCAGCCCAGCTAAGTCCAGTGCAGCCCAGGCCTGTCTAGTCCCGTCCCGTCCAGGATGGCCGGACCCAACGCGGCTTGACTCCGGCCAACAGGGCGGAGTCCAGTCCCGCCCGTGCAGACCAGCAGTGTGGCCAGCCCAGGGCCGGGGGAGGCAGGCCAGCTGGAGCCAGGGCTGGGTGCTGCCGCTGATGGCCAGGGCAGCAGGGCGGCCGGCTCGCGCACGCACGCACCTCTGGCCGTGCTGGGCCATCTCGATGGCGCGCCGCGCAGGCACGGGGGAGCCGCCGTCCGTCACGCTGAGCACCTCCATGGACTTGCGCTCGGGGCGCCGCTTGCCGTGCCGGTTCAGCATCGGGGAGTCCACACGCTTCCGGGGCGGGTCTGCGCACAGACTGGGGTCAGGCCTTGCAGGGTGGAGGGCGCAGGGAGGGCAGGCTGCGGGACCAGTACCTATCTCATTCCTGGGGGGCAGGTCCTCGTCCTCGTGACTGGGGTACCTTTCTTTCCGGTCCAGGAGGAGGAAGTAGATCATCTTCTCCTGGTTTTCCCTGCAGCAGGGCGATGGGAAGGCCCAGGACGGTTGGGGTTGGCAGCTGGGGCGGCGGTCCGGGGGCCTACAGCCCTGTCCCCGGGACCCACTCCTCCCGCGGGCCCGGCCCCACGCACTCCTCCGACAGCAGGTCCTGCAGCAGCTTGTTGCGGTCCCGGAAGCAGCCCAGCGAGTGCATGCTGTCCAGCACGTCGGGGTCGATGTCCTCCAGGCTGGGCAGCGAGCGCATCTGCACCTTGCGGGGGACCGGCTGCTCCGGCTCCGGCTCGTTCTTGCCTCCTCTGCGGACAACCGGGCGCCGGGTCACCCCCGTCTGCACGCCAGGGCAGGAGCCACCCCCTCCTGGGCCCCCGGGCCGGTGGCTCTCCTGCGCCCGCTCCGCACGCCTGCTCCTGCCCGCGCCCCGCCGACCTGAGCGCACGTGGGGTGGGCGCAGCTCCCCCTGGCCCGGGCCACGGGACGGCAAAGCAGGCGGTGGCGGAGGAGCGGCTACTTACATGTACCACGTGTGCTTCTGAATGTGCTCGAGCTGCGGGAGAGAGACAGGGCGTCAGGGGGCGTCAGGGGGCGCGAGGGGCGTGCAGGGGCAGGAGGAGGAAGGGGAAGCAGGAGGGGGCTGTTAAGAGGGGTCAGGAGAGGGGGGCGCGGGAGTGGGGGGCCGTGTCCCCCGAGGCTCCGGGCGGCCTCAGGGCCGTGGAGAGGACACGGCTGCGAGAGAAGGCGGAGGGGCTGCGCCCGGCCAGGGGCCTGCGCTGGGGGTCCAAGAGGGAGGCCTGGGCGCGGGGGTGCGGGGGTGAGCCGGCAGCGTGGGACCCACCCTGCTCCCCCATGCACCTCAGGGCCAACTACTTGGGGGGCGCCAGGAGCGGCATCGCCCCAGGGTCCTGCCGCCCGCTGTCCTGGGGTCGCCGGCCCGAAGGGGGCCAGCGCCCCGGCCGGGGCCTCCTCGCGCCCCAGCAGGCCCCGGCGCCCGCCCGAGCCCCCCCCCCGCCCCCCGCCCCCCGCCCAGCAGGCGCACCCCGCGGGCCCCGCGTGCAGCCGGGCCGAGCCCCCGGGGGCCGGCGGGGACGCACCGTGAGGCGCCGCGCGGCGTCCACCTCGATCATGCCGCGCAGCAGGCCCTGGCAGTCGGGCGGGATGAAGTGGGGCATGTGGAACACGCCGCGCTTGACCTTCTCCAGCAGCTGCCGCAGGTTGTCGTCGTCGAAGGGCAGCGCCCCCTGCCGGCCGGGAGGGTCAGCGCGGGGGGCGGGGGCGCGGGGGGCGGGGGCGGGGCGCGGGGGCCGCGGGGGGCCTCACCACGAGCAGCGCGAACAGGATGACCCCGCAGCTCCACACGTCCGCCTTGCGCCCGTCGTACTTCTCCCCCTGCGGACAGCACAGGCCCGGGTGGCGGCGCGCCTCGGGGTGCACAGGCAGGGGTGGCCCCGGGGCGGCGGGCCTCGGGGTGCACAGGCAGGGGTGACCCCGGGGCGGCGGGCCTCGGGGTGCACAGGCAGGGGTGGCCCCGGGGCGGCGGGCCTCGGGGTGCACAGGCAGGGGTGGCCCCGGGGCGGCGGGCCTCGGGGTGCACAGGCAGGGGTGGCCCCGGGGCGGCGGGCCTCGGGGTGCACAGGCAGGGGTGACCCCGGGCGCGCCGGGCCGGCCCGCGGGGGGCGACTTACCCGGATGACCTCGGGGCAGGCGTAGTGGGGGGACCTGGGGCAGAAAACAGGCGTCAGGGCCGGGCCGGGCGCCGCGCTCCCCACCCGGCCGCGGGCTCCCGCCAGGTCAGCGGGGACGGCTGAGGCTCCCGCGCCCCGCGCGCCCCGCGCCCCCCGCGGAGGCCCCCGGGACAGACGGACACGGCCAGCCGGCGGCGCGGCGCTCACCCGCAGCTGGTCTCCAGCAGGCTGTCCCCCACCTGCAGCGACGCCATCCCGAAGTCGGCCACGCGGATGTTGTTCTTCTCGTCCAGCAGCAGGTTCTCGGGCTTCAGGTCCCTGTGGCTGGGCAGCGAGGCCGCGCGGCTGGTCCAGGGGCCCCGCCCGCCCCGGCGCGACCCCCCCCCCCGCCCCCCCGCCCCCCCGCCCCCGCCGCGCGAGGCTGCTGGGCCCGGGCGGGGGGCCGTCCCAGTCCCGGGGGCTGTGTGGGGCGCGGGGGTCGTGGGGGCGGGGCGGGCTCTCCCTGGGGCGCCGGGGCGGGCACCCACCAGATGGAGTGGCTGTGGCAGAAGTCCAGGGCGGAGATGATCTGCCGGAAGAACTTGCGGGCCTCCTTGGGGGTGAGCCTGCCCTTCTTCACCAGGTAGTCGAAGAGCTCCCCGCCGGACACGTGTTCTAGCACCAGGTATCTGGGGGCGCGGCGGCGTCAGGGGGCACCGGCAGCCTGCCCACCTGCCGGCCGGCCCTGGCCTGCCCGCGAGGCTCCCGGGGGCCAAGCCAGGGCCGATCCCCGCAGGGCGGGGCACCCCGTGCCCTCAGGGGGGTCTTGGAGACAGAGGCTGTGGCTGCAGGGCCCTGAGGAGCCTGGCACCGGGAGGGGGTCCCCAGGGTGACTGGGACAGGGTGCCGGACAGGGTGCCAGCCCGCGGCCGGGAACATGGGGCGGGACAGAAGGGCCGGACAGAGAGGGCAGCGCAGGAAGGCCCCAGGCTCAGGGCAGGGGCCGGGGTCCCTTGGAAGGCAGCCAGTGAGAGGGGGCTGTGAGCCTCTGCCAGCGCACGGACCCCGAAGGGCTGGGTTCTAGGAGCCACCGTGGGGGTGCCCTGGGGTCCCCGCCCGATGCCTGCCTGACCTCAGGGGCCAGGGGCACCCTGGGGCCATGGGGGTGGTAGCCTGGGGAGGGTGTGGGAGGCAGGGTGCTGTCCCTGGGGCGCCCGGGGCGGCAGTGCTGGCCTCCGGTCTCCCACAGCACGGGCCGGGGAGGGTGGGACAGCCCCTGGCACTTGGAGCCTGACTCCTCATGGGGGGGGCTGGAAACTGCGGTGCCAGGCAGGACTCCCTGCTTGTTCCTGTGCCTTCCAGCTCCCTGGGGCCCCAGGGGGACACTGGGTGCAGCAGGACCTGGCCGGGCCACCCGCCTCCCGCATGGATGGGCCACGCCGTGCCCGTCGAGCTGCCGGTGTGGCAGAGGCGCAGGGGCAGGTGGGCTGTGCGGGCTGCAGCATGACCCTCCCGGCTCGGAAGGCCTCAGCCTCAGCCTCTGCCGACGGCCACACCCGGCGCCCCGACGGAGCAGGAACCGCGGGCAGCCGGGAGCTGGCTGGCCCCAGTGACCTGCAGGCGCTGCCCCACAGCCCAGGCAGGGCGGCAGAGGCCAGACTGCTGGGACCGGGCCGCTGGGCTCCCACCCCGCCGGTCCCTCCGCGGAGACCCACCCGCCACGTTGGGTACAGGGTGAAGTCACCCGCTGGGCACGCGGGGGTCCCCAAGCATGAGATGCGCCGGCTGAGCGCGCAGGGGACAGGGCAGCAGCGGCCTTGACCCACCCTTGAGGAAGCAAGCGGGGGTTGGGGGCAGAGGTCTGAGAGCCCCGGAGCACCCCTAGGTGGCCCCGCGACCTTGGCGGCCGGGCTGGGCGCCCGCCCTTCCCCCACCACTCCCGGCGCCCTGCCTGCCCCCAGCCGAGGCCCCCACTCTGCGCCCGCGCCACCTACAAGTATTTTTTGTTTTCATAAACGTCGTGCAGCTTCAGGACGTGCGGGTGCTCGATCAGCTTCAGGATGGCGATCTCCCGCTCCACCTGCAGGGGGCGCGGTGAGGGGCCTCCCTGTGCGGGGCAGCCCCAGCCCCCCCCACCTCCCCGCAGGCCTGGGCCGGCTCCCCCCTCCCAGAGGCAGGCAAGGACGAGAGGGTTCACCCGCGGGGGGCTCAGGGTCGCGGCCCACCCACGGGTGACAGCAGGCAGAAGGACCCCCCAGGGGGCACCAGACCCACCCCCGCGGGCCGGCTGGGGGGGGTCACCAGCCCGTGGCCTGAGGGGGCGGGCAGCGCTGGACACGGCCCTCACCTTCATCAGCACAGACTCGCTGAGCTTCTCGCGGTTGACGATCTTGATGGCCACCTTCTGGCAGGTGACGCAGTGGATGCCCAGCTTCACGAGGCCTGCGGGGGGGCCCCGTCAGAGGCCAGGGCCCCGTCGCCCTCCCTGCCCAGAAACCGCCCGCCCCTCCGGCCCGGGCCCTGACCACACGTCGCCTGGCCCTCGACACCCAGAGTCCCTCTGGCCCCCCCCTCGGCCGGGCTCCCTGGGGCCCGAGGAAGCGCCCCACCCCCAGCACGCCAGCCTCCCCCACCCTGGGAGCCCCAGAGGTCACCCAACTTCCCACCAGAGCCCTGGTCAGACACACCCAGCCCTGTGCCTGCTCCCTGGGCAGCGCCCAGCCTGCCCAGCCCCGACCCGGGCCCCCAGACAGGACGGCGCCACCCGCGGGGACCACCCGCCAGGGCCACAGGGGCCTCTCCCGCCGGCTGCCCGCACCTCTGCTGGGGCCCAGGATGCCGACCCTTCCCGCCACCCCAGGCTCTCCGGGGCGGCCCTGTGGGGAGGGGCTGCGGGTCACAGCCAGCTCAGCTGGGGGTCACAGCCAGCTCCACACCCCTCCCAGGAGCACGGGCACGCCCCCCTGCTTCTTGCTCGCCAAGATGCACCCGGATTCAGAAGTCGGGCCTGCAGCACCCGGCCCTGCCGTGTCCCCTGGCCCAGCTCCAGTGGGGGCAACGGTGGGGGCAATGGTCCGTGGCCGCGCCCCTTACCCCGCTTGTGCCTCCTCCGTGCACGTGCGGCCAGCCCCTCCCCCGCAGCCGCACCCACCCCCGCTGGCCCTCGTCCCGCCGGGAGTCCTGGGATCCAGCCAGGATGGAGAACAGGGGCTCCCGAGGGAGGTGGCATCAGTGATTCAGGGGCCCAGATCGGGGGATCAAGCCTGAGCTCAGAGTGAGTCTTGTGTCCGGCAAGTCCCCAAAGAGAGGCTGGGAGGACACCAGGCCGGGGCCGGGAACCAGGAGCCCGAGCCCCGGGCAGAGCCGGCCTCTCCTGACGCAGGGTGGGGCCCGCTCTGCGCACCTGCTGGCCGGGCAAACTCCGGGAGGCACCGTGTCCCCGAACCAGAGCAGCCACCCCGCGCCTGCATGCACCCTCGCCCAGCACGCCCTCATGCCTGGGCACACCCGTTCACACACCTGTGCACACCCTCACGCACACACCTGTGCCCAGAACCCCCACCACGCGCACACACCCAGGCGCGCACACCGCGCACGCCTGCGCACTCCCCCTTCCCGGGCCCCTCGGGAGGCGGAGAGCAGGCCCGGCAGCGCGCAGAGGTCCCTTCCCAGACGGGAGCAACAAGGGTCCCGCCGGGCGAGCCGAAGCCCCGCAGGCAGCTTCAGGGGCGCAGACTGAACAGGCCGCTGCCACTGAGGCCGCAAGGAGGGACCCCAGCCTGGCCGCAGGGAAACGTCACCCCCGTTTCACACTTGGGGAGCTCGGTGGCTACAGCCCCAGCCAACGCCAGGCTCCCAGGGACTGCCTGAGCACCCCCCACCCCCCACGGAGAGGCTGTGCTGGGGCCTGCGGCCGGCCCCCCCACTGAGCTCAGTCACAGGGGAGCAGGGGACATGCGGGGGGCACCCTGGGCGACACCCGAGCACTGGCAGGCCCTCCCTTCGTCTTCCTCCCGTGCCACCCCTCTGCCCTGACTCCTGTCCTCCTGGGAGGCCCGCCTTGGGGCTGCTCTCGGCCGGCCTCGGGAGCCCGTGCCCCGGCAGGCCGGTGAGCCGCAGCCTCCTGAGCACCCAGCCTCAGGAGGTGGGGCGGTGGCTTCCCCAGAACGCCTGCACGCGCCCTAATTACCCAGCCCTCCGACGGCTCCTCTTATTTTCCAATTGTGACTGCATCTCTAATTACTGTTTACGGCAGACGCAGGCGCTCAGAGTGCAGCGCGTGGTGTCTCCAGCGCGGGCATGGGGTGTGGTGTCTCGGGCTCGGGGTGCAGGCCAGGTGCGGCTGAGGGGGCTGCCGCACAGTGCCGGGCTCCCTGGGGCGGCAGGAAGGGCTGCCCCACCATCACTCACGGGCAGGAGTGGGCACTGGTGTGGGCGCTCGCACCAGGGGTCCAGCCTAGCGAGGCCGGGGGGACGGGGGGGGGGCACAGGACAGCCCTGCCCCCAGGCTGCTCAGCAGGGCCCCCGAGGTGCCAGGCCCAGCCTGGAAGGAGGTGGGGGGACAGCCCTGCCTGTGTGCCTGGGCCCGGCGGCTCCGACGGGCTGGGCAGCTGGCAAGCAGCGGGCACCGGGGCTCCGGGGCTGGGCCGGGCAGGCCGCTCTCTCAGCCCTGCCCGGACCCCCGTGTGGAAGGTGCTGCGGGTCCTGCAGGGCCAGGCTCGGGGTGGGACGGGCCTGGGCGGGTGACCAGGGAAGCCGGTCCAGCGGCCTCTGCCTGGCCACCCTTTCCTTCCCACGGTGGGGACGATGTGTGCTCACCCACGTACCCCCAAACGCGCCCAGCGGCGCTGCGGGGGGGGGCACTGGCACCAGCGATCCCTGCCCTCAGCCGGCCCGTCTGCCCCAGGGGCTGCCCCCCCCACCAGGGCGCGCAGAGGGGCCGTGCCCGGCGAGGTCGGAGGCGGGGCGGGGCCCAGCGCGGCCGCTGTCCACGGTGCTGAAGCGGCCGCGGCGCGGGCTCCGAGCTCGGCGGCTCCCAGGCCGCGGGCGCGGCGGGGGTGACCCACTTTCCTCCACCGCCGCGCCGCGGGGGCGGACGGGGCTCCGGGCCAAACCCCGCCGCCGCCGCTGTGTGCCCGGGCTGGGGGGCGGGAGCAGCGCCGCCCGCCCGGACCTCCTGGAGGGCGGGGGGCCGGGGCGCGCGCAGGGCCCCCCGGAGCTGCCCGCCGCGGGCGGTGGAGACGCGGCTCTGCCGGCGCAGCCAGCGGCACCAGGACGGGGGGCAGCGCTGCCCCCACCGCAGGCCAGCCCGGGCCCGGCCCCGAGGCAGGCACGTCCGAGGGCGGCCAGCAGCCTCACGGAGGGCAGTGCCCGCGGGCGCGGGGGGCCGCCGCCGCTCCGCGGGTCTCCTGGGTCTGCCCTGCCCAGTCCCCCCCAGCCCACGCCCCGCAGCCCATGGTGACGTGTCCTCCCTGCCGGGGCGGGTGGGGAGGGAGATGCCCGGAGGGGGTGGGTGCTCTGGAGGCAGAGGGTGGGGTCAGTGCTCGCCACAGGCTTTGGGGCTCCGCTGAGAGCTGGGCCCAGCTGGACGGGTCAGCCAGAGGTAGTGCGGCCACAGGGCCGGCGGCCAGCCTGGCTTCCGCAGAGCCGGGCCAGAGAAGGCCGCCCTCCCGCTGCTCCCCGGGCACCGCCCCGCAGGAGGGGGCATCGCCCACTCCAGCCTTGTGCCCAGCTGCCCCAGCCCCTTCCTCAGAGGGGAACGCAGGCGGGGCGGGCCCGAGGCCCACGCCTTCTCCACCGGCGGGGCGGGGCGGGGCGGGGCGGGCGGGGCTTCTCCAAGGGGCGCTGACACAGCCCCGACCCCCATTCACTGATTCACTGGGTCGGGGCTCCCGCGAGGGCTGGGCAGAGGTGGGGCGAAGCGAGAGGTGCTGGGGGAACCCGCCGGGCAGGCAGCGGTGCTGGCCGCAGGCCCTTCAGGACCAAGGACAGAGGCCAGCGCCGCACAGCGGGGGGCGGGGCGCCTTGCGGCCAGGCCAGGCCAGCGCCTGGTCCTCCTGCCGCGCCCAGGGCGGCCCGCGCGCGTTCTGGGGCCCACAGGGAGGACGAACCCGGGCTCCAGGCCCCGGCAGGGCTCCTCCCACCCCCGAGGCCCCGTGCCCAACACAGTCCGCAGGGCCGCAGCCTCTGCCCGCCCCTCCAGCCCTGCAGGAGACCAGGCCCAGGGCCGCGGGGCTCCCCCATCCCGGCCAGGCGCGGGTGGGTGTGCTGTGTGAGCGGCTCGCCTCACCCCATCCAGCACTGCTAGGACCGACGAGCCACCCCGGCCCGCGCCGGGCCTTGGGCCTTGGGCTGAGCACCGGGGGATCCCAAGGTTGGGGTGCAGGTGCTCCCCATTGCTGGCCCAGCCTCACCCAGACAGATTGGTGAATGGCCGCAGGCCCTGCCCTCCTGCTTGCTCCCGACACTCCACCAGGCCTGTTGGCCCCTCAGACGCCGGCAGCGGGGGGGCGGGAGGGCGACGTGGGGCTAGGGCAGCCAGCACTCACCCCAACTGCAGGGCCTGCTCCCCGCGGGCAGGGGCGGGAAGCGCCCCCGAAGCCACGCGAGGTTCCTGGGCTCAGAAGCACCCCCACTGGCCCAGCCTCCTCATCCCCCAGAGGGGGCCCTCTGGACAGGACAGGGCTCCCTGGGCCTCTTGGAAGTCGCCCCCGACATCAGAGTGGCAGCCCCAGGTCTCACTTCCCTTCGCCTGCACCCCTCCCTCCCCTCCCCTCTTTTCCTCCCCCCACTCCTTTTGGGGAGCGATACCCAGATTCTGCACCCCCCAAGCTCTGCCCAACAGCCTCTTGGCCACATCCCCGCTGCCCGGCTCCCCGCGGACGCCCCTACACCCAGCGTCACGCAGCAGCTCCTGCTTCACACCCACGCGGCTCCGGGCCAGGGGAGGAACCTGACGGGGGACTCCGGAGCGGGATTGGGGTGGGGGGAGGGCGCCGGCCCCGCTCTGCTCGATATAGATCCCTTTCTGCTTCCGCCCACCAGCGCCAGGCAGGCGGGAGGGGCGGAGGCTCCGTCTCTTGGGAGACAACTGTTCAGGCTCCAAAAAGGAACCTCTCAAATTAAATTAATTAAGCCCTGAAATATTTCACACGCGCTGCAGCCGCTCGGCCGCCTCTGCAGAGCTCCCGCCCTCCATCCACAGCACCCAAACATGGCCTGGGGGGGCTGCCAGCCCCTCTGCCGCCGACCGAGCCCCTCCGCCGAGAAGGAGGGGGTCCCCCAGGAGGCCGCTCCCCACCCCTCCCGCGCCCTTCCTGCCTCTGGCCCTTCCCGCCGCCTTACGTGACCTGCACTGTCTGGGGCCCAGAGGCCCTGCCAAGGCCAGCCTTGCACCGCGGCACAGCCTGGCGAAACAGCGGTGCCCCCCAGGGCCGCCCAGCCCGGGGCCTGCTCGCTCACCCGCCTGGGGCAGGGACTGACCGAGCCGGCGCCCTGCAGCCCTGGACTCCTGGCCTCGCTCCTTCCCGCCCAGAGGCAGTCTGGGAGGACAGCCAGGAAGAGGCGCAAATGGGGGGCCCCCCAGGGTGAGGGACCCCTCTCTCCACAGCCCAAAGGCAGCCGGCAGGTTTGACATGCTCGCCGGCCCAGAGCCCTGAAGTGATCACCCACGGCCCGCAGGCCCCTCCAGACCTGAATGAAGTGGGGGCGCCGGTCACGCTGGGCTGGGAGCGGCTCGCCAGAACACAGGGACGGCCACGAAGGGCGATGGCCACGCCCAACCTCCCAGGGACCCTCCAAGGTGGCAGAGCGCTGGGGGCACCATGCAGCCTGGGGGTACAGCCCAGTAGGGGGCAGACCCTGTAGCACCCAGAGGTGCCGAAACAGCTCGGAGTGGGGGACTATCCAAGCCGGGGTGCTGGGCAGGACACAATGAGGCCATGTTCTGGAGTGACCCTCGGGACACAGGCCAGTGAGAGGACCGCCCCCAGAGACCGCTGCTGGCCAGAGAGGGGGCAGGGTGCTGCGATGGGCCTTGGGGGACCCTGCGAGGGGGGCCGAGTGGGGGGCCTGCCCCGAGAGCCACCAGGGCTGTGCAGGCCGGTCAGGTGGGTCCAGCACTGGCCTCCTACCAGCCTCGCCCTCACCATAGCCCAGAAACCTCCAGGGAAAGGGAGGGGGGTTAGGTCCTCCAGGGGACCCCTGAGCAGCTCCAGGTGTCTTGTCAGCTGGGGGCTCAGGGCAGGACCCCCCCACACACCAAGGTCAGGGACATGGCCCAGAGGCCAGAGGTGGCCCAGGCAGTGCTTCCTCCGCCGACAGGCCCAAGCCCTGCCATCAGAGTCCCACTGGAGCCCAGGGACGCCCACCCCGGGGCCCTTCTCCTCACGCCCAGCCTGCCCCCAGCAAGCAGCCAGGCGCGTCCTCGGGAGCAGGAGAAGCTGACCTGACCTGGCCGGGCAGGAGCAGCAGAGCTACTCCCGGAGCTCTTGCTCCGTGGAGGTGGCGACTTTCCAAATCCCGGTGCGGGCTACTCACGGCGCCTGCTCGCCAGGATTTAGAAAGCCGCCGCCTGCACAGAGCAAGAGCTCGGGGACAGAGATGGGGAGACAAGCGTGTGCGGCAGGCACTGGGCAGCGACGACCCCACGGCCGGGCTCACCCTCGGGGCGGCAGGAGCCACACAGGCCGCCCGGAGCCCCACCCCGAGTCCGGCAGCAGCGCGGGCCTCCCAAGAACCTGCCCGTTCCGGCCGGGCCGTTAAAGCAAGCGGCATCTTAAGGCGCATCAAAGTGGGGGCCCGGCCACTCCGGGCAGGCGGGGCCCTCACAGGCTGCTGAGCCGGCGGGCGGGCGACCTGTGGGCGCAGGGGGGCCCCCCACAGCAGGAGTTCCGGAGAGAGGAGGGAGCGGAGCAGCGCCCCAAGCATCCTCCCACAGGCCCGCGGCCTCGGAGCCGCGACAGAGGCCCGGGGAGGACCCGGCGAGGCGGGGAGGACCCGGCGAGGCGCCGCAGGAGGCCTGAAGGCGCCAGAGCCACGCGGGGGCGCGTCCGTCCCGAAGCAGCCAGGCAGGAGCCGCGGGCCCACCCCTCGGAGCCCAGGGCGCACCCGGGACTCAGCCCTTCTCAGGCAGAGAAGGGGCGCGGGCCGGGGCGGGGCCCGCGGGGGCTCAGAGGGGGCACCTCAGAGCTCTGTGGCCACAGCCGCCGCCCCGAGGCCGCGCGGAGTCCCACGTGTCCGCGGCTCGCTAGGGCGCCGCACCCTGCACGCGCGAGCACGGGCGAGTTTTCATTTAGAAACGAGCGTGTTTTGTCAGGACGGGGCGGCCGTCCCGCCCCCCGGAGCGCCTCCAGCGCCTGCCCCGCCAAGTCCGCGCCCCCAAGCGGCTGTTTTAAGGCTGGAGGCCCGAGGGCAGCCGCACGCAAAGCGACCGCAAGGCGCTGGGCCATCAGGTGCTGGGGGCCGGCCCCCAAGGAAGGGCCATTCCCCGAGGGCCCTGGGGCAGCCTAAGCCCCACTCGTTCACCCCCTCCCGGGCCCGAGGCCAGCCATGGGCCTGCATGCGGCCAGCTGCCCCTGCCTGCGGCTCCCCAGGTGGAGGTGGGGGGCCGGTCCAGCGACCCCGGGGTCCGGGTCAGGGCCCCTCCTGGCCTGCACCTGGGCGTTGACCGGCGCAGGGCGCGGGCCAGAGGGCGGCTGTGGGACACCAAGACCAGGCTCAGCCCAGCCCGCAGGCCCAGACCCCGAGCGTCCCCCCGACCTGGGGCAGGGGCGCCGAGGGAGGGGTGGGCTGGCGGGGAAGGGAGCTGCGGGGTCTCTGCGGAGGGCCTTGGGGCAGGAGAGGCCCCGGCAGCAGAGGGCCCCAGGGCCGGGCAGCCGCATTGCCACAGGCAGAGGGCCACGGCCTCACACGGGGGTGCACACGGGGGTCCCGGGTGTGGGCGGCTGGAATGCGGGGGTGAGGTGAGGGGGGGGGGCCGGAGGTCCGGGCAGGTCCGGGCTGCCGTCGACACGCAGGGGCTTCTCCACCGCCCCGCGGTCAGCCTGGGCCTCCGGGCTTCAGGGGCAAAGCAGGACAGGCCAGCGGGGGCAGAGGCTGAGCCCACAGGGTCGCCCGTGGTCAGAGGGGTGAGCCCTGCCCGCCCCCACGGTGCAGCTAGGGGCCCGGCCCCGTCCAGGCCGCTCCTGTGTGGGTGAAGCGGCGGGGGGAGGGTGGGCTGGCGCAGGGGTGAGGCTGGGCGCTCCAGGCGAAGCGGCTCAGAGGGGGCTGCACTAGGCCCCCTAGGAAGCGGCTCAGCGCCAAGACCCGCCCCATCCCCCAGGACCGGCTCCGAGCCCCAGCCCCGCCTGGCCCCAGCTGCCCCCCAGCTCCGGCCGCGGCCCTCCATCGCCATGGAGACGCTGCCCCTGCACGGGCAGCCCCAGGACTCCAGGGCGCCCCTCGCTGGCCACCGAGTCCCCCCACCCTGCCTCGCCCACTGTGCCCCCGATAAACCCCAGATAAGCCAGGGCCTGGTGAGAGCCCAGGCGGCCGCCACGGCCACGTCACAGGGACCCCCAGCAGGGCTGCTCCCCCGGAGGGCCTTCCGGGCACAGCCGCGCAGGGGGCCTCCCGCGTCACTCCTGCCACTGCCTCTCCACGGCCGCCCCGGCTCGGAGCCCCAAGTCTCCCTGTCGCCCAGAGGGCCTAATCGTCCAGACCCCGGGGCCCCAAGACGCCCGAGACCCCTGAGATACCTGAGACCCTGAGATGCCGAGACCCCTGAGACCCCGAGATACCCAAGACCCCAAGAGTCTGAGACCCCGGAACCCCGAGATCCCCCAGGGCCCCAAGATCCCGGGACACAAGATGCCTCAGACCTCGAGACCCCCAGGAACCTGAGACCCAGGGACCCGAGATACCCGCGACTCTGAGACTCCTGAGACCCCCAAGGCGTCCGAGACGCCGAGACCACACGCAGGACGCCCCAGGCATCCCTCTGCCCCCACACCCCACAGTTGACCTCTGAAGCCGCTGGTGTCCCCAAGCCCAGCAGGGGCTGCGGGCAGCCAACCTGCCCCCCCGGGGGTTTTGGCGACATGCCCCACAAACTGGGCCGTCCTCAGGGGCCAGCGCCCACTCCGCGCCCTCCGCCGGACCCGCAGGTCAGCAGAACCCAGCCCGCGTGAGCCGCGCCTTGGTCCTGCAGCAGGAGGGCGCCCGGCGCGGGCAGCCGCCTGCTAGTGGCTCTTCGGGGCCGCGGGGGCCCCGCAGGGTGAGTCCCGCTGTGCCTGGTGGGTGACCTGTGGGGACGCCACAAGCTAGGCCGGGGCCCCGAGGCCAGCGCTGGGAGGGAGTCGTAGGCTGCGAGTGGCGGGCGCCGTGTCAGTGCCGGGGTGGGGGGTGCCGGGGTGGGCAGTGGCCAGTGGCTGACCCCGCGGAGGGGGTGGCCGGCGCCCCTGGACCAGGCCCGCAGAGGGGTGGCCGGCAGGCTGGGCTGGGGGCGTGGGGCTCAGAGCCGTGGGTCAGCTCCCGCCGAGCGGGTGGCGCACAGGTCTCTGCGCCCGAGTCCACGCTGGGCATCAGCGGGCGTGTCTGCTGCTTGGGGAGCACCAGAGTCCGCAGCGGGGCCGGTCAGGCCCCACCCCTGGGCTCCTTCCAGGCAGCACGCCCACCACGTGGGAGCTCCGGGCCGCGGCCGGGGGTGTGGGGCGGTGGAGCCCAGGCCCGCCCGAACTGACCAGGAGGGGCCGCCGCCCTCCGCTGAGGAGTTCAGGACACAGCAGCGGCTGCACAGGAGGGCAGAGCGGGCAGCGCCCTGGGTGGCTCTGAGGCCACGGCGCTGCCCACCCAGGCCCTCGCCTGGATGCGACTGCCCGGCTCCCAGCAGGCACCACTGGCATCACCCCAAAGTGGTGACCCCCATGAGGACCCCTGCACCCAGGACACTGGCCTGGGAGGGGGACAGCCACCTCCCTGGGCTTCAATACGGGGACACTGCTACTGACCCCCAGGGACCTGACAGGCCGTGTGCCTCCTGCAGACGCCACAGCAGGGCAGGGTGCCGGGGTGTGACACAGGGCCACCGAGGCCAAGGCCCCATGCGGAGACGCCCCACCCGGAGCACCCCACCGGAGCACCCCATCAGCCCGATGGGGTTCGTTGCTGAGGGTCCCGCTGCCTGGGGACGCAGGGCAAATGCTGGTCACGCCGGGGGGCCCCGGTCAGCCCAGACGGGAGCTGCTCTGAGGCAGTGCCCCAAAGTTGGGGCTCCGTGGCCCTTGGGTTGGGGCAGGGCAGGTCCCGGGAGGCTCAGCGCCTCACAGCAGCCCCCGCCCCGCAGGCACGCGCAGGAGCCTGCCCGGGCTCCTGGGCCGCTGCCTTCAGCACGGCGCCGCTGGACAGCTCCCCGCTCCACCGGGCCCGGGGCCTGTCCGGGTGCTGAGGCCTGGGGCGGTGCCCACAGCCTGGTCCCCCCACCCCGCCAGGTGCGGGTGCGGCAGAGGGGACCCCAGGATTGCTGCCACTCTTGCAAAACTGGGGGGGCTGCGGAGGGGCTGCAGGCTGCCGGCGGAGAGCGGTGGGGGCCTCCTGCAGAGGGCAGGGTCCTGGGCTGCCTGGCACCCCACTCCAGCGCAAACCACACCCCCGGGGGTCCAGCCAGGCGGCGGGGCAGACCGTGCCTCCCAGGGGCCACTGGCCTCTGCGGCGCCCGGGGCGGCACCAGCCCCCTGCTGCCTCTGAAGCCCTGACTGGCGGCTCCCAGGAGACCAGGAGAGAGGGGCCGCCTTGCCCAGGAGGACGAGGCTGGGCACAGAGCCAGCGGGGCAGGCGGGGAGACCCAGGCCCCGGGGCGCAGGCCAGCGCCAGCTCTGTGCCAGGGCCTCGCTGAGGAGGCCCGTGAGTGACCGGGGCCATCTCTGCGAAGGCCACGCCCCACACGGCGGGCTCAGAGCACCGTCCCTCCGCGGTGGACGGGCCCCCGCAGGCACGGGCTACCCAAGGCGGGGGCTGGTCTGACACTGGCACCAGGGCCCAGGGCTGGAGGCTGTGTTGGGGGTCAGGAGGGTGAGCTGGCCAGATCCCCACCCACACAGGCCTCTCGCAAGTAGGGTGCCTGCCAGCATCCCATCACCCAGAAAGCAGAAGTGAGTCGTTCGGCCCCTCCCTGCCGAGCCTGACACCCCGGGGGAGGGAGAAAGACCCCAGGACAGGGGGAGGCAGAGGGACAGCAGGTCCCAGCCCCAGGTGGGCACCCCTCTGCACACAGGCCAGACACCCACACGAACCCTACCGGACACGGGGTGGGCCCCAAAGTCAGGGTGAGGCCAGCTCTCCGCTGCGTCTGTGGACGCCAGGGTGGGGATGTGGTGTCCCCCGCTGCCGTCCCAGGCCCGTCCGGCCCCTCCCAGGCAGGCCCCCCTAGAAAAAGGGGCTGCCGGCCAGACGGTGCAGGCAGGGCGGGGAGAGGGCAGCTCGGGGCTGGGGTCAGCGGCACAGCGGGACACACACAGGCCCTGGGAAACTGAGGGCGAGGTCGGGACGGCCCCCGCGAACCAGGGGACCGGGAAGACCCGCGGCCAAGAGGACGAGCAAATACCCCGTTTGGCAGGCCCACCCGCCGAGCCCATGGGCACAGTGACCGCTCGGCCCCAGGCTGACGCTGACCAGAGCCCTGACCGCACCAGCACCGCGCCCGGCTGACCCCTGGCCCAGCCAGCCGGCACCAGCCGCTTGCACTAGCCCCGCTTGCCCCAGCATCCGCAGGGCACCCCGCAGGGCACCCCACAGCGGGGCGGGCCAGGGAGAGCCGGGAGAGTGAGCCGAGGCGCCCGGCCTGGGCGCCCTACCGGCCTCCTCATACCCAGGCTCCCCACGCCTCTGCCCGTTGGGCCCCGACACAGAGCCAGAGTCACAGCCGAGCCAGCTGACCGGGAGCCCGAGGGGACAGTGAGAGGGGCGTGCGCCCAGCCTCTGGGCTGCCCTGGCCAGTGCCGCTGGCCACCCTGGGCGGCACCTTTCCTGCCCCACCCGAGGCCTCGTGGGGGTCTCTGGCCTGGACGCAGCCCCTGAGGGCACCCAACCCCTCCAGCGCCGGGGCCCGCAGTTCGCCTGGGAGGAGGCTGGGCCTGCTGCCCCCGCCCTCCCTCCTGGCCCGGAGCTCCTGGCCGAGGGCTGCCCAGAGCTTGGGGCTCCGCAGGGCGCTGCTGGCCCCGACACAGGCCACATTCCTGGCAGGGCAGCCTCCTGCCACCCCCGGCACTGGAGCGAGGCCCCTGGCGGACCCGCCCCCCCTCCGGCTGGCATCACTGGGCCACACAGCCCGGGCTCCAGCCGCCCCACAGGAGGCCCAGGGCCTGCCTGCGCCTTCCGTCCTCAGGCCCCGGCGCAGCGTGACTCGGCCCGGGCAGCCCAGGGCCCCGGCCAGCAGCGTCTGCAGGACACAGGCCGCCCACAGCACACGCCTGCCCCACGCCCCGCCGCGCTCGGAGAACACCGTCCCCAGCGGGAGGTCCAGGGCGGACGGCGAAGGCCTGTCCGCAGGGCCAGGCCACGCGCTGCTCGGGGCCGCTCAGAACACTGGCCCCTCAGAGGCCCCGGAGCCCTCAGCCCAGCCAGCACAAGCCCGGCTTTGTCCCGGCGGCCTCTGCCCAGCCCAGCGTCCATCTTGTCCGGAGGCCAGGGCGGCCAGCTCGGTGGCCAGCAGCCCTGGGGCGAGGCTTGTGGCGGTGCGGCCGTCCCAGGCCAGGACCCAGCCCTGGGCCAGGCTGCCCTCCATCCACCGCCCCCGGGCGCCCAGGCCTGTCCGAGAGGCTTCCCGCAGCACCCGGCCCCGGTAGACCACAAGACCGCCGGAGCCGCACCGCCCCCACGGCCCCGGTCCCTGTCCCCCGCCGGACGGCCAGACGCCCCAACCTGACCCCCGGACGCGTGGGGCCCTGGCCAGCAGTACAGGACCGAGCACCGGGAGCCTGGGGCCGCTCCCGACTCACTCACGGTAGGCACGAGCCAGTGTCCACTGCAGGAGGAGCCCCCAAGGCCCAGCCCCACGCACTGCAGGACCTCAGCCCGGTCACTGCCGGCCAGCTGCTGGGGGCAGGGGCTGGCAGACTCTGCCTCTGGGACAAGGCCCACCCGGCCCTCCCAGGGGAGCTGCCCCCGGATGCCCCGTCCACACAGCAGCCCAGCGCGAGGCCCCCGCGAGGGCGGGGACGCCTCCGGCCACCCCAGGCAGCCCCGTCCCGAACAGTCGCGGCCGACCCCAGCATGCACGGGCTGCGCGGTGAGCGGTCCTCGCCCCACGGCCGCTGGCCCCCGGGCAGGGGGCCACCGCTGCCAGGACCCCCGGGGTACAGCCACCACGGCCGCATCGCCCCCACCGTGCGCTCGCCGGGACCTGCGGGACACCACCCGGGGCCCGGCCAGGCGCGCTCTGGCCTCCACCCTCGCCATCTGGCCCCGCCTGCCCAGCGCCCCCCCACAGGCGCCGCCAGGGGTGCAGGTGGGCCTGCGAAGCCTTCCCTGGCTCAGAGCCCGGCCCGGGGCCAGCACACCTGGGGCGGCCCTGGCGCCTCCACCCCACCCCTCGGAGATCCCTGGGGGGCCCGCAGGGACCCACTGCTCTCAGCCAGGAGGGGCAGATGGGGCAGCGCGGGGTTGGGGCGTGGGCTTCCTGCCTACCCCGGCCCCTGCACGGGCCCCGCGCCCTCGGACCCCGAGAGCCAGCCCCGCAGAGCAGCCAAGCGGGCCAGGCCCACTGCCCTCAGAGCCGCCTGGAGCTGTTTCCTGGCCTGGAAATGGGGCGCCACAGACCCAGGCGGGAGGGGAGCTCTCAAAGGGTGAGGCCAGGGCTCCCCCCAGGACGCTGCTCGCCTGCCGACCCCCACCCCACTGGCTGCGGCCGGGCACTGGCTCAGGCGTTGCCCCCGCCCGCCCTTACCGGGACCCAACCGCTCCTCACCGGCTCCTCCAGGCGAGACTTGGGGCCCCCCAGCTCCGGGGCCCTCTCACGTGCCCCACCCCCGTTCCACCCCCCCGTGAGCCCACCTACAGGTCAGAGATCCAGCAGCAGCCCAGAGCGTCCGCGGGCAGACGGGACAGCAGGTCGCGGCCACGGCCCCCAGCCCACCAGGAGCTCAGACTCCGCCGGAGGGGCAGGGCCAGGTCCCAGACACAGACGAAGCCCTAGACCCCCAGCTGGACTCGTGGGTGGTGGACCCCGGGCCTGGGGCCTGTGCCGGGGGGCAGCGCCCGGGCGGGCAGCGGCTGGGGAGCCTGGACCAGCAGGCGAGAGGCCAGGCTGCTCCCCGGCCCTCTGCGCAGGACGTGGGCAGGAGGACTGGGGGCCGGGAGAGTGGCTGCCCCGCAGGTCAGGTGTGGGGGGCGCGGGGTTCAGCGCACAGCCCTCCTCGAGGTCCCCCACAGAAGGCCAGCCCAGACGAGGCCGGCCGGGCCGCCAGGGACACGGCGCTCCACGCTGGGCCGTCCTCGCGCTCCGCCAGCCTCAGGGGACCGCCCGGAGCTGCCCCCCGCGGGATAGCGAGGCGCCCACCCGCCCCGCCCCGGGTCTGCAGGCCCGGCCTGCGCGAGTGGGGGCTCCCCGCCGCCGTGCCCAGCCCGGGGCGCCCGTCAGGGTGCGAGGGGCCCGCCGACCTGGGCGCAGGCCCCCGCCCCCGCGCGCCCCGCCTGCGCCCCGGCCCTGGGGAGGCCCCGCCGCCCGCGCCGCCCGCGCCTGCTCCGGGGCTGACCGCGCGCGGCCGGCGGGGACAGTCGGGGCGGCGGCGCCCCGGGAGGAGAAAGGAAATGGCCGGGGCCGCCCCGGGGGTCCGCGCCGGCCGGGAGGACGCGGGCCCGGGGAGCCCCTCCCGCGCCAGGGGTCCCGGCGGGCCCCGCCCGGCCGCCCTCCCGGCCCGCAGCCGAGCGCCGAGGCGCTGTCCAGCCCGGGCGGCCGGGGCGGCGGGCGAGGGGCGCCCGGGGGCCGCGGGGCAGACGCCGCCCGCCCCCCGCGCCCGCCCCCGCGCCCGCCCCCCGCGCCCCGCCCCCGCCCGCGCCCGCGCCCCGCGCCCCGCGCCCGCCCCGCACAATGGGCCGCGCGCACAATGGGCCGCGCGCACCTGCCGCCGCCGCCGGCCGAGCCGCGTGTCCTTGGCGCGCCGGCCCCGCCTGCGGCCTGCAGGCCCCGCCAGCCCGCGGCCCCCATTGTTCGCCCGCGCCCGCCGGCCCGCGCCCGGCCCCCGCGCCCCGGCCCCCCAGGACCCCCGGCCCCCCCGGCCCCGCGCCCCCGGCCCCGGCCCCCCCGGCGCCCCAGCACCCCCGGCGCCCCAGCACCCCCGGCCCCGGCCCCCCCGGCGCCCCAGCACCCCGGCCCCCGCCCCCGGCGCCCCCGCGCCCCGGCCCCGCGCACGCACCTGTCTGCCCCTTGCCCAGCGTCTTCTCCAGCCGGTAGGGCCCCACATACTGCGCGTGCTGCGCCCCGCCGCCGTCCTTGCCCGTCGATGTCATCGCTCCGAGGCGGGCCCCGGGCGGGGCGGCGGCAGGAGGGCGCGTCCGCGAGCCCGTCCGCCCGTCCGCCCGTCCGCCCGTCCGCCCGTCCGTCCGCCGGGCCGGTCGGCGGCGCCGCGGCCGCGCGCGCCCCCCGCGCCCCCCGCGCCCCCCGCGCCGCCGCCCCCCGCGCCCGCTCGGGATCGGCCCGGCCGGGCGATGCCTCCGCCGCGCCGCGAGCTCAGGGCGGGCGGGGGCACCAGGCTTCCGCCGCCGCCGCCGAGGCCCGCGCCCCGCGCCCCGCGCCCCCAGCGCACGCCCGTCTGCCCGCGGCCGCGCAGCCGAGCCGAGCCGAGCCGAGCCGCCGAGCCGAGCCGAGCCGAGCCGAGCCGAGCCGCCGAGCCGAGCCGAGCCGAGCCGCCGAGCCGAGCCGAGCCGAGCCGAGCCGCCGAGCCGAGCCGAGCCGCCGAGCCGCCGAGCCGAGCCGAGCCGAGCCGCCGAGCCGAGCCGAGCCGAGCAGAGCCGAGCCGAGCCGAGCCGCCGAGTCGAGCCGAGCCGAGCCGCCGAGTCGAGCCGAGCCGAGCAGAGGCGAGCCGAGCCGAGCCGCGCCGCGCCGCGCCGCGCCGCGCCGAGCCCCAGCGAACGCAAGCGGCTGCAGCGGCGGTGGCCAGTGGCTCCCGGGCCCGCCAGTCAGCGCTCTGGCCAATCAGCAGCGGCCTCGCCCCGCCCCCGCCCCGCCCCGCCCCGCCCGGGCCTGTCCCGCGGCCGCCTACGCCCGGGAGCGCGGCTCCGGGAGGCCGGGCGGGGCCGGGCGGGGCCGGGCGGGGCCGGGCGGGGCGGGGCGGGCGGGGCCGGGCGGGGCGGGGCCGGGCCCGGCGGGGCGGGGCGGGGCCGGGCGGGGCGGGGCGGGGCGGGGCCGGGCGGGCGTCCCCATCCCGGGGCGCATCCCCGCACGCCGCGGCCGCGGGGCCTGGCGCGGGGCGGGGCGGGGCGGGGCGGGGCGGGGCGGGGGCGGGCGTGGGCCCGGGGCCGTGCCCGGCCGGCGGGGGGTGCGGACCCCGGGGGCGGCCTGCGGGGGCGCGCGGGCTCCCTGGGCCCCGGCGGGGCGGGCCGCCTCCTCCTGCGGGCGCGGCGCTGGGCCGCGGGCTCTCGGTCCGGCCCGAGGCGCGTCCGCGGGGCGCAGGGCCGGCCGCCCCGGCGAGCTCCGGCGCCTCCCGAGCGGGCGGGCGCGGCGGGGGCCGGACCCCGTGAGCCCCGCGCCCTGCGCCCCGCGGGCCGCTCGCCGGGGGCTTCGCGGGGACCAGGCGACCGCACAGCCGCCTCGCGGGGGCTCGGCCTCCGGCTCAGGCCGCGCGGGTCTCGGCTCCCGCCGGCGGGTCTGCAGGTGCCCGGCGGGCGGGGCCTCCGGCAGGCCCCGGGTCTGGGGGGGCCGGGCGTGGGGCCCCGTGTGACGCAGACCCCCAAGCAGGCCCCGAGGCCGGGGCTGGGGCAGCTGCACTTCAGGAGCCCGGACGCCGGGCGGGAGGCGCCCTGCGGCTCCTCGTCCCGCCGGACTCCCAGCCCGCGGGGCCTGTCGGGCGCTCTGGGGCGGGCAGAGACTCCTGGCTTCCAGGACCCCACTTCCCTCCGCCCCAGCCCTGGGGCCGCTCATCGTCCGCTGTGTCCTGCCACCACCGGTGTTTCTCCAGGCCCCTTGGCTCCCCGGCAGCCCCCACTCTGCAGCTCCACGCTCACCCTTGGCCCCCGCGAGCCCCCCCCCGCGGGGCCTGGGGGCCAGTTCCCTGCTCCTCTCCCGCACCCGCTGCCCACACGTCGCGCACTCCCTCCAGAAGGCGTCGTCTCGTGGGGGCCGAGGGGCGGCTGGCAGCCCAGCCAGCACCCCACCTCCTTGCATGGCCTCTGTCTCCGGTGCCGCATGTCCAAGCCGGGCCCGCTGAGACCAGTCGCCCTCCAGGCCCGGAGCGTGGTGGGCGGGGGCGTCTGTGAGCAGGGCCCGGGCGCGCCTCAGCCAGCGGGCGCCCCTTCCGCCGCTCCCCCCCGCGTGTGCCGACTTTAAATGCCCCAACTGGGGCTGCACAGCGCCCCACTGACTTGCCAGCAGAACACAGCCGCTGGGGCAGCCAGGGAGGGCCACGGGCAGGCCGTGGCGGGGGTGCGTCCACGCGCCCCAGCAAGGCGAGTTTGCGGACTCTGGCAACGTCTTCCGTTTTCCTCTTTACTCTTTGCCCCCACCCCGGCCGCCCCTTGACCGCGCCTGGCCACCCCCCGGCCCGCGCGCCTGTGTTCGTGCACGTGGGCTGCACACCTGCCAGCACCGTCTCAGCCCCGGCCCGGGCCACTTGTGCCGGCTCGAGACAAGAGGGCCCTGACCACCAGCCCTGACCATCCAGTGAGGCCTGCAGGGTGTCCAGAAGGGCAGGGCTTGGCTTCCCTCCTCCACCCCAATGTCTCTGTTCCTCCCCGGAGCCCCCAGGGCCGCGGGCGATGTCCCTCCGGAATGTTCCGTCGTGCCAGGGTGCTGGGTTCCTCAAGCGGCTTCTCCGCCTCCGCCGGGCGGACCGTTCAGCTGGGGCCCATCACAGCGGCAGTGGCCACGTTCTGCCCCAGCTGAGCCAGCCCCGGGCCTGCAGGGCCACCTGGCGCGGGCCTCCCTGTCTGGCATGTCCGGAGGCGCCGGGCAGCCTTCCCGCCGCGTGAGGAGCCGGGGCCTCGGCGCTGATGCCCGTGGAGTCGGCAGACCCCGCCGAGAGGCCGCGGGCCAGGACTCGTCGGCCGGGCGCCTGTGCGGGACGACTCTGTCTGGCCGCACGTCTTGAGGCCGTTTCTTCCTGAACAGTCTGCGTCCTCAGGACCCCCCTCGCCTGAGCCCGTCTCTGCTGGAGCACACCCCTGGGGGGGCGCGGGGCGCACGTGCCTCCCTCGGGCCCGGGGGCTGCGCCGTCGGGCTCACGGGCATCTCCAGACAGGACGCGCGGCGAGTTGCGGCTCACCCCCGCCCTCCCGGCCCGGCGCCCGGCTTTCCCCGCGTGACGGAGACCCCAGGGCCGCGCCCGCCGCCTCATGGGCCCGTTTATGTTTTCCATTTTGTTTTCGTTACAACTTGCCTTTCAGAGCTCCGAGCAGCACATCAAACGCGCTGTTGCCCGGAGCAGGGCCCAGGGTCGGGGCGCGGCAAGAGCCCGCCTCCGCGAGCAGGACGCAGCGGGTGCCGCGGGGTGCCGGTCATCAGGGGTGTCACTGCCCGCCGGCCGCCTCCGAGTTTGCGGGCCCGGCCTGCGTGGTCACCCGTGGCCGGTCGTCTTCCCTTCTGCGCCTTGGTTATGGGGGTGCCTGACTAATGCCGCCCCGTCGCGCCTCACGCTCACACGCGCTCAAGCACACACTCCCCTCACACACACTCACACTCCCCCGCACACGCCCACACACTCGAGCACACACGCTCACGCGCACAGGCGCGAGGAGGCCCACACAGTCCCCTTCAGAGCGTGTCTGTGTGGCTTGGCGAAAACGGTCCTCGGCGAAGCACAGCGTGGGGGTGCCCTGGGGAGGGGCCCGAGCGCCCTTGTGCCCCGATGCGGCCCTGAGGGCCGCTGCTCCCTTCTCCTGGCAAGGACAAGGCGGCTCAAGGGGGGCCGAGACCCGCACGCCCAGGGACCCACGCATGGCGCAGCCCCCCCCCGCCGCACCTGAGGCTGCTGCAGAGCCCAAGCCCGAGGCCGGGCCGGCAGGTGGGGGGGCAGAGCACGAGGGGGTCCCCCGGCAGGCCCAGGCCGGCCAGCGCGGTGGGGTCAGAGCCTGGGCGGCCGCCACCCCCACCCAGCACGGCGGCCCCACGGCCGGCCCGGCGGCCCAGCAGGCCACAGAGAAGGGTCCTCCGGGGGGACAAAGGCGGCAGCTGGCAGGTGCCCAGGCCTCCCAGGGCGCCGCCAGACGGGCAGGTGGGCCGGGCGGGGGGACGGCCAGCGGCCGTCCGTCAAGCTGAAGGCTCCTCATTTACATTCCAGCAGGAGGGGGCTCAGGCAAGGAGTGGGGCCTCCGCGGCTGCTCCTCGGGAGCACGTTGGGGGGGTCCCTGAGAATGCGGGGAGCAGGCCCTCTGTGACTTCCCCAGGGGGCTGCAGAGCACGTGTTTTAGGGGCCAGAGCTGCAGTTTGAATGTTGGGGGCAGCGCGGATGCCCCTGAGCTGCCCGCGGCCGGCTGGGGTGCAGGTGGGCCTGCTGTGCCGCCACCCAAGCCCGTGCACAGTGTTTCAGGAGAGAACAGCGCGGGGCTGCTGCCCTGCCCCCCCAGCCCCAAGCCAGTACTGCCCTGCCCCCCTGGGCCGCAGCACAGCCTGCCCCGGGGCCTGGCCCTGGGAGGCCTCGGAGCTGCTGTGGCCGGGACCCACCTCTGGGCGTCTGCGGGCAGCTCCTCTTTCTGCGGGCTCGGGCCCAGCGCGGCCCCCACGGCCCCAGGCCCACCCCCGGGCCCCGCCAAACAGCGGCAGCTGCCCCGTCTGCCGCCCAGAGCCGGGGACGTCAGGGGTGACAGCCGGCGGCGGCCAGGCCGTCGCCAAGCTCAGCACTGGCTCATGAGGCCCTGGCACCCCGTGTCTCGCTGCGCCCACAATGTGCTGGCGGCTTGAAGGACACGACTCGACGTCACCTGGACAGAGCCAAGCTGTCCCCGTAAGAGCGGCCGGAGCCAGGGAGAGCGCTGGCCGCGGGGTCCTGAGCCCGTGCCCGCTGCGCCCTGCACGGGATGGCAGTGTGCGGGGGGGTCTTCCCAGAGGCGGCTGAGGTCAAGTGGGGGTACAGGGGCTCTGACCCCAGGCCCGTGACCCCTAAGAGGAGGGACCAGGACCCACACACGCACAGAGGGGCGGCCCGAGGACGCGGGGAGGGGGCGCATCAGCCACGCCCCGCAGAGGCCCCAGGGCCCGGCCCCCACCTGGACCAGGTGACTCTGGGGAGACAGACTGGCACCGGCATCGGCTGCGGGAAGACGCGCCCTGAGGATGCAGAGGAGACCCCGAGATGGTGGGCGGGAGACGGGCCTGGGCGTCCTCTGCAGGGGCCCCGGGAGTCCGCGGGCGGGCTGTCCTCAGAGGCTGGCAGCCGCGGGCCCTGGTGCCGCCAGAGGGCGCTGGAGGCGTGGTGGGGCCGGGCGTGGTGGGGCCAGAGGCGCCGGGAGGACTCTGGCCCCTCGCCCCCCCCTTTTTCATAACCACCTTTCTCGAAAGAAGCGAACACGGAAGCCAAGAACCACGCTTGGAATGCGCCGACCCCACCAGCGGGCGAAGGAAAGTCCCGCGAGCGGACGAGAGCGGCCAAGAGCAGCCGGCAGAGCCGAGGGTCCCCGCCTGGCAGAGACAGACGCCACCGCGGCGGGCCCGGCGGGGCTGCCCCCGGACAGCTGACCGCGGCCACGGCGGGGGGAGGAGGAGGGGAAGGGGGGGAGCGGGGTAAACCAGCACCCGAAGGATGGGCCTCGCCCTGGGCCGCCTCTTCATTCCTGGCACGCGAAGGCGGCCCGGGAGGTCACTTCCTCCGGAGGCGTCCCCCAGCGACCGTAATTTTTAGAGCCACGCGTCGCGAGCAGCGCCGTCTCCGAGGTGGGCCCGTCCGCTCAGCGCTGGATTCGTTCACCCTGAACCCACCCCGCGCTGCGGGCGCCGCCCCAGCGGGCACTCGGCTTCCGGGCGACTCTGGAAGCGGCGGGCCCGTCCGGGGAGCGGTGCCGGGTGCACCCGCACGACCTGGGTTCTTCCTCCCACGAGGCTGCTGGCGCCCCGCTGTGTGGCGGCCGCTCCCGGGCGGCAGAGGACGCTCGTCGGCCGCGCCCTGGGCCCCTGCCCGGGCCGGTTGCCGGGTGTGACCCGACGGAGACCCCGTGGTGGGCCAGAGAGCCGGGCGGGGCCTGGGTGGGCCTGGCGCGCCCCGGGGCTCCAGGGCAGAGGCTCCGCTGAGGAGGGCGGGCACCGGGGTGGGCCCTGCCTGCCCCGCCAGAGGCCGGCGCCCGGCAAGGAGGCCCACACGCACGTTTCTCGGGTGCCACCGTCGCCTGCGAAGACCAGGGACCGTCGCCCTCGCGCCCGGCGGGCCGTGGGATGTTGAGGCGCAGCTCACCCCGCGCGGGTCTCGGGCGGCTGCCTGGCCGGGGGCCTCGGTCTGAGGCAGCGCGGCGTGAGAGGCCGCGGCAGGGCTCCCCGCACCACACGGGTGAGAACCGCCCCGGGAGCCAGAGCCCGGCAGGAGGGGAGCCCACGCGGCCCTCGAAGCCAGCAGGACGACGCCTCCGCGTCCTGGGGCTCGGGCTGGTGCTGGGGCGCGGCCCGAAGCAGGTGCACGGATGGAGCCTGAGGCCTGCGCAAGGGCCAGTGCTGGGGGCGGGTGGGGCCCAGGCAGGCGCCGCGAGGGGGCGGGGCGGGCAGGGGCTGGGGGGCGGCGGGTGTTGGCTGTCGGCTGCCAGCGGGGGGGACGCTGCCGCTTCTGGGTCTCACCCAGGCTGTGGTCAGCGTGAGAAGTGGCCTTTGGTCTTCGTTCTCGTCTGGGCTCGGAGCCCCCCAAACCTTGGGATTCCTGGGGAGAAAGCTGGTCCTTTCCTGTTGGTGGGGGGAGGGGCTGGTGGCCAGGAGAACCAACCAGAGGTCAGGGTGACCTCTGACCCCTGACAAAGATGCCCCTTTGTCAGTCCCGCTTAAGTGCCCAGAGCCTCCGATCACTGGCCAGTCAACCCAGGTGACAACCCAGAGTTGAGAGTGGCCGTGGCCAGTGTGCAGTGGCCACGCTGGCAGCTTGTAGAAGGGACGCTGGGGGCACCCCCGGCCCAGGGCCCCCGACTCCACTGCCCAAAGGCGCTCAGTCCAGGGGCCCCTGCGGTGTCCAGCTGTGCTTACCCTCGTGGTGACACACGTGCGGCCACCCGCCGGCCCCTCGCCACCCCCAGTGCCCCGGCCCCAGCCGCCCTGCCGCTCCTGCGGAGGCCGGGCCTCTGGGACCTCGCCTCGGTGGGCTCCCGCGGCGCTGGCCTCCATGACCACCCACCCCGTGGACAGCGCCGCGGGAGCAGGACCGGGACACCTGCAGCGGGGAGTGTGGGGCCAGTCTCCTGCGTGCCGGCTCCCTCCCCGTCCCCGGAATCCAGCCTCCCCGAGAACCGGGGAGTGTCCCCCTGACTCTTTAAGCTGGAAGTGCCCAGAGGACCCGCTACCCGCCTGGCCTGGGGGCCTCCCAGCAGGGCTGCCGGCCTTTGCCTGATGACACCCCGCCCCCCAGACAGCTGCTGACGGTGTTTGTCCGTGTTGCCAGCGGCTGTGTTGGAACAGGGAGGTCCCTAAGGGGAGGGTCCCCGGGCACCTCTGCCCGCGCCCTCTCCAGGGTGGGTCCCCAGGCGCTGGCTCTGCCACACAAACAACTGTGCTTGGGCCCCGCCTGGGTGCGGGGTGCGCTCTGGCCGCGGGGCCCCCACACTCTCGCCCCGGCCGGCAGCTGGCGGAGCCCCGCTCCTTTACCCTCCCAGCTTTCTGTGGGCCCTGGACGACGGCGGCTCCTTGCGCGTGGGCCGTCCAGGCGCACTGGCCTTGGGCACCGGGAACAGCCCTGACCTCGGTGCCCACCGTCCTGGGCAGGGGCAGTGCCCGGGCCTTGGGTGGCCGCGTGCTCATGCCCGCAGGGCCGTGCCAGCGCCTCGTGCGCAGTGACCAGACGGGCTCCTCTCGCCGCTGCCCACGAAGCCCACCGCAGGCCCACGAGCCCCGAGCGCGAGGGCCCCGGAGAGCAGAGGCGGGGGAAGGCGCACCCCTTTCTCCCCCGCCCCCAGGCAGGGCCCATTAAGAGCGGGTCGACCGCGCCCACCCCCTGCAGGGGCCGCGGGACAGCGGCGCGCGGGTGACCGTGGGGATTCGACCCCGGGGGGGGCCAGGAAAGCAAAACAAACAAGCGGGTGGCCGCGCGCCGGGGTGGCCGCAGCTCCCACGCGGGGCAGGCAGCCCGCGCGACTAGGTCACCCCGACGAGCGGGGGCCTCGCCCGTGTCGCCCGGGCACCCGCGCGCTCCGCTCAGCGAGCCACGCGCCGCGGACGCACGGACGGCGTCCAGCCCTCGCGCGGGGACAGGCGGGTCCGGGCGCAGAGGGGCCCCCGCGGCGGGGCCTGCGCTGGAGGGACGCGGCCCCCGCCTGGAGACGCGACGCCCCCGGCCGCGCCGCCCACGCCAGCAGCCAGCAGCGGAGAGGCCGAGGCCCCGCGCAAGGCGGCCGGGGAGACGCCCGCGCCCCGCGGCGGAGGACGGCGCGGGGGAGGCCGGCACGGCCGCCCCGACGCCCGCAGCCCCGAGGACGCGCCAGGGCGGGGCTTCTGCCTCGGCGGGGGGTGCGGGGCGCCCCAGGGCCGGCTCGCAGGGAAACGGGCGCCCCGCGCTGCCGGGGGCTCGCCCGGGAGGGGGCTCCGGCCGCCGCCCCCGGCTGACGAGGGGCGGCCCGAGGCGCGCCTGCCCGGCGCCCTGTCCCCGCGGGCCGCCCGGCCACCAGCTCAAGGCGCCGGCGCGCGCGCGGGCGGGCGGGCTGAGGCGGGCCAAGGGACCCCGGGGGCGGCTCAGCGGGCGCCGCGGCCCGCACCCGGCCTGGGGGGGCACGACCCGGCCCGACCCGCGCCGCGCCGCGCCGCCCGCAGCCCGCCCAGGGACGGGTCAGGCCGGGCCTCGGCTCGGGGAGCGGCCTGGGGCTCAGCCCGCGCGCGAGGAGGCGGGAGGCTCGTGGGGCCACACACGGCGGCCGCCTCAGCCAGCGGCCTCCGCAGCGGCCGCACCACTCGCCCGGGGCCCGACCGGCGCGGCGGCCGCCGCCAGCCCAGGCGCCCGCGTCCCGGCTCCCGCGGGTGGCCAGGCGCCGCCAGCAGCAGCAGCAGCAGCAGCTCTGAGACGCCGGGCCGGCCCGGGCCCTCTCAGCAGCGGCCGGGGCAGCGCCGCGTCCTCGGGAGCGGCTTCTCCTCGGAGGTCACCGCTGCGCCCTCTTCAAGGGCCGGGTCTCCGCTCTCAGCCGCCGCCTGCCCTGCCTTATATGCTCCCTCGGGGTGCCCCGCCCACAAGCCTGATTGGAGCATTTTTCAATCCTGTGGCTGATTGGATATTTACCCATCAGCCCATAGCACCTGATTGGTCCATTGCACAACCCAGGAAGTGCGCTTCGCGAGAAAGGGCTCTGAGGCTTTCCTGCCACCCCTGACTTGAGTGAGGCTGGGTCCTGGTAGCAAAAGTCTGATTGGACCACTTAGCACCAATCAGCTCATCGGTCACACCTGATTGGTCCATTCCACGAGCAGGCCGTACCCTGTTAACTTAAAAGGGCCGCGCAGCCGCTGCCACCGCGGACACACGGGCGGCCCCCGCGCCCCGGCGGGTCCCCTGACGGCTGCGCGCGCCTCTAAATTCAAGAGCTGGAGCCGCCGGGGAGACGCCTCCTGGCCAGTCAGTGGCGTCCTCTGAGGGGCAGTCGGGGGCGCCGACACGGCCCGCGCGCCGAGTCTGGAGCCCGCCCGAGGCGGGCGCCCTCCGGTCCTCTCCGAGCCGCGCCTCGGCGGCCGCCGGAGCTGCAGCCCGCGCGGGGTCGGCCTCCGCGGGCGCGGGGAGCGGCCGCCACCGGGGCCCGCGGGCCGGTCGCGGCAGCCCTCGGGGTGCGGGGCGGCGGGTGGGCGCTGGGTCCCGCCCCGCGGCCCGGGGGGGGGCGGCGGCCTGGTGGGCGCCCGGCGGGCAGCCGCGTAGGGGCTGGGGGGGAAGGGGAGACACGCGGCGTTCGGGGCGCCGGGCCGGGCCGGGCCGGGCGTGGGGCGTGGGGCGTGGGGCGGGCCGCCCCGGTGCTGCTGTGCTCGCGCCCGCGCTCCCGGGACGGGCGAGGCCACGGCCGGAGTTTGGGTTTTGTTTTTTTCTTTTTAAGATTTATCTTTATTTACTCGTTTGTTTGCTTGTTTTGTCTACACAAGCCCTGGGCACAGGCAGAAGCGCGGGAGGGTGAGAGGACCCGCCAGAGCCAGAGCGGGGAGCAGAGCAGGCAGAAGGGCCGAAGGACACTGCTGAGGGGAGCAGCGGGCGGCAGGAGAGGTCTGCGCGCCATGCGGGACCCTCCTCCGGTGGTGGCCGGGGAGCAGCCGGGGATCGAACCGGCGCCGCAGAGGCCGCGGGCAGCTTCGCCACCCAGCGCTCAGCCGCTGCGCCCCGGGGAGGCCCCAGAATCTGGGTTTGAATCCGTTATTTTGAAGATGGGCTGGTCGAGGCTCCCACCCGCACCCAATAAAAGCCAATCAGGCGGCCGAGCTGCGAGCAAGGAGCTGGGGAGGAGCGGGGGGGGGGGGAGCTGGCCGCGAACAGAGAGGGGGACACGGGCGCCCGGCGGGCGCTCCCCCCACCCCGCGCGGCGCCACCCCGGGCCGAGCGGCAGCTGCTCCTCAGAGCCCTTTTAGGTAACAGGGTACTTCCTGGGTCGTGGAATGAACCAATCAGGTGTGAGCTATGAGCTGATTGGTGCTGAATGGTCCAATCAGCTGCAAGATTGGGAAAAAGAAAAAAGGTCCGCTCAGACTCACGGGGGGGGGGCAACCAGGAGGCGCTCTGAGCGGGCGGCGGGCTCGGAGACAGACGCCGGCGGCCCCCCGCCCCCCCCCGCGCGGGGCGCCAGCCCCCCCTCACCCCCCCCCGCGCGGGGCGCCAGCTCCCCCCTCCCCCCCGCGGGGCGCCAGCTCCCCCCTCCCCCCCGCGGGGCGCCAGCTCCGGGAACGCCGCAAAGGCCACTGACCTCGGGGAGAGGCGCTGCGGCCCTGCGGGCACGGGGCCTGCGCCCAGTCTCCCCACCCTGAAGGGCCCCGGGGCCGGCGCCGCTGGGACCAGCAGTGACCGTCACTGGCCAGCGCGGTCCAGGCGACCGGCGTGACCATCCCTGAGGCCTCCCGGGGAGGCGGCCGCCCGCGTGGCCACGGCGCGCCCCGGCGGCCTGCGGGCGGCACCCCCGGCCGTGGCTCGGTGTGCGCGGGCGGCGCCCACGGACGGCGGCCGGCCCCCGCCGGGCCTGTCCTCTGCCGGGCTCTAGCCACGGGCCCTCCTGTGCGCGGTGCGTGGCCACCGCCCCGGGCGCTGCCTCTCGGGGCGCCCGTCTCGGGGCGCCCGTCTCGGCCCGGCGGCTGACCCGCCCCTCCATCGGCCCGCGCCCGCCCGGGCCGCACCCGCAGGACCCTGCGTCCGCGGACAGCCTGCTGCTGCCGCCCGCCCGAGAGTCGCGGTGGCCCGCGGGGGCAGCTCGGGCACCAACCGCCTCCGGCCCTCGCCCGCCGGGCGCCCCGCAGGGGCCGGGCGCAGGCGGGTGGCGAGCGGCGGGGGCGGTCCCGGAGGCTGCAGGCGGCTCGGCGGCCCGGACGGCCTGGCCGCGGGGGTCACTGGGCTGGGGCCGGGGCGCGGCCGGGAAGCGGCGCCAGGGCGGGGGCGGCAGGCCCGCGGGCAGGGGCAGCCGGGGGTGGGCGGCGCGCGGGCCAGCGGGGGCAGAGGCCCGGGGCGTCGTCCCGTCGAGGCCTCGTGAACCGGCCGCGGGAGACTCCCGGCCAGCCCCGCCCCCGCCGCGCGCCGCCCCCGCGCCCCGGCCCCGCGCGGCCTCCTCCCGCCCCGCCCGTACGTGCGCGCGTCCGCCGGGGGCGGGGCTCCGGGCGCGGGGCTGCCGGCGGGCAGGCGCACACGGCCCGCTCGGGAGCCATTTCGCGCGACCGCCGGCTCCGAGGAGCGACTGCGCAGGCGCGGGCCGGAGAGGCGGGCGGCGGCGCCGGAAGGGGCGGGGCGTTCTCGCGCCTGCGCGGTGGACGGCGCCCGGCGGGCGGGCAGTCAGCTGACCGGCCGCGTCCGCCTCGCGGGACGAGCGTTGGCGTCGCGGCTCGGCGGGAGGGTCCCGCGGCTCCATGGCGACCACCGTCAGCACGCAGCGCGGGCCGGTGAGCCCCGGGCCTCGGGCGGCGCGGCGGGGCGCGGCGGGGCGGGTCCTGCGCTCCAGACGGCTCCGCCGGAGGCCGCCGCCCGCCCCCCGACAGCTCCGCGGCGCCGGCGGAAGCCCGGGCCTGGCGCGGCCCCGGGCGGGGGGCCCCGGGCCTGGACCCGCGCCGAGCGGCCGGCGGCCCCCGCGGCCGCGGGAGGAGACGGCCGGAGACGGGGCGGGCCCCAGGCCGCGGCGCCGCTCCCCGCGGGGCGCTCGGGTGCCCGGGGACGGGGCCCGGCCGGTCCCCGGCCTCCGCGAGGGCCGCCCCCAGGGCCGAGGCCGCCCGCAGGCGCGTCCTGCCGGGCGCCCGTGCCGAGCGTGGGCGGCCTTGCTGGCCGGGCCCCGGGGGGCCGCCCCGGAGACGCCCTCGCTGGGCCGCTGGCGGCGCGGAGGGGAGACGCAGCGCGGGGGGCCGTGGACGCCGTGGTCAGGCCGCCGGGCCCCGCCCGCCCCAGGCGCCTCTGCCCGGCGCAGCGCGGCGGGCCCGGGTGGGGCTGTCCCCGGGGCGCCCCAGCCTGATCACAGGGTGGTTGCCACCCCCTTGGCCGGCCGGCGGGCCTCCCGCTCTGGGCGGACGCCGGGGGACTGGCCATGGGACCGGACGCTGCCCGCCGGCCGGTGGCGAGGCCCCGTGCGCACGTCGGTGCGCGGGCAGCGGCGGGCCAGGGCCGCGCGCCGGCGGGGACGTCGTGGGCAGCGGGGCGGTGCCGCCTTCCCCGCGGGGCTGGCCCTGCCTGGCGTGGGCGTCCTGGGGGATGTGCGGGCCGGGGCTCAGGAGCGGGGGGACACCGGCTTCCCTGGACGCCGCAGAGCTTGTTGCTGGGCAGCATCACGGAGCTCACGGCTGTGCCCCCGCCCCCCAGCGGCCTTCTCCCCGGATGGCAGCCGGGCACTGGGCGGGTCTGGGGCCAGTGGCCTGATGCGCGGGGGCGGCTCTTCCCTGCACGGCCGCCTGCTGCCCGCCTCGCGCCCGCACCGCCGCGCGCATGGAGAGGTGGCAGCACCTGGGAAGGGAGCCCGTCTGCCCGGCACCTGCTGGCCTGAGCGCCATCCCCTTGGTGACCCCTTCCCTCGAGCCCCCCACTACCTGTCCCCTGGACGGCTGCGGAGGTCAGGGTGCTTGTTGGGGTCCCAAAGCCCTGTCGTCAGCGTCCGGGTGTGGAGCTGCAGCGCCCCTGGGGCCGGTGTGCCAGAAGGGCCTGTGGGGGTGCCCGCCGGCTCCTGTCTGGCGCTGGCAGTGGAGCGGGGCTGCGGGTCAGCGTCAAGTCTCTCCCTGGGCACTCAGAGCCTTTTCTCTGGGAGCTGAACGCCCACGCCAGGAACCTCGTCGCGTGCTCTCGGTGGCCCACGCCTCCGCGGCCTCCTCTTGGCCCGACGGCCGCCTGGCTGGGCCGCACCGGGCGCCTGTGGAGCGGGGGCAGGTCCGTCAGCCTGGCCTGTCGCCTGCTCTGCTGCTGGGGGGGAGGAGGCTGCCCCCGGCCCAGCCCAGGTTCTCGCCCGGAGCCGCCAGAAGGCCCCTGGAGGCAGGGCAGCTGGCGCTCTGAGGGGCACAGGCGGCCACTGGGCAAGCCAGCAGCGTAGCCGGCTGGGGGGCCTCAGGGGCTGGGAGGGCAGCCCTCCCCACCTCCCTCCCAACATGCCAGGCCCGTTGCCACGGTCCCTCCCAGTCTCCCCGACCTTGTGGCCTGGTGGTCGGCCCTGCTCAGAGCAGGTCGGGGCTGATCCTCTGCCACTGCGTGCCCAGCGCCGCCTCCCGACGGGCGGCCCTGCCCTCACACCCCTTCTGGCTGGGCTGGCCATGCGGGGTGGTAGGTCCGGCTCTCCTGCCCAGCGGGAGCCTCCCCAAGCCTTGACGCCTGGCCTCCACCCCGGGTGTGGCCACCACCTCTGTTCCAGGCACCCTGATCTGCAGGCAGGCTCCTGCACGCCCCCGCTCCCCAACTCAGGGCTGCCGGGCAGGCGCCGCGTCCCCTTTGGGCCTCGTCTCTGCAGGGCGGGTCTCGTCACAGCGCCCGTTCCCTCCAGGCCCCGTGTCCCCGCAGTCATCACCACGGCCCCTGGCCGCCGGGCAGGGGCATCTGCAGGGCGCACGGCTGCCCGTCACCGGGGTCTTTGGCCACCTCGCCCAGCGCCTCTCCGACCCCAGCCTCCATCAGGGTTTTGTTTTAGTTGGAAGAGGATCCCTCCCTGCCCTCCTGGCCTCAGCCCTCATCCCCTCCCGAGGGTGGGGCCCCGGCGGGCCTGCCACCCGAGCTCTGGGCCCCGGGGGTTGGGGCGAGCACACTGCTGTGCCCCAGGTACAGCCTGTGCCCCGAGCCCTCAGGCTGGGGAAGTGACCCCCTGGGAGCGAGGACTGGTTGAAGGAGGCAGGGCCAGGGGGCAGGTGATAGTGGCTAGGGGGCTCCAGCCGCTGCTTCTTGCTCCTCGGACCTGCGCTGGTGTTCATGGACCCGGCCTGAGGGCCACGGACCTTGTTAGCCGAGTTCCTAGGGCGGGAACCCCGAGGCTGCCTGAGTACCCGCCGCCCGTCTCCGCAGGTGTACATCGGGGAGCTGCCGCAGGACTTTCTCCGCATCACGCCCACGCAGCAGCAGCAGCAGGCCCAGCTGGACGCGCAGACCGCTCAGCAGCTGCAGTATGGAGGGGCTCTGGGCACCGTGGGCCGCCTCAGCATCACCGTGGTGCAGGTGGGCGCCCTGTACCCCGGGACGGGGGGCCGGCAGCAGGCCCCATGAACCCACACAGCTGTCTGGCTGTCCAGAGGCCGGGCCCCGGACTGGTGCCCGCGGAGCCGGGAGAGGCGGGTGGTGAGGCCCAAGCCCCGCGCAGACCTGCGACACGGGGCCCAGTGTGCCTCCCCCTGGAGTGGGGTTTCGGGATGCTGGCCAGCCCCCCACTCGGTCAGCGGTGCTCCTGGGTGCTGATGGGCGCCCTGTGGAGCCTCTCCAGCCGTTTCATAAAGCATCCCGTGGCGGGGCGCCCGGCCCGCGAGCCTTGGGCTGCCTGTGCAGACGCTTGCGAGCCCAGGTCGCCCATCAGGACTGGCGCTGCAGCCAGAACCTGCGGGTTTTGACTGTGGCTTGTGGCTGACAGCACCGGGCGGGCGGGAGGAGAGGCCGGGCAGGGCCGGAGCGTGCTGGGTGCTCGATCTCAGCCTGGCTCTGAGCAAAGCCGTGGACAGACCTCCGTGACGCGTCTCAACGATGCACATGGCTGAGGGGAGAGACCCAGGAGCACCGGGAGTGTAGGGAGGGGCTGCCGGGCAGCCTGGTTCAGCGCCCTCTTCCCGGGCCCAGGGGCCTCTGGGGGGTTGGGCTCACACAGCACCCCCAGGGGCGAGCAGCAGCCCCCGCGCATCCCTTGACAGCAGCTCTGCTTAGGCCAAGCTGGCTAAGAACTACGGCATGACCCGCATGGACCCCTACTGCCGCCTGCGGCTGGGCTACGCCGTGTACGAGACCCCCACGGCCCACAACGGCGCCCGGAACCCCCGCTGGAACAAGGTCCTGCAGTGCACGCTGCCCCCGGGCGTCGACTCCTTCTACCTGGAGATCTTCGACGAGGTGAGCCGGGGCGGCGGCCCACGCCCTCCCCTCCCGGTTCCCCGCTGCCGGGCTCGGCCCGCTGAGGCGCAGCCTGTCCCCGGGGAGGGGCCATCTGGGGGCTGGGGCGGGGCTCCAGGGGTGGTGGTCCCAGTGCCCCCGTGTCCCCACAGCGCGCCTTCTCCATGGATGACCGCATCGCCTGGACCCACATCACCATCCCCGAGGCCCTGAAGCAGGGCAAGGTGGAGGACGAGTGGTACAGCCTGAGCGGGCGCCAGGGGGATGACAAGGAGGGCATGATCAACCTGGTCATGTCGTACACGGTGAGGCCCGTCCCGGCGGGAGGCCCTGCAACCTCGCAGGTCTGGGCCGGGCCGCGGGATCCCTGCTGTCCCTGAGACCCTGGCGCGTCTCTGTTTCAGGCCCTGCCGGCCACTGTGATGATGCCGCCGCAGCCCGTGGTTCTGATGCCCACCGTGTACCAGCAGGGCGTGGGCTATGTGCCCATCACAGGTGTGTCTGTCCAGGGGAGTCTCAGGGGGCCAGAGCTCAGGTTGAGGTGTGGGTGCATCAAGGGCATTCGTGCTTCCCCTTGGCCAGATGGGGGTCAGGGTCCAGGGTGCACGGCAGCGCCAGCTCTGGGGGGTTTAGGGCCGCGGGGCAGGGTCCTGATCTGCCTGTGACCCAAGCCGTGTGCTGGTCTGTCTGCCTGCCTGCTGCCTTTGTCGTCAGCATGCTAGGGGCCCGCTGCAGAGTGGCCCTGGGCTCTGCAGGTGGGTTGGCTGCTCTGCCGTGGCCATGTCTGAGCCTGCCCACTTCATCTCTGTCTGGATAGCAGGTATGGGTTGGGACCACGAGCCAACAGCGTCCCTGAACCCTGGCCCGGGCAGAGCCCAGGTGCTGGAGGGCAGGACGTGGGCAGGACGTGCTTGGAGTAAGAGCGTGGCCTCTGGGGCACAGCGGGTGGAGTTGGGGCCACCTCTAGCCCAGCTTCGGGGTCAGGCCAGCCTGGAGGAGGGTGTGTGCCAAGTGGTTGGCCCACAGGTCAGGGGTCCTGTCACTTGGGAGCCTCCTGGGAGGGCACACAGCTTTGTCCAGCAAGGAAACGGCACGACCGTGGGCAGGGCAGGCTATGGCAGAAAGTGACTGGCGCAGCCAGAGGCTTGGAAGCAGCCAATGGTGCCAAGTTCAGAAGTCGGGAAGGGCTCTCGGACCCCGGCAGAGCTCGGCCACCCTCCCACGCTCTGGGCTCCGCCCGTCCCGCGCTGCTCTGCCTGTGAGCCGGCCCCTCGTGCGGGTGCCATCTGGGCCGAGCGCTAGGGAGCGGACCGTGAGGTGTGCCTGGGGGGCGCGGTCCGTGCTGTGCCCAGGTCGGCTTTGCCCTCCCCCTGCACCGCGAAGGCTCCGTGGCTGGCTGGGTGGGCGTGCAGCGTTTCAGGAACAGCCAGCGCCAGTAATACCCTGCCCCCGCCCCACCCCTGCCTGCAGGGATGCCCGCCGTCTGCAGCCCTGGCGTGGTGCCTGTGCCCGTGCCACCGGCCGTGAGCGCCCAGCCCCGCTGCAGCGAGGAGGACCTGAGGGCCATCCAGGACATGTTCCCCAACATGGACCGGGAGGTGATCCGCTCGGTGCTGGAGGCCCAGAGAGGGAACAGGGACGCGGCCATCAACTCCCTGCTCCAGATGGGCGAGGACTCCTAGGCCCGCCCCCCACAGTGGCCTCCGCCCCCTGGGCTGCCCGCCGGCCCCGGGAGCCCTGCCCGCGAGGCTTGTGGAGGCGCCCCGCCCTGCCCTCTGCCCGCCCAGCCCACCACGCGTCTGGATGCATGTGGGGCGCCTGGCCGGCGGCGCTGGGGTGGGCGTCCTTCCCTGCAGGGCTGGCCAGGCCACACCCTCCTGCCCCGGCGGGGGCCCTTCCACCTGACTGGACAGACTAGGGCGCGAGCCCGAGCCCGAGCCCGGCAGCCGTGCGCTTGGGGGTGTTCCTGGAACTCCAGCTGGAATCATCTGTCTCTCCCTCGCTGTGCTTGTGGGCCTGGGCCGCACCGGTGCCCGGGAGCGGGCGTGCTCTGCCGGCGTCGCCCACCCTGGGCCAGCTCGGCCTCTCCTGGGTGGACTTGGCTGCGGATCCGAGGGGAGGGCAGGCATAGGCCGGCCTTGCTGGCCACCGAGGGTGTGGGTGGTGGGGCCTCTGAGGCCGTGTGGGCCTGCCTCGGGCAGGACGCCCGGGAGGGGCTCTGCGCAGCCTCGCGAACGTGACGCACTTTAATACACGCGATCCAGGACTCCGCGCCCGCCTGCTGTCGTTGACTCCAGCCGAGGCGCCGCTTCGCCCCCACCGCTGGGCAGGTCCCCCACCCCTGCGCTGACGCCCGTCCTCGGGCCGGAAACCAGAAAGGCGCCGACCCAAAACTCTCGGCAGAGGTGATGTGCACGACCCAGATCTGCGCGCCCTCCACGAGCAGCAGGCCTGCGGCAGCCTAGGACAGGGCAGCTCAGCACCCCCAAACCAGCAAGTCAGGCTGAGGCCACTGAGGGGGTCTGCCTTGTGGGGCTCCCTCCCCAGTCTGCGCCCCCGGCATGGGGCCCCCTCCCCAGGCAGCGCCCCACCTGCCTGCCAGTTTGACCATCCCCCGCATGCTCCCGTCACCACCACTAGCGGCGTGCTGGTCCTGGCGGGCCCCGGGGCATCAGCATGGGCTGCAGGGCAGCGGCCTGAGCCCGGTTGTGCCTCCCACGTGGGGCTTTGTGCCTTAGTTTCCCCACCCGGGAGACGGGTGATGACGGCACAGCGCGGAGGAGCAGAGAGACCCTGGCCGGAAGACTCCCACGTGTGCTCTGGCCCAGGCGCATGGTGCATCCCGTGGCACCTGGGCTTCCAGGCGCACGGCCTCGGGGACCTGCCCTCTCCTTGGGTTTGGGCAACCTGGCCCCGGCTCCTCAGGAAGTCAGACAGAAGTGCCCCCGGGGGCTAGCCTGACCACTGCCCATCAGGGCATCTGCAGCTTCACCGGCCCACCCAGTCACCTCTGCCCAGTGCCACAAGGGCTGCCTTACCCAGGGAGGTGGCAGTGCCCACTGCAGGAGCCCAGCCCCCCCTCACTGAGCACCCAAGCTCCCCTCAGGAGCTGGGGGCCCTGGCCAGCCCCCGGGGGCCGGTCCTCCGCAGGGGCAAGGTGCTGCCACCCCAGGAGCAGAGCAGCCTGAGGACCCACAGCGACCGGAGCAGACCTTTGCACCCCAGGCATCTCGACCAGCGCCGGGCCCAGCTCGCTCACCCTGCCTGTCCATATGGGTCCGGCGTCGGGCCCTCAACCCGGCTGGTACATCTGCTTTGTGCAGGCTGGGGCCTGAGCAACTGCAGGTGCCCCTGGCTCGGCTTCCTCTCTGGTGACACGCGTTTGAAGCCAACAAGGGCAGCGTCTGTCCCGGTCTGGCTGGCTCCCCGGCCCGCCCCGCTCCCGGCAGGTGGTGGCTGGGCGCAGGGCTCCCGACGGCGCCATGAGGAGGCAGGACGGGGTGAACACATTGCTCAGCGTTTTATTTGCTACGCGGTCGAGCTCGCATAAGCACCGCGGGTGCCGGCCCCGGGCCTCCCCCCAGGCCTGCCCGCGCCGCCTGCACTGGCCACTCTGGACAGGCCTCCACTGGCTGTGGGAGCTGGTGGGTGGTGCCCCCGCCCCAGGCTGGGGGCTGGCAGGGACCCTGCCGGCTGTGGTGTGGAGCCAGGCTCCAGAGAGGCCCTGACATGGGGCCGGGGAGGCAGGCATTGAGGTCCTGACGGGGCCCTGCAGGCAGCTGGAGGGGCTCAGGGCAGGGTCCCGGCCGGCTCCCCTCAGACTGAGCCTGGCAGGGTGGGCCGCTGTGGACCCTGAGGTTGGCCTCGGCTGGGGAGGTGCGCGGGCTGGGACTGGTGCCGGGCAGCGGCGGCCGCTAGCGTGTGAGGAAGGGGGTGCCGTCCTCGGGGGCTGCGGGCAGGCAGGACGGGGTGCAGCTGCACTCGTCCACGTGGGTGTAGCTGTGCTGGACGGTGGTGCCGTTGGGACAGTGCAGCGTCGCCACCGCCGCGTGGACCCTGGTCTCTTGGCAGCAGGTGCACTGGTGCTGCATGACCCGGGCCTCCGGGGAGTACCTGCGGCGGCAGCGCCCGCGCCCCCGCCTGAGTGCCGGGCCTGGCTCTGCCGCCCCGGGGTCTGGGGCCCTCGGGGCCACGTCTCTCCCGAGCACCCCCGGTCATCCCCCTCTCCCCCAGGCTGGCTTCTCAGACTTGCTGGCCACAGCCGGCCCCTCCTCCGGGCACTCGCCTGTCCTCGCGCCCCTCTGGCTGCCTCCCGGAAGCCCAGCCCCTGCCTGGCCCTGCTTCCTGCAGGTGGAGCTGGGCCCCCTTCCCTCCTTGCTGCCACCAGGGGGGGCCCCCCCAGCTCAGGCGACGACACCCCGGAGGGCGAGTGGGCGGGGCCACTCACTTGGACATGCCCGGGCAGGGGCCCTCGCAGAAGGGCATGTTGACCGCGGTCTGGCTGGTGCAGTCCCCCACCCTCAGGACCGTCATGCTGGCCTGTGCCTGGCAGGTCTCTGGGGGGACAGGCGTGGCTGTTCAGGGTGGGGGTGGGCGGCTCCCGCAGGCCGGCTGGGGGAGACGAGCTGGAGCAGGGGGTGGGCCTGGACTTACCCTCGGGCTCACAGGAGTAGCAGCAGCCGGATTTCCTGAGGGTGCCCTGCGGGGCGAGAATGCTGGGCTGGGGAGCCGGCCGGGCGGTGGGCGGGGCGTGGGGGGCGAGACCTCCTGGGCGGCCCGGTCAGCCGCGGAGCTGTACAGGCAGAGCCCAGCACATACCCTGCAGACGGACACGTCCGGGCAGGACGCGGGCCCGGGTGTCAGCACGTAGAGGCCGCCCTCGGCCACGCAGCGGTACACGGTGCAGTTGTCCACGAGGCTGTTGACCCAGGTCTGGTCGGGCTGAGGTGCGAGGAGGGGTTATCCGCTAGGCCCGGCGCGCCCGCCGGGGGTTTCCGGGGCAGGGGACCGGGAGCCAGGCCCCCTTACCTGGACCGGCTGGCCGTCGGGCGTGATGCAGGCCTTCTGCAGGCACTGCTCGCAGCACTCTCCGGGCACCGCGGTGTGCTCAAAGCCCTGGGGGCACGGGGCGGTCAGCTGCGCCCGAGCTCAGCACCCAGGCCCGCCTCCTGCCCTAGCTGCCCCTGCTCGGAGCCCGAGTCCTCCCCGGGGCTGTTGTGGCAGAAGCTCCCCGCCCCGTTGCTCGTTCTGGGTCTGCTGCCTGTGGCGCCCGCGCCCTCCCCGCCCGCGTCCTCTGGCGGAAATCAAGGCGGCCGCGCGGGCTGAGCCGCGACCCCCCCACCCCCGCCTGGCCACGGCCACGGGCCGCCCTCGGGGCCGGGCTCACCGGGCGGCAGGTGGAGACGCAGGCGTCCTTCGTGCACTGCACGACCGGGGCCCGGGTGCCCATGGCCAGGCAGGTGCAGGTGTGGCAGGGGACATCCGCGGGGAAGGTGGTGCCGACCTGCGGGGGGCACTCAGGGGCAGCCGGGCGGAGCCACAGCCCCACCAGGCTCGTAGCAGAAAGGGGCATCCGTGCCGCCCTTGTCCCCACCCAGACCCGAGTCCCCAGGCCCTGCTTTTGTGGCCAGAGGGGGCAGTGGCCTGGGGCACACAGGGCTGCGCCAGCCCCCACCGTCCCCGCCCGCCCCGGGCCAGGCCGCACAGCCCTTACCCCGTAAACGAAGCCGTTGTACTCGCACAGCTTGGGGCCTGCGGGGAGATGGGGGCTGAGCGCCCGCGCCCCAGCCCGGCCCAGCCCCGAGAGCCCCCAGCCCCGAGAGCCCCCAGCCCCGGCTCACGGCAGGTGAAGGCAGGGCAGCACTGGTCGTCGTCCCGCGTGCGGACCAGCTCCTCCCCGGGCCCGCACTCCGGGGGGCTCTGGGGGCAGGTGGAGGTGTTGCAGACTGCGGGAGAGGGGCCGTCAGGGCGCCGCCCTCCCCGGTGCTCCCCGCGCGTCGTCGCCCCGTGTTGGAGCCAGAGATTATTTTCCCGGGGGGCCGGCCGCTGTCCACCCCAGTGCCCTCACTGTCACCCCACAGTCTGCCCCTCCGACCCCCGGCCGGGCACCCACCCGCCGTCCCCACCCTGCTGCCGCCCGGGGCCAGGGCTCACCACACAGCGTCTCTGGGCAGCAGGTGGCCAAGGGCCCGGTCGCCGGCACGAAGCCGGGCTGGGCACATTTCGGGGGTGGGCCCGGGGCCTCGCAGCGCACGGGCTGGCACTGCACCGCCATGGAGTGGGGCTCGCACACGCAGTCCTGGCAGTCGCTCACCCACCGCTCTCCGGGCTGCAACACACCAGGTCGTGTCCCCAGGGTCCCTGCCCGTGCCCCGCCCCAGGCTGCGGCCAACGCAGGGCGCCCCCCGGGGCCGCAGGGACAGGCACCCCCTCCCGCCCAGGGGCGCGGTGGGTAGCGGGGTCGGGCCCACTCACTAATCTGGGGAGTCCGTCGGGTCCCACGCAGGCTGGAAGGAAAAGAGCAGCAGCTCGCGGGGTGCTGGGGCCGCGCGGAGGCCTCAGGCTGCAGCGGCGCTTGTCCCCGGACCCCCCGGCTCTCCCCCCGCGGGGCCGCCCCGGGCCTCGAGGGGCACGGAGGGGGCTCTGTGCTGGTGCCCGGGGCCGGCAGGGCGGGGCGCTTACGGCACTGGGGCACACACAGGCCCGTGTGTGTGTCGAGGAGGAGCTGGCCGTCCAGACAGAAGCAGCCCTCCACCTGCGCGGTGCTCTCGGGGGCTGGGGCCCTGCGGGGGCAGTCCACGCGTCACGTGGGGGTGGGGCCCTGTCCCTCCCAGGCCCCCGGCCGCCCCCCTCCCTCTGGGCCTCACCTGGAGTCGCAGGTCCTGGGCTGGGCGGGCCCGCAGGGCTTGTACACCTTCCCCGGGGGCAGGTGAGGTCTGGGGGCGCAGAGAGGGGTGTCAGGGGCTGGAGGAGCTGGGCCCGCGCCAGGCGGCCACCCCCACTCACCACACAGCCCGTGGGTGGCGTTGCGCCAGTCGCTGCAGACGCCCTGGGCCCGGCAGAGCGCCGCATAGACCTCCAGGCTCTGGCACGGGTGGGTGGGACGCGCCACCCCGCAGCTCTCTTTGACGCAGGCGTTGAAGAAGGGGCCGGGCGGGACGAGGGGGTGGCATTCGGCGAAGAGCCTGCAGGCAGGGCTGGTCAGAGGCCGTGGGCGTGCCGGGGTGGCGGGGGTTGGGGGTGGGGTGGACTCACTGGCTCAGCAGCAGCTCACAGACAGGTGGGGCGGGGCACGGGCTGGTGGTGGGCCCCGGGAACGTGCTCCTGGGGCTCGGGCTGGGCCGCACCTCGCAGCCCTCCCTGCTGCTGTCAGGGACCAGCCAGGTGGCGGCCATGTCCCGGCAGCTGGAGGCCATGGTGCCGTCCTGCTGGCGGCAGTCGTCCCCCTGGTTGTTGGTGCAGGTGCCTGGGGAGCGAGGGCCAGAGCTGACCCTGGGCCCCGCCGGCTGCCCTCTGGCCCACCAGGGCTTGCGGGCTCCCGGCCCCACGGTCGCCTCTGGTGGGCGGGGCCGGGGGCGCAGGGGCCGCGCGCCCCACTCACCGCACTGGCCCTCCGTGTTGTAGCTGAAGCGGCTGTAGGACAGCTGGATCTGGAACGTGTGCCCGTTGAAGCTGATGCTCACGCCGGCGGCCATGATGTCAAGGGCCATGGCGGTGGCCTCCCGCTGGGACACCTTCACGCCGGCCTTGCTGAAGTCCTGGCTCACCCGCACTCCGTTGAACAGGATCTAGGGCACGGAGGAGCCGTAAGCAGGGACACTGGACACAGGCTGGCCTTTGGGGCCCTCCTGGGCACCCTCACCCTGGAGCACCGATGCCCCTTGGGGCCTGGGCCCAGCTGCCTGCGCCAGGCGTCCGCTGGGGGCACCCCAGGGGCCCCCTGCCTTGAACCTCGCCCTGCTGGACCTGTCGCAGCATCCGCGGTGCCCATCCCACTGCAGAGCGCCTTCGGGCTGCCCTTGGGCTGGGCTGCACCTGCCGGGCACACCCTGGGGGTGGGAGGGGCCGCACCACTCACCAGGCCCTGGTCCTGCCTGCTGCCCGTGGTGGTGAGGATGACCTCCTGGGACGCAAAGTGGATGATGATGGCGCGCGGGCAGTGGGTGGCGTGCGTGGCGGCCTTGCAGTAGTGGTTGTCCAGGAGCACCATGAGGTTCCCGTAGCGAGGGGAGATCTCCCGCAGGAGGATGCTGGTGCAGTTGTCCGAGTAGGAGTAGGCGGTGCCGTCGAAGGTGGAGTAGTTGGAGCCCCCCCAGCCTCTGCAGATGCCTGTGGGGGACAGTGGCGGCATCACCCAGCACCCCCAGAAGTGGGTGCGGGGGCACCCTCGGGACAGGGTCTTCAGATCACCCAGGGCCTGAACCCCTCGCAGCATCACATCAGGGGAGCCAGAGGGCGGCTGAGCCACAGCAGGGCAGACAGTGGGGCCCGGGAGCTGGGGGCCGGTGCGCAGGCCGGGGGGGGGGTGTGCCTGTCCCCGCCGCCGCCCGCACTCACACTCGCACTCGTAGTGGTAGGCGCACGGCTTGTCCTCGGGCCACATTTTGATGGGCAGCTGCCCGCTGGCGCAGATGATGCTGTCCACGGGCTCGGGCTCCAGCAGGGTGATGTGGTTGTGACCCTCACACCTGGCCACTGTGCAGTTCTCCAGGGTCCAGGTCTCGTTCACCTGCCAGAGCAGAGGTGCTCGCCGGTGGGCCCCGCAGCCCGGCCCCCGCAAGGGCCCAGACCCCGCAGGGCCCCCGTCCAGCCCCCGCCCCCATCCCGCCCCATCCAGCGCGGCCGGGGGTGAGGGGATGGACACACCTGCCGGGGAGGGATGAGCAGGTCACAGCCCGAGACCGGGGTGGTGGGCTGCCGCGTGGGGGGCGAGACCGTGGGGCAGGCACCCGGGAAGCGGTCCAGCTCGCAGTGCTGGTTGCAGACGGCGTAGAAGCGGCAGCCGGCCGCGTCCGTCCTGTTGTAGACGATGTCCCCTGCGAGGCCCACGCCGTCAGCCGGGTGGGCGGGGGAGCAGCGGGCGGGCCCAGGAGGCCCCAAGCAAGGGGCACGGGGGGACCCTGGTGGGCCAGGATGGGGCCCGGGGACACAGGGAGTTTGACTCACCAGGAGAGAAGAGGGACCCAAAGGCCTGGCAGAAGCAGGGTGTGGCCGGGCTGGGCGGCAGCGTGCGGGAGGTGGCCAGGCTCCCCCAGGGCAGGGTGGGCGTGGCCGTGGGGACAGTGGGTGCCGGGCTGGTGCAGGCCGGGGCGACCTCGCAGCACAGCAGGCGCACCCGGTAGTTGTGGCAGAAGTGCTGCGGCCCGTGCTGCTCCCGGTTGCGGCACACCAGCCCCAGGCTCGCGTTGCAGACCACCACCTGGCCCAGCGCTGCCAGGGCCGCGTCCGGGGCCTGCTCCGAGCGGCACTCGATGGCCTGGGGGTGCGTGCAGACGTGGTGGCCGGCAGCGCGAATGACCGCCAGGGTCTCGAAGTCCCCGTCATCGGGGTCGGGCGTGGGGTAATCCTCGTCGAACCAGTCCGTCCACGTGCAGCGAGGCTCACAGACCCCACGGGTGGGAGTGGCTGCCGTGGCCATGCCGGAGACAGGCGTGGTGGAGCTGGGGGCCAGCGAGGTGCCGAGGGTGTGTGGGGTGCCAGGGGTCTCGGGGGATGCAGATGAGTGGGGAACAGTGACCCTCCTGGTGGGCCCAGGGGTGGAGGGTCCAGTACCGGCGGTAGGGGTGGTGACCCTCTGGGTGGTCCCGGGGGAGGAGGGTCCGGTGCCGGGGGTGGTGACCCTCTGGGTGGTCCCGGGGGAGGAGGGTCCAGTGCCGGGGGTGGTGACCCTCTGGGTGGTCACGGGGGAGGAGGGTCCAGTGCCAGGGTTGGTGGTGGTGACCCTCTGGATGGTCACGGTGGAGGAGGGTCCGGTGCCGGGGGTGGTGACTGTCTGGGTGGTCCCGGGGGAGGAGGGTCCGGTGCCAGGGGTGGTGGTGGTGACCCTCTGGGTGGTCCCGGGGGAGGAGGGTCCGGTGCTGGCGGTAGGGGTGGTGACCCTCTGGGTGGTCCCGGGGGAGGAGGGTCCGGTGCCGGGGGTGGTGACCCTCTGGGTGGTCACGGGGGTGGAGGGTCCGGTGCCAGGGTTGGTGGTGGCGACCCTCTCGGTGGTCACAGGGGAGGAGGGTCCGGTGCCGGGGGTCTTGACCCTCTGGGCGGTCACGGTGGAGGAGGGTCCGGTGCTGGGCGCGGTGACTGTCTGGGTGGTCCCAGGGGAGGAGGGTCCGGTGCTGGGGATCTTGATCCTCTGGGCAGTCACGGGGGAGGAGGGTCCGGTGCCGGGGGTTGTGGTGGTGACCCTCTGGGTGGTCCTGGCAGAGGAGGGTCCGGTGCCAGGGGTGGTGACCCTCTGGGTGGTCACGGGGGAGAAGGGTCCGGTGCCGGGGGTGGTGACTGTCTGGGTGGTCCCAGGGGAGGAGGGTCCAGTGCCAGGGGTAGTGGTGGTGACCCTCTGGGTGGTCCAGGCAGAGGAGGGTCCGGTGCTGGGCGTGGTGACTGTCTGGGTGGTCACGGGGGAGGAGGGTCCGGTGCTGGGGGTCTTGATCCTCTGGGTGGTCACAGGGGAGGAGGGTCCTGTGCCAGGGGTGGTGGTGGTGACCCTCTGGGTGGTCCCGGCAGAGGAGGGTCCGGTGCCGGGGGTGGTGATGGAGGGTCCGGTGCCGAGGGTGGTGACCGTCTGGGTGGTCCCGGGGGAGGAGGGTCCGGTGCCGGGGGTTGTGGTGGTGACCCTCTGGGTGGTCCAGGCAGAGGAGGGTCCGGTGCCAGGGGTGGTGGTGGTGACCGTCTGGGTGGTCCCGGGGGAGGAGGGTCCGGTGCCAGGGGTGGTGGTGGTGACCCTCTGGGTGGTCCAGGCAGAGGAGGGTCCGGTGCCAGGGGTGGTGGTGGTGACCGTCTGGGTGGTCCCGGGGGAGGAGGGTCCGGTGCCAGGGGTGGTGGTGGTGACCCTCTGGGTGGTCCCGGCAGAGGAGGGTCCGGTGCTGGGCGTGGTGACTGTCTGGGTGGTCACGGGGGAGGAGGGTCCGGTGCTGGGGGTGGTGGTGGTGACCCTCTGGGTGGTCCCGGCAGAGGAGGGTCCGGTGCCGGGGGTGGTGACCGTCTGGGTGGTCCCGGGGGAGGAGGGTCCGGTGCCAGGGGTGGTGACCCTCTGGGTGGTCACAGGGGAGGAGGGTCCGGTGCCGGGGGTGGTGACTGTCTGGGTGGTCCCGGGGGAGGAGGGTCCGGTGCTGGGGGTCTTGATCCTCTGGGCGGTCACAGGGGAGGAGGGTCCGGTGCCAGGGGTGGTGGTGGTGACCTTCTGGGTGGTCCAGGCAGAGGAGGGTCCGGTGCTGGGCGTGGTGACTGTCTGGGTGGTCCCGGGGGAGGAGGGTCCGGTGCCAGGGGTGGTGACCCTCTGGGTGGTCACGGGAGAGGAGGGTCCGGTGCCGGGGGTGGTGGTGGTGGCCCTCTGGGTGGTCACGGGGGAGGAGGGTCCGGTGCCAGGGGTGGTGGTGGTGACCCTCTGGGTGGTCACGGGGGAGGAGGGTCCGGTGCCAGGGGTGGTGACCCTCTGGGTGGTCACGGGGGAGGAGGGTCCGGTGCCAGAGTTGGTGGTGGTGACCCTCTGGGTGGTCACGGGGGAGGAGGGTCCAGTGCCAGGGGTGGTGGTGGTGACCCTCTGGGTGGTCCAGGCGGAGGAGGGTCCGGAGCCGGGGGTTGTGGTGGTGACCCTCTGGGTGGTCCCGGGGGAGGAGGGTCCGGTGCCGGGGGTGGTGACCGTCTGGGTGGTCCCGGGGAGGAGGGTCCGGTGCCAGGGGTGGTGACCCTCTGGGTGGTCCCGGGGGAGGAGGGTCCGGTGCCGGGGGTGGTGACCGTCTGGGTGGTCCCGGGGGAGGAGGGTCCGGTGCCAGGGGTGGTGACCCTCTGGGTGGTCACGGGGGAGGAGGGTCCAGTGCCGGGGGTGGTGGTGGTGACCCTCTGGGTGGTCCCGGCAGAGGAGGGTCCGGTGCCAGGGGTGGTGACCCTCTGGGTGGTCCCGGGGGAGGAGGGTCCAGTGCCGGGGGTGGTGGTGGTGACCCTCTGGGTGGTCCCGGCAGAGGAGGGTCCGGTGCCGGGGGTGGTGACCCTCTGGGTGGTCCCGGGGGAGGAGGGTCCGGTGCCGGGGGTGGTGACCCTCTGGGTGGTCACGTGGGAGGAGGGTCCGGTGCCGGGGGTGGTGACCCTCTGGGTGGTCCCGGGGGAGGAGGGTCCGGTGCCGGGGGTGGTGACCGTCTGGGTGGTCCCGGGGGAGGAGGGTCCGGTGCTGGGGGTCTTGATCCTCTGGGCGGTCACAGGGGAGGAGGGTCCGGTGCCAGGGGTGGTGGTGGTGACCCTCTGGGTGGTCCAGGCAGAGGAGGGTCCGGTGCTGGGCGTGGTGACTGTCTGGGTGGTCCCGGGGGAGGAGGGTCCGGTGCCAGGGGTGGTGACCCTCTGGGTGGTCACGGGAGAGGAGGGTCCGGTGCCGGGGGTGGTGACCCTCTGGGTGGTCACGGGGGAGGAGGGTCCGGTGCCAGAGTTGGTGGTGGTGACCCTCTGGGTGGTCACGGGGGAGGAGGGTCCAGTGCCAGGGGTGGTGGTGGTGACCCTCTGGGTGGTCCAGGCAGAGGAGGGTCCGGAGCCGGGGGTTGTGGTGGTGACCCTCTGGGTGGTCCCGGGGGAGGAGGGTCCGGTGCCGGGGGTGGTGACCGTCTGGGTGGTCCCGGGGGAGGAGGGTCCGGTGCCAGGGGTGGTGACCCTCTGGGTGGTCACGGGGGAGGAGGGTCCGGTGCCGGGGGTGGTGGTGGTGACCCTCTGGGTGGTCCCGGCAGAGGAGGGTCCGGTGCCAGGGGTGGTGACCCTCTGGGTGGTCCAGGCAGAGGAGGGTCCGGAGCCGGGGGTTGTGGTGGTGACCCTCTGGGTGTTCCCGGGGGAGGAGGGTCCGGTGCCGGGGGTGGTGACCGTCTGGGTGGTCCCGGGGAGGAGGGTCCGGTGCCAGGGGTGGTGACCCTCTGGGTGGTCACGGGGGAGGAGGGTCCGGTGCCGGGGGTGGTGGTGGTGACCCTCTGGGTGGTCCCGGCAGAGGAGGGTCCGGTGCCAGGGGTGGTGACCCTCTGGGTGGTCCAGGCAGAGGAGGGTCCGGAGCCGGGGTTGTGGTGGTGACCCTCTGGGTGGTCCCGGGGGAGGAGGGTCCGGTGCCGGGGGTGGTGACCATCTGGGTGGTCCCGGGGGAGGAGGGTCCGGTGCCGGGGGTGGTGACCCTCTGGGTGGTCCCGGGGGAGGAGGGTCCGGTGCCGGGGGTGGTGACCCTCTGGGTGGTCACGTGGGAGGAGGGTCCGCTGCCGGGGGTGGTGACCCTCTGGGTGGTCCCGGGGGAGGAGGGGTGGGCCTGGCCAGGAGTCTTGGACCACGGGAGTGGCCCCCTGGTGGTGCTGGCCGTGGGCCCGGTGGGGGCCGGCGTCCCGGGGCAGTGGCTGTAGTCGCAGCAGAGCACACGCACCTGGTAGTTGAGGCACATCTTAAAGCTGCCGGCCTGGTCTCGGTTGCGGCACACAAGCCCCTCCTCCAGCCGGCACTGCACGACCTGGCCCAGCCGGTGCAGGGGCTCGCCCGGCCTCGACTCTGCCCGGCACTCCAGCTCCACGGGCCGCTCGCACACTGCCCCGCCGGCGGTGCGGATGTTGTCGTAGGTCTCGAAGTCACCCCCAGAGTCCCCCGGCTGCGGGAAGCTGCTGTCCAACCAGTCTGACCAGGTGCAGCGGGGCTGGCAGGCCGTGGATGTGCCCGTTGGGGTCACGGGGACTGACGTGGGGCCAGAGGTGGGCTGGGCTGACGTCTGTATGGGGCCTGGGGGCGAGGTGGCCAGGCTCCCTGAGGGCCGGGTGGGCCTGGCCGTGGAGGCGGTGGCGGTGGCCAGGCTGGGCGGCAGCGTGCGGGTGGTAGCGCGGGTGCGGGGCGCCAGGCTGGTGTGGATGGTGGGGCCGGCGGGGCTGGCTGCTGTGGGCGTGCCAGGGCTGGGTGTGGGCCGGGGGGTTGGCCGGGTGGCTGGGCTGCTGGGGCAGTGGCGGACATCGTCGCAGCAGAGCACACGCACGTTGTAGTTGAAGCACATGCTGAAGGGCCCCTGCTGGTCCTCGTTCCTGCAGACCAGCCCGGTCTGCAGGCTGCAGGTCAGTACCTGCCCGATCTGGTCCACGCTCACCTCGGGGTAGCTCTCTGCGCGGCACTCTATCTTCTGCGGCGTCGCGCAGATCCTGCCCCCAGCCGCCCTGATATTCTCGTAGGTCTCCACGTCCCCCCCCTTGACCCCCGAGCTGGGGAAGTCTGTGTCAAACCACTCTGTCCACTCGCACTTGGGCTGGCAGTTGGTCGAGCTCTGGCCAGTGGTGGCCTCCGTGGTGGCTGCTGATGTGGTCCCTGTGGTGGCTGCTGCGGTGGCCTTTGTAGTGGCCACTGATGTGGGCCCTGTGGTGGCCGCTGTGCTGGCTACTACTGTGGACCTTGTGGTGGCCACTGATGTGGTCCCTGCGGTGGCCGCTGTGGTGGTCTCAGTCCCTGGTGTCGACTCCGCCCTCCATGTGCTGGTCTCAGTGTGTGAGGTGGGTGGCCGGCTCTCAGTACTGCCGGTTGAGCTCTTCTGCTGGGCTGTCCCCAGGGGTGTGGTGGACATCCCCACCGTAACAATTGAAGGGGTTTGCTCCCGCGAGGTGAGCCCTGTCGTCCCCTGTGTGGTTTCCTGTTGGGGAAGGATAGTTAAGGCCCTGTTGGGGGTGCCCGGCTCCCTAGGCCCTGGAGAAGTGGCCCTCCCGGGGGTGGACATCACCATCCCGCCGGTGTGGCTGGGGCCTGGGGACATCAGCCCCGTCGAGAGGACAGGGGTGGCTGTGGTGCTGCCCGGGGAGCACCCGTTGCCCCCGGCTACTCACCGGCCAGGTCCCCGGCACTGTGGTCAGAGGCGTGGAGGGTGAGACGGTGCTGGTGGTCGCGGCGCTGGAGGCCCCGCGGGTGAAAGGGCTGGCCGTGGGCGCCGTGGCCGTGGGCTGCTTGCAGTGCTCAGCGCTGCAGCACAGCACCCGGATCCTGTAGTTGAGACACATCTTGAACAGCCCCGGCTGCTCCTCGTTCCTGCAGATCAGGCCCACCTTGGGGTCGCAGTGCACGTGCTGGCCCAGCTCGGTGGGCGTCTGGCCAGGGAAGTTCTCCGCCTGGCACTGGATGTCCCATGGCTGCTCGCACAGGACGTGCCCGGCGCCCCGGATCTTCTCGTAGGTCTCCATGTCCCCCCCGGCCTCCTCGGACTTGGGGTAATCCTCGTCAAACCACTCTGTCCAGTGGCAGCGGGGCTGGCAGGGGGTGGTGCCCGGGGCCGTGGGGCTGGCGGTCCCCAGGGTGCTGATCGCCTTGGACGGCATAGAGGGGGTGGGGGTGCTGGTGGCTGGGGTGGACCCGGGGGTGGTGGTGGTGCCGCCTGGCGTGGGCGGGGACGGGGAGTGGGGCGTGGGGGTGGCTGCGCAGGGGGCCAGCTCGCAGCACAGCACCCGCACCTCGTAGTTGTGGCACAGCGGGGGGTCCTGCTCGCTGTTGCGACAGGTCAGCCCCAGGGCCGGGTCGCACTCCACCTTCTGGCCCAGCGCCCCCAGGGGCGTGTCCGGCAGCAGCTGCGCGCGGCACTCGAGGCCGGCGGGGGCCGGGCAGACGCGGAAGCCCTGCTCGCGCAGCCTCGCCAGGGTCTCCACGTCCCCGCCGCCCGCGCCGGGCTGGGGGCGGCCGCTGTCGTACCAGTCGGACCAGCTGCACAGCTTGCGCACGCACACGGTGGTGGGGACGGGCGCCGAGCCTGCGGGCGGGTGCCGTCAGCCGCCTCGGCCTCTCGCCCGGGGACCCCCGCCCCTGGCCCCGGTGGGCCGCACCCCGCGCCCGGCTCCTCCCCCCTCGAGCAGCGGGGCCAGGCGACGCAGGCTCACCCGCTGAGGGGGGCGGCGCCGTGCCGGTGGTGAAGGTGAAGGGCGTGGTCGGCGGCAACCTGGGGCAGTCCACGGCCGTCCGGTGGATTGTCCCGTTGTCCCCACACACGGCGACCAGGCACCCCCCGAGCCCGTCAGTGGTGTTGTAGACGATGTCCTGGTAGCCGTAGGTCCTGCCCTCGTAGGTGCACCTGCAGGCTGGGGTAGCGCGGGCTCCTCCCGGTCAGTGCTGCCCCCGCCCCGCCCACCCGGCCCGCGCCCCCAAGCACAACCGGCCCCTCCTTACCCTCAAGGCTGTGTGTGCACTGGAGGCCTCTGGCGGTGCAGTCACTGGAGGGAGAGGGGGCAGCCGAGGGACTGGGGTGGGCCCCAGCCCGGCACCGCCCGCCCTGCTCTGTGCTCCACTCGGCCCCTCGCCGGCCCGGCCCCTCCCGCCCCGGCCCCTCACCAGCGCTGGCAGTTCTCTGCCGTGGGGACCCTCACGCCCACTTCGTAGTAGTCGCCGTCCTCGCTGTAGCAGCCGCACTGGGCCACGCACTGCATTTGGTCCTCACTGAAGAACGGCTTGCTGGCTGGGCACTCTGGGTAGCAGCCTGGGTGGGCACAGGGCAGGGCGAGGACTCAGCAGGGTCCCGGGGTGTTCTGGGGGGCCTTGCGGCTGCCCTGCCAGCTGGTCCCTCACCTTCCAGGCCGGGCAGGTCCATCAGGCAGTGCCCACTGGGGTTCCGGCAGGTCCGCATGCAGGGCGCCCCGCAGGGCCGGTAGTGCCACTCGCACTCCCCTTGCGGGTTGTAGTAGTCGCAGAACAGGGCTGTGCGCAGAGCTCGGGGTCAGCCTGCCGGCCCCTGGGTCAACCCCGAGGCAGGCAGGCCCCTCCGCCGCCTTGCGGCCTCACTCCTGGGCCCTGCCCTCTCTTGCTGTCCTGCAGGGCGCCGCCCGCACCCCGCCCCAGCCCCGCGGACGCCCGACTCACGGCAGATGTCGGGGGTGCGCCAGGCCACGCACACGCCCACGTCGTGGCAGGCCTGGGCGTAGGCGGCCACGGCCGTGCAGAAGCACTCGCAGTCGCCGCCCAGGTCGCAGGCGCAGGCGTCGCTCACGCAGGCCTCGTAGTACCCGGCCGGCTCCACCTGGGGGCAGAGGCCGCGGTTTCCCGGAGCTCAAGGCCAGCCCAGGCCCCTGCGCGGCCCCCTGCGGGCCCCGCTGCCCCCCGCCCCGGGGCCGGGGACACACGTGGGCGCGGCAGGCGGCGAAGGCGGGGCCGTGGATGACGCTGCACTGCTTCTGCGCCCAGGGGCGGCGGTTCGGGTGGACGCTGCAGGCGTCCTGGGGGGCGGGGCGTCGGGGCAGGACGGGGAGAACTTCCAGCTGTTGCCGAACTCCAGCGCGTCGCCCACCACGGACAGGCTGCGCGTGGTGAAGTCGTTGGCCGCGTTGTCGTCGAAGTTCCCGCACAGCCCGCAGACCCTGCCCTGGGGGACACGGGCGGTGGGGGCGCCGTGAGGGGCCGGGGCCTGCAGGCGTGGGCAGGTGGGGGGTGGGCAGATGTGCCGGCAGCGGGGCAGGAGCGGAGGGGCTTGCGCCCCCGCCGAGCCTCAGCCGAGAGCAAACGGCGGCTTTTCTGTCAGCAGCAGGCACAGCCCTTGGCCTGTCCCTTTAGGGCCCATGAGCACCCTCACCTTGTAGTCCTGCTCCAGCCGGATGAACACGCTGGTCTTCCGGTCCCAGGCCACGAGCAGGCCGCTGCGGGTCTCCACCACCAGGTAGATGCCCATGAACCGGACCCTGTAGGGCAGGTCTCCGCCAGGGCCCCTCTGCACCACTTTGTGGGTCCCCTCGTGGAGGATCAGCTCGTAGCTCTGCGGGGGCACACTGGGGTTAGGGGCCGACAGTAGGGCCAGGCTGAGGCTCCGGGCTGCTCAGGCCAGGCTGGCCAGGAGGGTGGGGTGCTCCTGGTGCCCTCGGTGGACATGGGGCTGCGCAGGAAGCTGGGAGTTGGGAGGCTTGGACAAAGTTGGGGCCGGCGCAGCAGAGGCTGGGGCCCCAGCGCTGGGCCAGGGCCCACGTGGGATGCAGACTCAGCCAGCCCCTCCAGCCAGGGCTGGGCCCTGCTACCTCCCGAGGGCAGCACCCCCAGCAGCGCTCTGCCCTGGGCCCTGGTGCCCTCTGTCCCAGGTGGCCTGGGCTCTGTGTTTTGCTGGACATAGTGACGCCTTCTAGCGAGATTGGTCAGCCGAGTCCGCAACAGGTGTGTCAGGACGGCCAGGTCACAGCGGGGCTGGGGTGCCGGGGGCTCCAGCCGAGAGGCAGGGGACACTCCTGTAACCCGCTCACCTCCAGGAAGATCTTGATGGCCTTGGAGCAGGTGATGCCCGTGGTGCCGCAGGGCACGTTCTCGGTGACGATGCGGAAGGTCCCATTGGACGCGCCGCTGCCCCCGCAGTGGTCCTGGGTGGAGAGGGCACAGCTGTGCGGGTGGCCCCTCAGCCCCGCGCGGGAGTGGGCGCAGGGAGGGGCGCATACCTGGGCCAGTGTGTACTCGCAGCTGCCCTCGAAGCTGTAGCGCTGGCCATCGAAGGTGATGACGTGGCCGCCCCCATAGGCCACGCAGGTGCCCAGGCAGGGCTGGTGGCTGCACTCCCACTTGCGGTTCTTGCATTTGCTATGAGGGGACACCAGGGGGTGCCCCGTTTGCAGGCCCGCGCTCCTCAGAGTTGGGGTCCCCAGTGGCCCTCCCGCTGGAGAAGGGGGCACAGTGTGTGCTGGCACAGCCGCCCCTCCCCCCCGCTGCCGTCGCCGTCTAAGGCACCTGAGCAGCGGGCGGGTGGACCGGCCCTCCGCTGGAGGCTAGCCCTGGGGTGCCGTCTGGAGGACAAACAGGAGCCCTTAGCTGCCCCAGGGTGGGGCAGTGCTGCCTCAGCGGCGCCTTGCAGCCTCCCAGTGAGGCTGGCTCCGGCCTCCGGCCTGCGACGAACCAGCCGCCACTCTCTGCCACCCCTCCTGCCACGCCCGGGCCCTCCACCCACCAGGTGTTGCAGTCCACCCTGATGGTCTCGCCCGGCCGGTAGCTGGCCTCGTTGTGCCAGCAGGGGCAGTCCTCCGGGGCCACGCAGCCCCCGCTCCCGTCGGACACCAGCCCCGGGGGGCACACGCAGCCGGACACGCAGTCGGTGCTGAACTGTGGGCAGGAAGTTGCCGTCAGGGGGCCTATCCCCCGCCAGACCCTGGACACCAGGAACAGAGGGGCACCCAGGGGCGTGGCGGCAGTGCCTCCCCGGAACTCACACAGCCCACGTCCAGCGTGTGGCAGCTCCTGAGGCACTCGGCCCCGTGCGCGCCCGCAGAGGCGTTGCTGCAGTTCAGGTACACCATGGGGGGCTGACACCCTGCGGAGGGAGCTTGTGGGAGGGGTCCTGCAGAGCAGGGGCGCGGCGGGGGGGGGCAGAGCGGGGCGGAGGGCGGGGCGGGCCGGGGGCGAGGGCGGGAGGGCCGGGCAGGGGCGTACCCACGCTCTTCTGCTCCGCGGCTCCTAGGCAGTTCAGCTTCCCACTCGCACACGAGCTAGGACAGAGGAACAGCCGCGCCTGGACCTCTGTCCGTCTGCCCACCCCAGACCTCACCCGAGCTGCGTAAGGTGACCACAGCGCCCGCTCCCGGGCCTGGTGAAGACCCTCGCCGGCAGCCCCAGGGCTTATGGCACCGTGTGCAGGAAGGCGGTGCGGGCTGGGCCAGGAGGACCGGCTGGTAGGTAAGGGGCCGCCGTGACGCGGGGTGGGAGGGCTGGTCCGAGGAGAGGGCTAGGCCGGGGTCGGAGCAGGATGGGGGCCTGGGGCGGAGTCTGGGCGAGGGAGGGGCGCCGCCCCCGTCCTCCTTGTGGGCCCCACGGTGCCAACAGTCCCCGGCCAGGACAGGGGTCCCGCTTTCTGAGCGCCCTCACCACACCACGCCGTTGTCGTGCACGACCTCCCCGGCGGCCAGCGTGGAGCCGCGGAAGTAGCAGGGGCAGGCCTCGGGGGGCACACAGATGCCTTTTTCGTCCAGGAAGGTGCCCGAGGGGCAGGTGCAGCCGTCCACTGGCACGAAGGCCACGCCGCAAGTCACGTCCGCCTGGCTCAGGGCGCGGCAGGTGGGCTGGCAGCGGTCCACCACGTAGGCGTAGCTCTGCGACTTGGGGCAGCTGCTCGTGTACTTGGCTGGGGGCGGGGAGGACACTCAGCTGGCCGGCCGCGTCGCTATCCGGCCTGGCTCTGCCGCGGGTGCGTCCAGACTCGATTTCCCCTTGGGGCCCCAAGCACCACGAGAGCACAAAGCTCTTGCTTGGACTGAGAAGGGTGGGTACGGGTGCTCCCAGGACCACCCCCAGCACGCCCGGCCTGCAGGCCCCACGTGGGTGGTCAGTGGGGTGCGGGTGCTCCCGGGGGCCCCCGCGGGGCACTCACTGCAGACGCCGTCCCTCCAGCCGTCCAGCAGCACGCCCAGGGCGGCGCAGGCGCGCACGTAGGAGGACAGGGCCGCGCACATGCAGTCCTCGCTCTTCTCGCAGTTGCAGGTGTCGAACATGCAGTTCTGGGGGCGGGGGGCGGTCAGGGGCCCGGCCTCCAGGGCCCCTCCTCTCCTGGGAGCCCCACCCCACGAGGGCAGCAGGAGGCGTGCCCCCGGCCACCAAAGGAGCCCTGGGGCCAGCTGGCAGGCAGTGCAGGGAGGTGGGGCCATGGGGGGATGGGCAGTGTCCAGCACAGGTTCCAAATGGCCACTCTGGTTGGGGCGTGGCGGCCAGGAGGTGGCGAGATGGTGCATAGGCTGAGCAGGCAGGTGCTGGCAGAGCTGGGGTGCACGTCCCCACAGTGGGCAGCAGGACACACCCTCCCAGGACAGGAGTCACTTTTACTGGGGCCTTTGGGCTTCCGGAAGGGTGGCCGCTGGGCCACTGGCTGTGGGCTGGACTGTGTCCAGAAAGAGGAGCTTGCCCCGCCCCTCGGCCACTGGGACAGGACCTTCTTGGAAATCAGGCCTTGCCGTGTGCTAGGTTCCGGCATGGAGGGCTGGGGGTGATGCCAGCCTGTCGCTGCGGGTCTGGACCCTTCCCCAGAGACCCAGCACCCATGCAGTGTTGGCCCCTAGCATGCAGGGTGCAGCCTGTCCAAGGGCCAGCCTGGCGGGGGCTGGGGGAGGGTCAGGGTGCTGTGGCAGCCCCTGTGCGGGGCTGTGGGGAGGCGGGGAAGGAGCCTCTGCCCTGGGCAGCCCCTCCCGCCCGTCCCGCCCAGCGGCTCACCGCGTGGAAGGGTGTCGGGGAGAGCAGGGAGTGGCAGGCTGAGAAGGCGCCCGTGGGGTCGGTCAGCAGGGAGCACCAGTGCTGGGCGTAGTTCTCTGGGGGCGAGGGGGCAGCGTCAGGGGCGCCTCAGCGCCTCTCCTCCCCCTGCATACCCTGCCCCTGCCTCTGCTCAGGACACGCGTCCTGTCCTGGGAGCGCTGGAGCGGGCTCTGCTCTGCCGGGGCCGGAGGACGTGCTTCCTGTAGCAGGCGGCACTGACCTGCCTGCCTGACCCCCCGCCCGCCTGCACCCCTGACTCTCTGGGCCCCGGAGACATGAGGCCCCTGAGCCGCTGCTGCTCAGGCCGGCACGAGGCAGCCAGGGCCCAGGAGGGAGTACCGTTCTCCACGCTGAGCGCGCAGGGGTCCTCGAAGCCGTTCCGGACGTCGGGGCAGGTGGCCTGCGTCTTCCAGCTGTTGGCGAAGGCGGCGGCCGTGCCCTCCACCACGCCGCTGAGCGTGCGGAAGTCGTCGGCCCGGTTCTGGTTGAAGTTCCCGCAGAGCCCTGGGGGCGGGGGGTGAGCGGGGGTCAGCAGGCCGTCCAGCGCCCGAGGCACTGCAGCCCCTCCAGCACCACCCACGGTCGCCTGGCCCTGAGCCTCAGCCCAGGATTTTGGTTCCAGAACCATCTACAGGTGAACCCTGGTGGGTCTCAGCCCCCATCCCGCTAAGTGACGGCAGCAGTTCCCCGGGGGCGCCCCCTGCCTCCCTGGCTTGCAGCCCAGCCAGCCTCACCACACGTCTGGCCTCTGTGGACGGGCTCCAGCCGGATGTACACCTGCATGAGGGGCACCAGCTGCACTTGCAGCTGCAGCCCGAGGCCCGTCTGCACCAGGACGAAGAAGGACGTAGGCTGGAAGATGGTCATGTTGGCTGGGAGGGGGGCAGAGGGGAGCCGTCAGAGATGGCTGGCAGCTGCACGGCCACCCTGCCCCAGGCCCCAGGTCGGGAGGGGGTGCTGAGCGCAGTGGGGATGGGCAGAAGACGGGGGCGGCCAGTTCCCAGGGCCGTGGAGGGGCCGCTGACGCCGGATAGGCAGGCAGGGGGCCAACAACGGGATATTCTGCACCTGCCCAGGCCACAGAGAGCTGGCGAGGGCAGCGTGGCTGGTGGGCGGGTGGCTGTGCACACCTGCAGACACAGGCAGATGGGTGTAGATGGAGTTCAGGAATACCCCTCCGTTGGCCTGGATGCGGATGGCCTGTGGGGGGCAGCAGGTCAGGTAGGAGACGCTCCCGGGGCTCCCCCGTCCACCTCTGCCCTCCGCTGCCTGGGGCGCGGGCAGGCCCCCCAGTCTGCACTCACCGTGTCCCCGCCGTGCAGGCTGAGCGTCACGGCCCTCAGGCAGGTCTCGCTGTCGGTCAGCCCGCACCTGCGCAGCTCGGCCAGCACCGAGAAGGCCTCCAGCCCCTTCTCTGCACAGTTCTGATCAACAAAGCCCACCGAAGCCTTGGCACGGGAGCCCCGACGTAGGCAGATGGCAGCCTGGGGGTGCCCGGGAGCCATGGAGGGTGGAGGTGGGCGAGGGGCCACCTGTGACCTCAGGCATCTCCTCTCAGAGCCTGGGCCTGACCCCCCAGCGTGAGCCTGGGGGCCTCCTCAGCCTGAGACCTGGGGGGGCGCCACCTGCTCTCGTGGCATCACTGGGGGACCCTTTGGGGCAAAAGGGGCAGCCCTGCCCGGGCCCACACAGCACCTTGGCCAACACGTAGCTGCAGTCCCCGTGCACGTCATACAGCTTCCCGTCGAAGGTGGACACATGCGAGCCGCCCTTCACAGAGCAGGTGCCAGGGCATGGCAGGTCCTGGCACTGCCAGCGCCCCCCGGAGCAGGTGCTGGGGTGAATGCAAGGGGTGCCGTCAAGGGACGTGCGCCAGCCAGCAACAACCCCGCGGGGCGGCCACACACGGCACCCCTCTGGGGCGGGCCCAGGGAGGTGGCCCCTCGGGGCGGGCCTACCAGGAGCGGCAGTTGGCAGTGAAGGACTCCGCCGCGGTGTAGGTGCGGCCTCTGTGCGAGCAGGGGCACCGCTCCAGGGGCACGCAGCCCGCGTGGCCCACGTCGTCCAGTACCGTGCCTGGGGGTGCGCACGGGTGAGCCGAGGCCGGGCTCTAGCTCCTGAAGCCCGGTGACCAGCGGCCGCCCTGGGGGGTGGAAACTAAGTTCCTAGGGAGGGGCAGTGCCAGAGGCCGGGGGACCTGCCTGGGGGGCAGAAGCAGCCGTCCACACAGTGGTCCTCGCAGAGCTGGCTGCGCTCGGGTTGGAGCAGGTGTCAGCGCAGGGCGAGCCGCACTCCCGGTGCTGCATGCCGGGCGGGCACGTCTGGGCTGCGGGGGGACATGCTTGCCTCAGCCGCCACCGGGCCCACAGCGGGCAGGGGCACTTCAGGTGCTCCCCCTGCGGCCCAGGCAGCCCCCTGGCACCCCTGTACCCGCTTGGCTCTTGTCCTTTCCCGGTACCCAGCCTCTGCGCTCCCACCCGCCCTCTCCGCCCCACCTGAGCCGCATCCCCGCCTGGGTGCTGGTGTCCTGCCCGGGCCTTCCCCTCCCAGCGCCGCCCCCGGGCCCTGGCGGGGTGTCAGGGTGAGGTCCGGGCCCTGTGGGGGCACTCACGGCAGAGGTCAGGGCTCCTCCAGCTCTGGGGCTGGCCCCCCGCGTGGGCGCACTGGCGGGAGTACTCGGCGAAGGTGGCGCAGGGGCATTCGGGGCAGCGGCAGAGGTCCTGGGTGCAGGCGGCCACGTACACCTCGGGGTCCACCAGCGCGTGGCAGAGGCTGAAGGCTGGGCCAAGCAGCGTGCGACGGCACACGCCCTCCTGGGGAGCACAGCACACCTGTGACCCTACCCAGCGCCTCCAGCCCGCCACGGCCCACCCCTCCTGGGTCCGGCCATACCCCCCACCCCTCAGGCCCTCCAGCCAGCTGCCCCCTAGCCGACCCCAGCCCCTCCTGCTGACTTGAGCTGCGCTGGGCTTGGCCTAGAGAGGGAGCCAGTCCTGGGCTCCTGCCCAGCCAGGGCCCTGCCGTGGGGCCGGAGAGGCACGAGGTGGAGAAGGCAGAGGCCCCGCGCGCCCCAGCCCCGCTCCAGAGGGCAGTGCCGGGTCCTGTGCCCCTCTGAGGTGGGGCTGCTCGACCGCTGGGGCTCCAGGGTCCTCCAGTTAGGGATGGTCTCCTTGCCCGGGCTCCCCAGCGCCCGCGCAATGGCCTGTGTGTGGTGTGTGGGCATTCCTGGGGGCACTCAGGTGGCGAGGGCGCAGGGCGGAGACCGAGTGCTCACGGCCGACCCCCGTGCGCACCCCACAGAGGCTCTGCCTCCCGCCTCCCCGCCGGGGGCGGGGCGGGGCGTACCCTGTCCGTGCAGTTTTCGGGGGGCAGGGGCAGGACGTCGGGGCACTGCTCCGTGGGCCCGTCCAGCTTCTGCAGGTTTCCAAACTGCAGGGGGGTCAGCCTGGTGTCTGTGGGAGGAGGGGCTTGGTGTGGGCGAGGTCCGGGGCGGGGAGACCCCAGCTCCCTGCGGAGTCCTGGAGCACCCCCCCACCCAGCTCCTGCGTCACCTGGTGGCCGCGCTCTGCCCCTGGCAGACTGCCCGGCACCTGCCCGCGGCGGGGTGGCACTCACTGTGCGCGTAGAGCTCACGGACGGCCGGCTGCCCGTTGAAGTCCCCACACAGGCCGCAGGTCTGGTTGGCGTACTTGGGGTTGAGCTCCAGCTGCGGGGAGCGGCAGTTCAGCCTCCTGCCGCGGGCAGCGCGGCCCCAGGGAGGGGCGGGCAGGGGGAGATCCTCACCAGGGCGAAGTCCTTCCCGTTCCACATGAAGGTCAGCACCAGCCGGATGTCCACCCTGACGTAGGCGCTGCTCTGCTCCACCAGGATGCCCGCGCGGCTGTAGGGCAGCTCCTCCCTGCATGGCAAGTTCCAGTCCTTCCCTGCCAGGCCCGCCCCGGACCCGCCCGGAGCCCCGGCAGCCGCTCACCGCCGCCCGTTGACCAGGACGGAGCCGTTGGAGGCCTCCAGCACCAGCCCCTGGGTCTTGAGGACGACGTGGGTGATGGTGGGCTGGGTGCCGTCCAGGCCGCGGCGCAGCTGCACGTTGAAGTCCTCGTAGGCGGCCCCGCAGTGCGCGGAGAACACGTAGTTGCAGCGGCCGGGGAAGCGGAAGACGTCGCCGTCGAAGGTCTTGTAGTGGAAGTCGCCCCAGGCGCTGCACACCCGGCCGTGGTGCGCGGGGTTCAGGGCTGCGGGGAGCGGGAGGCGGGTGCGGGCTGCCTGGGCGCTGCTGTTGCCGCTGTGCCCGCCTGGCTCCCCGCAGCCGCCGGGCCCCAGCCTGCCCCTCCCTCGCCCCCCGCGGGGGTGTCCACTTACGGCTCAGGATGGGGGCGGCCACGGTGGGGGGGCGAAGGCCACGCTCTGGGCTGCGGAGGGCAGGCAGGTCACGCCGGGACCCCACGCAGGTCCACCCCACCGCCAGGACCCCCCCCAGGGCCCCCGGACCCTGCACCTACCAAAGCCCATATGCTTCTGGGCCACCCAGTGCTGCTGCTGCGATCCGCCCTGGGTCCCTGTGAGAGGGGACGTGAGGGCTGAGGGGCCTGGCCGGGCGGCCCTGGCTGCGGCTGGGGCAGGTGGGCAGCCCGGGCTCCCCGGTGCTCTGGGGGCCAGGCCCAGCTCGGGTGGCTCCGGCAGGGAGCAGACCCACGGGCGGCCAGGCGCCGGGTGGGGGAGTGGGAGAGGCCGGCGCTGGCACCGCTGACCCCGCCGCCTTGGACAGGGCCTCCCCCAGCCCCGCGCTCGTCCCTCGGGGAAGGACAAAGACTGGCTTTGTTGGGGACAAGGAGCGCCAGGGAGGCCCTCGGGTGTGACTTAGCAGAAACCCAAGACTAGCACCTCGCCAGGCCAGGGTAGGGCGCCCGGGATGCCCGCGTGCCCTCGTCCCGCGCGGCCAGGCCCTGCCCTGCTGCATGATGGACAGGGAGCTGAGCCCCCAGGGCCCTCGGGCGCCAGCCGGCCCCCTGCGCTCGCTGGCAGTGGGAGGGGGCCCCGGGGAGGGAGGTGGCAGCCTCCTCTCGGGCCTCCCCAGCTGACAGGCCGCAGGGACTGGCAGAACCCACCCTCCAGCTCGCCCCCCCAGAAGCTGCTCTGCTGTTACCCCACCCAGACAGCGCGCGTGACCTGGCTGGGCCCACCCGCCCGCCCAGGTGTGAGGCCACCGGCCGGTGTCCAGACAGGTGCCCTCTGCCGTGACCTGTCCCTGAGCCGGGGGCTCCAGCGTCGCCACCAGCAGCTCCCTGCCCGGCGCCGGCTCCTCCGCGAAGAACCTGCTTGGGCCCAGCCCGCACCCCTAAAGGGGCTCCACCTGGGAAACTCCCTATGGCATCTGTGCCGGGCACACACCCCCAAACCCCAAGTGCCAGTGGTGGGGGCCGCTGCGGCCGTCAGCGCCCCAGCACCCCCGCCCCAGCCCTGCCCGTTCTCCAGAAAGGCAGCTTGGGGCAGAGGCTTGGGGGGGTGCCACCAGCCTGGACCTGGCGGAGGCTCAGGAGCAGGCGGGGCGGCATGGCCAGCAGCAGCGCCCGGCAGGCCAAGGGGTTCCCCGATGCCCAGCGCTCCCGGCCCCGAAATGAAGTAGGGAGGAGCCGCAAGCTGCGGGGTGGCAGCACCCCAGGGTGGCCTTGGTGGGTGGCCGACTGGCAGGACCCGTCGGGGCTGCCCCGCAGGGCCCCCCTTGGTGCCCACCGTCCAACCCTGAGGCCCAGACCCTGGGGCATGTCCTCCAGGCCCCCTGTGGTGCCAGGCGGTGTCCGGGCGGGTGGGCTGGGCAGGAGGGGTGCCCGCCGTGACCAGGGCTCGCCCATCCTTACCTGCCCTCTGCACACAGAGCAGGACCGCGAGGGCCCAGGCGGGCGCCCAGCGTCGGCTCCAGGAGCCCATCCCGGCAGGGTGCTGTGTGGCAGGAGGGCGGTCCGGGCCTGGGGGCCTGGGCTTATGTAGCGGGCGGGCGGCGTTGGCCAGGAGCCGGCCCGGGGCCCCTGGGGCCCTGCCCTTTCCCCTCCTCCCGCCACGTGTGTGCGCGCCCTCGGGGAGGGGCCGCGGCCGGAGGAGGAAGGATTTACGGCCCCACAGCCCGGGCCAGAGGCGGAGACCCCGGCCCCCAGCAGCCTCTGAGAACCCTCGGAAGGGGCTGGGCCTGCCCGCGGGGGGCCAGGAGGGAGGGGCTGGGCCCTTCCGAGCAGAGCCCTGGCAGGGGCGGTGTGGGCTGGGGCCGGGGGCTGGGCAGCAGCCCCTGCCGAGCTGGGGGGCGGGGGCCCAGCAGGGACAGGTGTCCATGCAGCCATGTGCCCCAACAGGCTGGGGGGCTCGGCCCTGTCTCTAAGTGGGGGCCTCGAAGACGCCGCTCCCCCAGCTGCTCTGGTGGATTTCTGGGGGCCCATGTGGCAGTGCTTCCCCTCTGCTCACACAGCCCCACGCTTCTCCCCTTCACGGGGGCCTGGGCGTGGCCCCTGGATTCACCTTGGGGGGCTCCCCTCCCATTCGCCGTTCTGAGGATCAGTTCCCGGAACTGGAATTGCTGCGGCAAAGGGGGCCGCTGGGGGCTGCGCGTCCCCTGTGGGTTCCTGTGGACGCCGGGCCCCGGGGGCAGGACAGTCTTGGCACAGCTGCGCCCCCCCACCCCACCCTTGCTGCCCTTCCCAGGCTGCAGGTTCCCTGGGCTGGGGGTCCTTGGGGCCTCCAGGGTTCTCTGTGGAGGGACGGCCCTCGAGGATGGGGCGGGGACACGCAGGTTGTGGGGTGCGGGGCCCCCTGAGCCAGAGGCGCCCCCGGGCAGGGCTCTGTCTGCCGACCCTGGCACACAGTGGGCGCTCGATGCGTGCCCCCACGAGTGCGGGCAGAGCCAGCTGGCCGCAGCCCGCCTGCCCTGCGCCGGTCGCTGTGACTGAGTCATCCCGGATGCGGCCGCGGGAGCCGGGCCCGTTTGCCCAGAGAGTTTACCTCTTCACACTTGAGGGAGCCCAGGACAAGGCCCAGGAAGGAAGCGAGTCCTGGGAGGAGGCTGGCCGGGGCTCCCGGCGCGGGGAGGCTGCCGGGCCGTGCCAGGGGCCGCCGGACAGGGTCACAAGGGCCAGCCAGGCCAGAGGCGGGCGTGATCCCGCTGTGGGAGACCCCCCAGCTCCGGCGCTCAGAAGCAGCCGCCCCGCCCCGCGCCTCGCCACAGGCGCAGACCCCCCCCCCCCCCCCCCGCGCCCCACTAGTCGCAATTTCCTTTCCGCTCTGGCTTCAGGAACTCGAGTCTTTCTTCTTCCTCCCGCTGGCTGGACGGGGCCGTTTTGCCCGTCTTCCCAAGAGTCAGCTTTTGGTGGTGCTGGTTTTCTCCGTGGTTTCCGCTCTCTATTTCCTTTTTGCCTTTCCTGGCCTGGAGCGCACGCCCGCTGCTGCTTCGCCCGCGTCGCCTTCTTTTTCTGGCCGCTGACCGTTGGGTCATCGACTTGTGACGTTGCTTCCTTCCCGCGTCGGTGTCTGCAGCCGCGGGTCTCCGCCCCGCATTTCCTTGCTGGGCCTCATCATCTCGGGAAGGCCGGCGCCGGAGGGGGGGCTGGCGGGCTGGGGGTGCGCCGCCGCCGGCCTGCTGAGCGGGGAGCACCTCTCCCACGGGGGCTCCCTCAGCTCCTAACTCCCAGTGGGGAGCAGCGAAAACCTGGGGCCATTTTCATTCAAGGTGTGTTTTCAACACACTCGCACAAAGGATGTAGCGTGGCCGGCTCTTCAAAGGCGGTCCCCGGGACAGGCCGGGGGGCGCCGGGGGCAGCGGCGGCAGGCAGTGTGCCCGCAGGAGCTAGCGCTCAGGGCCGCCCCCTCTGCTGCCCGCTCCCCACCACGACAGGCCGAAGCGCGTGACCGCACAGCTGAGCTGCCCTGCTGGCCGCAAGGCCGGGGCCGCTGACGCCCCGCAGGCTCCGCCTCGGCGGTTATTTGGGACTGCCTGCCAGAGCAAGGCGGCGGCTCGGGTCGCGCCCCGGTCTGAGGGCCGCCTCGGGGTGTGCAGGCCTCAGGGCAGAGGGAGTCCAACGGCTCCTCTCACCGCAGTCCTGACTTTGTTTTCACTTGTCCCTGATTCCGGCTCCTTGTCTGGCACAGCGATTGGTTAAGGGTTTCTGTGTCGGGCTCCCCGGGGGCGCAGCGGGTTGAGCGCCGCGCTGCGGAGCTGTCCGCAGCCTCTGCTGCGCGGGTTCGATCCCGGCCGGCCAGGGAGATGCCCACAGGGCGCAGCAGACCTCTGCTGTCGCCCCCTGCTCCCCTCAGCGGTGGATTTCAGTCCGTCTGCCTGCTCTGCTCCCCACTCTGTCTCTGGGGAGTCCTCTCACCCCTGCACCTCTGGCCTGTGCCCTGTGTGTGTCAGTGTATAAAAATAAATAAATCTTTAAAAAAAAAGTTTCTGTTTAGGGAGGCTTCCCTGGGGGCCTCGGGGTTCAGTCTCAGGCTGTCACCACTGTGGCCTGAGTGCGATCCCCGGCCAGGGAGTGACCCACAGGGCACAGCAGACCCCCCGTCTCCCCGCTGCCCCCCTCACAGTGTGTATTAGTGGATCCGCCTGTTTTGCTCCCCACACCCCCCACACGTCTGGCCTGCACCCCAGCTCTGCACACACAAAAAGTAGTTACTATTTAATTTCCACATACTTGGGAAATTTAGTATTTCTTCTATTATTGACTTGTAACGTCGTTCGTTGGTGGTTTGAAAAGACACTTTATAATTTTAAGCCTTTAAAATGTACTAAAACTCATCTTGGACCACAACATACAATTGACCCCGAAGGATGTTTCCAAGGCCCTTGAGAAAACGCGTGTTCTGCTGCTGTCGGGTGGCGTGTCCCGCGAGAGCCCGTGATCGTCCGGCGGCTCTTCCCTTTCTGGCCCGCCCGGAGGATCCGTTCATTATCGGAAGCGCGGCGCCCGGTGTCCCACCATCGTCGTGTCTGTCGCGCCCGCCGCGCCCGTCAGCGCCTGCTCCGCGTGTTGTGAAGCGATCTTGCGAATATGTTTACAACCCCTGTGTTTTCTTGCTGAGTGGACTCACCCACACGTGACAGCCTTCGCCTTGTGAACTTTTTTTTTTTAAAGATTGATTGATTGATTGATTGATTGATACCAGCACTGGGCACAGTCAGAAGTGCGGGAGGGTGAGAGGATCCACCAGAGCCAGAGCGGGGAGCAGAGCAGGCAGAAGGACCGAGGTACACTGCTGAGGGGAGCAGCGGGCGGCAGGAGAGGTCTGCGCGCCATGTGGGACCCTCCTCCGGTGGCCGGGGAGCAGCCGGGGATCGAACCGGCGCTGCCGAGGCTGCGGGCAGCTTCGCAGCCCAGCGCTCAACCGCTGCGCCCCCGGGGAGGCCCATGTGAACTTTTTTTTAACTTAAAGCCTGTTTGTCTGGCCTCGGTGTGGCCGCCTCTGCGTGCTCTTCCTATTTGCCTGAAGCCGCCTTTTCTAACCCGTAAGCGCCCTCAGTTCTACAGCGAGTGTCGTAGGCGGCCCGGAGCCGAGCTCTGTCTTCTGTCAGTTCCACCGTTGCTGCCTCATGAATGGCGCTTAACCCCGTTCACCTTCGTTTGCTCCCTCGGCCGCCTCCGGCCGTCTGTCCTCGTCCCCCGCGATCGCCTTTTCTGGTGCTGGCTTCGTTTCTTGTGGTGACAAGTCTGGGTCCTTTCTCCTTTCTTTTTTCTTAAAGATTTATTTATCGATGCACACAAGAGCTGGGGTGCAGGCCGGGGTGGGGGAGGACTCCCCAGGGACAGAGTGGGGAGCAGAACAGGCGGATCCACTGAAATCCACCGCTGAGGGGAGCAGCGGGGAGACGGGAGAGGCCTGCTGCGCCCTGCAGTTAGCTCCCTGGCCGGGGATCGAACTCGTGCTGCAGGGGCAGCCGACAGCGTCACAGTGCTGGGCTCAAGCCCTTGCGCCCCCAGGGAGGCCCCTCGTCTGTCTTTCAACAGTCTGTCCGTGGTGGGTGTCAATGTCCGAGTTCGTCCTACTGGGAGTTGGCTGAATTTTTGGAAGTTTCAGCTGTTGTTGCCGCAAGTGATGGCTCTGCCTGGTGTCCCTCTGTGGGCCCCTGGCCATGTCCTGTCCGTCCACTGGCTGGCGGCCCACGGAACCTTTGTCCTTGATCCTTTATTTTTTTTTTAAGTTTTATTTATACAAGAACAGGGCTACAGGCCAGATGCATGGGAGGGTGAGAGGATTCAGCAGAGGGCCTCCCTGGTGGCGCAGGCGGTTGAGCGCAGCGCTGGGAGGCTCGCTGCAGCCTCTGCAGTGCCAGTTTGATCCCGGCCGGCCGCGGAGATACCCACATGGCGTGATAGACCCCTCCTGTCTCCCCTCAGCAGTGTATTTCGTCAGTCTGCCTGTTCTGCTCCCTGCTCTCGGCTGAATCCCTGCTGGGATTTTTTTTTAAGATTTATTTATTTATACAAGAACTGGGGTACAGGCCAGAGGTGTTGGGGCTGCCCTGAGTGTCAGGAACGTCTCAGCCCTGGCCCTGGCCACGGACCTGCCCTCTGGCCCACCCGCCCTCAGCCCAGGGTGCGTCTTGGCTGGTCTCCACTGTGGCCTTCACCCTGCAGCTGTCCCCTGGCCTCCACCAGGACTGAGCTGGGCCCTCGGGGCGCGGCACCGTGGTCCGCAAGGACATTCTTTGCTGCTTTGGGGTTTTCTGAGGGGGACGGGACTCGCCTGGCAGCCCCAGCCCCAGCCCCAGGCCCCACCCTCTCGAGGGCAGCCATTCTCTCCGGACTCTAGACGCTGGACGAGGCGCCTCGGGCTCGGGGGGCTCGGACAGTCTCTGCTCTTCGTTTATGTGGGGAACAAGGCTGAGGGCTTCCCAGTTCACCAAATCCCCAACTGATTTATGCTTTTAAAAGATCCATTCTGAAAACAGGCGTTCACAGAGGATGAAGGACAGAGTGGGAGAGGGACGACCTCCCCAGCGCGCCCCGGGGAAGCGGGAGCGGCCGCCACCTCGGGACCTCCTCGGGGCCACGCACCCCCAGGCCCTCCCTCATTAATTCCAGGGGTGACTTTCCGGCGAGCACCTCGGGCCCCAGCTGAGGGGCACCCTCCGACCCGGGCACCAGGGCGTTTCAGGGTGCTGGCACCTCACACGGCCGGGAGCACAGAGACAGGCCGAGGCCACATTCCCCAGCAGAGGACAGAGGGCCCAGCAGCCTGGCCCAGGACTTGGGGGCACGGGGGCCGGGGCCTGTGCTTGGGAGGCTGCCAGGGGGACCCAGCCAAGCGTGACCCCAGCTTCCAGGAGACATTCCTCCGTTTCAGGGTGAGGGGGCACACTTCCTACCCCCAGGTGGCTCGGCACGTAGACCGGGCGGGCAGGCGGGCAGGGAGGTGGCGTAGGACAGAGGGAGGCGGGCACCAGCCCCCCGCGTCTGGGCAGGGCGGCGGCGGGTGCTGCGTCCACTCCCCCAAACTCAAGGCCGTCAAGACGCAAAGCTGCCCAGCTCCATGCTGGCTCCATGCAGGGCGACCCATGGACACCGCCCAGCTGCCCCTCTGGGCCAGGCCGCGGCGAGGGGGCTTGAGAGCCCGGGGCTCTCCCTGGGAAGACCCTCGTCCAGGCAGGGGCCGGCTGCGGGCCGGCGGGCGCGGTCCTGGCGCGGGCAGGGGTGACGCGGTGGCCTGCGTGCGCAGGCAGGTGTGCGTGGAGCGGGGCCAAGGCAGGCGCGCCCGTTTGCTCAGGCTCAGGGGAGGAGAGCAAACAGCAGGGGGCCGCGGCCAGGAGATTACCGGGTGTCCGCGCGGGGCGGGGCGGGGGGGCGGGGGGGGGCCCTCCCTCCAGGAAGCCCGTGTTGACTCTGCGCCCAGGGCTGAGCCCCCTGCACCTGTGGGGGCGGGGCGGAGGGGCAGCAGCAGCCCCTGCAGGGCCCATCCTAGGTGGGGACAGGGCGAGGGGTGGCCGCCGCCCCAGCGCCCCGACTCCGGCCTCGGCCTTTGGTGGGGAAGAGGAGAGGGCCCGGCCGCACCGCCTCCTGTCTGCCCCGTCGGACCCCGGCCCGCTGCGCCCCCGGGCTGGGTCTGGGAGGGCCGTGCTGGTAAGCGGCGGCGGGCGCACCCAGCCCGCCTGGAGCTGCACGGAGGCCTGGGTGGGGGTGACCTCCGGCAGCCCTGGAGTGACTGCAGAGCCAGAGCCCGCCCACCTCCCCCTGCCCACTCCCGCCCGCCGTCCACAGGGTCGTTGGCCACTGAAGGGCAAAGGGGTGGGGTCGGGCATCCCCCCTGCCGGCTGCCCATGTCTCCTGGAGCTGCCCTGTCCCTCCTGCCCACGCCTCCACCTGCGCCCGCCTCTTACCCTGCCCACACCGGCCCCTCAGCGTCACCAGCAGGCAGCAGGTCCGGGCCCCGGCCCCCAGCCCTCCAGGACCTGTCCTCGCCCCCACCTTGCGCCCTCACCCCAGCCCCGCCACCTCCCGGAGCCCCGCCCACCTCAGCCTCTCCAGGTCACTCTGGCGGCCCGCTGCCCCCACCCAGCCCTGCCGCGGGCCTCCTCTGGGGCCCCACTCTTGCTGCGCACCGGAGGCCTCCCTCATGGCCCCCAGCAACCCGGATATTTGGGGACCTCCGTCGCCCATTTCTGGTTTGGACCGGGCCCCCCGGGACCCGCTGGCTGAGCCTCCGAGCCCTGTGTCCTCCAGGCCCCGCTCCGTGTCCCCCGGGGCCGCAGGGCGGCTGGGTCCACCTGAAGGAAGCCCCAGCCTGACCCCAAGGGGCTTCGCAGAAGGTGGGGCCCTAATGCCCAGGCCAGCCGCAGCCTCTGGGGCCAGCCTCCTGCACCCCGGGCGATGCGTCCTCCCCACCTGCCCGGGCCCCGAGGGGCCCGGGCTGAGGCGCCACACCCAGCTCCCCGCACCTCCCCCTCTGCAGCCTGGGGATCTGGCGGGCGGGGGGCTGCGGGGTGGGTCCGGTTACTTCCCGCCACTGGGCCCCTGTTCCAGGCAGGCAGGGGGCTGTGCGCGCCCCAGGAGGTGGGGATTAGTCAGCGCACCTCCACCCGGAGGAGGGAACCCGATCCACTCGGGGGGGCCGGACGCAGGTCAGGGAGCGCCGCCGGGCTGCCGGGTCAGCCGGTCACTGGGGCAGCGGCGCCCAGAGCCGGGGCCCTGACTTCCTGTTCCCAAGGCGGGTTCCCTGCCTGCTGGGGCCGGGTCAGCCACCTGTGCTGCAGGGGTCCCCTGGCCCAGAGGCTGGCCTGCTGCCACCCCCATCTGCGCTCCTGCCTGGCTGCCAGGGCGCCGGCTTCAGGAGGGCCCCTGGGGCCCCTCAGGGCCACCCAGGCACCGAATCCCTGAGGGTGACAGCCCTGGGCCCTGCTTCCTCATCCTCAGCCAGGGCTAGCCTCAGGGCGGAGGCCCAGGTGCTGCCTGCTCTGATGGCCACAGGGAGGCCCCACCTGGGGCGGGGAGGTCAGTGTGCACCCAGCCCAGCCGCTCCCCCCGCCCGGCCCCGCCCTTGTAGGCAGACAGTGGGGGGGGGGCGCGGAGGCTCTAGTGATGGAGCGGGGGCGGGGGAGTCGCCCTGCGGAGCCTGGCACGGGAGCCCTGGGCCCTGGGCCGGCCTGGGCTGGGCTGGGCTGGCCTCAGCAACCCTGTTTCCCGTGCGGGGCACAGGCTGGGCAGGAGGGCGGCGAGCCCCGCTCCCGCTGTCACAGCGGACACCCGCTTGGCCCCTCCGAGCATGCCGGCGTCCCTGGGCGCCCAGCGCTGTCCTGCCTTCCTGCCTGGTTGGGGCCCAGCACTGCCCGGCATCCTCGCCGCATCTGCTGGCCACTCTGGTCCTACCGGCTGGTCTGCTCTGGGCGCCCCACACTCAAGACTCGGGGAGCTGGGGGCCCCCCGGGTACTCCTTTGTGCACTGACCTAGGCCTAGGCTGACCCGTGCTACCCCGTCCCCTCCCTCCCGCACCCCCAGGGCTGGCCTGGGAGACAGTGGGCTCCCGCCACGACCCTCCCCTGCCCAGGACAGCCTCCAGACCCTGGGCCTGCTCCACATGCTGCCCAGGCCAGCGGAGCCTGGGGCCCTGGGGGCGCGCTGCTGCCTCCAGGGCAGAGCGTGGGCTTGAGGAACCCTGAGGTTCTCAGGGCGGGTTGGGGGTTACAGGCTTCCCTTGCCCCTCTGTGCGCGGGCACACTGCACACCCTGCACGGTGTCTGATGGGAGAGCACCGGAGCCCCTGGAGAGAAGACGAGGCTTCCGGGGTTCCCTGGTCAGGGGGTAAAAACAGTCCTGAGGCCCTGGGGGGCAGCACCCCCCACGTGGAGGGCATGGGGCGCCCCTGCCCAGGTTTCCCAGGTGTCGCGGACGAGCTCAAACACCACACGGAGCCACAGCTGCAGGCGCCAAGTGTATTTGTGAGGCCACGGCCTCGGGCAGGGTCGGGGTGCAGGGCAGCCGCCGTTGGGCTGGAGCCGGGCGCGGCCGCCGGGGGTCGGGACGTGGCCTCGGGCCAGGGCGCTGGGGAAAGGGCGGGAGGTGGCCGGGGCGGCTTCACGGGTGGGGCCCAGGGCCCCGCGCCCAGCTCCTGCGGCGCCGGGAGGAGGGCTGCCCCGTGCTCAGCGCGGGCTGGGCCTCGAGCTCGCCGTGGGGGCCGCAGCGCAGGGTGGCGCAGGCGCACTCCTCCGCCCGCACGTAGCTGAAGGCCTGGCGGGAGCCGTCGGCGCAGTGCAGGGTCACGTTGTGCCGCGAGACGCGCAGCTCCTGGCAGCACGAGCACTGGCGTTGCAGAACGTTGGCCTCCAGGGAGTACCTGCGGGCAGGACCGCTCAGCCTCGCTGCCCACCCGCCCGCTGAGGCCCGCAGGGGCGGGCACGGGGCCCAGCGGGGGCCGGGGGGCCGGAGGGGTGATGGAGGGGTGCAGGAGTCTGGGGTCCCCTGGGCGGAACAGGCCCTCTGGGACCCTGGTCCAGCCCCTTGGTTTCCTCAGACCCTGGGGCTGCCTGGGCGTGGTGACCCCATGTCCCTCCTGTCCCTCCCCGACCCGGCCCCAGGCCCCCCGCGGCGGCCCAGCTCACGCACTTGGAGGAGTCCTCGCAGTAGCCCTGGCAGCGCGAGAGGAGCACGGGGCCAGCCGAGCTGCAGTTGTTGCGCCGGATGACCTGATGCTCTCGGAGGACGGCGCATCTGGACACTGGGGCAGAGCCAGTGGGTCAGCGCCGGGCAGGGCAGGGCAGGGTACCCGCCGCCCCAGGCCCCCACTTACTTGGAGGTGTGGGGCAGATGTAGCAGCAGCCGTCTTCACTCAGCTGGGCCTCGTCCTGGGTGGACAGAGGGGGGCCATCAGTGTCGGCGCCTCTTCACCCCCAGGCACAGGGGCTGGGACACCGGCAGGCGGGGGGTCAGCCCTGGACTCACCAGGGGGCACTGGAGGGGCGGACAGGCCCTCTTCGTGGTCACCACCACCAGCCTGCCCTGGTGCCTCTCGCACTCGTGGACCTCACAGGGGTTCCCGGGGTCGGTCCAGCTCTGTCCCGGCTGCGAGGAGGCCCAGCGGGGGTGAGGGCCTGGCGGCCGGTGCGCGTTGCCATCCGGGGTGGAGCGGCCCTGGGCCAGGCCCCCGGCTCTCCCCGGGAGGGTGTGCTGGCCGCCCCCACTCCATCTGGGTCCCCCGGGCTGCCCACCGGACCCTCCCAGGCGCCCGTGGCCAGGCCAGGGCAGCACTCACGTTCAAGAGGTGGACGGAGCCGTCGCTGCCGTTTATGACGCAAGCCACCGGCACGCAGACCCCGCAGCAGCGGCCACTCGGCACCTGGTACTCGAAGCCCTGGGGGCGGCACACACCTGAGCTGGGCTGGGGGCTGCCGGGGAGGGGCAGCTGGGCAGTGGGCAGGGTGGGGCTGCTCGCCACAAGCCCTGAGGGGCTGTGGGGTCACTCACCACGGGGCAGCTGGTGGTGTTGCATTTGACGAGCTTACAACGGACCATGAAGTTGTCCTCACATCTGCAGGTTTCACACAGGTTCTGGTAGACCACGGCGCCAGGCTGGGGCAGGTGGGGCACAGGGGCCAGTGAGCTCGGGGTGGTGCCCCCCTTCTGCCCCCCCAGGACCCCCCGCCCAGCCCGTCCGGCTGACATGCCCCGGGGTATCGCTGGGCACAGGGCCAGCCGGGAGAGGCCCCAGCTGCCCTCCTCTGTGCAGGCGGCTCGGAGGTGCTGGCCTCTGTGCGGGGCTGGGCCTCACCTGGTACACGGTGCCGTTGACGTTGCAGCCGGAAGGCCCTGGGCAGGAGACAGCAGCAGGCTGAGCCCCGAGCTGCCCGCCAGGCCCCCCACCCTCCCCCTGCGACGGGGCTCAGTGGCCCGGGTTCTCCCAGCCCCGAGCGACAGACACTCACTGCAGGTCTCGATGGGGCAGCAGGCCCCGTCCTCGTGGGTCAGCTCCTGGCGGAAGCCTGGGGGACACTTAGCAGGCGGGGGGCAGTAGCTGGTGTTGCAGTCTGCAGTGGCGGGAAGAGGGCTCAGGCCCGCGCCCTGCGCACGCCCCCAGCCCGCCCCTCCTGGGGCTCCAGAGAGCTGACTGCCGGGGTGGGGGGGATCCCGGCTGCCCCGAGACAAGGCTCCCCATCGGGGGCGCCCACGCCCTAGAGCCCACAGTGGGTGCCGCCAGCCCCCCACCCCGCAGCGCTCCCCAGACGCCAGCGCCCCTGGCCCGCGTGCACGGCCAGCCGGCCCTGAGTGGGCGCCCGCGCTCACCGCAGCTGTAGTCGGGACAGCACTGGCCGGGCAGCAGGGCGGTGGGCACAGGCACGAAGCCAGGGATGAGGCAGGGGAGGGGCGCCGGGCAGGGCTGCCGGCGGCACTGCAGCGTCCGGGTGGGCCCGTGGCAGGTGCACTCCTGGCAGTCGGCGGTGACGGTCTGGCCCGGCTGCACAGGAGACGCTGGTGAGCCCGGCGGCCGGCCGCGAGGGCAGCAGAGGAGGGGGGTGCTTGGCTGCTGCAGGGGCTCGGCCAGGCCAGGGGGCAGGGGCAGGGGGCGCGTCCCCCCACCTCCACCCTCGGAGCATCAGAGTGGAGAGCAGGGTGGGCCTGGCGCGGGGCTCCCGGCCACCCTGGGGGCGGGCACGTCCAGGGCGGCCACCTGCGTCCTGGATGGCCTCTCCCCTCCTTGGAGCCCCGCCCCAGCGTGCCCACTCACCTCCACAGGCTCTCCATGGTGCCCCAGGCATTCTAGGGGGAAAGAGAGCGCTCACCTGGGGTGCAGCGGCCCTGCCCTCCAGGGAGGCCCCGGGGAGCAGGTGGAAGGCTTCCCTGCTGCCCACACCCTGGACATACCGGTACAGTTTGCGGGCACGCAGATGTCGGCTTGAGCGCTGAAGGGCATGGTGCCCTGGGGGCAGAAGCAGCCCTCTGTGAAGTCCCCGGCCTCCTCCAGGATCCTGTGAGCAGGAGGCAGAGGGTTGGGGCCTGCTCCCTGCATGGGGGGGGCAGGGATGGGGGGCCTGAGCGCTGGGGCACCTACATGAGGCTGGTGCTGGCAGTCCCATAGCAGTAGGTGGGGCTGGACGGTCCGCAGGGCTGGTACTCCTTGCCGGCAGGGCAGGGGAAGTCTGCGCAGAGAACCGCCCCTGAGCAGGAGGGCACCAGCCAGGGGCGCGCCCCCAGCGCTGGGCCCCCGAGCCCCGACGCCGGCGGAACCCGGGGGTGTCCCGCACCACCCAGGGCCGGGCCTGCGGCCTCCAGGACGCCCCCGGGCGCCGTCCCAGGCCTCACCGCACGTGTGGTTGGTCCAGGGCCGCCAGTCCACGCACACGCCGTTGGCGGCGCAGAGCGCGGCGTACAGCTGCAGGCCGGAGCACACCACGTCCGCGAGCGCCATGTAGCACTGGTCGAACACGCAGCCTTCGTAGTAGGGCCGCGGGGGGACCACGGAGTGGCACTTCTGGAAGACGCTGCGCACAGGGGTGTGGGTCGCGCTGAGAGGGCGTGGCAGCGCGGCCCCCCCCTTTTCTGTACCTTCTCCGTGGGCCTCCCTCACCCTGCACGCCAAGCGCCCGGCATCCAGGCCCGACGGGGGGGGGGAAGGGTGGCCACGGCTGGGGCTCTCCTCCCTCTCCCTCAGGGGCCCCCGCAGCCCTGCCCTCCCCTCCCCCCGCGCCTCTCACTCGCTCAGGATCAGCTTGCAGAGGGGCGAGGGCTGGCAGGGCGTGGGGGGCTTCAGGGTGGGCGTCGGGGGTGGCCCGAGGCAGAACGACTGGTTGGAGTCTATCACTTTCCAGTGGCCAGCCATGGCTGAGCAGGAGGAGACCACAGTCCCCCCGGGCAGGCGGCACTCGTCCCTCAGGTCATCGGTGCAGGTGCCTGCGGCGGGAGGCGGGTCAGGGCGGGGCCGCAGCGCACCACCATCCGGGGCGCAGGTCCCGGCACCGCGTCGGGGTCACTGGGCAGCGCTGGCCCAGAGCAGACCCGGGGCAGTTCCGTGGAGGGTGAAGGGGGGCCTCCCGGCAGGCCGGGGCAGCGCAGCCCTGGGGCCTGGGACAGCTCTCGCTGTGCGCTGGAGAGCACCCGCAGGCTCGCGGAGCGCACGAGGCCTTCCCCCCACAAGCCTCGCCCAGGGGGCCCGCTCACCCCAACACTCAGCCACATTTGCTGACCAGGCAAAGGACCCAGTCGGAAGCAGGGGAGGGGGCTGGGGGCGGGGCGGGGCCGGCCAGTCGGGCCCCGGCGCCCTCCGAGCCGCCAGCGGGTGTGGACGGGTGAGGGCGGCGCTCACCGCACTGGCCCTCGGTGTTGTTGGCGAACTTGCTGAAGGGCACCTCCACCGAGAAGATGAGGCCGCTGAACATGACCTGCACGCCCAGCTCCGGGATGGTCACGTACATTTTGATGCCGATTTGGGAGATGATGATGCCGTCCTTCTGGAAGCCGGAGCTGACCACCTCATTGTCGAAGAGGATCTGGACACGGGCAGCGAGGGCGCCAGAGTGAGCGGGCCCGCCGCTGCCCGACCCCGCGCCCGGGAGCCCTGGGCACGCCCACCTCATTGGTCATGAGCCCGTGGACCGGCTTGCGGGTGAGCACCACGCGGGCCTGGCGGTACTCGACGGTGATGGACTGCGGGCAGGAGAGCCCGTCCTCCGCGTCGCAGAAGTAGTTGTCGATGAGCACGCGGAAGTGGCCAAACACCGGCACGATCTGCTGCACCAGCACGTAGGTGCAGTTGTCCAGGAAGGTGTAGTAGGTGCCGTCGAAGGTGATGTAGTGGGGGTCGCCCCAGCCGCTGCACACGCCTGCAAGCCGAGCACTCAGCGCCGCCGCCCGCGGGGGCAGCAGGGCTGTCGGGCGTCGGGGGACATGCCCCCAGAGCGGTCCAGGCGGTGCCCGCCGGACGGCCTCCGCCCCCAGCCTTCACCCCCCCGGCCCCCGCAGCGCCGCCCTCCCGCACCCAGCGCGCCCGAGCACAACGCCCGCCCGCGGCTCCCGCTTACACTGGCACTGGTACTTCGGGCAGCAGCTGCCCGCGTCGGTCACCAGCACGGCCGGGTAGCCGTTGGCGCAGGTCAGCTCCTTGGGCGGCGGGCAGTGCAGCGGGCTTACGGAGATGACGTTGTTTTCCTTGCACGTGACCACTGAGCAGTTGGCCAGGGTCCGGCTGTGTCCCACCTGCAGAGCCAGGACCGCTGCAGTCAGGCCTCCCGCCACCGCAGACCCCGAGACCCAGGGGGAGAATGGGGGTCCAGTGTGGCCCCCATGCCCGCCCGCTGTGCCCGCCGAGGCGTCTCCAGTCTGTGTCCTGAGCTGCCCCAGGCCCTGGGGATGTGGTGGGGGTCCCCCCAGCACTGCAGCCAGCACGCGAGCTGCCCTCCCAGGCTGTGCCGCACGACCACGACCCCGCCTCCGCCGCCTGACCCGCCGGTGTGGTCGGGCTCTGCGCCTCTTCCCCGGGTGGACCGCACCGCCGGCCTGCAGGCCGTGGGAGGCCTCAGCCTGACAGAGGACGCCGCGTCCCGCTGCAGCCTGGCCCCGGAGGGGAGGACAGTTACCTGTAGTGGGGGGATGATCTTGCAGACGGAAGGGGTGGTGGCCGTGGGGGCGGGCGTGCTGGTGTGGTGGGCGGGCGTGCTGGTGTGCTGGGTGGGCGTGCTGGTGTGGTGGGCGGGCGTGCTGGCGTGCTGGGCGGGCGTGCTGGTCTGGCAGCCGGTGCCCCTGACCACGTGGCAGTCCAGGGTGCACACCGCGTAGTAGCAGTTGCCAGCGAGGTCGGTCTTCTCATAAATGACAGATCCTGTGGGCAGAGGGTGCGGTGCTGGGAGGCGGCGGCTCCACCCGACCCCACCTGCCCAACCGACCGTGGTGGTGAGTGGAGCGCCCAGCAGTTTCCTCTGCTCTCTGGGCGCCGCCACCTTGTCCCCAAGCCCAGGGACACCCCCCCCCCACTCCTCGCAGGGGTCAGGGCCAGCACACGCTCGCAGGTCACTTACCCCCTCGGTAGAGCTTTCCGGACACGCTGCAGTAGCAGGGTGTGGTGGCGATTGGGGTCACGACCAGGGTCGTGGGGGTGAGAGTGCTGGTTGTGGGAGTAGAGGCTGTGCTGGTTGTGGGAGTAGAGGCTGTGCTGGTTGTGGGAGTAGAGGCTGTGCTGGTTGTGGGAGTAGAGGCTGTGCTGGTTGTGGGAGTAGAAGCTGTGCTGGTTGTGGGAGTAGAGGCTGTGCTGGTTGTGGGAGTAGAGGCTGTGCTGGTTGTTGGTACAGAGGTTGTGCTGGATGTGGTCTCAGTTTGGCTGGTGATGCTCACACTTGGGGTGCTGGTAGCTGCAACAATATGGGAGGGCATCGGGCAGCCTTCCCGGGGCTCACAGCATAGCACGCGGACCTCATAGTTGAGACATATCTTGAACGGGCCCTCCTGGTCCTGGTTCCAGCACACCAGGCCCACGTCCGGCCGGCACTGCACCACCTGGCCCAGCTGGTCGATGCTGACCTCGGGGTGGTTCTCAGCCCGGCACTCCAGGTGTGTGACGTACTCCTTCCGGCACATCTTCTCTCCCCTGCTCACGATGTTGTTGTAGGTTTCAAAGTCCCCTCCGTGGGGCCCGGGAGCCGGGAAGTCCACATCGAACCACTTGGTCCACGTGCACTGGGGCTGGCAGTCCGTGGTCGAGTGTGTCGGGGGGTGTGTCTCTGTAGTAGGAGCAGAGGTTGTGCTGGTCGTGGGAGAAGAGGTTGTACTGGTTGTGGGAGAAGAGGTGCTGGTCGTGGGAGAAGAGGTTGTGCTGGTTGTGGGAGAAGAGGTGCTGGTCGTGGGAGAAGAGGTTGTGCTGGTTGTGGGAGAAGAGGTTGTGCTGGTCGTAGGAGAAGAGGTTGTGCTGGTCGTGGGAGAAGAGGTTGTGCTGGTCGTGGGAGAAGAGGTGCTGGTCGTGGGAGAAGAGGTTGTGCTGGTCGTGGGAGAAGAGGTTGTGCTGGTCGTGGGAGAAGAGGTGCTGGTCGTGGGAGAAGAGGTTGTGCTGGTCGTGGGAGAAGAGGTGCTGGTCGTGGGAGAAGAGGTTGTACTGGTCGTGGGAGAAGAGGTGCTGGTCGTGGGAGAAGAGGTTGTACTGGTTGTGGGAGAAGAGGTGCTGGTCGTGGGAGAAGAGGTTGTGCTAGTCGTGGGAGAAGAGGTTGTGCTGGTCGTGGGAGAAGAGGTGCTGGTCGTGGGAGAAGAGGTTGTGCTGGTCGTGGGAGAAGAGGTGCTGGTCGTGGGAGAAGAGGTTGTACTGGTCGTGGGAGAAGAGGTGCTGGTCGTGGGAGAAGAGGTGCTGGTTGTGGGAGAAGAGGTCGTGCTGGTCGTGGGAGAGGAGGTGCTGGTCGTGGGAGAAGAGGTTGTACTGGTCGTGGGAGAAGAGGTGCTGGTCATGGGAGAAGAGGTGCTGGTCGTGGGAGAAGAGGTTGTACTGGTCGTGGGAGAAGAGGTGCTGGTCGTGGGAGAAGAGGTTGTACTGGTCGTGGGAGAAGAGGTGCTGGTCGTGGGAGAAGAGGTTGTACTGGTCGTGGGAGAAGAGGTGCTGGTCGTGGGAGAAGAGGTGCTGGTCGTGGGAGAAGAGGTGCTGGTCGTGGGAGAAGAGGTTGTGCTGGTCGTGGGAGAAGAGGTGCTGGTCGTGGGAGAAGAGGTTGTACTGGTCGTGGGAGAAGAGGTGCTGGTCGTGGGAGAAGAGGTTGCTGGTTGTGGGAGAAGAGAGGTTGTGCTGGTCGTGGGAGAGGAGGTGCTGGTCGTAGGAGAAGAGGTCGTGCTGGTCGTGGGAGAGGAGGTTGTGCTGGTCGTGGGAGAGGAGGTTGTGCTGGTCGTGGGAGAAGAGGTTGTGCTGGTTGTGGGAGAAGAGGTTGTGCTGGTCGTAGGAGAAGAGGTTGTGCTGGTCGTAGGAGAAGAGGTTGTGCTGGTCGTAGGAGAAGAGGTTGTGCTGGTCGTGGGAGAAGAGGTTGTACTGGTTGTGGGAGAAGAGGTGCTGGTCGTGGGAGAAGAGGTTGTGCTGGTTGTGGGAGAAGAGGTGCTGGTCGTGGGAGAAGAGGTTGTGCTGGTTGTGGGAGAAGAGGTGCTGGTCGTGGGAGAAGAGGTCGTGCTGGTCGTGGGAGAGGAGGTTGTGCTGGTCGTGGGAGAGGAGGTTGTGCTTGCGGGAGTAGAGGCCGGGGCGGTGGTGCTGGTCCCGCACACGTTCACCCACTCACAGCACTGGATCCGGATCTCGTAGTTGTAGCAGATGGGCGGGAGCTGGTCCTTGTTCAGGCACAGCAGCCCCACCTGCGTGTTGCACAGCAGGTTCTGCCCCAGCTGGGCCAGCGGGGTGTCAGGGAAGCTCTCGGCCCTGCACTCCACGGCTTTGGGCCTCTGGCAGAACTTGTAGCCCTTGGCCCTCAGGTTGTGGAAAGTGTCGAAGTCCCCCCCGTTTCTGTCGGATTGGGGGTAGCTGCCGTCGATCCACTCAGTCCAGGAGCAGCGATTCTGCAGGCAGGATGTCGGGGTCGGTGTGTCCGTGGACACGGTGGCCGGGGTGGACGTGCTGGTGGTGGAGAGGGGGGTGGGGATGGAGGTCACGGTCATGGGAGAAGAGACTGTGCTGGTCGTGGGAGAAGAGGTGCTGGTCGTGGGAGAGGAGGTTGTGCTGGTCGTGGGAGAGGAGGTTGTGCTGGTCATGGGAGAAGAGGTTGTGCTGGTCGTGGGAGAGGAGGTTGTGCTGGTCGTGGGAGAAGAGGTTGTGCTGGTCGTGGGAGAAGAGGTTGTGCTGGTCGTGGGAGAAGAGGTGCTGGTCGTGGGAGAAGAGGTGCTGGTCGTGGGAGAAGAGGTTGTGCTGGTCGTGGGAGAAGAGGTTGTGCTGGTCGTGGGAGAGGAGGTTGTGCTGGTTGGGAGAGGAGGTTGTGCTGGTTGTGGGAGAAGAGGTTGTGCTGGTCGTGGGAGAAGAGGTTGTGCTGGTCGTGGGAGAGGAGGTTGTGCTGGTCGTGGGAGAGGAGGTTGTGCTGGTCGTGGGAGAAGAGGTTGTGCTGGTTGTAGGAGAAGAGGTTGTGCTGGTTGTGGGAGAGGAGGTTGTGCTGGTCGTGGGAGAAGAGGTTGTGCTGGTCGTGGGAGAGGAGGTTGTGCTGGTCGTGGGAGAAGAGGTTGTGCTGGTCGTAGGAGAGGAGGTGCTGGTCGTAGGAGAAGAGGTTGTGCTGGTCGTGGGAGAGGAGGTTGTGCTGGTCGTGGGAGAAGAGGTTGTGCTGGTCGTAGGAGAAGAGGTCGTGCTGGTCGTGGGAGAGGAGGTTGTGCTGGTCGTGGGAGAGGAGGTTGTGCTTGTGGGAGTAGAGGCCGGGGCGGTGGTGCTGGTCCCGCACACGTTCACCCACTCACAGCACTGGATCCGGATCTCGTAGTTGTAGCAGATGGGCGGGAGCTGGTCCTTGTTCAGGCACAGCAGCCCCACCTGCGTGTTGCACAGCAGGTTCTGCCCCAGCTGGGCCAGCGGGGTGTCGGGGAAGCTCTCGGCCCTGCACTCCACGGCTTTGGGCCTCTGGCAGAACTTGTAGCCCTTGGCCCTCAGGTTGTGGAAAGTGTCGAAGTCCCCCCCGTTTCTGTCGGATTGGGGGTAGCTGCCGTCGATCCACTCGGTCCAGGAGCAGCGATTCTGCAGGCAGGATGTCGGGGTCGGTGTGTCCGTGGACACGGTGGCCGGGGTGGACGTGCTGGTGGTGGAGAGGGGGGTGGGGCTGGGGACCGGCGAGGATGGGCTGCTGGCGCTGGTTCTGGAAGGGCCCGGGGGCGTGGAGCAGGGCTGGGGGGTGCAGCACTGGACCCTGATCTGGTAGTTGTGGCACAGCCCGGAAGCCTGGTCCCTGTTGCGGCAGACCAGCCCCGTGGCCGGGCTGCAGACCACACGCTGCCCCAGCACCTGCAGCGGCACCTCGGGGGCGTCCTCGGCCCGGCACTGCACAGCCCTGGGCGCCTGGCATAGCCGGTACCCGTGGGCGCGGAGGTTGTCCAGCGTGTCGAAGTCGCCGCTGTCGGCACCCCGTCCCGGGCGGCTGACATCCAGCCAGGGCGACCACTGGCACTCCTCCCCGCAGGGCCAGGGCTCGGTGGTGGCTGGGCTGGGGCTTGGGGTGCTCTCGGGATGAGTGACAGGCGGGGGCGTGGAGCTCACGGCTGAAGGCAGAGAGGGTGGAGGGCGGTCACTAGGGCCGGAGCGGGCTGGGTCGCCCCGTCCCCCCGGCGGGGGCCTGCCTCTCCCCCTCTCCTGCCCCCGGGGCCCCGGACACTGCCCGCCGCGGATGGGACCGGGCGGCCGACCTGCGACTTCCACCCGCTCCGACGGGCCCACTGCCCGGGCCACTCACCGAGCGGGGTCGTGGAGAAGGAGAAGACGGTGGGGGGCACGGGGGTGGAGGAGCCGCAGGGGAACACCTCCGTGTGGATGGTGCCGTTGTGCCCGCAGCGGGCGGAGATGCAGCCCCCGGTGCCGTCCGTGGTGTTGTAGATGATCTCCCCGGGGGGGTAGGACCGCCCGTCGTAGATGCACACGCAGGCTGCGGGGACAGCGGGTTAGGGGCTGGGAGGGCCCCGGCCCCCGCCCCCCCCCAGGCAGGCCCCGCAGCTGCCGTGCTCACCCTGAGCGTCGTAGACACACTGCACGCCTCCCTCGGTGCAGTTGCTGGTGACGGGTGGGGCAAGGTGAGTCCAGGGGTGCGGGGCACCCCCGCTGTGCCGGGCGCCCGCTCAGAGGACCCCTCCCGCCAGTGTCCGATGGGCGGGGTCTGGCATGCCTGAGGGCCCGGGCGTCACTGCTGTCCAGGGCATCTGCCCCAGGGGCTCGCGGGTGCCCTTCACCCCACCCGTCCATCCCCCCCCTGCACCCCGGACCCCAGCCTCATCTAGCGACAAGGCTCCCTGCCGGGCTGCAGGAGATACAGGCGGGCCCTGAGGAGGCAAGGCCGTGGGGGGCCTTTCTCTGGGGAGCAAGCCCCGCCCTGCCCCCCAACAACTCACCAGTACTGGCAGTTCTCCTTGGAGGGCACCCTGGCACCGATTTGGTAGAGCTTGCCCTGCACGAGGCAGTGGGGCGGGGCGGGGGCATGGGGCACGTGGCCACACACTTCATCTGGTCCTCGTCAAGGATGGGGGTCTCTGGGGGGCACTTGGGGTAGCAGCCTGTGGGCCAGAGAGGCCTGAGTGCCCGCCAGACAGGCGGGCCTGCCACCCCACCCCCACAGCCTCGGCTCGGCCCCCAGCCCTGGACTGGGTCCTGGAGCCTGGGGAGCTAGAGGCTGCACCCCCAAAGGCAAAAGGGGTTGGGAAAGCCCAGCCTGGCCAAGGCTCCCAGGACAGGCCCTGGTCCTGCTACAGGTTCACAGGGCAGAGCCCGGCCAGCTCCGAGCCCCAGGGTGGGGGCTGCCAGCACCAGCACCAGCACCCACCTTCCAGTCCGGGCACGTCATGCAGGCAGTGCCCGCTGGGGTTCCGGCAGGTCCGCACGCAGGGCGTCCCGCAGGGCTGGTAGAACCACACGCACTGGTCCTCGGGGTTGTAGTAGTCGCAGAACAAGGCTGTGGGCAGGGGTGTCCTCCGCGTGAGCCCCTGCGCCCAGCCCGCGGCTGCTCTGAGGTGGTCTCGGACATGGCCTGGGAGGGCCCAGAACGCCAGCGGGGGGCTGGGCGGGGCGTGGGCGCTCGAGGCTCTGGCTTCCTGGGGACACCTGCTGGGGTGGGCGGCCTCACGGGCTGCCCCCGGCCCGGACAGGGCTGGCCCTGGGTCCCAGTCCCAGGGGCTTCCTTGGGGGCCAGCTGCAGCCCCGGCCCCGCCGCCGCCCGCACCCCGCCCCAGCCCCGCGGACGCCCGACTCACGGCAGATGTCGGGGGTGCGCCAGGCCACGCACACGCCCACGTCGTGGCAGGCCTGGGCGTAGGCGGCCACGGCCGTGCAGAAGCACTCGCAGTCGCCGCCCAGGTCGCAGGCGCAGGCGTCGCTCACGCAGGCCTCGTAGTACCCGGCCGGCTCCACCTGGGGGCAGAGGCCGCGGTTTCCCGGAGCTCAAGGCCAGCCCAGGCCCCTGCGCGGCCCCCTGCGGGCCCCGCTGCCCCCCGCCCCGGGGCCGGGGACACACGTGGGCGCGGCAGGCGGCGAAGGCGGGGCCGTGGATGACGCTGCACTGCTTCTGCGCCCAGGAGCGGCGGTTCGGGTGGACGCTGCAGGCGTCCTGGGGGGCCGGGGCGTCGGGGCAGGACGGGGAGAACTTCCAGCTGTTGCCGAACTCCAGCGCGTCGCCCACCACGGACAGGCTGCGCGTGGTGAAGTCGTTGGCCGCGTTGTCGTCGAAGTTCCCGCACAGCCCGCAGACCCTGCCCTGGGGGACACGGGCGGTGGGGGCGCCGTGAGGGGCGCTCGGGCCCAGGGCCGCACGGGGGCCACGGGGACACCGCGGGGGTGCCGGGGGCGGCCGCGGTCTGTGTCCCTGTCCCCGGCACCCCCGACCTGTTTCCAGGGGCTGCTGCTCTGGGTGGGGAGCCGTCCACCGAGGGCCTCACCTTGAACTCGGGGCTCAGTCTGAGGAAGACGCTGGTCTTCTTGTCCCAGAGGAGCACCAAGCCGGCCTGCGTGTCCACCACCAGGTAGACGCCCATCTGGCGGAGGGTGTAGGGCGCCGCCTGGCCCGCGGCCCTCTCCGTCACCTCCACCTTCCCGTCGCTCAGCCGCAGCTGGTAGCTCTGCACGCAGGGAGGGTCGCTCAGGCCCATCCTGGCGAGGGGCCCCTGGCCCCCCCCGGCCCTGCTCAGCCCGCGCCCGGGGGGCCCGCTCACCCCCAGGAAGATCTTGATGGCCTTGGAGCAGGTGACGCCCGTGGTGCCACAGGGCACGTTCTCGGTGACGACGCGGAAGGTTTCCTGGGCGCTGCCGTTCCCGCCGCAGTGGTCCTGGGGAGGGGAGGGGTGGTGTCCAGGGCCGTGCGGTCAGGCAGGGTCCCCCCCAGGCCGTCCCCGCGCCCACCTGCAGCAGCGTGTACTCGCAGTCCCCGCTGAAGCTGTAGCGCTGCCCGTCGAAGGTCAGGTAGTGGCCGTCCCCGTACACAGCGCAAGTGGCCAGGCAGGGCTCGTCCGTGCACTGCCACCGGCCGCCCTGACATGTGCTGGGGTGGGGGGCACCGGTCAGCCGGGGCCGGGCCTGAGGCTCCCAAGGGGTGTCAGGGCCGGCTGCACCCCAGGGTCCCCACACCTGCCCCCAGGGGCCCCACCTACCAGGTGTTGCAGCCCACCCGGACGGCCTGGCCAGGCCTGTAGCTGGCCTCGTTGTGCATGCAGGGGCAGTCCGCTGGCGCCACGCAGCCGCCTGCCCGTCGGCCACCAGCCCCTCGGGGCACACGCAGCCGGGCTCACACTCCAGGCTGTACTGTAGGGAGCAGAGGACGCCATGGGCCCTGGCCCGGCCACCCCCCTCTGTGCAACGCCTGGGCCTGGCCAGCCGCTCCCCACCCCACACCCTCCCAGGGCCACAGTGGGCACTCACGCAGTCCACGTCCAGCGTGTGGCAGGTCCTCCGGCAGCTGGCCCCGGGCGTGGCGTTGCGGCAGTCCAGGTACACCATGGGGGCCACGCAGGCTGCAGAGAGGGGCGGTCAGGGCCTGCCTGCTGTCCGCAGGGCCTCCGTGGCTGCCCGGGTGTGGGGCACGTGTGCATGGGCACAGTGAGGGGGCCTGAGGGCCTCGCCTGGCACAAATGCTGCCCAAGGACCGGGAGACACTGACCCCCAGAGCCTCGCGGGCAGATCCTCGGGTGCCCTCTCTCTAGCTCACCTGGGGCGGGAGCCTGGCCTCCAATGCACGTCAGTGTCCCCCGCGTGCAAGTGCTGCAAGGAGAGGGTGGTCAGGGGTGTCCTGGCGCCCCGCCCCACCCCACCCCGCCCCGCAGCAGGGACACTCACCAGATGGCCCCGTTCTGGTACAGCGACTCCCCATTGGGGACCACAGAGCCCCTGTGGTAGCAAGGGCAGGCCTCAGGGGGCACACAGGCGCCCGAGTCATCCAGGAAGGTGCCCTGGGGGCAGGTGCAGCCGTCCACAGGGACAAAGCTGACCCCGCAGGCTGCGTCCTCGTGGGCCCGGCCTCGGCAGGTGGGCTGGCAGGAGCTGATGTGGTACTGGTAGCTCAGCGACTTGGGGCAGGTGGTCGTGGGCGTGGCTGGGGGGTGCCAGGACAGAGCAGCACTCAGTACACAGCCTGGGGTGGGTGCCCAGACCCCGCAAGCCTGCCTGAGCCGCCCGGGGAGGAGGGTGGGCCGGCCCTGGGCCCAGACACTCCCTGCAGAATCCCCACAGCACGCCCGGCCCACAGGCCCCACGTGGGTGGTCAGTGGGGTGCGGGTGCTCCCGGGGGCCCCCGCGGGGCACTCACTGCAGACGCCGTCCCTCCAGCCGTCCAGCAGCACGCCCAGGGCGGCGCAGGCGCGCACGTAGGAGGACAGGGCCGCGCACATGCAGTCCTCGCTCTTCTCGCAGTTGCAGGTGTCGAACATGCAGTTCTGGGGGCGGGGGGCGGTCAGGGGCCCGGCACAGAGCCCCTGGCCGCCCCAGCCCTCTCCTCAGCTTGGGGTTCAGCCCCCACGCCTGCCGTGGCGGGCACGAGACGCCTCGGCCACGGAGATGGGGTTGCTGAGCAGCGAGCGGGAGGGGCAGGCCCAGGCCGCCCACGCCCTCTGGCACCGGGGGGCTCACCGAGTAGTGGGTGCTGGGGCTCAGCACCGCGTGGCAGCGTGCGAAGGGGCCCTGGGGATCGGTCAGCCGGGAGCACCCACGCTCGGCATACTTCTCTGTGGGTGGGGACGGTGGTCAGCGCCCAGAGGCCGGGGTGCCCGCTGGCTGGACCCCGATGCTCCAGCAGCAGCATCCCCCGGCACCCGCGGGCCCCAGCGTGGCGGGCAGGCGGGGTGCCCATCCTCGGCCTCGCCCCACCCCGCCCAGCAGGTGGACAAGCCCGCAGCACGGGGCAGGGTGGGGGGCGCACCGTTCTCCACGCTGAGCGCGCAGGGGTCCTCGAAGCTGTTCCGGACGTCGGGGCAGGTGGCCTGCGTCTTCCAGCTGTTGGCGAAGGCGGCGGCCGTGCCCTCCACCACGCCGCTGAGCGTGCGGAAGTCGTCGGCCCGGTTCTGGTTGAAGTTCCCGCAGAGTCCTGGGGGGGGCAGGCGGGGGGTGGTCAGGCCCTGCCGGGCCAGGGCGGGCGACGGGCGGGGCGTGGGCGCGGGGTCCCCTCACCGCAGGTCCGTCCCTGGAGCTTGGGCACCAGCCGCACGAACGCCTGCATGGTGGGCACCAGCTGGACCTCCAGCTGCAGACCCAGGTCAGTGTGGGCGATGATGAAGAAGGTGGACGGCCGGAAGAGGGTGACGTTGGCTGAGGACACAGAGGGCGGGCCCGGTGGCCGGGATCTCAGTCCCCCCACCCCACCCCGCCCCCCGCCCCCAGCCCCAGCGGCCGGCCAGCGGCCTCACCTGCAGAGACGGGCAGCTGGCTGTAGATCTGGTTCACGAACACCTCCCCGCTGGCCTTGATCTCGACGACCTGGGAGCAGCAGAGCGGGTGCTAGTGCCGGCGTCCGCCCCACCGGAGGCCGCGAAGGTGCCAGGCCGCCCTGCCCAACGGCTGGCCACTGACCGGCCTCTGCCCGGCTGGGCTGCGGCTGAGCCCCCCGGCTGTGTGTTCTCACAACCTTGTAAAAGCCATTTCAGAGAGCAGAGACCTGGGCGAGGGCGCCCTGTCCCTCCTCCCTGGGCCAGGCAGGTTTGGACGCAGGCAAGCTCCTGGCGGGTCCTGTTCGGGGACAGTCACTGGCAGACCCAGGAGAGGTGGACACAGCCAGCAGGTGGGAGCAGGTGTGGGCAGGTCCTGTGCAGGCTGGGGCTCAGGGCTGGGGCTCAGGGCTGGGGCTCAGGGCTGGGGCGCGGGCAGGCCCCCCAGTCTGCACTCACCGTGTCCCCGCCGTGCAGGCTGAGCGTCACGGCCTTCAGGCAGGTCTCACTGTCGGTCAGCCCGCACCTGCGCAGCTCGGCCAGCACGGAGAAGGCACTGCTCTCGCAGGACTGCGGACGTGTCCTCAGGTCAGCGCCACCCACAGGCCCTGCCACCCCTCCCCCACCCTGGCCCCGGGGACTGGCGCTGGGCTCTCTCTGGACACTCGGCCAGACCCAGGTGGCCCCGGGGCAGCTGCACAGGGTCCTCGCGCGGCCAGGCCTGCCGTACCTTGGCCAGCACGTAGCTGCAGGCCCCGTGCACTGTGTACTGCCTCTGGTCAAACGTGGAGAAGTGGGCACCGCCCACCACCGCACAGGTGCCTGGGCACGGCCCCTCCTGGCAGCTCCAGCGGCCGGCGAAGCAGGTGCTGGGGGCAGAGGGGTGGGCGTTACCCAAGCCAAGCACAGCACCAGGCGGTCCTGCCAGGCCATCCAGGCCCAGGGGCCCTTTGTGGAGGTGAACAGCTGGTGCCCAGGGCACAGCCCCAAAAGGCCAAGCCAGGGCACATCCAGGGGGCCGGGGCTGGGCCGTCCAGGGCTTGGGGCCAGGGCCCTACCAGTTGGTGCAGTCGGTGGAGTAGCCAGTGCCTGGGGCATAGGTGGCCCCGTTGTGCACGCAGGAGCACTGGGACATGGGGATGCAGCCTGCCTGGCCGATGTCGTCCAGCACGGTCCCTGGGGGGGCAGGCCGACTGTGAGGCAGGCGCTGGACTGTGCCCACCACGCGTGCCCTCTGCCCAGGGCAGCCCTGCCCTTCAGGCGGCCCTCAGACCTGGGGCCCAGGGGCCTGGGCAGGCCAGGGGCTCCGGGGGAGCAGGCCCCCACCCCCACCCCGTCTCACCCTCGGGGCAGAAGCAGCCGTCCTCGCAGTGGTCCTCGCAGAGCCGGCTGCGCTCAGGGTTGGAGCAGGTGTCGGCACAGGGCGAGCCGCACTCCCGGTGCTGCATGCCGGGCGGGCACGTCTGGGCTGCGGGGGGACGGCTACGTCAGGCACCGCCGCCTCAGGCCCCCCGGGGAGGGGCGGGGGCTGGGTGGGGCACTCACGGCAGAGGTCCGGGCCCCTCCAGTCCAGGGGCTGCCCCCCAGCATGGGCGCACTGACGGGCGTACTCGGCCAGGGTGTCACAGACACAGCTGGTGAGGTCGGCCTGCTCGCAGGTGCAGAGGTCATGCCGGCAGGCCTCCAGGTAGCCGCTGGTGTCCACCAGGCCGTGGCAGCCCGCGAAGGGCCGGCTGCCCAGGAGGTCTTCACAGACGCCCTGGGCAAGGCAGGAGTCCAGGCTGAGCGCCCACCCTGGCCCAGCTCCACGCCACCTCAGAGTGGGGGGTGCCCCGCTGGCCCCCATCTTACAGATCCAGAGGAGCAATTCATCGGGGGCTCAGGGGCCGGATCTGAGCACTGCTCCGTGGGGCCGTCCATCTTCTGCAGGTTCCCGAACTCCACAGGGTTCACGCTGATGTCTGAGGAGGCACAGCGAGGCCGCTGCAGGCCCTGCGCCCCACCCCGCCCCCTGTGCCCTGCCCCGCGCCCCATCCCGCACCCCCTCCTGCCTCGCAACCAGGCTAAGCTCCAGGACACACAGGGCAGCTTCCCCTAGGGCGGGAGAGAGCCCAGGGGCTCCCCCAAGGGCCTCGCGGTCTGCAGAGTAGGGCCAGGGGCTCGGACAGGAGGGGACGGGAGCCAGGGCCGGAAAGGGAGCTGGGCCGGCGGGGTCAGAGGGGTTGCCGCCCATGGCAGGTGTAAGGGTGCACAGCGGTGGAGGTCGCTGCGCGGGCCTTACTGTGGGAGAGGAGCCCCCCGAGGCCGGGGGCCCCGTCGAAGTCTCCACAGAGCCCGCAGGTCCGGTTGGCGTATTTGGCGTCCAGCTCCAGCTGGAGAAGACACGCGTCAGGGGCTTCCCGGATGGGAAGGACAGTCCCAGACCCTGGGGACTCGGCCCACGGACCCTCCACCCACCACGGGGCCCTGAGCCCACACCGGCCGGTCAGCAGCCCGCCCCCCCACCGCCTGTGCTCGCCGGGGCCCCGAGCCCCCACCTGGAGGCTGTCGTCCTGGTTCCACATGAAGACGAGACCCAGACGGGCCACCACCTTTAGGCGGCTGCTGCTGCGCTCGATGGCCACCCCCGACTGGCTGAAGGGCAGCTGGACTCTGCAGGCAGGGCCGGACGTCAGGGAGGGTCCCCCAGACCACGGGATGGGGCCCCGGAGTGCTGTAGGCTGCGCAATCCCTCCTGCCACCCGCTGGCCAGGCCCTGACTCACGGGCTGCCGTTGACCAGCACGGAGGTCTTGGTCAGCTGCACGACCACGCCGTCCAGCTTCAGGGTGACCCCGCTCAGGGAGGCAGCGCCGTCCCGGCCGCGGCGCAGCTGCACGTTGAAGTCCTCGTAGGCGGCCCCGCAGTGCGCGGAGAACACGTAGTTGCAGCGGCCGGGGAAGCGGAAGACGTCGCCGTCGAAGGTCTTGTAGTGGAAGTCGCCCCAGGCGCTGCACACCCGGCCGTGGTGCGCGGGGTTCAGGGCTGCGGGGCACGCAGGCATCTGAGCCCCAGCGCCAGGCGAGACCCACCTGCACCCGAGCCCGCGGGAGGCCCCGGGCGCCCAGGCTGGGCTCACTCACCTCGCACCACGGGCACGGTCCTCAGAGGCGGGAGGAGGGTCGCCCCGCGCACAGGGTCGCCTGTGGGCACAGGGGCAGGTCATGTGTGGGCCCCCCCAGTGCTGCCCCTTGGGGCTGGCCAGGCTCCTCGAGCTCCTAGGCAGGGCTCCCCGAGGGCCCGCGTGGCCTCACCCACTGCCCGGGGCTGTTTGCCCCTGGGGGTCAGGGGTTCCAAACTGGCCGATGGGGCACCGGGCGGTCCGGCCCAGGCGCAGGTGGCCCCATGAGTCGTGCCTGGGCTGCCCCACCCTGGGGGCCAAGGAGCCTCCCGCCCCGGCCCAGCAGGGTGGTTGCGATGCTCCTGCCGCAGCACCCAGAGCTCGGCCGGGAGCACAGACGCCTGCCGGGCCGGGTCTCCAGCCACCGCCGCCCCCGCCCCACCAACGGGGCACCTCGGGCAGCCTCCAGGTGATCGCAGGCCCCAGCCCCAGTGATGACCCCGGGGGTGCCAGCTGGGAGTCATCAGTGCCCCTTGGGGGCTCCTTGCTCTGTGAGGGGCGGGCGGCTCTGTCGGCCGCGGACTCACCGCCAGGTCTGGGGGGCGCGGGAGGGAGGTCCGGGTGGCCAAGGTCCGCGGAGCCGAGCTGGGCCAGGCCTGCGGGCGCAGAGGGTGTGGGCTGAGCAGGGGCCGCTGTCTCTGGGCTGAGCCGCACCCCAGAGTGTGAGTGGGGCCCTGAGCAGCTGGGGTGCCCAGCCCTGACCGGACGGGGGCTGTTCCCTGACCCATCCAGACGTGGTTCGGGTGGCCGCGGCCTGGTGAGGTCGAACGGGGCAGCGCAGGTCACCGTGGCCCATGAGGAGGGGCCGGGCTCCGGGCCGAGGTGCGTGGGGCCAGGCCGGGGCCGGGACCAGCAGGAGAGAATGTCTGGGTCCTCAGAGGCAGGGCCAAGGATGGGGCAGCCCCCGGCACCTGCAGGGCCCTGGGCCCTACCGCCCCGGGCCTCCGGGAGCATCTCCCACCCGCTCTGACCACCTGTGCCCCAGGAGGGGGGCAGGGAGCCCTGTCCCCCTCCAGCTGAGGCTGAGACGCCCCTGAGGCCCAGCGAGGCCCAGTAGGCTGGGATCCTGAGGAAGCCCAGGAGCAGGTGGGCAGCCCCGATAGGCTGGCTGGGTCCTGGGGCCCCGGAGGGCAGGGCCAGAGGACAGTGAGTGGCAGAGGGGCCCAGGTGGACGAGACCCTGGAGCCAGGGAGCAGGCAGGCCCGGGGCGCTTAGCCGCCTGTGTACCCCAGGGCCGGGCCTCGGGGCCTCACCTGTGTGCTGGGCACAGGCCAGGGCCAGAGCCAGGACCCAGAGGGGGACCGGCGTCCTCCGGCCGACACCCATGGTGGGAGGGCGAGTCCGGGCAGCCTCTAGGAGGGCCCTGAGAGGGCAGGGGCCTTTTGTAGCCAGCGCTGTCCCCTCAGAGCACGCCTGGAGGGTGGGGCGGCCCAGCTCCCCTCGGCAGGTAAACAGTGGGCGCCGCTCCCACGAGGAGGGCAGGCTTGCGGGTGGGGCCTGGCCCTGGGCCCGTCCTGCTCCTGCCCAGGGTGCACCCCTTCCAGCCTGACCCCACATCCCCCGGCCTGAAGGGCCACAGCACCCTGCGGCCGGGGGGCCACCCAGGGGCCTGGGGCAGCCCAAGGCCAGACCCCGCTGTCAGTGCTGCTCCGGCTGGCCCCTGTGGCCCGTGGTCACAGGCAGCTGAGGCCACTGGCCTCCGGCCACCGTCTCATCACCCTGTGGGGTGACCCCTGTGGGTTACCCACCGCCCCATGGGGTCCCAGCTCCCCGGCCCGAGCCAGTGCCCACACTGGAGAGGCGTGGCAGCTGGGGGCCCAGCAGGGCACCCCAGAAGCAGGGCCTGGGGCATGAGCTTTGTCTCTGCCTCTTGGGGGCCAACCCCAACTTCCCGGGTCCCCTGATGCAGGAACCTTCCCACCCTGGCCCCCGCCCAGGGCCTGAGGGGTGGCTGCACGTGGCACGGGCCACCTGGGGGGGCAGTGAGGGCTGAGCATGGGGTGGCATGTCTCACAGGGCAGTGGATAGCACGGGGCAGGTGGGTCCCCATGCCCAGTGTCCAAATGTGTGTCCCCAGACCAGGTGACCCCTTTTCTGATGAGAAAACCAAGGCTCAGAGAGGCAGCCCCCGGCCAGCCCGGTCCATGTGGCCCTCGTTGAGGACGAGGGAAGCTGCCCAAGGGGGACGCCCCAAACTGGGGCCTGGCCTGGAGGCCCCTCATGGGGGGCCGCGTGGACCAGCAGTGGGCTGGTCAGTGGACACTTCCTCGCCTCCAGGCCCCTGCCCAGCCTCAGCGCTGGACACCAGGTCCCGGGGCAGCGGGGTAAGGCGGGTGCCAAGGGGCAGGTTCCTGGGCCCAGACCCTGTGCTGGGGAGGCCTCGAGGGTCAGCAGGTGGGTCAGCACTCATCCCAGGTGAGGCTGGGTGATGGGACGTGTCCCCAGAAGGCTGGCAGGAGGGCACAGGCCCGCTGGTGCACACCCCCGTCCGCCCGGTCTGTGCCCGCGGAGACCCCGCTGCTGTTGGCCTGCATGTGGGCCCTCTGCCCCCCATGAGGGGCCTCCAGGCCCCTGCCCGCCAGGCCCCAGTTTGGGGCGTCCCCCTTGGGCAGCTTCCCTCGTCCTCAACGAAGGCCGCGAGGACCAGGCTGGCCGGGGGCTGCTTCTCTGAGCCTTGGTTTTCTCATCAGAAAAGGGGTCACCTGGTCTGGGGACACACAGCTGGACACTGGGCATGGGGACCCAACCCAGTTTCCCCCCAGATCTGACAGCAAATGTGCTCATGGGAGACCAGTGGCAGCCCTGGGGGACCCTGAGGCCTGAGGGGGTCACCAAGGCCAGGGGGACACTGAAGCCAGAGGGGACCCCAAGGCCCTAAGGGGGGCACTGAGGCCTGAGGGGGACACTGAGGCCCGGGGGGGGGGCACTGAAGTCCTGGCAGCGCCCCAGGGCTGGCTCCAGCGGCTTCCAGGTTATCGAGGGCACTGACTCACTCAGCAGCGCAGATTGGGAACAGGAAGTGGCATCTGATAACCCTGTTTGTCATGGCAACCGGACCAAAGCCAAGGCGGGCAGGATGGACAACTGGCCAGCCCAGGGCCGGCAGCCCAGAGCACTGGGCGGGTGTCCACACACGGGGCAGCACCTGGCCCTTGGGGTCTCCCCGTCTGGGCAGCGCCGCCGGCCAGCACCCCATGTCGCCTCCCTGCTGCCCCAAGGGGTGTCGTGGGCAGGCGGCACTGCGGCCCGTGGCTGGGGCCCTGCCTTCCCGCCCCAGGCTGCAGGCCCAGCCCTCCCTCCACGGACAGAGGGAGCAGGGACAGCCCTGCCAGGAACCCGCCCAGACCCAGCAGTGCCCTCAGGCACCTGGAGGGGCAGCTGCAGAGTGGACGCGGCCCCCGTCGAGCAGCCTCCGGCCCAGGGCTGACACCTGCACCCCGAATGTCACAGGCCCCGACTGCCCAGCCCCGCAGCCCTACGGCCCCTGCTGCCCTCCTGCGTCTCAGGCTCCGCTCTGGGAAAGGGGTTACGGCCCCTGGCTCAGAGCTGTCACCCCAAGAACACGAAGGCCGGGGGCTCCCGCCCCCCCAGACCTGGCCTGCTGGCAGGGTGGGGGCCCGCATACCCGGCGGGAAACACCCGGATGTCCAAGGCGGGCGGGCGGGCAAGGAGGGTCAGAGGGCAAGTTTGGTTTTACGGCGGGGCCCTGAGTCAGGCTCGCTGTTTGTCTACTGAGTCACTGGGCAAACGGAGTCCTCCCAGGGCTGCAGCCCGCGGCCCGGCGCGCCCGCGCTGACCCCGCGCCCAGCCTCCAGGCCGCCCCGACCAGACCCTCTGCCCAGGCCAGGGTGGGCACCAAGACGTCTCTGCCCGGGCCCGAGTCCCGGGTCTCCCGGCTCCTGCCGGGCTCTCCCCACGGGATGCCCTCGGGGGCTTGGGCCTCTGGAGTCAGTTTCTGCATCAGATGCGTGACTTTCTGTCTCTGCTTCCCCAGCAGCGTCGGCGCCGCCCGCTGAGTGGACAGGCCGCCCGCGGAGCCTCGATTCTAAGTCACCCCCGCCCAGGCAGAGGCCCAGAGCCTGTGCGCCCCCAGGCCCGGGCAGCGTCTCCACCGACCTCCCCCTCCGCGAGCCGCCGCCTGCTGACTCCAGGCCGCCGCGAGCGTGTCCTCTGCGTCCCCAGGCTGTCGCCTCGGGAATATTCTCTGGCCTTTGGGGCGGGCTCTGTCCCCTGGCACCACTCTGGTACCCCGTCCCGTCCGCAGAGCGACCCGTGCGGCCCACTCAGCTCGCGCCCGGGAGGCCAGTCTCCGGCCTCTCGGGCCTTCCGAGAACCGCCAAGGCCAGGCTGCCAGGTCCCCGGGCCGTGCTCTGGTGCCGGGGCCCCGCAGCTGCGTCCATGCCCGTGTGCTCGGCTCCCCCCGAGCTGACCCGTGCTCTGTGCAAGACTGGACAAGCCAGCGGTCCAGCACCTCGGCAAGGAGATGGCTGCTGCCCACTGGCCTGTCTGCGGGGTCCCCAGGCCCTGTCAGCCTTGTCCTTCCACGCCAGAGCCGGGCCATCGTGGCCACACAGGACGCTCGGAACCAGGCACGTGCTCTCGCCCTGTCCTCACCCTGACCCCTGACCAGCTCCCGGGGCCACTTCCTGGAGTGCCCGTGAGGACGGTCTTGTCTGCGTCGGCAAATGCCGTCGCTGGGGCCTCAGGCACGGGGCGGCGGGCATGCGAGTCTAGGGCACTGACACCCTGGCTCCGGCCTTCTGCTGGGTGGGCTCTGTGACCCCTCATGTCGGGGTGCCCATGGCTGCCCTAGGTGGCCCGTCCCTGCACCTGGCACCCCCTTCCAGGTAAAGGCACCCTGTGTGGCCCCTGTGGGCATCTGCAAATAGGCCGGCTTGGTCCCTCCCGCGGGCGCCTGTTCCCTGGTCCCGCCTCCTCCGGGGCCGAGCGGCTGGGCCATCTTCGTTGCTCTGGGGCCGGGGGCGGCGCCCGCCTCGCACTGCCAAGGTGGAAGAGACAGGCACACCCGGCCCGAACCCCGGCCCCCTGGGCCTGGGTCCCCACCAGGGGCTCAGGACAGCAGGGGACGTTCGCGAGAAGCAGACCTGCGCCGAGGCGCCCAGGCCTTCGGACCCAGCTGGAGCGGGGCCAGCGCAGCCTGAGTGTGGCCTGGGAGCCCGGCTGAAGCGCCGTGGGCGGCCTGGGGACACCCCCACCTGGCCCGCCAGCCCCGCCTGGAGCGACATCCTGGCCGCGACGCTCATGACCCGCTTCTCTGAGGGTCGCCCGGACCCCCAGCCTCCCGCTGCTCTGCCGGGGACTCCGCCCGCAGGACACCGTGGGCCCTGCTGACCACGCAGGGTCCTCGCTCACCCACCTCCACCCACCCACCCACCCCCTCCCGCTCCAGCCTCCTCCTCCTCCTTCACCCAGGTCCAGCCGGGCCTGCTCCGGCCCTGCGTGTCCCGGCCCGGGTGGTGCGTCACAGGGCGGCACCGCCACCACCCTGGAGGGACAGTCCAGGGCCGACCCGGAGTCACGAGCTCTGAATCCAGGAGCTTATGGCCACGGAGGGGCGGGGCAGGCGAGTCCTGCATCCCAGGCAGGTGAACCCTCCGCCCTAATAAGTGAGTCCTCCACATCCAGGAAGGTGAGTCCTCCCCCCCGGACAGGTGAGTCCTCCACCCCTGGGCAGGTGTGTCCTCCCCCCGGACAGGTGAGTCCTCCCCCCAGGCAGGTGTGTCCTCCCCCCAGGCAGGAGAGTCCTCTGTGCCCTCCAGGAGGCTGGGGGCAGCCATCGCAGCCCAGGGCCCGAGCAGAGGCCGTCTCCTCAGTGCCCACCGTGCCCAGCAGGCAGGCAGCATGAGCGCCTGGCACACCCGGCACCCAGACCCTTGAAGACAGTGACTACGGTCACCGAACCCCAGACCTCGGGCCGGTGTGGGGGTGGCCCGGGGGACTGACCCGAGTGTGCTGGAGAGGGCGGGAGATGGCGGGAGAGACAGGCGGGGCGGGGGGCGGTGAGGGGGCACAGTGCTGGCTCCTGGCACAGGACAGGGCTGCGTGGCCCAGGGTGAGGGGCTGGGGCCTTTCTGGGGCTCAGAGGACACGCCCGGCCCGCGCGGTGGGCCTCCCCTTCTCGTGTTGGGCCGGGCCCAGCCCACCGACGCCCAGGGTCCAGGCAGCCCCGCTGAGAGGCCCGGGACGAGCGGCCTGCAGGCCTGCGGATTAGTGGGCAGCCGCGTCCCGAGGGCGCCTGAGGACGCCGCGGGGGACAAAGGCCAGGGTGGCCGCCCCGCGCTAATCCAGGATGTTGCCGGCAGTTCCGGGTTCTCGGGGACGCCTGAGTCACGCTGGGCAGCGCAGCGGCGCAGGGGTCACGGCCTGTGGCTCGGGGGTCAGGGAGAGCCACGCTCCCCACAGGAAGGGGCTCCCCCTCCCTCCTCCCTGGGAAAACACCGCTATCGCAGCTGGGGCCCGGTGACTCAGCCCGCCAGCCCCCAGCTGGGCCAGGAGCCCCAGCGCCCGGGGCAGGGAGGGGACGGCCGCGGCCCTCAGGCACTGGGGCCGCCGCCGGAGCCCCTCGTCTGCCCCTCTGGGCGCCCGGGCTGCGCTGCCGAGCCAGGGAGCGGGCGCCAGGCTCGGGCAGGGTGTTCGCTGTCTGTGGGGTCTCAGGCCACTCCCAGGCCCACGGAGCTCCCGGGGCCTCGGCTGGCTGCTCGGGCTGTGGGGCTGGGCGGCAGCCACCACGTGGGGCAGGCGTCTCTGACCTCCGCGCCCCGGGCTCTGCAGGCTTGGGGGTGCCCCCCTGGGACCTCTCCGCTGGCGCACAGGGGCGCACCCTCCGGGACACTGGCACCGGCGGGTGGCAGACAGGAGGCGCCCACAGGGGCGCTGGAGGGGAGGGGGCTGCGCGTGGGGTGCGGGGAGCAGAGGGAAGCCAGGTCCTGCAGGGCTGTGGCCTTCACTGTCCACTGAACCCGCCCGTCCACAAGAGGCGCCTACCCACCCCGTGCCCCACACCAGCGGGACCCCCCGGAGGGCAGGAGGGGGCCTGGGGGCAACACGGGCCCCCCTCCACTCGCTGCCCAGCAGACCGCGAGGCCCAGGCGGCCGTCTCCCTGTGCCCCACAGCGGCAGGGCACTCTGGGGGGCCGCCGGGCATGGGCAGAGGGGCGGCGGGCCACAGTCGGGGCTGCCCGGCTCCCTGCCAGAAGCGTGTCTGGCTTTAGCTAAAAAGCAAAAGCTAGAAAACTCCAGCGCATCCTCCCCGGGGGCGCGTGGCCACAGCCCCTGCCCCTCAATGGAGGGCGCCCCGAGTCTCCACGCGGCCGCCCCCAGGGCCTGTGTGTCTGCGGCCATGGGCCCCGCACTGGGATCTGGCAAGTCCCCGGCATCCCAGCCCGCAGCAGCAGGGCCTGCCCGCCCGGCGGGCCCCCGCGACCCCCAAGCCCACGCCCCTGTCGCCCCTCCCCCACGCGTGCCCCGCGACCGGCTCCCCTCCCCTCTGGCCACCACGGGGTGGGCAGCAGAGAGCCTAGGAGGCCTGGGGCTTCGGGGCCCCCATGGCCAGGCTGCTTCCATTGCCCCTTGGGGAGGACACAGGGTCGAGACACATGCCAGGACGCGGGTGGCCTGTGCCCTCACAGCCCCGCTGCCCTGACTGCCACGGAGCCCTTGGGCGCTGCTTGCTGACATTTGGGGCTGGCCGGGCTGCCCTGTTTAGTTTTGGGGTTCATGGGGTTTTGATGAAGCCCCGTAACCACGCGCTTCTGCTGAGCACCTGAAGGGGACGTGGCCAGAGGCAGGGGCGGCCACGGGCGGCCTCGCGGGGTGCCCGGGCAAGGCAGCCAGCGAGGCTAGGGCAGAGTCCACCTCGCGGGCACAGCTGGACAAGGGCCAGGCGGCCTCCGGTCTCCCCCTCGCCATGCTCCTGAGCCAGAGCCCTGAGCCCCCAGCCCGGAGCCCCCAGCCCAGCCCAGGGCAGGAGGGGCTGGGGACGTCCGCCCGGTCAGGGAGAGGGTGGGAGTCCTGGAGCCGCGCGGAGCCGAGGGCAGAGGTGGCCAGCAGGGGCCTGTCCTGGTTCCAGTTGATCAATTTGTTGTTGTTGTTGTTGTTTGGTGTTTTAAGGTTTTCTGTCTTGTTGACCACATTTGTTGGACGGTCTGGAGAAAAATACAATTGCCATGTGGCTTAAGAACGCGTCGGCCCAGCAGCGGAAGACCCCGCGGGCATTTCTTCCGGTCAGAGCCTGCGGGGGCCTCCCGCGCGCATCTCCTGCTTGGGAGGCGCAGGCGGGCGCCCGAGCCGCGCGGGGGAGACTCTGCCCCAGCAGCGCCCGGCGGCGGCACCGCGCGGCGCCCCCGACCAACAGCGGCGGGATGTGCCCTTGTGTTGACGCGTGGATTTCTTCACAGGTTTCCTCATCCGTTCCTAGCGCGGCTGCGGTTTCTTCACGTCTCCCAGCAGCGCGTTTACATGCTGATCATGAGCCTGGCACCTGCCTCGAAGCCGTCATTGCTCATTTTCACAGAAATTCGCTCGTCCAAGCTGAGCCTGACGAGGTCGGGGGTTCTTCTACAGCGCGCGCCGTTTGTTGCTGGTCCACGTCGTCCGCCGTGTTTCCAGTTTTTCAGTTTTTCAAGATTTCTTTATTGATGCACACAAGAGCTGGGGCGCAGGCCAGAGGTGCGGGGGTTTGAGAACTCCCCAGAGCCAGAGCGGGGAGCAGAACAGGCAGACTGAGTGAAACACACTGCTGAGGGGAGCAGCGGGGAGACGGGAGAGGTCCGCCGCACCATGTGGGACCCTCGCCGGCCGGCCAGGATTGAACCCGCGCTGCAGAGGCTGCGAACAGCTTCCCAGAGCGGCGCTCAACCCGCTGCACCACCAGGGAGGCCCTTTCCATTTTCATTTTTATTTTTTTTATTTTTTTTAAAGATTTATTTTTATTTATTTGTTTGTTTGTTTGTTTGTTTGTTTGTTTATACAAGCACTGGGCACAGTCAGAAGCGCAGGAGGGTGAGAGAATTCACCAGAGCCAGAGCGGGGAGCAGAGCAGGCAGAAGGACCGAAGGACACTGCTGAGGGGAGCAGCGGGCGGCAGGAGAGGTCTGCGCGCCATGCGGGACCCTCCTCCGGTGGCCGGGGAGCAGCCGGGGATCGAACCGGCTCTGCAGAGGCTGCGGGCAGCTTCGCCACCCAGCGCTCACCCGCTGCGCCACCGGGGAGGCCCTTTCAATTTTTAAACAGACTTTAATGGAGAGACAAATATTAACGTGGTAATGGAGGTAATTTTCCCACAAGACCAGTCACGTGTCCTGAGTCTGGTGACTCTGGGGTTGCTCCCCACAGACCCCCTCGCTCACCGGCAGGGGGAGGGGCGTCATAGCTGCCCAGCCTCAGAGCCACGTGGCCCTGTCCCAGGCCTGCCCCAATCCCCGTCCCGGTGCCGGCGGCCGGGCCTCCCCTGAGGCCTCCGAGGCTGCTCACCGGCGGCGTGACTGCCTTTGGGGTCCTCTCCCGGGCGCGGGGAGCCCCTGCCCAAGTCTGTGAGGCCCCGGCCCCTTGCCCCGGAGACGCTTGCTGCCCGGCGGGGCCAAGACTCTCCCTCCTCCCCGCGGCAGGCGCACTCACATGTACGTGTGCACACGCAGCTCACACGTGCAAACACGCCCACGCGCACCCACAGGCGCACACACAAACACCCCGGCGGGAGCTCGGGCCCCAGGGAGGCTCTGCATGGGGGCCTGCAGGCTGCCCTGTGGGGGGGCCCAAGCAGGGGGCACCCACATTCGCTGAACTGGGCCAGGCCATGAGGGCAAATTCCTGTGGGCAGAGCCCAGTGGCCAGGCCATGGGGCCCTCTGCCCCCGAAGCGCCCCCGGACCCCGGCCCGCAAGCACACCAGCCAGCAGTCTCTGCACACGTTTATTTTCAGAAAGCAAGGAAATGAACAGTTTCAGAAATAAATATTGGCGGCGAGAAGCGGCTGCGGCCTGCTCAGGCCTGGCCGGGCCCCTGGCACCGCGGCGCGTGCGGCGGGCCGGCAGGGGCGCGCAGGACGAGTCCTGGCACTGGCAGCTCTCGATGTGGGTGAAGGTGTGGGCCAGCAGCCCGCCCGTGGGGCAGCGCAGCGTCACCTCCCGCTGGCGGGTGCGCTCTTCCTTGCAGCACGAGCAGCGGCGGTCCAGAGCCTGCGCCTCGGCCGAGTACCTGCCGACGGGCACCGGGGGTGAGGGCATGCGGGCGGCCAACGGGGGGCGGGGGGGCGGAGGAGCCGGGGGCGGTGAGGGCGCCTGTGGGTCGCCCAGGCGGGGAGGGAGGGGGTGCGGGGGGCCTCACATGGCGAAGGTGCCGCAGGACCCGGCGCAGTAGTTGGTGGTGACGTTGGCGACGCAGCCGGCGTGGGAGATCTCCTTGGTGACGGGGATGGTGGAGCAGGGGACCCGGGTCTCGTTGCGAGAGGTGCCTGGGGAGGGGCGAGGCTCGAGGACCCTCCACGTGCGGGGCCCCAAGTGGCACCCAGCCGTCGGCTCCCTCCCGCCTCTCCCGCAAGGGGGCGCGCCCCCAGGGGGCCAGGGGCGGCCCGGGACACCCCCCAGGACACCACCCCCTGAGCTGTACTCACAGGTCTTGCAGCAGCCATTGGGCGCGAGGGTAATCGTGCCCTGCGGGGAAGGGGAGTCAGCAGGAGCCCGCCCCGCACCCGCCCGGGCCCCCCAGCCTGCACCCTGGGCGCTCACCGGGACGCAGTCGCTGGGGTCAAAGCTGGGACAGGTGATGTTGGAGACGGACGAGATGAGCTGGTTGTGGATCTTCACGCAGCTGAAGAAGGTGCAGTTGCTCCCCGGGTCGCTCTTCACTTCCCGGGCTGCGGGGGGGCAGCGGGTGAGCCGGTGCGCGCAGCCCCTCCGCCAGGGCCAGGACGCAGGGCCCCGGCGCCTCACACCCTGACCCCAGCACGCTCGGCCCTACTGGGGAGGCGGGATCCCGGGGAGGCGGTCACCGAGGGGTCTGAGGCGGGCCCTGGGGGGCGGTGGAGGGACGGCCGCGAAGGGGCCCCCAGCCTTGCAGGGAGGAGCCCGGGAGCCCTGGGGTGGGCACGGACATCCCGCCGTGCCTCGGGGCCCAGGCGGCCCCCAGGGTCGCTCCCTGGCCCAGCGCACCTTGAGGACGAGGTACTGGCCCCCCGGCCGGTGGATGACGCAGCGTGTCTGCTGGCACTTGCCGCAGCACTCCCCGGGGACAGCCACCAGCTCGAAGCCCTGCAGGCGGGGGAGGCGGTCAGCGGGGTGCCGGGGTCCAGGGGGGAGGCTGGGGGCAGGGGGAGGCAGGGGGTGGGGGGCAGGGGGAGGTGGGGGGGCAGGGGGGTGGGGGGTTGGGGCTTGGGGGGAGGGGAGGGGGGAGGCCGGGTGTGTGTGTGTCTGGGGTGGGGGCCGGGCAGGTGGGGGGCTGGGGCGGCGCTCACGGGGCTGCAGGTGGCGGTGCAGGGCACGCGGCTGCAGGCGACGACGTGGAGCTGGGTGGTGCTGTTGCGCTGGCTGGTGCACTGGCAGCTCATGCACTTGGAGGAGTAGACTGGGGAGCCGGGCTGCAGGGGCGCCGTGTGAGCCGGCGGTGCAGAGCCCCCCACCCCTCCAGCCCCCGCCCCTTGCGGACCCCGCCCCCGCCGCCCGCCCCGCCGGCCCCGCACCTGGTACTCGGCGCTGTCCACGACGCACACGCCCTTGGGCACTGGGGGGAAGGAGGGCGCGGTCAGACCCGCCCGGCGCCCGTGCAGGCCGGGGTGGGGGGGCCGGGGCGCCCCTCTCGCGCGGACAGCCGGGCGCACTCACCGCAGGAGTGGACCGGGCAGCACCTCCCGGCACCATCTCGCTCTTGGCCTCGAAGCCCAGCGGGCAGGAGTGCGGCTGCTCCCGGCACAGGCTGACGTTGCACTCTGGGGCGCAGGGGAAGGCGAGGTGACTCGGGGCGGGCGGAGGGCGCCCCACCCGGGTCCCCGGAGGCCAACCGGGAGGCAGGCTGGGGGCGGGCGCCCCGGCTTACTGCAGGTGGTGACGTTGCAGCAGGTGTCCGCGGGGTCCACCTCGGTGGCCGGGTAGGTGCCGTCCTCGGCGCAGGTGGGCGCGGACCGCCCGCGGCACGTCTTGGGGTGGCACATGATGCCGCTGCCGCCCTCCAGGCACACGCACTCCTTGCAGTCGAACTCGAAGTGCTCCCCAAACTGCAGAGGCGCGGGGTGAGCAGGGGGCGCCCCGGAGCCCCAACCCCAGCAGCCCCCCCCTCCCAGCCTCTGGGGTTGCGCCAGCCCTGCCCGCCCAGAACCCCGGCTCCGGGGACGACCCACCTCTCTGGGCACGTTGTCGGGCCCCACGCAGCCTGGGGGGAGAAGGAGAGTGTCAGCCGGCGGGGGGGGGGGGCGGAGGTCCGCGGGGGGGGCCGGGGGTTCCCGGGGGCGCCTACCGCAGGCCTCCACACACACGTCGAAGCCGGGCGCGTAGCTCGTCGTGCCCTCGGGGCAGAAGCAGCCCTCCACCGCGCTGCCGTTCTGCGGCGGGGGGCTGCGGGGGCGGGGGGGGCGGTGAGACGCTGCTGCGGGAGGGGGGCCGCCCCCCGCCCGCGCCCCGGCCCCGCCCCGCCCCGGCCTACCTGGTCTTGCAGGTGGGCTCCTCCGCGGGGCCGCAGGCCCGGTACTCGCGGTGCGACGGGCAGGTCACGGCTGCGGAGGGGCCGGGGCGTCAGGAGGGGGCCCCGCCCCCCGCGCCCCGCGCCCCCGCGCCCCCGCGCCCCCGCGCCCCCGCGCCCCCACGCCCCCCTGCCGCGCTCACCGCAGGCGCCCCCGGTGAGGTTCCGCCAGTCGACGCAGACGCCCTGCTGCGCGCACAGCGCCGCGTAGGTCTGCAGGCTGGCGCACTCCAGGCCCGCGCCCGGCACGAAGCAGCTGTCGAACACGCAGGCCTCGTGGTAGTGCCGGGGCGGCGCCGCGGCGTGGCAGGCGGCGAACGGGCTGCGGGGCGGCGGGTTAGCGGGCGCCCTCCCCGGGCCCCCCACCCGCCGGAGGGCCGCGCCCCCAGCGCGCACCCGTGGGGGCCCCCGGCCCCCCAGGCGGAGACCGGACCGCACAGCCCGCCGCCCCGCGGGAGCGCACCCCCGTGGGAGCCCCAGCCGCCTCCCGCCACCCCCAGCCGCGCCCCGCCAGCCCTCGGGGCTCGCGGAGGCCGGACCTGCCCCCCACCCAGGCCGAGGGCCCGGGGTCACCTCTGCAGGATGAGCTCGCACAGAGGGGACCCGCAGCTCTGGCCGGGGGGGCTGCTGCCCCCGGGCGTGGTGGTGGCCGGGCGCCTGGTGGTGGAGCCCGCCTGCGGGCAGTGCGGCTTGGAGGGGTCGTTCACCACCCACTGGTCGGCGGCCACCTCGCAGTCGGCAGCCAGCTCCCCGCTGGGCAGCATGCAGTCGTCGGCCGTGCTGTTGCTGCAGGTGCCTGGGGAGGAGGCGCGTTGCCGCCAGGCCGCCCCGCCTGCCCAGGCCCCCACCGCCCCGCCCGCCCCCAGGCCCCTCAAGGCAGCAGCAGGGGGAGGGGGCGGCAGGGGGCCGGCCGCGAGCCGCGGGAGCACTCACCGCACTGGCCCTTGGTGTTGTGGCCGAAGAGGCTGAAGGGCAGCCGGACGGAGAAGGCCAGGCCGTTGTAGTTGATGACAGCACCCAGCTCGGGGATGCTCACCACGTAGTTGATGCCCGACGCAGACACCTCCAGCCCGTACTTCCTGTAGGGCAGCGCCACCGCCTGCCCGTTGACCTGCACCTGCAGCCCCAAGCCAGTCAGCTGGACGCGGGAGACCGGCCCCGCCCCTGCCCCAAAGGCGCCCCAGGCGCCCGCCCGGCCGCCAGGAGAGCTGGCCTTGGCCTTGGAGAGCCGCGCCCGCCGGCGGCGGCAGAGCCGGGTACCTGGCGGCCTCCACCCGCCCCTCCCCGCTGCCCCCCACTGCTCTGGACGTGCCTTGGAGCCCGGCAGGCCCGCCCCGGCCCGGCCGGCCTGTCTCGGGGCCGGGCTTCTGCGCCGGGTCAGCGGCCCAAGGGCCCGGCCGCCTGCAGGAAGCTGGGCCCGCGCCTACCTGCACCCGCAGGGGCTGCATCTGCACGGTCTTGAGCAGCACCTCCTGGGTCTCGTGGCGCACGATGATGGTGCGCGGGCAGGACACCTGGTCACTGGGGTCGCAGTGGTAGTTGTCGATGTACACCCCGAAGTTGTCCACCTTGGGGGTGATCTCCTCCACCAGCACATAGGTGCAGTTGCCCTGGTAGCTGTAGTAGAGCCCGTCGAAGGTGACGAAGTGGGGGTCACCCCAGCCTGAGCAGTAGCCTGTGGGGGGAGCGGGCTGAGCTGGCGCCCAGGGCCAAGGGCCAGGCGAGAAGGGCCAGCAGGGCCGAGGGGACAAAACGTGGGCTCCGGGCTCCAGGCCCAGGGGCGTGCAAGCGGGTCTGCGTCCACTGGCCGCGTAACCCCGGGGCCCCACCTCCTGGCTTCAGACCCCAGCTCTGCTCCCGGAGCCTGGAGGCCGCCCACCCCACTCCCTGCCGGGCTGGGAGGACGGAGGGGCGCCACAGGCCCAGCGGGGAGGGGGTGCGGGAGGGGCGATGGGGGGCTTACAGTCGCACTCCCAGTGCCAGCAGCAGCCGTCGGGGTCCATGACGCGCACGGGGGCCAGGTTGTTGGAGCAGGTGGGCATGGGCGGGGGCTCGCACTCCACCTCCACCAGCTCCACCGTGTTCCCGTGCTTGCACACGGCCTGCGTGCAGTTGCACAGCCACCACGTCTCGTTCTCCTGCGGAGGGCCGGGGTTCAGGGCGCCGCGGGGGCACCTGGAGCCCTTGGGGGAGCCGGCAGGCGGCAGCCCCGTCTGGCAGGGACGCCAGGGCCTCGCCCACCCGCGACCCGGTGGTGGGAAGGGGCCGGACCAGCGGAGAGGGGCCCGAGGCCTGGGACGCCCCCGGAGGGGCCGCCCGGGCGACAGCCACCCCCGCCCCTGACCTGTCTGGGAGGATCGAAGTCGGGGCAGCCGGGGGGCGCCGTGCCGGGCGGCTTCGGGGGCGTGGGCGGGCTGGGCGAGGACGCGGGAGTGGGCGTCGGGCCGGGCGTCGGGGTCGGCGTGGACGGGCACGACCAGTTGAAGATCTGGATGTCGCAGTCCAGCGAGCAGTTCACGTAGTAGCAGGTGTTGCCGTGCGTGCCGTTGTACACCAGCTCACCTGCGGGGGCCGCCGTCAGGGCCCGCCCCCCGCCCCGCCCGGCCCGGCCCGGCCGGCCCGCCCCGCCCGCCGCGGTACCCGGCGCGTAGTAGGTGCCGTTGACCTCGCAGCAATATATCTGGGTGGCGGTGGAGGGCCCGGTGCCGGTGCTCATGCTGATGCTGGGGGGGGGCACGGGGGTGGGGGTGAGCGTGGGCGCGGGCGCGCTGGAGGCCGCGGTGCTGGAGGCCGCGGTGCTGGAGGCCGGCGCGGTCGTCGAGGGGCGCCCTGGGGTGGGGGCCCCGGTGGTGCTCGTGCGCACCGCGGTGGGCGTGGGTGTCGACGAGGCGGGCCCCGACGTCGGCGGGCCTGGAAGGAAAGGGGCGCACTGAGGGCTGGCGGCAGCCGGGGGGTGCCGGCCCTGGGGCCCGGCGGTGGCACAGAAGGGCCTCGTGCCCACCAGGCTGGGGGCAGAGCCAGCAGGGCTGCAGTCTGCCCGGGGTGCTGGGACCGCGGCGTGAGGTCCGCCCAGAGCCCCAGAGCTCGCGGCCTGGAGGACGGGCACCCCGGACGAGGGCCCATCTGCGGGGTCTGGCCAGCGGGTTCCAGGGCAAGAGCGGGGAGGGCGGTGTGGGGGAGGAGGGGTACCCACGGCCCGCGGGCCCCGGCCGCCCACAAGAGCCCTGGGCGGGGCGGGCACAGCTCTGGAGGGGACGGGGCGGCCGGGCTGGCCGGCGAGCAGGCAGCGGCCAGCAGCGGGAGGCAGATCCGGGGCCCTCGCCAGGCAGAGCAGGGGCACCGGCCGGATGGGAGGGGCTCGCGGGGGGCATACCTGGAGGGGTGCTGCCAGGGGTGGGCGGCGGGGGCGTGGAGCCCCGTGTTGTCACTGGCGGGGTGCTGGGCGTCTCCTCGCCGGCTGGTGTGGTGGTGGCCCTGGTGGAGGAGGGCGAGGGGGATGGAGAGGTCGGCGGGGAGGACCCCGGCGGGGAGCCGGGCACCGTGCCCGTGGGGGTGGCACTCTCCGGGCGGGTCGTGGTGGTGATGGTGGGGGTCGGGCTGGCTGTCTCTGTGGTGGTGGTGGTGCTGCTGCTGGGGGGCGACGGTGGGGTCTCCCTGGTGGTGGATGATGGAGTCGGGGTCTCGGTGGAGGTGGTGGGGGTGGGGCTGGGGGTCTGGGTGGATGTGGTGGTGGAGTAGGTGCTGGGGGTTGGCGTGGGGGTCTCAGTGGTGGTCCCTGTGGATGTGGATGAGGCCGTGGGCGTCTCCGTGACGGTGGTGCTGGTGGTTGGGGTCCCTGGGGTGGTGGAAGTTGGCATTGGGGTCTCAGTGGTCGTCCCTGTGGAGGTGGATGAGGGCGTTGGTGTCCCCGTGATGGTGGTTGGGGTCCCTGAGGTGGTGGATGATGGAATTGGGGTCTCTGGTGACGTGGTGGATGGAGAGGTGGTGGTGGGGGTGGCTGTTGAGGTGCTGGGGGTTGACGTGCCAGTGATGGGGGAGGTTGGGGTTGTGGTCTCTGTGGTGCTGGTGCTGGTGGATGGGGTGGTGGATGATGGAGTTGGGGTGCCTGAGGTGGTGGATGATGGAGTTGAGGTCTCCAGTGACGTGGTGGTTGGAGAGGTGGTGGTTGAGGTGCTGGAGGTTGACGTCCCTATGATGGTGGATGTTGAGGTTGTGGTCTCTGTGCTGGTGGCACTGGTGGTTGGAGACCCAGCGGTGGTGGATGATGGAGTCGGGGCCTCAGTGGAGGTGGTGGGGGTGGGGCTGGGGGTCTGGGTGGATGTGGTGGTGGTGTAGGTGCTGAGAGTTGGCGTTGGGGTCTCAGTGGTGGTCCCTGTGGAGGTGGACGGAGTTGATGTCTCCGTGATGGTGGTGCTGGTGGTCGGGGTCCCTGAGGTGGTGGATGACGGAGTTGGGGTCTCTGGTGACGTGGTAGATGGAGAGGTGGTGGTGGTGGTGGCTGTTGAGGTGCTGGGGGTTGACGTGCCAATGATGGGGGAGGTTGGGGTTGTGGTCTCTGTGGTGGTGGTGCTGGTAGATGGGGTGGTGGATGATGGAGTCGGGGTCGCAGTGATGGTGGTGCTGGTGGTTGGGGTCCCTGTGGTGGTGGATGATGGAGTTGAGGTCTCCGGTGAGGTGGTGGTTGGAGAGGTGGTGGTGGTGGTGGTTGAGGTGATGGGGGTTGACGTCCCTGTGATGGGGGAGGTTGGTGTTGTGGTCTTCATGATGGTGGTGCTGGTGGTTGGAGTTCCAGGGGTGGTGGATGATGGAGTTGGGGTCTCAGTGGAGGTGGTGGGGGTGGGGCCAGGGGTCTGGGTTGATGTGGTGGTGGTGTAGGTGCTGGGGGTTGGGGTCCCTATAGTGGTGGATGATGGAGTTTGGGTCTCCGGTGATGTGGTGGTTGGTGATGTCGTAGAGGTGGTGGTTGGAGAGGTGGTGGTAGTGGCTGTTGAGGTGATGGGGGTTGATGTCCCAGTGATGGGGGAGGTTGGGGTTGTCTCTGCTGAGGTGGTGGTTCTGACAGTGGAGGCCGAGGTTGGGGTCTCCTTTGTTGGGGTGGTAGGTGTGGTAGTTGGTGTCGAGGTGGTACTGGAAGTCAGACTTGTGGTCTCGCTGGTGGTGGTGCTGGTAGTTGGGGTGCCAGGGGTGGTGGATGATGGAGTTGGGGTCTCTGAGGAGGTGATGGTGGGGGTTGTGCTGTGTGGCGGGGTTGGCGTCCTAGTGGTGGTGGTGGTGCTCGAGGTTGTAGACTCCGCACTGGTCCCTGTAGTGGTGGATGATGGAGTTGGGGTCTCAGTGGAGGTGGTGGGAGTGGAGGTGGGTGTCTGGGTGGATGTGGTGGTGGTGTAGGTGCTGGGGTTGGCGTTGGAGTCTCAGTGGTGGTCCCTACGGAGGTGGGAGTTGACATCTCAGTGATGGTGGTGCTGGTGGTTGGGGTCCCTGTGGTGGTGGATGATGAAGTTGAGGTCTCCGGTGAGGTGGTGGTTGGAGAGGTGGTTGTGGTGGCTGTTGAGGTGCTAGGGGTTGATGTCCCAGTCATGGGGGAGGTTGGGGTTGTGGTCTTCGTGATGGTGGTGCTGGTGGTTGGGGTCCCTGTGGTGGTGGCTGATGGAGTTGAGGTCTCCGGTGAGGTGGTGGTTGGAGAGGTGGTTGTGGTGGCTGTTGAGGTGCTAGGGGTTGATGTCCCAGTCATGGGGGAGGTTGGGGTTGTGGTCTTCGTGATGGTGGTGCTGGTGGTTGGGGTGCCTGTGGTGGTGGATGATGGAGTTGAGGTCTCCGGTGAGGTGGTGGTTGGAGAGGTGGTGGTGGTGGCTGTTGAGGTGCTAGGGGTTGATGTCCCAGTCATGGGGGAGGTTGGGGTTGTGGTCTTCGTGATGGTGGTGCTGGTGGTTGGGGTCCCTGTGGTGGTGGATGATGGAGTTGGGGTCTCAGTGGAGGTGGTGGGGGTGGGGCTGGGGGTCTGGGTGGATGTGGTGGTGGTGTAGGTGCTAGGGGTTGGCGTGGGGGTCTCAGTGGTGGTCCCTGTGGAGGTGGATGAGGGAGTTGGCCTCTCAGTGGTGGTGGTTCTGGTGGTTGGGGTGCCCGAGGTGGTGGATGATGGAGTTGAGGTCTCCGGTGAGGTGGTGGTTGGAGAGGTGGTGGTGGTGGTGGTGGTGGTTGAGGTGATGGGGGTTGACGTCCCTGTGATGGGGGAGGTTGGTGTTGTGGTCTTCGTGATGGTGGTGCTGGTGGTTGGGGTGCCTGGGGTGGTGGATGATGGAGTTGGGGTCTCAGTGGAGGAGGTGGGGGTGGGGCTGGGGGTCTGGGTGGATGTGGTGGTGGTGTAGGTGCTGGACGTTGGCGTGGGGGTCTCAGTGGTGGTCCCTGTGGAGGTGGATGAGGGAGTTGGCGTCTCAGTGATGGTGGTGCTGGTGGTTGGGGTCCCTGTGGTGGTGGATGATGGAGTTGGTGTCTTTGGTGATGTGGTGGTTGGGGAGGTGGTGGGGGTGGTGGTTGGTGATGTTGTAGAGACAGTGGTTGGAGAGGTGGTGGTGGTGGCTGTTGAGGTGCTGGGGGTTGATGTCCCAGTCATGGGGGAGGTTGGGGTTGTGGTCTTCGTGATGGTGGTGCTGGTGGTTGGGGTCCCTGTGGTGGTGGAAGTTGACGTTGGGGTCTCAATTGTCGTCCCTCTGGTGGTGGATGAGGGTGGTGGCGTCGCAGTGATGGTGGTGCTGGTGGTTGGGGTACCTGGGGTGGTGGATGATGGAGTGGTGGTCTCTGGTGATGTGGTGGTTGGAGAGGTGGTGGGGGTGGTGGTTGGTGATGTTGTAGAGGTAGTGGTTGGAGAGGTGGTGGGGGTGGCTGTTGAGGTGCTGGGAGTAGACGTCCCTATGATGGGGGACGTTGGGGTTGTGATCTCTGTGGTGGTGGTGGCACTGGTGGTTGGGGTGCCTGGGGTGGTGGATGATGGAGTCGGGGCCTCAGTGGAGGTGGTGGGGGTGGGGCTGGGGGTCTGGGTGGATGTGGTGGTGGTGTAGGTGCTGGGGTTGGCGTTGGAGTCTCAGTGGTGGTCCCTGTGGTGGTGGATTCAGGCGTTGGCGTCTTCGTGATGGTGGTGCTGGTGGTTGGGGTCCCTGTGGATGTGGAAGTTGGTGTTGGGGTCTCAGTGGTGGTTCCTGTGGGGGTCGATGATGGGGTCTTCTGTGTTGTGGTGGTTGGAGAGGTGACGGCGGTGGTGGTTGGAGGTGGGATCTCAGTGGTGGTGGTGGTGGTGGCGGTGGTGGGTGTCGTGCTTGGGGTCTCTATGGGTAGACATCGATTGCAGCAGTAGACATTGATCTCATAGTTGAGGCAAAAGGGCATGTTGGCTACTCCCCCTGGCTTCTGCTCTTGGTTTTTGCACTCCAGGCCAATGGAGAGGTTACACGCCACCTTCTGTCCCAGGTCCTGGAGAGGAATGTCAGGAAACATGGCAGCTCTACAGGAAATGTTGACTGGAATGCTGCCAGCTTCACAGGCGTTGTCAATAGATTCTTTGTCACCTCCTCCTGGTTTGCCATAATTTGGTTTACCAGAATCCAGCCAGCCGGTCCACTTGCAGTCTTCCACACATGGAGTGGTCAGTGTGGAGATACCAGGGGTGGTGGCTGGTGAGGTGGTCAAAGTGGAGGTTGGTGAGGCAGTCGAGATGGTGGACGAGGTGGAGGTCGGTGAGGTGGAGGTAGGTGAGGTGGTGGTCTTTGAGGAGGTCGAGATCGTCGTTGGTGAGGCAGTTGAGGTGGAGGCTGGTGAGGTGGTCGAGGTGGAGGTCGGGGAGGTGGAGGTAGGTGAGGTGGTGGTCGGTGAGGTGGTGGTCTTTGAGGAGGTGAAAGTGGTCGTTGGTGAGGTGGAGGTTGTCGTTGGTGAGGCTGTTGAGGTGGAGATCAGTGAGGTGGAAGTCGGGGAGGTGGAAGTCGGGGAGGTGGAGGTAGGTGATGTGGTGGTTGGAGAGGTGGTGGGGGTGGTGGTTGGTGATGTTGTAGAGGTAGTGGTTGGAGAGGTGGTGGGGGTGGCTGTTGAGATGCTGGGAGTAGACGTCCCTATGATGGGGGACGTTGGGGTTGTGGTCTCTGTGGTGGTGGTGGCACTGGTGGTTGGGGTGCCTGGGGTGGTGGATGATGGAGTTGGGGTCTCAGTGGAGGAGGTGGGGGTGGGGCTGGGGGTCTGGGTGGATGTGGTGGTGGTGTAGGTGCTGGACGTTGGTGTTGGGGTCTCAGTGGTGGTCCCTGTGGAGGTGGATGATGGAGATGAGGATGTTGGCGTCTCAGTGATGGTGGTTCTGGTGGTTGGGGTTCCTGTGGTGGTGGATGACGGAGTTGGGGTCTCTGGTGATGTGGTGGTTGGAGAGGTGGTGGGGGTGGTGGTTGGTGATGTTGTAGAGGTGGTTGTTGGAGAGGTGGTGGTGGTGGCTGTTGAGGTGCTGGGGGTTGATGTCCCAGTGATGGGGGAGGTTGGGGTTGTCTCTGCTGAGGTGGTGGTTCTGACAGTGGAGGCCGAGGTTGGGGTCTCCTTTGTTGGGGTGGTAGGCGTGGTAGTTGGTGTCGAGGTGGTACTGGAAGTCAGACTTGTGGTCTCGCTGGTGGTGGTGCTGGTAGTTGGGGTGCCAGGGGTGGTGGATGATGGAGTTGGGGTCTCTGAGGAGGTGATGGTGGGGGTTGTGCTGTGTGGCGGGGTTGGCGTCCTAGTGGTGGTGGTGGTGCTCGAGGTTGTAGACTCTGCACTGGTCCCTGTAGTGGTGGATGATGGAGTTGGGGTCTCAGTGGAGGTGGTGGGAGTGGAGGTGGGTGTCTGGGTGGATGTGGTGGTGGTGTAGGTGCTGGGGGTTGGTGTTGGAGTCTCAGTGGTGGTCCCTACGGAGGTGGGAGTTGACATCTCAGTGATGGTGGTGCTGGTGGTTGGGGTCCCTGTGGTGGTGGATGATGAAGTTGAGGTCTCCGGTGAGGTGGTGGTTGGAGAGGTGGTTGTGGTGGCTGTTGAGGTGCTAGGGGTTGATGTCCCAGTCATGGGGGAGGTTGGGGTTGTGGTCTTCGTGATGGTGGTGCTGGTGGTTGGGGTCCCTGTGGTGGTGGATGATGGAGTTGAGGTCTCCGGTGAGGTGGTGGTTGGAGAGGTGGTTGTGGTGGCTGTTGAGGTGCTAGGGGTTGATGTCCCAGTCATGGGGGAGGTTGGGGTTGTGGTCTTCGTGATGGTGGTGCTGGTGGTTGGGGTCCCTGTGGTGGTGGATGATGGAGTTGGGGTCTCAGTGGAGGTGGTGGGGGTGGGGCTGGGGGTCTGGGTGGATGTGGTGGTGGTGTAGGTGCTAGGGGTTGGCGTGGGGGTCTCAGTGGTGGTCCCTGTGGAGGTGGATGAGGGAGTTGGCCTCTCAGTGGTGGTGGTTCTGGTGGTTGGGGTGCCCGAGGTGGTGGATGATGGAGTTGAGGTCTCCGGTGAGGTGGTGGTTGGAGAGGTGGTGGTGGTGGTGGTGGTGGTTGAGGTGATGGGGGTTGACGTCCCTGTGATGGGGGAGGTTGGTGTTGTGGTCTTCGTGATGGTGGTGCTGGTGGTTGGGGTGCCTGGGGTGGTGGATGATGGAGTTGGGGTCTCAGTGGAGGAGGTGGGGGTGGGGCTGGGGGTCTGGGTGGATGTGGTGGTGGTGTAGGTGCTGGACGTTGGCGTGGGGGTCTCAGTGGTGGTCCCTGTGGAGGTGGATGAGGGAGTTGGCGTCTCAGTGATGGTTGGGCTGGTGGTTGGGGTCCCTGTGGTGGTGGATGATGGAGTTGGTGTCTTTGGTGATGTGGTGGTTGGGGAGGTGGTGGGGGTGGTGGTTGGTGATGTTGTAGAGACAGTGGTTGGAGAGGTGGTGGTGGTGGCTGTTGAGGTGCTGGGGGTTGATGTCCCAGTCATGGGGGAGGTTGGGGTTGTGGTCTTCGTGATGGTGGTGCTGGTGGTTGGGGTCCCTGTGGTGGTGGAAGTTGACGTTGGGGTCTCAATTGTCGTCCCTCTGGTGGTGGATGAGGGTGGTGGCGTCGCAGTGATGGTGGTGCTGGTGGTTGGGGTACCTGGGGTGGTGGATGATGGAGTGGTGGTCTCTGGTGATGTGGTGGTTGGAGAGGTGGTGGGGGTGGTGGTTGGTGATGTTGTAGAGGTAGTGGTTGGAGAGGTGGTGGGGGTGGCTGTTGAGGTGCTGGGAGTAGACGTCCCTATGATGGGGGACGTTGGGGTTGTGATCTCTGTGGTGGTGGTGGCACTGGTGGTTGGGGTGCCTGGGGTGGTGGATGATGGAGTCGGGGCCTCAGTGGAGGTGGTGGGGGTGGGGCTGGGGGTCTGGGTGGATGTGGTGGTGGTGTAGGTGCTGGGGGTTGGCGTTGGAGTCTCAGTGGTGGTCCCTGTGGTGGTGGATTCAGGCGTTGGCGTCTTCGTGATGGTGGTGCTGGTGGTTGGGGTCCCTGTGGATGTGGAAGTTGGTGTTGGGGTCTCAGTGGTGGTTCCTGTGGGGGTCGATGATGGGGTCTTCTGTGTTGTGGTGGTTGGAGAGGTGACGGCGGTGGTGGTTGGAGGTGGGATCTCAGTGGTGGTGGTGGTGGTGGCGGTGGTGGGTGTCGTGCTTGGGGTCTCTATGGGTAGACATCGATTGCAGCAGTAGACATTGATCTCATAGTTGAGGCAAAAGGGCATGTTGGCTACTCCCCCTGGCTTCTGCTCTTGGTTTTTGCACTCCAGGCCAATGGAGAGGTTACACGCCAGCTTCTGTCCCAGGTCCTGGAGAGGAATGTCAGGAAACATGGCAGCTCTACAGGAAATGTTGACTGGAATGCTGCCAGCTTCACAGGCGTTGTCAATAGATTCTTTGTCACCTCCTCCTGGTTTGCCATAATTTGGTTTACCAGAATCCAGCCAGCCGGTCCACTTGCAGTCTTCCACACATGGAGTGGTCAGTGTGGAGATACCAGGGGTGGTGGCTGATGAGGTGGTAGTGGTGGCTGGTGAGGTGGTCAAAGTGGAGGTTGGTGAGGCAGTCGAGATGGTGGACGAGGTGGAGGTCGGTGAGGTGGAGGTAGGTGAGGTGGTGGTCTTTGAGGAGGTCGAGATCGTCGTTGGTGAGGCAGTTGAGGTGGAGGCTGGTGAGGTGGTCGAGGTGGAGGTCGGGGAGGTAGAAGTCGGTGAGGTGGTGGTCTTTGAGGAGGTGAAAGTGGTTGTTGGTGAGGTGGAGGTCGTCGTTGGTGAGGTGACTGAGGTGGAGGTCAGTGAGGTGGAGGTCGGGGAGGTGGAGATTGGGGAGGTGGAGGTAGGTGAGGTGGTTGAGGTGGAGGTAGGTGAGGTGGAGGTCGGCGAGGTTGTGGTCTTTGAGGAGGTCGAGATGGTCGTTGGTGAGGTGGTTGAGGTGGAGATCTGGGAGGTGGAGGTCGGGGAGGTGGAGGTCGGAGAGGTGGGCGTCGGAGAGGTGGACGTCGGAGAGGTGGTCGAGGTGGAGGTCGGGGAGGTAGAGGTAGGTGAGGTGGTGGTCGGTGAGGTGGTGGTCTTTGAGGAGGTGAAAGTGGTCGTTGGTGAGGTGGAGGTCGTCGTTGGTGAGGTGACTGAGGTGGAGGTCGGGGAGGTGGTGTAGCTGGTGGTGGGCGGCGTGGGGCACTGATCCATCGGCAGACAGCAGTTGACTCGTATCTCGTAGTCATAACAAAGCCCGAACAGTCCGTTCGCAAACTGGGCTTCGTTGTTGCAGATGAACCCCACGCTGACGTCACACTGGGCCACCTGGCCGAGCTCCTCCCAGCTGAGGTGCGGCTCCGTGGCCGACCTGCACTCGATGTCCTCCGGGGCCTGGCAGACGCTGGCAAACGTCTCCCGGTCGCCACCGTCGTTGCCGACCGTCGGGCGGTCGTCGTTGATCCAGTCGGACCAGAAGCAGCACAGCTCTGGGGACGGGAGGGCGGCGCGTCAGCTCTGCCCGAGGCCGCCGCCGCCCAGAGGTGTCCGCCCCAAGCGCCCTGGCCCGCACGCTGCCAGGCCAGGGCAGGTCCGCGAGCGCTCACCTGGGCCGTGGCTGGTGGGGGTGGCGCTGGAGGTGGCGCTGGAGGTGGCGCTGGAGGTGGCGCTGGGGGTGGGGGTGGGGGTGGGCGTCGAGCTGGACGGCGGCGACGGGGTGGACGTACAGACGTTGAAGTGCTGGTGCACCGTCCCGTTGGGGCCGCAGACCTCCCAGTAGCAGAAGGAGCCGTCCTGGGTGTAGTTGAGAATCTTGCCTGGGGGCAGGGAGGGCGACGGCGGGTTGAGGCGAGCCCACGCCCACGCCCACCCTCACGCTCCCCCTCACCCGTCCGGGCAAGGGGCGGCCCGCGTGCCCCCCCACCCGTGGGCGCAGCCAGTGCCCGAGGGCGCAGGCCGGCCAGCGCCCGCAGCCGCCCCGGGGAGCGCAGACGCGGCCCGGCTGCCTTTCCAGGGTCTGCCGCCCACCAGAGGCGTCCTGCGCCGGGAAGGGCCCCGGCGGCCGGGCCTGCTCACCGTCATCCGGCCGGCAGACGACCTTGGAGTCATTGGCGCAGAGGCTGCAAGGAAGGCAAGGCTGCAGCCAGGCCCCGCCCCCGGAGGCCCCGCCCCGCCAGAGGCCCCGCCCCCGCCGAGGCCCCGCCCCAGAGGTCCCGCCCAATCAGAGGCCCCGCCCCAGAGGTCCCTCCCAATCAGAGGCCCCGCCCCAGAGTCCCCGCCCAATCAGAGGCCCCGCCCCCGGAGGCCCCGCCTTCCAGAGGCCCCGCCCGCGAGCCCCGTACCAGGCCTGGCAGACGTGCGCGGGGGGCACGGCCGCCCCCGGCGGGTAGTGGGTGTCCTCCACGTAGCAGCCGCACTGGTCCGCGGGGACGCACTTCTTCTGGTCCTCGTCGTAGATGGGCTTGCCCTTGGGGCACCGGGGGTAGCACCCTGGCGGCACAGGGCACAAGCCTGGACCCCCACGGAAGACCCCGCAGCACCAGGCCCTCCCCGCCGGCCCAGCCGCCGCGCCCGCCCCGCCCCGCCGCGGGGACACTCCCGGGAGAGCCGGGCCCGAGGGGCAGGGGCCGCCACCCCTGAGGCACAGCCGGGCCGCCCTCCGGGGGCTCTGGGCAGAGGCGCCCCCGCCCTCGGCACCTCCCGCCCCCCTCGCTGGGTGGGGCCCGCGGCTCGGCGAGTGAGGTCATTCTGCAGCAAGGTGAGCCTGCACCTGGCGCTCGGGGTCCCCCACAGGCCCCCCGCTCACCCTCCAGGTAGGACACGGAGATGTTGGAGTGGAGGCCGTTGACGGAGCGGCAGGTCTCGAAGCTGCGGTTCCCGCAGGGCTCGTAGTGCCACTCGCACTCGTCGGGGGGGTTGTAGTAGTCGCAGAACACGGCTGTGGGGGGAGGGGAGGGCCGTCAGGGGGCCGCCGGCCACCCCAGGCGCTGGGCCCCCCAGGGGCGGGGTGGCGGCCATGGCCTGGGGACGGAGCCGCCTGCGCCCACCCGCGGCCCCGGACGGGGGCACTCACGGCACAGGTCGGGGGTCCTCCAGAACACGCAGGCCCCCTCCTTGGTGCACTCCTGGGCGTAGGCGGCCACGGCCGAGCAGAAGCACTCGCAGTCGCCGCCCGAGTCGCAGGCGCAGGAGTCGCTCACGCAGGCCTCGAAGAAGGGCTTGGGGTCCACCTGGGGAGGAGCCACGGTGGGCCTGGGTCCCGCCACCCTCTGGGGCATCCCCGGGGCGCCCCCTGCTCCTGCCACAGGGTCAGGTCACAAGGCCATTGACAGCGGAGGCCAGAGCCCGCCGGGCAGGGTCTGCCCGCCCCCTGGAGGCCCCTGCCCTCGAGAGCAGAGCGCAGTCCCAAGCCTCGCGCCTCGCCCTGCCACCGCCTGGGAGGGAGCAGGGCCGCGGGTCCGGCCAGGGGTCTTAGAGGGGAGGCTGGCCACCCGGTCACGTGTCCAAAGGACATAGGACGGAGCTGAAACTTGACGACAGTGGCCTCGCAGTGATGCAGCAGGACGGCTGGCTCAGAGAGGCCGCCGGGCCCGCACCCACCTCGCCGGCCGCCCCGCCCCGATGCCCACCTTGCTGTGGCAGACTTGGAAGATGTCACTCTTGATGATGCTGCACTGCTTCTCGGCCCAGGCCCGGCGGTGCGGGTTCTTGGAGCAGGGATCGGGGGTGCTGCCCACGTCGGGGCAGGTGGGGGCCTCCTTCCAGCTGTTCCCGAAGTCCAGCTCGCTCTCCACCACCATGTGGTCTCGCGTGGTGAAGTCGTTGTTGGAGCGCTGGTCGAAGTTCCCACACAGGCCACACACGGAGCCCTGCGGAGACCAGCGCGTCAGGGAGGCCAGGCCGGGCCTGGGGCGGGGGCGCGGGGCGGGGTGGGGCGGGGCGGGCGCCGCGCACCTTGTAGGAAGGCGCCAGCTTGATGAAGATGGTGGTCCTCTTGTCCCAGATGACGATGACGCCCAGGCTGGCCTCCACCACCAGGTACTGGCCCACCTCCCGCGTGGTGTAGGTCACGTGGTGGCCCTGGTCGCGCTGAATCACCATGCGGTGTTTGTCCTCCAGCTTCAGCTCCGTCCTCTGCCAGAGGAGAGGCCCCGTCACCGGTCGGCTCCGAGGGTCCCTGAGGGCCCCGCGCCCGGGAGGGCCCGCTCACCCCCAGGAAGATCTTGATGGCCTTGGAGCAGGTGACGCCCGTGGTGCCGCAGGGCACGTTCTCGGTGACGATGCTGAAGGAGCCCCGCGAGGCGTTCTGGCCGCAGTAGTCCTGGGTGGGTCGTGAGCCCGGTCATCGGGCGCCCGGCAAGCGGGGCCCCTCCCCGGAGCGGGAGGAGGCCAGCGGCGCCTTCGGGCGCCACCCCCAGGCCGCGCTGGGCCTCCGCGCTGGGCGGAGGGGACGGGCAGGCCCCAGCCCCTGGACCCACCTGGGCCGCGACGTAGGAGCAGTGCCCGTCGAAGTCATAGTGCTTCCCGTCGAAGGTGACGTAGTGGCCGCTGCCGTAGACGGCGCAGGTGCCGTGGCACGCGAGCTGGGAGCACGCCCAGCGGCCCCGCCGGCAGGTGCTGGGGGCGGAGACGGGCGGTCAGGGCAGCCGCCCGCCCCGAGGCCGCGCCCACGCCCACGCCCGGCCGCGCGCCAGGCCTCACCAGGTGTTGCAGTCCACCTTGACCTCGTCCCCGGGGGCGAACAGCTCCTTGTTGTGCACGCACGGGCAGGCCTCCTCCCGCACGCAGCCCCCGCGGCCGTCGTCCAGCAGCCCGTCCGGGCACACGCAGCCGCTGACGCACTCCGTCTGGTACTGGGGCGCGCGGGGGGCGGCGTGAGACCCCGGGAGACCTGCCGCCCCGCCTTCTCGCCGGCGCCCCTCGTGCCGCGGCCCCCGCCCCTCCCCGAGGCCCCAGGTGAGGGCGGCGCGCCCCGGGCGCCCGCAGGCGGTGGACCCCCCCCTCCCGCCCAGCCCAGCCCAGCCCGCCCCGCACCTGGCTGGCGGCCAGCGTCTGGCAGCTGAGGGGGCGCGGGGTCCGCACGGCCAGCGCGGTCAGGTTGTTGCAATCCACGTGGACCTTCGGAGCGGCGCAGCCTGCGGGGGCGGGGCGCTCAGGGGGGCGGGGCGCGCGGGGGGCGGGGCGCTCGGGGGGGCGCGGCGCTGGGGTGCTGGGGGGGGCGCGGCGCTGGGGTGCTGGGGGGGGCGCGGCGCTGGGGGGCGCGGCGCTGGGGTGCTGGGGGGGGCGCGGCGCTGGGGGCGGGCGGGTCACTCACTCTGGCCGAGCAGCTTGACCTGCGTGCAGCGCAGCCTCCCGCTCCGGCACACGCTGCGGGGAGGGGGGGCGGGGTCAGCGCGGCCGGGGGTGCGCCCCCCCGCCCCCCTCGCCCCCCGCCCCCGCCGGCCCCGCGGCACCCACCAGCGCTGCTCCTGCCGCAGGACCACCTCGCCCGGCTCCAGGTAGAGGCCGCGGTGGTAGCAGGAGCACTTGGCCAGCGGCACGCAGCGGCCCTTCTCGTCCAGGAAGGTGCCGTCGGGGCAGCCGCAGCCGTCCACGGGCGCGAAGCCCCGCAGGCAGTGCGCGTCGGGCTCGGCCAGCGAGCGGCAGGTGCGCTGGCAGGCGGTCAGGTTGTACAGGAAGACCTGCGCGCCCGGGCAGGAGCCCACGTCCTGGTCTGGGGGGCGGGGCGGGCGGCGGTGAGGGGGGGCCGCGGCGCCCCCCGCCCCCCCCCCGCCCCCCGGCGGGACACTCACTGCAGACGCGCTCGCGCCAGCCCCACAGCATGACGCCCCGGGCGGCGCAGGCGCGCGCGTAGGAGGACAGCGCGGCGCACAGGCAGGCCTCGTCGCCCTGGCAGGTGCACGTGTCGTACTTGCAGCGCTGCGGGCACAGGCGCGTGAGCGGGCGCGGCCGGGGGCACCGGCTCTCGCGGGCACCGGCTCTCGGGGGCACCGCGCTGGCCACCCACCTTGTAGTACTCCGCGGGGTCCACGGCCGAGTGGCACCTGCCGAAGGGCGTCTCCGCCTTCCTGAGCAGGGAGCACCAGTGCTCCGCGTAGTTGGCTGGAGGGGCGAGGGCCTCAGCGGGGCGCCCCATCGCGGGAGCAGGGCCCCCCTGCGGCCCCCGCCCGGCCCCCCCCTCCAGGTCCGGGGGGCACTGGACCGGCCCCGCCCGCCCTCGCCTCTGGGGCCGCCCAGCAGAGGGGGCGCTGCGCCCCAGCCCGCACCCCCGCTCACCGCTCTCCACGTTGAGGGCGCAGGGGTCGTCCAGCCACTCGCGCTTGTCGTGGCAGCTGGCCTGCGCCTTCCAGGTGTTGGCGAAGCCGGCACCGGTGGCCTCCACCAGCCCGCCCGCCGTCCTGAAGTCGTCGCCCTCCAGCCCGTTGAAGTTCCCGCACAGGCCTGCGGGGAGCCAAGCGTTGGGCAGGGCCGGCCGGCTGGCGGGGCCCCGGGCGCTGGTCGGTCACTCACCCTGGACACGGCCCTGGGCGGCCTGGTCCATGGTCACAAAGAGCTGCATGACGGGCACCAGCTGGACCTGCAGCCGGAGGCCGAAGGCGGTGCTCACGATGATGTGGTAGGAGGAAGGTTGGAAGATGGAGAAGCTCGCTGCAAGACAGGGCCGCTGAGCACGGGGCACCCCCCCCACCCCTGGGCACCCCCCCCCCCCGGCGGCCGCGGGACTCACCGGTCACGTGGGGCAGGTTCACCTCCAGTTCATTGAGCAGCACGCTGCCGTCGGACTTGAAGGCCACCACCTGCAGGACAGGTCAGCGGACGCGGGGCTCAGGGGGCTGCAGGCAGGGCGGGCGCGGGGGGGCAGACCAGGGGCGGGGGGGCACCCACATTCTCCTTCCGGTCGGCCAGCAGCACCACCGTCTTCAGGCAGGTCCGCTTGTCCGTGGAGCCGCAGGGCGCCAGCTCCCCAGGAGGGCGTAGGAGTCGTTGTGCTCGCCCTGTGGAGAGCGGGAGGTCATGCTGTGCCCGGCCCCTGCCGCCGGGCGCACCCCCCCGCCCCCCGCTCGCCGCCGGGCCCCACCCTGGTCAGCAGGTAGTAGCAGTCCCCGTGGAAGGTGTACTTCTTCCCGTCGAAGGTGGTGATGTGGGAGCCGCCCTCCAGGGCGCAGGTCCCCGGGCACGGCAGGTCCTTGCACACCCAGCGGCCGGCTCGGCAGACGCTGTGCATGGGCAGGGGGAGGCTCAGCCGCTCGCCCCACCCGCCCCCAGACACCCCCACAGCCCCAGGCCGGCCCCCAGGCGCCCCACCGCCCCCGCCGACCTACCACTGCTCGCAGGCGGTGGTGACCTGCCGGCCGGGCGCGTACAGGTGTCCGTGCAGCTTGCAGTGACACTGGTCCGCGGGGACACAGCCGCTGCCCGCGATGTCATCATACACGGTGCCTGGCAGAGCGCAGGTGACGTCACCCGCGGGAAGGGCAGGGGCGCGCGGTGCCCCCGGTGTCAGCCCGGGACTCGCCTCCAGGCTCAGGGCCGGTCGGGCAGGAGGTGTGTCCAACAGGGGTGAGGCCCCCAGGCGTCCTCGCAGAGGCCCCTCTGGAGCCACCCCTGAGGGCTTGGCAGGCCGCCCTGCCACCTGGACCTGGCCCCCGATTCGGGGGGCACTGTCCCTCCCTTCCCGTGCCATTGCCGTCCCCCAGCCTCCTGGGGGGCACGCTTGGTACCCCCGCGAGCCCAGGCCCAAGGCGTGCAGGCCACGGCAGGGGCCACAGCCCGGGCCCCGGGACACTCACCTTCCGGGCAGAAGCAGCCGTCCATGCGGTGCTCCTCGCACAGGCTGCTGACCGCCAGGTGGGAGCAGGTGTCCATGCAGGGCGAGCCGCTCTCCAGGTACACCATGTTCCCCGGGCAGGTCTTGGCTACAAGGACCGAGGCAGGCACTGAGCCGCGGGAGGGGCGGGGGCCGCGGGACCCCCCAGGTCGAGGACCCCAGGCGCGGCCGCCCGAACGGCCCCCTCCGACCCGCCCCGGGCTTACGGCAAAGCGAGGCGGTCCTCCAGTTGCCGGGCCGCCCCCCGGCGTGGGAGCACTGGCGGGAGAACTCGGCCAGGGTGCTGCAGGCGCAGGCGGTGCCGTGGGGGCAGCCGCAGCGGTCCTCCATGCAGGCCCTCACGTACAGCTCCAGGGGCAGCAGCCCGCGGCAGCCCGCGAAGGCCTCGGCCGACAGCAGCCGCTCGCACTCCTCGCGCTGCGGGCAGAGGGGCGGTGGGGACAGGCTCCGGCCACTCCCCGCCCGCCCGGCCAGCGGGCGCCCAGCCACTCACGTGCTGGGAGCAGGACTTGGGGGGCTCCTCCTCGGGGTCGTCGCAGGCTGCCTCGGGCCTGTTGATCTTCTGCAGGTTCCCGAACTCCAGGGCGCTGAAGGCCACGCCTGGGGACGGGCTGGTCAGGGGCCGGCCCGCGCCCACCCTGCCCGCCCCCCGCCGCCGCCCGCCCGGGCCTCACCGTCCGCGAGGAACTCGGAGTAGGTCTGCAGGCCGTTGTAGTCCCCGCACAGGCCGCAGGTGTGGTTCCGGAACTTGCTGTCCAGCTCCAGCTGCGGGCGAGGGGGCCGGGGCGGGAGGGTGCGGTCAGCGGGCGCACGGGGGCTGGCGGGGCGGGGCGGGGCGGGGCGGGGCGGCGGCACCCACCATCAGAGAGTCCTCCCGGTCCCACATGAGGGCCAGGCCGGCGCGGGAGTACACCTTGGTGTAGGCCTCGTTCTTCTCGATGAGCAGCCCCGGGCTGTAGTGCGGGGTGCTGACCCTGGGGTGGGCAGGCAGGTCACCCACGCGGCCGCCGCCTGGCTGGGGCTGGCGGTGTGTGGCGCCGGCCCGCTCCCCTGCCCTCAGGGCAGCGCCACAGCCCCCCACCCCGGCCTCTGTCCCGGGTGGTGCCCCGCGCCCGAGAGCGTCCGCTCGGCCCTGCAGGCTGCGCCGTGCTCACGGCTGCTGGGCTCCCCGGCCAGGTGGGGGCCGGCCTCAGCCGCCTTGTGCAGGAAACAAAATCCCCCGCTCAGGCCGCTCAGGCCGGGGAGCCCCGCAGGTGCCCCCACCCCCCAGGAAGGCCTCAGTGCCTCATTGTTCCCCAGACAAAGCCGGACAATAGGGGGGGCTCCCGTGGCCCCCCGCGGCTTCTGTAACCCGAGCCGGCCCGGCCTCCTCACCCGCACGGCCCCGCCCACCCACCCGGCAGCCCGCCCGCCCGCCCGCCCGGGGGTCCCCCGCCCGGAGCCCGCCCGGGGGTCCCCCGCCCGGAGCCCGCCCGCGGCCCCACGCACATGGCCCCGTTCACCACGGCCAGCTGGCGGGTGAGGTAGATGGTGTCGTCCTTGATGGTCAGCAGGATGTACTCGACCCGGGGGTGGCCCCCGCCGCGGCCCGGGCCCCGCCGCAGGTGCACAGCGAACTCCTTGTAGGAGTCCCGGCAGTCGGACGCCAGGTTGTAGTCGCACAGGCCGGGGAAGCGGAAGACGTCGCCGTCGAAGGTCTTGTAGTGGAAGTCGCCCCAGGCGCTGCAGACGTTGTGGCCGTGGTCGCGCGTCCTGCCTTCTGGGGGGACGGTGTGAGCAGCCCCGCCCATGCCCGCCGCGGACCCGCCCGACCCCCCCACAGCCCCCCCACCTTCTGCAGCTGTGCCGGGCCTGGCCTGGGGGCCGCCCGGCGCCCCCCCCAGCCACTGCCACCCGGCCCCTCGGCCCCCCCTCACCGTTCTGGCCACCCCTCACCCGCAGCAGGACGAGAGGCCACGGGGCCGGGCCCCCGGAGCGTGGCCCGGACGGACGGCCCTTTCCCCACCGAGTCCCGCGGTTCTGGCCACAGTGGTCCCCCCGGCAGGTGGCCGCCCACCTCCGAGCCCAGGGCCGTGCTGGCCTCGACCGTCGGGCCGGCCCCTGCGCCTCCCTCGGCCCACCGGCCGGCCGTCCTGCCTGCCCCGGCCGGGACCGCGGCCCTGGCGTCTGCAGAGCGCCGCGGCGTCCCCGGGAGGACGCGGCCAAGCCCTCCGCCCTCTGCCCGCCCGGGCGGCCCGCCCGGGCAGGGGTCACCTCACCCTCCCAGGCAGGACGGGCCCAGCCCGGTGTGGCGCCCGCCCCCTCACCTCTGAGGAGCTCCTCGCCCCTGGCCGAGGCCAGGGCCAGGCAGAGGGCCGCCAGGCGGGCCAGCGGCAGCCCCATGGCGGCTGGGAGGGCGGGCAGGAGAGCGGCCAGCGCAGGGGTCCCGGCCTTTTATGCCCAGCGGGGCCGTCAGAGGGCGGCGGCAGGGGAGGGGCGAGGTGGGTGGGGCATGTGCCACGCGCCCAGAAAACAGCTGTGGGGGCTCCCGTGGGGAAATATTGATTCAGGTTATCTGAGGTTTATCTTTTTATTGCACCCGGGTAAAGTGAGCCTCCTTAGGACACAGGACCCCGATTACCCCGATTCCAGCACACACCCAGGCCAGCCTCCTGCGGGGCGGCGGGGAGGGCCGCCGAGGCACGTCCGTGGGCTGCGCTGGCTGCCCCGGGCGCCCCACGGACCCCCGTCCGCTGTGCCCCGCTCTGCGGACCCGGCCGGGCCGTCCCTGGGCGCAGCCTTCCCAGCCAGGCCCGGTGCCTGGGGCGGGACCCAGGGCCCCTGCCCGCCTGCACCCCGCCCCCCCGGCAGGGGGCCCTGGGACGGGGTGACGCGGGCCTCGGGGGGCCCGGGGCCCCCACCGGCTGCTCAAGAGCTCCACAAGGCCCCACTGGGCCTCTAATCCCCTCTTTTCCCAGCTGAGCCAGTCTCTGGAATTACATGTAATCGGAACTTGGGGAGCCCGGCCAGGGGCCAGAACCAGCCCTCTGGGGCACAGGGGAACCGGCTCCGGGCCACGGCGGCCGCCCAGGCAGTGGGGCTGGGCTCTGGCCCGGGTGGACCGTGCCCCGGGCCGGGGGTGGCTGCAGGCTCTCCCGGGCCTGTGTGCCCCACGGAGAGGCCCTGCCCGCCCGACGGAGCCTCCGAGTGCAGCCTGGAGCCTGTGAGGATGCCGGGAGGAGCCCGCCCGTGCGTTGGCTCCCGGGTCCCGCTGCAGCCCGGCCCGCCACTGCCACAAGCGCCCCTGAAGGCGGACGCGACCCGAGGGGCCCGGCGGGGCGTGGGCCGCTGTGGACCCCGAGCTGGCGGCCAAGGGCGAGGGTCATCCCCACCAGGGGTCTTCCCCGGGCCCCCCCGAGCACCCCGGGGTTCCAGGCCGTGCTGCGTGGCCTGTGCACCCCGCGACAGCAGCAGGCCCGCCCCATGAAACCCGGGGGCAAGGACTCGGGGGCCTGGGTCTGTGCCCCAGCTGGGCCACGGCTCCTGGGGCTGAGGGGGAGCCCTGGTCCTGTCCAGCCACCAGCCAGCCCAGGGACAGGCCCGGCCGGGCGGCGCAGGGGAGCCCGTGTGACCTGAGCCGGGCACAGGGATTAGGAACCAGAGCTGCGGCCATTGTGCACTTCCCCGTGGGCGGGCAGCCGGCCCCCCCGGCGGGAACCCCAAGACCGCCGGTGATTTTCCACACGGGCCCTGCTCCGAGGGGCCGCGGCCCAGGACTTGGGCCCCGCAGGCCGGGCTGCACCTGTGTCCACCACGGGCCCGGCCGCACTGGATGGCACCACTCTCCCCGCACCCCCGAGCAGCAGTGGGGTCACGCTGCCGCCGCACCCCTCGGCCCAGCCCCAGCCCAGCCCCGCCTGCCTGACAAACACTGTCCCGGTGACACAGGGTTTACGGCCGCGGCCACAGGGAGGGGGCCGCAGGCGTCACGCAGCTTCCTAGAGTGACTGTGCCTCCGTCCACACCTGCGTCATCAGCGCGGGGGCCACGGGGCAGGGGGAGCCCCGAGGGGAAGGGGCGCCGTGGGAGGGGCGGGACTAGGGGGAGGGGAGGGGAGAGAGAGGCTGGGGGGAAGGGAGGGCCCCAGGATGCAGCAGCCTCTGCTGCTGTCCTGCTTGTCCGGCCAGGCGCCTCCTGGCCTGGTCCTCAGCGCCGGCCCGTGGCCGGAGGCCCCTGCGGTGCTGCGGGTGAGAGGCCTCGCCGCGGGCCCCACAGCCGGAGCCCGAGGCCCGCGGAGGGGGGAACCTCACGCCTCGGCCCCCCGTCCACGCTTCCCGCGGCCTGCAGGACCCGCCCGGGCAGCCTGGCTCCCCGCCCGTCTGTCTCCACGCGCTGCTCTCGGGCCGGGCCCAGCCAGGTCTCCGCTTGGCCCCGGCCCCGGGGTGGGTGAGGGCGGCCGGAGGACGTGCAGTTCCCGGCCCTCTGGACCCCCGAGGGAGACCCCAGCGGGGCAGCAGCTGAGGATTTGAGGCCGGACAAGCCGGACGCTGACCCCCGCCTGCCTCTCCGTGGCCCCGACATCAGCGGGGGAGGCCTGGGCACGTGGGCCCAACCGCGCCCTCCTCCGCCCACAAGGCTCCAACGGGGGACTTTGCTACACGCCCCCCGCGTGTGTCCAGGCTGGGCCCCCCTTGAGGGTGCAGGCCAGCCACCCCGCCTCCTTGGGGGGCCCCGCGCTGCTGGAGACCTCAACTGCTGGCCGGCGCGTCACGCCCCTGCCTGGCACTGTCCTGGCTACCTGGCAGGGCCGCAGCTGCTAGCATGCGGGCACCTGAGGGCAGCAGCTTGTGGGGGCCCCTCGGGGCCAGCCTCAGTAGATGTGCTCAGCTCGGGGGGCCTGGGGGAAGCAGAGGGAGAGGCGGAAGATGGGTGGTAAGCAGTGGGCGTGTGATGGGCGGGCGGGGCTGGGGCCGGGCGGCCAGATCAACGCCGCAGTCTCTTGAGATGGTGGGGTTCGCCACAGAGCTCCCACCCCCCGAGAGCTTGTGGTGCACGCAGACGGCTGAGGGTCCCGTTCCCACCTCACTAAACCCCCTCAGCCTGGGCAGCAGCTCACCCTCCAGGCCAGAGCCAGGAGACTGAGGCCAGGAGGGAGGTTGCCCCTGGAGCCCCCAGCCGGCCCTCCTGCCCGCGCTGCCCTCCCCGGCCCTGCCCCGTGGTCTGACGCAGAAGCCACTCCTGGCACGGGAGGCCCCTCCCGGCGGGCCCAGGGCCAGCTGTCCCAGCAACCACGCCTGGCAGGCACCTTTCGCCCCGCCCCCCGCAGGCCTGGGCTCCGCGTCGAGGGTCCTGCCCATGCCCTGGGTTCTCGGGGGCCCTCCTGCATCACAGCCCCGGGCCGCCCCGTGGGCCAGGAAAGCGCAGGACGGCGCATCTCAAGGCCCGAAAAACTGCTTCACGAGGCGAAACCCACGCAGGGGGCCAGTCAGGGAGGCTCTGAGCTACGGGGCCTTGACGGGCCTGAGAGCCACCCGCTGCCCCTGCTTCGCCACGGTGCCAGGGCTGCCCGCCCGGTGGGAGCGCCCGTGTGACCGGGCGTGGGCCCCCCACCCACCGGCCCTCCCAGGACCCGGTCAGCCCCCTGCAGCGTCCTCGCCCACCCCGGGGCGCACGGCCGTGGCTGGGGGTGCTGAGGGCCACACGCCACTTTCTGGGACGCCCACCCAGACCGGTGCCCTGGAGCCAGCCGGAACGCGCCGGGGCTCACGGGCGGCTCTCCCGGGCCAGGGCTTCTCCCACCGCGGCGCGTCCCTTCAGCCTCTCAGCAGCGGCTTTTGAAGGACAGTGTCCACCTTCGTGCTGCTCCCTGGTGCGCGAGGGGCGTCTGGGCCCCGAGGACGAGTGGCCTCTGCCTGGCCCCAGGCGCCCTCCCCTCCGGTCAGGGCTGTCTTTTTTTTTTTTTAAAGATTTATTTACTTATTTATACAAGCCCGGGGTACAGTCAGAAGCGCGGGAGGGTGAGAGGATTCACCAGAGCCAGAGCGGGGAGCAGAGCAGGCAGAAGGACCGAAGGACACTGCTGAGGGGAGCAGCGGGCGGCAGGAGGGGTCTGCGCGCCATGCGGGACCCTCGCTGGAGGCCGGGAATCGAACCAGCGCTCAGAGGCTGCGGGCAGCTTTGCAGCCCAGCACTCAACCGCCTGCGCCACCAGGGGAGGCCCTCGTTTTTTTTTTTTTTTAAAGATTTATTTATGCACAAGAACTGGGGTACAGGCCAGAGGTGCGGGGGTGAGAGGACTCCCCAGAGACAGAGTGGGGAGCGGAACAGGCGGATCCGCTGAAACGCACTGCTGAGGGGCGCAGCGGGGAGACAGGCGGGGTCTGCTGCGCCTGGCCGGGGTCCCTGGTGCTGCAGAGGCTGGAGAGAGCGCAGACTGACCCCTGCGCGCCAGAGAGGCCCTGGGCTGTCTGTCTCGTCCAGGCTTCCACCTGCGCCTGGTTACTGTTTGCAGGGCTGGGGGTGGCCGGGGCGATGGCTGCTGGGGACACCCCCCCACCCCCCGCAGGCCTCCCTTCTGCCCATGGCCTGCCCGCGCCTGTGCCGGGCAATCGGCTGCTGCCCCCACGGCCTCCCGGGTCCGGCCTCTCTGGCGCTGGACTCGCACTCGCGTGCGGGGAAGCCCTAGCTCAGCCGAGGCAGCGCAGGAGGCCCCGTCCGTGCTCGCGACACCTGCAGCCCGGTCCTGGGAGTTGCCAGGCGCCGGCGCGCACTTGGCCAGCGCTTGCTGCCCACTCTCCCCTGGGGCCCAGCAGATGAACCCGGGCGCCTGTGGGGGCCTGCGCGCCGCCGCCTTTACAGACTGGGGCGCCTTCCCGCCACGGCCATGCCAGGCCTCACCCCACGAGCCACCCCCAGCCGCGCCCACCCTGGGGCGCTCATTTTCCTCGGACGGTGGCGACGCCGGCGTGCGGTGTGCTCGCTGGGCCTCAGCAGAGAAACGCACTTTAAAAAACGTCTCGGCTCCCAGGCCCGACGGCAGGACATGACGGCCGCGCCCTGCCGCTGGGGGGCCGCCCCGTCCCGGCTTGCGGCAACCTCTGGGGCGGCCTGGAGAGGGTCGGGCATCCCGCCCCGGGCGTGGCCCCGGTGCCCGCTGGACGAGGAGGCCGCGTGTGCGGCCGAGCGGGTCTGTCTCTTCCAGTCTGTTCTCCCCACTGCGGTGAAGCTCGGACACACCCCGGGCCCTCTGTGCCGGGCCTGCGTCCGGAGCCCCCGACCGAAGCCCCCGCATGAGGGCGCTGCCCCCGCAGGCGCCCACCTCCAGCCGTGGCCACGCTGCACGCATGCGGCGTGTCCGGCGGCGCCCGCCCTCCCTCCCTGCGGTCTGGTCCCAGAGGTGGGGCCGGGCGGAGGGCGCCTGCGTGGGAAGTCCATGGAGGACGCCGCGCTCCCGGCCCGCCCGGCCCCGTCCTCCTGTGTGGCGATCCCTGGCGGGCGTGAGGCCCCGGCCAGGCAGGCCGTGGAGCCTTGGCCTGGGCCCGCCGGGCTTGGCTGGACGCCGTGAGCCAGGGTGGGCCCCAGCGGCCGCTGGGTGGAGGAGGCTGAGGCCGGGTGCCGGGTCCAGGCCTGTCCCGGGATGGGGAGCCTCACGGCCTCCTGCCCCTAGACACTGTCCAGGTCCCTGGCCCGCAGCTGCGGCCCGGAGACACCTGTCCCGAACCCGAGGGCCCCGCCCGCCCTAGCCCGCCCCGCTCCGTGAAACGGGAACTGCTTCTGCTCAGGATTGAAAACTAAAACAAACAACGGGGCCGCGCCCCGCCCCTCCCCAGGGCGCCCCCCACGCCCCCCCGCCCAGCAGCGGGCGCAGCCCGAGCCCTGCAGGAGTTGGGGCGCCTTCCAGGAACAAACAGACTGTGCGCCCCTGGGCAGGGCCGACAGCTGGGGGCCAGCGGGAGCGTCCGGGCCGCGGCCGCTTTATGGCCAGGTCCTGGTGCGGGCCCGGGGCCAGGCCGCGCCCTTCCTGTGCTTCCCGGAGCCGGGGCGTGAGGTGGCGCCGGCGGGAGGGGCAGCCGGACCCCAGTGGGGCAGCAGGGGCAGAGGCGCTGCCCCAGCGCCCAAGATGTGTCCGGTCAACGTCCACAGTGGCCGAGAGGGCTGCCGGGCACACTCGGGGGCTGCCCCACGGGCACACGGGGGCCTCCTGCGCCCGAGGGTTGGGGGAGGGAGGATAAAGAGACTTGGGGGGGCCGAGAGGGGCGGTCAGGGCAGGCTGGGCCTGGGGCCCAGTGTTTGGGCCGGACCCTGAGTGGGGGCGGCTGAGGCACTCTCGTGGGCAGCCGGGGTCCCCAATGGCCAGCACCCTGGTTCCCCCAGCATCTGGGCCGACAGTCGGCACCCAGACCGCCAGGGGGGCTGCCAGGCAGGGCTCCTGCGTGGGGAGAGGGCGGGGGGTGGGGGAGCACACTGCTCATGCCAGGGGGCAGGGGGCCGGGTGGCCGATGGGCAAGCCCTGTCCCCCCACACCACACCCTCGCTGGGCTCTGTCAGTGCAGACCAGGGCACATTTGGGGGTGGCAGTTGGCACCCGGGTTTGGGGCCTGTGCCCTCGAGAACCTGGAGGTGAGTGGGGATAGGTTGCGGCACCCCCACTCTGCACCTGCTGCGCCCCACCCTCATCCCCCAAACCTGGGGGCCTGGGCGCGAACCCCCACTTCACTGCCTCTGGGCACAGGACAGCCAGGCAGGGCCAGGGTCAAGTCTGGGGGACACAGCCCCCCAGGGAGCTGGGGAGGGGCTGTGGGGGCAGAAGAAAGGCAGGTTGGGGGCACTCGGGAGCGGGTACTGAGGGATCAGGGTCCCCAGTCACTCGGTCAGGCCATCCTTGCAGCCTTCAGGAGGCCGGAGCACCCCCGGGGAGCCTGGGGCTGGGCTGTGACCCCCTGCAAGGCTTCCGGAGGGTGCAGACAACAGGACCGGCCCCCGCCACCTGCCCCCCCAGCCCCCGCAGGTTCCAGAGGCGGCGCACACTGATGCCGACCCCTACCAGCAGGTGGCGCCCGGCGCCCACGGGATCCCCAAGGTTCCAGGCAGGGTGTGGGTGCAGGGTCCCCCCGCACCGTGCTCCTGCGTGGAGACGCCCCTCGCCAGCCCAGGCTGTGCGCCAGGTCCCCGTGCATCCTGGGGGCCCCGCGGGCGTGCCTGGGCTCCCCGAGCCTGGCGCGGGGTCTGGCCGCCCTGCTCGGCCTGCACCCGCGGGGCCGCACCAGCGACTGGGCGGGGTGACCGGGCAGCCCACACCGCAGCCCCGCAGTGCACCCCGCACCCGTCCTGGAGGGTCCGGCTGTGGCCACCTGTTCCGGGCACACAGAGTAAAGGGGGTCCCCATGCAGGAGTGTGCCCCCAAGCCCGGACCCCAAACTCCCAGTATGTTCACACAGGAGCCAGGGGGGACAGCCTGGCCCACGCGCACTGACCAGCGGGGTGTGGGCACCAGGCCACCACCTCGAGCGGAGGAGAGGGGGACCCCTGGGATTCGGGGCGCCCCCAGAGAATGAGAGGGAGGTCTCTCCACCTCCCCAAGGGAGCCCCTGCACCCCCCCCCCACAGCACACACACATGTCACTGGGGCTGTGCCCATCCCCCCCGAGGGACCCCCTTTTCCTGTAGGAGACGCCAGGCTGGGGTCTGGCCAGTCCGTGGGGCCCCCAGAGGCGCCCCGAGCTGGACGTGGACAGGGGCAGTGACACAGTGGGGTGGCGGCGGCCGTCCACATGGCCGGGCCTGGGGTCACACTCCTGTCCAGGGTACGGGGGCAGGACACAGCGCCCAAGAGCGGCCGGCGGGGGTGAGCGCTGGCCTGAGGGGCGGGGCTGTGGCAGTGGCCGCATGGAGCCCCCTGAAGCCCAGCTCAAGAGGCGCCGCAGGCCCCGGGGCACAGGGATGCGGTGGTGCTGCCCCAGGCTCGGGTGCGGTCGCCCTTCGCTGAGACGGCACAGGCCTGTCCACCCGCGGGCAGGGCTGAGGCTACCCCAGAGCCGCGCAGCTGTCGGGCCCTGCCCTGCAGGTCCTCCCGGCCAGAGCGGGGGACCTGTCCCGGGGGCCCTCGGGGCGCAGTGGCAGCGCTCGGCGCGCTGGGTGGGCCTGTGCTCACAGACGCTTGCTCCCCTGGCCTGGGTTCCCCCGAAGGGCCCTGGAAAAGAACGCAGAGGCCACAGCTGTGGCAGGTGGGCAGGGCACCCGCCCCCCCACTCTGCGGCTCCCGACCTGGGGCCTGGGGCCCAGCGGCCACCAGGGCCCTCTCCAGCCGCCACCAGCACGGTCTGTCCGCCCGGAGGCCAACGATGGGCCATGGTGAGCGGTCAGCGCGGGGCTGGCCCGCAGACTAAGCCCCCGAAGAGGGCGGGAGCAGGAGCTGCCCACGAGTACCCCTCTGGGGAGGCCTGGGTGCGGGAGAGGTGCCCCGAGCTCTGGCCACCGAGCAGCCGTGGGCGTGGGGAGGACGGGGGGCTGCGGCCGGGACAGGGTGCGCAGGGACAGGCCTCCAGCGGCCCCAAGACAGCCACAGCTCCAGGCAGGGTGCGCAGGGGCGGAGAGGGGTGCAGCGCACGGGGGCAGTGCTGGGAGTGAGCGGGGGGGCAGTGGCTGGAGGACATTGGGCTTCACGAGGTGAGGACCGAGCAGCCGGGCCGTGGGGGCCTCCGTGGAGAGGGACTCACTGCCCTGCCGGCCACTTGGGTTTCCTGGCGAGCACTGGCAGCCCCAGCTGAGCCCACGGTGCCCACCGCCCGGCCCTAAGTGGGCAGGGGCCTGGCCGCGTGGACACCATCCCTTATGCCCCGGGCACCCCTCGGTTTGTTCAATCGTTGATCCCGGGGTGCCAGGCACCCAGGTGCAGCCCGCCTGCCCCCCAGAGCACAAGCTGCCGGCAGGCGGGCAGGCAGGCGGCCAAGGTCCAGCTGCCCAGGGGCCGGGCTCCGCCGCGGGGAGCCCCGCCAGGTCCTGGCCCCAGGCCCAGCCAGGCGCAGCACTCCCTGGGGGGTCCGAGCCGGACAATGGCCTCTTGTCCCCAGCCCCCGCCCCCCTGCGGTGCTTATCTCCAGCGGACGAGGCGGCGGCTCCTGCTGTTTGCTCGGCCCCTCGGCGGGCGGCAGCCCTGAGCTCCGGGTCCCTGACCCTCGCGGCACACCTTGGGCAGCCCCAGCACACGCGTGCAGCCAGGCACACACGGGTACGCGCCCGCAGGCACACTCGTGCAGGCACACGCGGGCACATGCACACTCCCGCGGGCACACGCAGGCTCTCCCGCGCACAGTGGTGCACGCTCACGCATGGACTCGCGCCCCTGGCCACTGCAGACCAGGCGGCGTCAACCACACCTGCACCCCTTGAGCTGCAGACGGGGTGACGCTGGGGCCCCCACCTGTCCCAGCCCATCCCTCCCGGGCCTTTCAAGTCCCTGTGTGTCAGGCGGCCCCGCCCCCTGCCCCAGCAGGCCCATGACGGGGCAAGAAGGGCGGCTGCCCTGGGAGGGCCTGGGGGCGCTGGTGGGAGGCACGTCGCTGGGGAGCAGCCACCGGCCACAAGGGCAGCCAGCCAAGGCCCGTGGTCAGGGGTGGGCGCTGAGGCCGGGTGGCATCCACTGCAGCTCGGTCTAGACAGAGGGACAATGCGATGGGAGACCAGGACAGTGGGAGGGCCAGGGCGGTGCCCGGGCAGCAACCCGGGACGCCCGCCCTCCCGCCCCTGGCCCCTGCCCTCCCAGTTGCTGCTGAGTGGCCCCCATGGGGACAGCCGCACCCCTGCTTCATCTTGGGTGCAGCTCCTGCCCCTCTGCACCCCAGGGCACGCACAGCCCGCACGGCTCGGCCCCTGGCCACGGCACCGTCGGCTGCTGCCCCCTGCTGCAGCCCGGCATGCGGCCTCCCCCACGCCCCCACGGATCCCCTAGACCCCCCCCAGGCCCTGATCCCTCCCCGACCCCCACCGACCCCCCAGACTCCCACCCCCAGACCTGGGCCAGCACCAGGAGGGCTGAGAGTGCCCTCAGGACAGTCTTGGCCTGGAGCCTGCGGGCAGCTGGGGGTGCAGGCGGCCAGCCCCCACTCGAAGGCGTGATAATGAGGTCCAAGAACTTTCCAAAAGCCAAGTCCTGATAAAGCAGGGCCCCGGATCCTGTTTGGCCACAGTGGCACCGTGCTGACGGTGGTCACGGGGGCGGCCACACTACATAAGGGCCGCTGTCCAGCGGCGGCAGAGCCAGATCTGGCGGCCACCGCTTCTGCCAGAGCCATGCTGGCGGCCTGGCTGCTGCTGCTCCTGACCTGCGGGGGGGCCCTGCCGAGCGCCGGTGAGTGCGGCCACACCCGGCTCAGCATCCAGCTGCCCGGGTCAGCGTTCCGCCGCCTGGCTGCACTGCTCCGCGAGTGGCCATGTGGGCACTGAGGGAGAAGAGAAGAGGCCGGAGGCCCGGCTGGCCAGCAACCACCTGCACTGGCCAAGGCCGGTGCCCGCCCGGGGCACTGGAGCCTTCGACAGGGGAGCTGCGGGTATTCCCGGGCTCACCCTCCGCCTCGGCCAGGCCTGAGGGCTCCGGGGTCCCAGTGTGGGGTGATGGGGCTGGGCAGGAGCTCGGTAGGGGCTGGGGCTCTGCAGGCCCCCACCTGCCAACAGAGCAGCCCTGAAGTGGGCCCTGGGCCTCAGTTTCCCCGACTGCAGAAGCGGGAACAGCTGGCACACGGCTGCCACGCGGCATCGGCTGGGGCGGGGGCACGTGCGGGCGCCGGCTATACAGGAACTCCCAGGGGCTCCCCCACGGCCCCCCGCCGCCCAGCACGGAGGCCACAGCCAAGGTGGCCACCGGTCACTGGAAGGCCCAGGCGAGGGCGCGGCTGACCGCAGCACAGGCTTCTGGGGGCCGGGGGGCCTCAGGGCTGCTCTGCCCGTCCTCCCCGCGCCTCCCCCCTCCACGGCACGCAGGGCCTCGTCCCCAGCCGACGGGCCCCTGGACCCGACTGTGCTGGGCCAGGAAGGGACACGGGAGCCGCGGGGTGGGCGGGGCCTGGGCACTGGGGCGCCGCGGAGGGCGGGCAGCGGCTGCGCTGGGCAGGAGGACCAGGAGGCAGGTCCTGCCCCGGGGACCAGACCCCCAAAAAGCAGGAGCACAGACCCCAGGCTGGGGGGCCCTGCGGCTGCTGAGTGGGGCAGCGGCGTGGGGGGCACCCTGTCAGGCGCAGGCAGCTGAGCCCACGCGCGGGGCAGCCCTTGGAGCTGGGGTGTCCGGGCAGGGACGCAGCCGGAGGACCTGCAGGTGGGCGCCGGGCCAGGGTGCTGGAGAGCACACGGACGCCCGCCTCGGCCAGCAGCCGCCCCAGCCCCGCACGGCACGGCCTCCGGCCATCCTGAGCGCTGGCCCCGCTCCGGTGGCGGCGGGGATTGTGGAGGCCGAGCGAGAGGCGGGGGCGGCCCACGCTCTGGGGCAGGCTGAAGTGGGGACCAGCGGCACCCGCGCTGACCCCCGCTCTGCCCCCGTAGGCACGGACAGCGCCTCCTCCACCCACCCTGGACCGCAGAGGCCGCAGGGCTCCCCACACTCAGGTGAGAGCCACACCCCGGGCCTCGGCACCCGGCGTGGGAGGTGGGGCAGAGGGGGTGGGGGTGGCCCCGCGGTGCTGGGGGCGGCCCTGGCCCTTCCCAGCCCTGGAGGCCCACGGTGGGGGCGGGCACCCCGGCCCTGCCCGCGGGCGGCTCGGGACCAGGCGCTCTCCCGCAGCTCCGGGCAGAGGCTGGTGCTCCACGTGGGGGGCCGGCCACTTCTCCACCTTCGATGGCCACATGTACGACTTCTCCGGGACCTGCAACTACGTCTTCGCTGCCGTCTGCAAGGACGCCGCGGCCACCTTCAGCGTCCAGCTGCGGCGCGGGCCCGGCGGGGCCATCTCGCGGGTCATTGTGGAGCTGGGGGCGGCCATCGTCACTGTGCAGGACGGTGCCATCTCCATCAAGGACGTGGGGTAGGGGCGGCGGGCTGGGGGGCGGCGGGCGGCGGGCGGGCGGGGCCGCGCTGACCGCTGCTGCCCACAGGGCGGTGGCTCTGCCCTACACCAGCAGCGGGCTGCAGATCACGCCCTTCGGCCAGAGTGTGCGGCTGGTGGCCAAGCAGCTGGCGCTGGAGCTGGAGGTCGTGTGGAGCCCCGGCACCCACCTCATGGTGAGGACACGGGTGCGGGCAGCGCCGCGCCCCCGGGCATGGCCGCGGGGCGCCTGCTCCTGGCGCGCTGACCCTGCCGGGAGCGCGGGACCCTCGGGCGGCCGCTTCCCGAGCTGAGGAAAAGGGAAGCCCCAGGAGGGAGGGGGGCTCCACCTCCCCCACTCCCCCAATCCTGAACCCCCCACCCACCTTGCCACCCCCCATAACCACCCCCAGGTCCTCCCACCTGCCCCAGTCCCCGCCCATCTCAGGCCCCGCCCCTGCCCCAACAAGCCCCGCCCACCTGAGGTCCCGCCCCCAGGTTTTGCCCCCAAGGCCCCGCCCACCAGGGGGCCGCCGGAGGCCCCGCCCACCAGGGGGTCGCCCGAGGCCCCGCCCACCAGGGGGTTCGCCCAAGGCCCGCCCACCAGGGGGTCGCCCGAAGCCCCGCCCACCAGGGGGTCGCCCGAGGCCCCGCCCACCAGGGGGGTCGCCCGAGGCCCCTCCCACCAGGGGGCCGCCGGAGGCCCCGCCCACCAGGGGGTTCGCCCGAGGCCCGCCCACCGGGGGTCGCCCGAGGCCCCGCCCACCAGGGGGTCGCCCGAAGCCCCGCCCACCAGGGGGTCGCCCGAGGCCCCGCCCACCAGGGGGAGCGCCCTGAGGCCCCGCCCACCAGGGTTCGGCCGAGGCCCCGCCCACCGGGGCCCACGCCGAGCGCCCCGCCCGCAGGTCCTGGTGCCGGGGGAGCTCCGGGGCTGCCTGTGCGGGCTGTGCGGGAACTTCGACGGCGAGGCGACCAACGAGTTCCTGGGCGAGGACGGTGGGTGCGCGGGCCCGGGAGCCACGCAGCGCGGTCGGCCCACGGGGCGCTGACCCCGCCCGGTGCTGACCCCACCCATCCGCGCCCCCAGGAAAACTCCTGGAGCCCCACAAGTACGCGGCCATGCAGAAACTGGACGACCCCGCGGAGATCTGTGCCTACGCGGCCATCCCCGGCCCCCGCGTCCCGCAGCCGGAGCACGTGAGTGGCCGCTGGGCCGGGAGCCCGTCGGCCACGGTGGGCCCGTCCCCAGGGCCGGACAGGGTGCTCAGGAGGGGTCGGGGCCTGGCCTTGCCCCGTGACCCAAGTGCCCTCTGCCCAGGCCCGGACCTGCGCCCAGCTGCTGGCCCTGGTGTCCCCCGAGTGCGTGGTGCCCCAGGAGCCTTTCGTGCTGAGCTGCCAGGCGGACATGGCCGCGTGCCCCCGGCCGGGCCAGCAGGACTGCAGCTGCGCCACGCTGTCCGAGTACTCGCGCCAGTGCAGCATGGCTGGGCAGCCTCTGCGCCAGTGGCGGGGCCCCGGCCTCTGCGGTGAGTCCCAGGGAGAACGCGGGCCCGGGGCCCCCGGGGGCAGTGGGCCTGGGCTGGGGGCCGGGCGGGGCGTGCGGGGTGGGCCGGGCTGGGCCGGGCAGGGCCGGCGCCCCGCGGCCCGCCCCCTCACCCCCCCGGGGCCGCAGCTCTGGGCCGCTGCCCGGCCAACCAGGTGTACCGCGAGTGTGGCGAGGCCTGCGGCAGGACCTGCTCCCACCCGCAGCACAGCTGCTCCAGCTTTTGCACCTTCGGCTGCTTCTGCCCGGAAGGTGAGGCTCCCTCTCCAGGGCCCCCTGAGACGGGCCCCCAGGCTGGGGCACAGCTCTCCTGGCCGCCAGCCCCCCCAGCGCAAGCTCGGAGGCTCCCACCTCCTGCAGCCCCACAGAGCTGCCCGGGCCGCAGCTGGACCAGCCTCAGGTCTGGGCCGGAGCAGGAAGGGGCGGAGCTGGGGCCGCAGGGGTGGCTCGGGGCGGAGTGCAGGACAGGACCCCGCCTGGCCGGGGGCTGAGCCGTCCCCAGCATGCCCCAAGCCCTCTCCTGCAGGGACGGTCCTGGACGACATCTCCGGAAACCACACCTGCGTGCCGGTCAGCCAGTGCCCCTGCGCGCGCGGCAGGGTGGTCTACACCCCAGGGGAGGTCACCTCTGACGCCTGCCAGACCTGGTGAGCACGGGGCAGCACTGAAGGCCTCATGGGCAGGTTGGGGACACGGGGGCACAGGGGGCCTTGGCCCTGCGCCCACCACCTCCGTGCCCCCGCAGCCGGTGCACCGCGGGCCACTGGGACTGCACGGAGCAGCCCTGCCCCGGGCACTGCTCCCTGGAGGGGGGCTCCTTCGTCACCACGTTCGACGCCAGGCCCTACCGCTTCCACGGCACCTGCTCCTACGTCCTCCTCCAGGTAGGACCGGCTCTGGGAGGCCCTGGGGGGCGGTGCAGCCCGGGGCCTCTGCTGAGCCACGGTGCCTCCCCACAGAGCCCCCAGCTCCCCGACGGGGGCTCCCTCACCGCCGTGTTCGACAAGTCGGGGTACTCACACTCGGAGACCGCCCTCACTGCAGTCATCTACATGTCTGGCCAGGTGAGGCTGCCCCCCACCATGGGTGTGCCCCCGCGCCAGCTCTACCCTCCTGGCCGCACGGGGCAGGCCTTCCGGCCCGACCCCCGTGACCAGGTCACCGTCTCTCCAGGACAAAATCGTGATTTCTCAGAACGACGTGGTCACCAACAACGGAGAGGCCAAGCGGCTGCCGTACCTGACCCGTAGGTCCCCAGCCCCAGAGCCCGGGTCTGCAGGGCGGCCCAGAGCAGCCTCCAAGAGCCCCTGTCCCCCCAGGCAACATCACCGTCTTCAGGCAGACGTCCACCCACCTCCAGATGGCCACCACCTTCGGGCTGGAGCTGGTGGTGCAGCTGCAGCCCGTGTTCCAGGTGTACGTGACCATCGGGCCCCAGTTCAGAGGCCAGACCAGAGGTGGGTCCCCCAGCCCTCCCCCGGCGGGGGGGAGACCAGGGGAGGGCGCAGGCGTGCGGCTGGAGGGGCCTGGGCTGCCCCCTCACGCCCGGCCGTGCAGGGCTCTGCGGCAACTTCAACGGGGACACGACGGACGAGTTCACCACCAGCATGGGCCTGGCTGAGGGCACGGCCACCGTCTTCGTGGACTCCTGGCGCGCGGGCAACTGCCCGGCCGCGCTCCAGCGGGAGATGGACCCTTGCTCCATGAGCCAGCTCAACAGTCAGTGCCACACGGGCGCCGGGCACTGGGGGAGCGCGGGGTGCAGAGGGGCATGGGGGCGCGGGGGCGCGGGGTGTGGTCCCAGCCTGTGCCTCCCCAGAGGTGTGCGCGGAGACCCACTGCTCGGTGCTGGTGAGGGCAGGCTCGGTGTTCGAGAGGTGCCACACCGTCGTGAACCCCAAGCCCTTCTACAAGGTGGGTAGGCGGGCGGGGGGCGGGGGGCGCACGCTGGGGCCCCGGGGCGGGCACCCACATGCTGTCTGCCGCAGAGGTGCGTGTACGAGGCCTGCAACTACGAGGAGACCTTCCCCCACATCTGCGCGGCCCTGGGCAGCTACGCCCATGCCTGCGCCTCCAGGGGCCTCGTGCTCTGGGGCTGGAGAAGCAGCGTGGACAACTGCAGTGCGTACGGGGCGGGGCCGGGGCAGGGCGGGGGGGGGGGGTGGTGCCCGTGCTGCCCCGCCCCCTGACCCCTGGGTCCCTGCAGGCGTCCCTTGCTCGGGCAACCAGACCTTCAGCTACGATGGCCGCGCCTGTGACCGCACGTGCCTCTCGCTGTCCGACCGCGGCGCCGAGTGCCACCCCAGCTCCGTGCCCGTGGACGGCTGCGGCTGCCCCCAGGGCACCTACCTGAACCACAAGTCCCAGTGCGTGCGCCGCGCCCAGTGCCCCTGCCTCCTGGACGGCCACAAGCTCCTGCCAGCCGGCCAGTCCACCATGGTCAACGGCACCCTCTGGTGAGCAGGGACGCCCACGGGGCTGTCGGGGTGTCCTGGGCAGCCCGCCCAGCCACACTCACAGGGCTTCTCCCCCACAGCTACTGTGTCAGCGGGCGGCTGAGCTGCCCCGGGCGGCCACGGAGCTCCCAGGGTACGTAGCCCGGCCGGGTGTGACCTGCTCAGAGCTGGCTGGCACCACCTGACCCGCGCCTCTCCCCGCAGCGTCCTGCACGGCCCCCAAGACGTTCCAGTCCTGCAGCCAGTCCTCGGACAACAAGTTCGGGGCAGCCTGTGCCCCCACGTGCCAGAGGCTGGCCACTGAGACCCCTTGCGTAAGGCGGGGGCAGAGGGCGGGAGCCCCCTGACATCCACCCGATGACCCCCCAGATGTTCATTCCCACACAGGATGCCCCGACCTCGGGGAAGCTGGTGGCTGCCTCGTGGGACTGCACCGAGCAGCGTGGGGGCGGGGCCCAGGCGGGCGCTGTCTGGGGGCTGCTGGGGCCTGCAGGTGGAGCCCTGCTGCCTCGGGGGCCACAGAGGCAGCTGGACCTCCCCAGGGAGGAAGCGCCCCCAAGAGAAAGGCGAGAGCAGGTCTGGGGGTGCTGGGCCCCAGGGCTGGTGTGACGCGCCCGGTGTAACCCGCCTGCAGGTGCCCACCAGGTGCGAGCCTGGCTGTGTCTGTCCCGAGGGCCTGTACGAGGATGCCAGCGGGCGGTGTGTGCCACCCGGAGAGTGCCCCTGCGAGTTTGGGGGCGCATCCTACCCCCAGGGGTCCCGGCTCCACACCGGCTGCAAGACCTGGTAAGCCCCACCCGACCACGGCCCCCGCCCTGGGCCTGGGGTGCCTGGGGCTGGCACCTCCGGAGCCCACACCCTGCTCCCGTGCAGCACCTGCTCCCAGGGGACCTGGGCCTGCCAGGAGCACGTGCCCTGCTCGTCCACCTGCTCCCTCTATGGGGAGGGCCACATGGTCACCTTCGACGGGCAGCGCTTCCTCTTTGAAGGCAACTGCGAGTACATCTTGGCCACGGTGAGGCGCGGGCCACGGGCGGGCGGGCGGGCATGGGGCCCGGGGCGCCCCCTGAGCACCATCTCCCCACAGGACGGCTGCGGGACCGAGGAAGCCCAGCCCATCTTCAAGATCCTGACCGAGAGCGTGGTCTGCGGGAAGTCAGGGGCCACCTGCTCCAGGGCCGTCAGGCTGCTCCTGGGGGTGAGCCCGCGGCGTCCCCCACACCTCTCCCGGGGGCTGGGACCTCTGTCCCGGAGGGCACCCCGGCCAGGGAATGGCCCGCCGGCCCTTGACAGACAGGGCCGCCCCAGAGGGCTCGGGGCCCACCGGGCACATGGCCAGTGGTGACTCCCACAGGACGTGTCCGTGGTGCTAGCCGACCGGAACTACACGGTCCGCGGGGAGGACCCGCGCGTGCGCCTGCAGGTGAAGCCCAGCTCCCTGCACCTGGTGCTGGACGCCGCCATCGGCCCCAGGTACAACCTGACCCTCGTCTGGAACAAGCACATGACGGTCCTCATCAAGGTGGCCCGGGGCTCCCAGGTACTGCGGCGCGGGCGGGCCCCGGGCGGGCGGGAGGGCGGGCGGGCGGCCGCCGAGCCCCTGACCCGGCCCCCGTAGGACGCGCTCTGCGGCCTGTGCGGCAACGCCAACGGGGACGTGAGGGACGACTTCGGGACGCGCAGCGGGTACGTGGCGCCCGGCGAGCTGGAGTTCGTGAACTCGTGGAGGGAGAGCCCGCTGTGCGGGGACGCCGGCTCCGCGCGCGACCCCTGCAGCCTCAACGCCTTCCGCCGGGCCTGGGCCGAGCGCAAGTGCGGCGTCATCGGCAGCCAGACCTTCGCCGCCTGCCACAGCCAGGTGCCCGCCCGCCCCGCCCCGCGCCGCCCCCGCCCCGCCCCACGCCACGCGCCCCGGCCGGCACCGACTGAGGGGGGCTCCGCAGGTGTACCACCTGCCCTACTACGAGGCCTGCGTGCGCGACGCCTGCGGCTGCGACACCAGCGGGGACTGCGAGTGTCTGTGCGACGCCGTGGCCGCCTACGCCCAGGCCTGCCTGGACAGGGGCGTGTGCGTGGACTGGAGGGCCCCTGACTTCTGCCGTGAGTGGCCGGCTGCCGGGGCGGGGAGGGCACGTGGGGAGGCCCGCGCGGCTGACGCTGCCCGCCCCCGCAGCCATCTACTGCGACTTCTACAACAGCCACACGCGGGCGCGCGGGGGCCGCTACCAGTACACGGCGGAGGTCAACTGCACGTGGCACTACCAGCCCTGCCTCTGCCCCGGGCAGCTGCAGAGCGTCCCCGGCACCAACACGGAAGGTACCGGCCCCGCAGCCCTACCCAGCCTCCTGACCGGCAGGGGAGGTGCCACCACCCGGGGCACGGGAAGGCGGGTCGGAGGCCAGAACAGGTGTGAGAAGGACTAGACAGGCCCCAGGCACAGCCAAGCAAAGCCCTGAGGCGGGAGCAAGCCTGGTGCGGAGTGAGCAGGGCACCAAGGGGCGAGGCGTGCGGGGCGGGGGCAGAACGGACGGGGGGGATCCAGAGGGCTCAGCATCAGGCCAGCTGGGGGCCTGGGGCCTCTGGGCCAGCAGGGGTTTGGTGCGCAAGAGGCACCAGGTATGTGGGGCGGGACAGAGTGGGCTGACGGGCCTGGGGTCCAGGCTAGGGCTGGGGTGAGCAGGGAGGGTGGCTGGAAGCGGCGGGAGATGTGGGCAGCTGGCACTGAGGCCTGGCACTCTCCACCCCAGGCTGCTACAACTGCTCGCAGAACGAGTACTTCGACCACCACGAGGGGACCTGTGTGCCCTGCAGTAAGCGCCCTGCCCCACAGGCCCTGCGGCCGGGCGGCCCTCAGCCAGCAGCACCGCCCAGGCGGCCAGGCCCCAGACGGCCGGCGCGTAGCACAGTGCCCCGGGAATGCACCTCTGCCAGGCTGCAAAGCAACCGAGGCGAGCACTGGACACTGGACGCAGCGGCCAGACACAGTGTCCTGCAGGCCTTTCACCCTGCCCGGCCCACCCACACCCGGGGGGTGGGAGAGACAGGCCTGCACCCCAGTGTTCAGGCCTCAGCTCCTAGACAGCACCCCGGGTCAGGCCCTGGGGACACGGGGCTTCCAAAGGTCCACCGGGTGGGGCCAGGCAGGGAAGCCACCCAGCCCCAGGGCCGTGCCGGGAGATGGGGACGTGCCACTGGCGCCGAGATAGGGTGGGCTCTCCCCGAGACCAGAGGACGGCGGCGGCCACGTACCTGGGGGAGGGACAGGGACAGAGGCCACAGGGACCTGGGTGGGGATGGCAGGACCACAGGGGGGACCCCAGCCACCACGCTGCCGCCACCACCCCAGCACACAGGCAGTGCAACGCGAGCCCCCGAGAGCCTGGCCGCCAGGGCTCGGAACCCGCCTCCCGCCCACAAGCACCCTGTCCCCACCAGGCCCACCCACCACGGCCGCACCCAGCACCACCAGGCCCGGCAGCTCGGCTGGCACAGCGGCAGCCTCCTCGCCCACTCCTGCCCGCCCCAGCCAGACACCGCCCACAGCCGCAGCCCCCACCTCCACGTGGGCAGGTAGCGTCACCACGAACAAGGGCCCCCACAGACCATCCCGGCCGCCCACGCCCGCGAGTGGGGAGACAGGTCCCAGGGCCGGGGGCGTCGGGGGTGCCAGGCCTGCGGTTGGCCCACCCCCAGGGCGTGGCGGCCCTGGGGCCCAGCAGGAGGGGCGGGAGGCGCGGCCGGGCTGCACACGGGGCTCGCCTGGGGCGCAGGGCCGGAGCGAGACCCAGACCCCGGAGTCGGGTCTGCGGGGGGGGGGGGGGGGGGGCACAGGGAAAAGCGGGCGGCGGGACGGCACGTCACGCAGCGCCCTCCGCAGCCACCTCCTCCATCACCGCGTGGGCAACACCGGCACCCATGCACACGTCCACGGCCGGGGCCACGGATGCGGGACCCACGGAGACCCGGGCCACCTCGCGGCAGGCAGCATCAGCCCCCGACACCACCACACGCTCCACCGCCCGCTACACAGCCCGCACCTCGGCCGCGCTGCCCACCCTGGACCTGACCGAGACGCCCCCAAGTAAGCACCTCGCGGGTAGGGGCACCCTCCACAGCACAGGAGGGACCAGGAGGGAACCATGGCCACGAGCCCGCGAGCGAAGTGTGGGGAGAGGGGACACTCCAGGCCCACAGAGGCCAACCAACGCCTGCCGATTCCCAGACATGCCCAGCAGCCCCCGCAGGCCAGGAGGCACCATCAGCCAGGACACGGCACTCACAGCACAGACCCTCACGGCCCAAGGCAGCACCCAAACCACCAGATGGCACCCCAACACGGCAAAGACAACCAGACCAGGCGGGGGCCCAACTCAACGGACCACAACTTCGGTCTCCCCCGCCGCTGTATCCACCACGTCCAGGACCTCAGGCCCGCCCCCGGGGACATCACTCAGGACCAGCAGCACCCCGCCAGCCCACTCAGCCCCCAGGACATCCCTGTCTACTCACTTACCACCATTTCCCACCAGCGCGGTGACCCCCACCTCCCTCGGAACTGTCACCCTCACTCAGGCAGAAAACGGGCCAACGGCCTCTTCGGCCAATAGCCGGCCCACAGGACCCTCCTCTGGGTCCACGCAGCACCCCGAGTCAGGGTCTCCTCCCACAAACTCGGCCTTGCCGTTACCAACCTCCTCCAGCGGCTCCACACGGGCCCCGGTATCGGTCAGCACCCCCAAGACATCCACAATCCAGGGTTCTCCCGCGTCCCCCACCGGGCTGTCCACGACCACTCTTGCCACACACACCACTGGGTCCCCAAAAAGAACCACAGGGGTCTCGGTGACACCCGGAACCAACACCCAGAGCCCCAGCAGGCCCCACACTCTCTCCACTACGGCCTCCGGCGCCCCCGCCTCTGTGTCCACCTCTCCCAGGACCTCAGGCCCGCCCCCGGGGACATCATTCAGGACCAGCAGCACCCCGCCAGCCCACTCAGCCCCCAGGACCTCCCTGTCCACTCACGAGCCTCCTATTTCCACCAGTGCCGTGACCCCAACCTCACTCAGAACCGAACCCCCGACCCAACCAGCAAACTGGCCATCGGTCTCGGCCAGCAGCCAACCCACAGGACCCCCCTCCGCATCCACGCAGCACCCCAACTCAGGATCACGGCCCACCCACTCGTCCTCACCGTTGCCAACCGCCACCAGTGGGTCCACCCAGGCTCCGGTTTCGATCAGCACCCCCAAGACATCCCCGGCACAGGGTTCTCGAACATCACCCACCCAGCTGCCCACGACCACTCCTGCCACCCACACCACTGGGACCCCAAAAGGCACCACTGGGGCCTCTGAGACGCCCGCGACCAACACCCAGAGCCCCAGCAGGCCCCACACTCTCTCCACTACGGCCTCCGGCGCCCCCGCCTCTGTGTCCACCTCCCCCAGGACCTCAGGCCCGCCCCCGGGGACATCATTCAGAACCAGCAGCACCCCGCCAGCCCACTCAGCCCCCAGGACCTCCCTGTCCACTCACTTACCACCATTTTACACCGGTGCCGTGACCCCAACCTCCCTCGGAACCGAACCCCCGACCCAAACAGCAAACTGGCCATCGGTCTCGGCCAGCAGCCAACCCACAGGACCCCCCTCCGCGTCCACGCAGCACCCCAACTCAGGCTCACGGCCCACCCACTCGTCCCCACCGTTGCCAACCTCCACCAGTGGGTCCACCCGGCCCCCAGGATCCGTCAGCACCCCCAAGACGTCCACAATCCAGGGTTCTCCCGCGTCCCCCACCGGGCTGTCCGCGACCACTCTTGCCACACACACCACTGGGTCCCCAAAAAGCACCACAGGGGTCTCGGTGACACCCGGGACCAACACCCAGAGCCCCAGCAGGCCCCACACTCTCTCCACTATGGCCTCCGGCGCCCCCGCCTCTGTGTCCACCTCCCCCAGGACCTCAGGCCCGCCCCCGGGGACATCATTCAGGACCAGCAGCACCCCGCCAGCCCACTCAGCCCCCAGGACCTCCCTGTCCACTCACGAGCCTCCTATTTCCACCAGTGCCGTGACCCCAACCTCACTCAGAACCAAACTCCCGACCCAACCAGCAAACTGGCCATCGGTCTCGGCCACCAGCCAACCCACAGGACCCGCCTCCGCGTCCACGCAGCACCCCAACTCAGGCTCACGGCCCACCCACTCGTCCTCACCGTTGCCAACCTCCACCAGTGGGTCCACCCAGGCTCCGGTTTCGATCAGCACCCCCAAGACGTCCCCGGCACAGGTTTCTCCAACGTCACCCAACCAGCTGCCCACGACCACTCCTGCCACATACACCACTGGGACCCCAAAAGGCACCACTGGCGCCTCTGAGACGCCCGCGACCAACACCCAGAGCCCCAGCAGGCCCCACACTCTCTCCACTACGGCCTCCGGCTCCCCCGCCTCTGTGTCCACCTCCCCCAGGACCTCAGGCCCGCCCCCGGGGACATCATTCAGGACCAGCAGCACCCCGCCAGCCCACTCAGCCCCCAGGACCTCCCTGTCCACTCACGAGCCTCCTATTTCAACCAGCGCCGTGACCCCAACCTCACTCAGAACTGAACCCCCGACCCAAACAGAAAATTGGCCATCGGCCTCCTGGGCCAGCAGCCAACCCACAGGAACCCCTTCCGCGTCCACGCAGCACCCCGACTCAGGCTCACGGCCCACCCACTCGTCCCCCCAGTTGCCAACCTCCACCAGTGGGTCGACCCAGGCTCCGGTTTCGATCAGCACCCCCAAGACGTCCCCGGCACAGGGTTCTCGAACATCACCCACCCAGCTGCCCACGACCACTCCTGCCACACACACCACTGGGACCCCAAAAGGCACCACTGGGGCCTCTGAGACGCCCAGGACCAACACCCAGAGCCCCAGCAGGCCCCACACTCTCTCCACTACGGCCTCCGGCGCCCCCGCCTCTGTGTCCACCTCCCCCAGGACCTCAGGCCCGCCCCCGGGGACATCATTCAGGACCAGCAGCACCCCGCCAGCCCACTCAGCCCCCAGGACCTCCCTGTCCACTCACTTACCACCATTTTCCACCGGTGCCGTGACCCCAACCTCCCTCGGAACCGTCACCCTAACTCAGGCAGAAAACGGGCCAACGGCCTCTTCGGCCAATAGCCGGCCCACAGGACCCTCCTCTGGGTCCACGCAGCACCCCGAGTCAGGGTCTCCTCCCACACACTCGGCCTTGCCGTTACCAACCTCCTCCAGCGGCTCCACACGGGCCCCGGTATCGGTCAGCACCCCCAAGAGATCCACAATCCAGGGTTCTCCCGCGTCCCCCACCGGGCTGTCCGCGAGCACTCTTGCCACACACACCACTGGGTCCCCAAAAAGCACCACAGGCGCCTCGGTGACACCCGGGACCAACACCCAGAGCCCCAGCAGGCCCCACACTCTCTCCACTACGGCCTCCGGCGCCCCCGCCTCTGTGTCCACCTCCCCCAGGACCTCAGGCCCGCCCCCGGGGACATCATTCAGGACCAGCAGCACCCCGCCAGCCCACTCAGCCCCCAGGACCTCCCTGTCCACTCACGAGCCTCCTATTTCCACCAGTGCCGTGACCCCCACCTCACTCAGAACCGAACCCCCGACCCAACCAGCAAACTGGCCATCGGTCTCGGCCACCAGCCAACCCACAGGACCCCCCTCCGCATCCACGCAGCACCCCAACTCAGGCTCACGGCCCACCCATTTGTCCTCACCGTTGCCAACCGCCACCAGTGGGTCCACCCAGGCTCCGGTTTCGATCAGCACCCCCAAGACATCCCCGGCACAGGGTTCTCGAACATCACCCACCCAGCTGCCCACGACCACTCCTGCCACACACACCACTGGGACCCCAAAAGGCACCACTGAGGCCTCTGAGACGCCCGCGACCAACACCCAGAGCCCCAGCAGGCCCCACACTCTCTCCACTACGGCCTCCGGCGCCCCCGCCTCTGTGTCCACCTCCCCCAGGACCTCAGGCCCGCCCCCGGGGACATCATTCAGGACCAGCAGCACCCCGCCAGCCCCGTCAGGCCCCAGGACCTCGCTGCCCACTCACTTACCACCATTTTCCACCAGCGCCGTGACCCCCACCTCCCTCGGAACCAAACCCCCGACCCAACCAGCAAACTGGCCATCGGTCTCGGCCACCAGCCAACCCACAGAACCCCCCTCCGGGTCCACGCAGCACCCCAACTCAGGATCACGGCCCACCCATTCGTCCCCCCAGTTGCCAACCTCCACCAGCGACTACACCCAGGCTCCAGTTTCGATCAGCACCCCCAAGACGTCCCCGGCACAGGGTTCTCGAACATCACCCACCCAGCTGCCCACGACCACTCCTGCCACACACACCACTGGGACCCCAAAAGGCACCACTAGGGCCTCTAAGACGCCCGCAACCAACACCCAGAGCCCCAGCAGGCCCCACACTCTCTCCACTACGGCCTCCGGCTCCCCCACCTCTGTGTCCACCTCCCCCAGGACCACAGGCCCGCCCCCAGGGACATCATTCAGGACCAGCAGCACCCCGCCAGCCCACTCAGCCCCCAGGACCTCGCTGCCCACTCACTTACCACCATTTTCCACCAGCGCGGTGACCCCCACCTCCCTCGGAACTGTCACCCAAACTCAGACAGAAAAGTGGCCATCGACCTCCTCGGCCAGCAGCCAACACACAGGACCCCCCTCCGCGTCCACGCAGCACCCAGACTCAGGCTCACGGCCCACCCACTCGTCCCCACCGTTGCCAACCTCCACCAGCGGCTCCACCCAGGCTCCAGTTTCGATCAGCACCCCCAAGACGTCCCCGGCACAGGGTTCTCGAACATCACCCACCCACCTACCCACGACCACTCCTGCCACCCACACCACTGGGACCCCAAAAAGCACCACAGGGGCCTCGGTGACACCCGGGACCAACACCCAGAGCCCCAGCAGGCCCCACACTCTCTCCACTACGGCCTCCGGCTCCCCCGCCTCTGTGTCCACCTCCCCCAGGACCTCAGGCCCGCCCCCGGGGACATCATTCAGGACCAGCAGCACCCCGCCAGCCCACTCAGCCCCCAGGACCTCCCTGTCCACTCACTTACCACCATTTTCCACCGGTGCCGTGACCCCAACCTCACTCAGAACTGAACCCCCGACCCAAACAGCAAACTGGCCATCGGTCTCGGCCAGCAGCCAACCCACAGGACCCCCCTCCGCGTCCACGCAGCACCCCAACTCAGGCTCACGGCCCACCCACTCGTCCCCCCAGTTACCAACCTCCACCAGTGGGTCCACCCAGGCTCCGGTTTCGATCAGCACCCCCAAGACGTCCCCGGCACAGGGTTCTCGAACATCACCCACCCAGCTGCCCACGACCACTCCTGCCACACACACCACTGGGACCCCAAAAGGCACCACTAGGGCCTCTGAGACGCCCGCGACCAACACCCAGAGCCCCAGCAGGCCCCACACTCTCTCCACTACGGCCTCCGGCGCCCCCGCCTCTGTGTCCACCTCCCCCAGGACCACAGGCCCGCCCCCGGGGACATCATTCAGGACCAGCAGCACCCCGCCAGCCCACTCAGCCCCCAGGACCTCCCTGTCCACTCACTTACCACCATTTTACACCGGTGCAGTGACCCCAACCTCACTCAGAACCGAACCCCTGACTCAACCAGCAAACTGGCCATCGGTCTCGGCCAGCAGCCGACCCACAGGACTCCCCTCCGCGTCCACGCAGCACCCCAACTCAGGCTCACGGCCCACCCACTCGTCCCCCCGTTACCAACCTCCACCAGTGGGTCCACCCAGGCTCCGGTTTCGATCAGCACCCCCAAGACGTCCCCGGCACAGGGTTCTCGAACATCACCCACCCAGCTGCCCACGACCACTCCTGCCACACACACCACTGGGACCCCAAAAGGCACCACTGGGGCCTCTGAGACGCCCGCGACCAACACCCAGAGCCCCAGCAGGCCCCACACTCTCTCCACTACGGCCTCCGGCGCCCCCGCCTCTGTGTCCACCTCCCCCAGGACCTCAGGCCCGCCCCCGGGGACATCATTCAGGACCAGCAGCACCCCGACAGCCCACTCAGCCCCCAGGACCTCCCTGTCCACTCACTTACCACCATTTTCCACCAGCGCCGTGACCCCCACCTCCCTCGGAACCGTCACCCTAACTCAGACAGAAAAGTGGCCATCGGCCTCCTGGGCCAGCAGCCAACCCACAGGACACCCCTCCGCGTCCACGCAGCACCCCGACTCAGGCTCACGGCCCACCCACTCGTCCCCACCGTTGCCAACCTCCACCAGCGGCTCCACCCAGGCTCCAGTTTCGATCAGCACCCCCAAGACGTCCCCGGCACAGGGTTCTCCAGCGTCACCCACCCACCTGCCCACGACCACTCCTGCCACCCACACCACTGGGACCCCAAAAAGCACCACAGGGGCCTCGGTGACACCCGGGACCAACACCCAGAGCCCCAGCAGGCCACACACTCTCTCCACTACGGCCTCCGGCTCCCCCGCCTCTATGTCCACCTCCCCCAGGACCTCAGGCCCGCCCCCGGGGACATCATTCAGGACCAGCAGCACCCCGCCAGCCCCGTCAGCCCCCAGGACCTCCCTGTCCACTCACGAGCCTCCTATTTCCACCAGTGCCGTGACCCCAACCTCACTCAGAACCAAACCCCCGACCCAACCAGCAAACTGGCCATCGGTCTCGGCCACCAGCCAACCCACAGGACCCGCCTCCGCGTCCACGCAGCACCCCAACTCAGGCTCACGGCCCACCCACTCGTCCGCCCAGTTGCCAACCTCCACCAGCGGCTCCACCCAGGCTCCAGTTTCGATCAGCACCCCCAAGACGTCCCCGGCACAGGGTTCTCGAACATCACCCACCCAGCTGCCCACGACCACTCCTGCCACCCACACCACTGGGACCCCAAAAGGCACCACTAGGTCCTCTGAGACGCCTGGGACCAACACCCAGAGCCCCAGCAGGCCCCACACTCTCTCCACTACGGCCTCCGGCGCCCCCACCTCTGTGTCCACCTCCCCCAGGACCTCAGGCCCGCCCCCGGGGACATCATTCAGGACCAGCAGCACCCCGCCAGCCCACTCAGCCCCCAGGACCTCGCTGCGCACTCACGAGCCTCCTATTTCCACCAGCGCCGTGACCCCAACCTCCCTTGGAACTGTCACCCTAACTCAGACAGAAAACGGGCCATCAGCCTCCTCGGCCAATAGCCGGCCCACAGGACCCTCGTCCGTGTCCACGCAGCACCCCGAGTCAGGGTCTCCTCCCACACACTCAGCCTTGCCGTTACCAACCTCCTCCAGCGGCTCCACACGGGCCCCGGTATCGGTCAGCACCCCCAAGACATCCACAATCCAGGGTTCTCCCACGTCCCCCACCGGGCTGTCCGTGACCACTCTTGCCACACACACCACTGGGTCCCCAAAAAGCACCACAGGGGCCTCGGTGACACCCGGGACCAACACCCAGAGCCCCAGCAGGCCCCACACTCTCTCCACTACGGCCTCCGGCTCCCGCGCCTCTGTGTCCACCTCCCCCAGGACCACAGGCCCGCCCCCGGGGACATCATTCAGGACCAGCAGCACCCCGCCAGCCCACTCAGCCCCCAGGACCTCGCTGCGCACTCACTTACCACCATTTTCCACCGGTGCCGTGACCCCGACATCACTCAGAACCGAACCCCTGACCCAACCAGCAAACTGGCCATCGGTCTCGGCCAGCAGCCATCCCATAGGACCCCCCTCCGCGTCCACGCAGCACCCCAACTCAGGCTCACGGCCCACCCACTCGTCCTCACCGTTGCCAATCTCCACCAGTGGGTCCACCCAGGCTCCGGTTTCGATCAGCACCCCCAAGACGTCCCCGGCACAGGTTTCTCCAACGTCACCCAACCAGCTGCCCACGACCACTCCTGCCACACACACCATTGGGACCCCAAAAGGCACCACTGAGGCCTCTGAGACGCCCGGGACCAACACCCAGAGCCCCAGCAGGCCCCACACTCTCTCCACTACGGCCTCCGGCTCCCCCGCCCCTGTGTCCACCTCCCCCAGGACCTCAGGCCCGCCCCCAGGGACATCATTCAGGACCAGCAGCACCCCGCCAGCCCCGTCAGGCCCCAGGACCTCGCTGTCCACTCACGAGCCTCCTATTTCCACCAGCGCCGTGACCCCAACCTCACTCAGAACCAAACCCCCGACCCAAACAGAAAATTGGCCATCGGCCTCCTGGGCCAGCAGCCAACCCACAGGACCCCCCTCCGCGTCCACGCAGCACCCCGACTCAGGCTCACGGCCCACCCACTTGTCCCCACCGTTGCCAACCTCCACCAGTGGGTCCACCCGGCCCCCAGGATCGGTCAGCACCCCCAAGACATCCACAATCCAGGGTTCTCCCGCGTCCCCGACCGGGCTGTCCGCGACCACTCTTGCCACACACACCACTGGGTCCCCAAAAAGCACCACAGGGGCCTCGGTGACACCCGGGACCAACACCCAGAGCCCCAGCAGGCCCCACACTCTCTCCACTACGGCCTCCGGCGCCCCCGCCTCTGTGTCCACCTCCCCCAGGACCTCAGGCCCGCCCCGGGGACATCATTCAGGACCAGCAGCACCCCGCCAGCCCACTCAGCCCCAGGACCTCCCTGTCCACTCACTTACCACCATTTTCCACCAGTGCCGTGACCCCAACCTCACTCAGAACCAAACCCCCGACCGAAACAGCAAACTGGCCATCGGTCTCGGCCAGCAGCCAACCAACAGGACCCCCCTCCGCGTCCACGCAGCACCCCGACTCAGGCTCACGGCCCACACACTCGTCCCCCCAGTTGCCAACCTCCACCAGTGGGTCCACCCAGGCTCCGGTTTCGATCAGCACCCCCAAGACATCCCCGGCACAGGGTTCTCCAACATCACCCACCCAGCTGCCCACGACCACTCCTGCCACCCACACCACTGGGACCCCAAAAGGCACCACTGGGGCCTCTGAGACGCCCGGGACCAACACCCAGAGCCCCAGCAGGCCCCACACTCTCTCCACTACGGCCTCCGGCTCCCCCGCCTCTGTGTCCACCTCCCCCAGGACCTCAGGCCCGCCCCCGGGGACATCATTCAGGACCAGCAGCACCCCGCCAGCCCACTCAGCCCCCAGGACCTCCCTGTCCACTCACGAGCCTCCTATTTCAACCAGCGCCGTGACCCCAACCTCACTCAGAACTGAACCCCCGACCCAAACAGAAAATTGGCCATCGGCCTCCTGGGCCAGCAGCCAACCCACAGGAACCCCTTCCGCGTCCACGCAGCACCCCGACTCAGGCTCACGGCCCACCCACTCGTCCCCCCAGTTGCCAACCTCCACCAGTGGGTCGACCCAGGCTCCGGTTTCGATCAGCACCCCCAAGACGTCCCCGGCACAGGGTTCTCGAACATCACCCACCCAGCTGCCCACGACCACTCCTGCCACACACACCACTGGGACCCCAAAAGGCACCACTGGGGCCTCTGAGACGCCCAGGACCAACACCCAGAGCCCCAGCAGGCCCCACACTCTCTCCACTACGGCCTCTGGCTCCCCCGCCTCTGTGTCCACCTCCCCCAGGACCTCAGGCCCGCCCCCAGGGACATCATTCAGGACCAGCAGCACCCCGCCAGCCCACTCAGCCCCCAGGACCTCGCTGCGCACTCACTTACCACCATTTTCCACCGGTGCCGTGACCCCAACCTCCCTCGGAACCGTCACCCTAACTCAGGCAGAAAACGGGCCAACGGCCTCTTCGGCCAATAGCCGGCCCACAGGACCCTCCTCTGGGTCCACGCAGCACCCCGAGTCAGGGTCTCCTCCCACACACTCGGCCTTGCCGTTACCAACCTCCTCCAGCGGCTCCACACGGGCCCCGGTATCGGTCAGCACCCCCAAGACATCCACAATCCAGGGTTCTCCCGCGTCCCCCACCGGGCTGTCCACGACCACTCTTGCCACACACACCACTGGGTCCCCAAAAAGCACCACAGGGGTCTCGGTGACACCCGGAACCAACACCCAGAGCCCCAGCAGGCCCCACACTCTCTCCACTACGGCCTCCGGCGCCCCCGCCTCTGTGTCCACCTCCCCCAGGACCTCAGGCCCGCCCCCGGGGACATCATTCAGGACCAGCAGCACCCCGCCAGCCCACTCAGCCCCCAGGACCTCCCTGTCCACTCACGAGCCTCCGATTTCCACCAGTGCCGTGACCCCCACCTCACTCAGAACCGAACCCCCGACCCAACCAGCAAACTGGCCATCGGTCTCGGCCACCAGCCAACCCACAGGACCCCCCTCCGCATCCACGCAGCACCCCAACTCAGGCTCACGGCCCACCCATTTGTCCTCACCGTTGCCAACCGCCACCAGTGGGTCCACCCAGGCTCCAGTTTCGATCAGCACCCCCAAGACATCCCCGGCACAGGGTTCTCGAACATCACCCACCCAGCTGCCCACGACCACTCCTGCCACACACACCACTGGGACCCCAAAAGGCACCACTGAGGCCTCTGAGACGCCCGCGACCAACACCCAGAGCCCCAGCAGGCCCCACACTCTCTCCACTACGGCCTCCGGCGCCCCCGCCTCTGTGTCCACCTCCCCCAGGACCTCAGGCCCGCCCCCGGGGACATCATTCAGGACCAGCAGCACCCCGCCAGCCCACTCAGCCCCCAGGACCTCCCTGTCCACTCACTTACCACCATTTTCCACCGGTGCCGTGACCCCAACCTCCCTCGGAACCGAACCCCTGACCCAACCAGCAAACTGGCCATCAGTCTCGGCCAGCAGCCAACCCACAGGACCCCCCTCCGCATCCACACAGCACCCCGACTCAGGCTCACGGCCCACACACTCGTCCTCACCGTTGCCAACCTCCACCAGTGGGTCCACCCGGCCCCCAGGATCCGTCAGCACCCCCAAGACGTCCACAATCCAGGGTTCTCCCGCGTCCCCCACCGGGCTGTCCGCGACCACTCTTGCCACACACACCACTGGGTCCCCAAAAAGCACCACAGGGGTCTCGGTGACACCCGGGACCAACACCCAGAGCCCCAGCAGGCCCCACACTCTCTCCACTACGGCCTCCAGCTCCCCCGCCTCTGTGTCCACCACCCCCAGGACCTCAGGCCCGCCCCCGGGGACATCATTCAGGACCAGCAGCACCCCGCCAGCCCACTCAGCCCCCAGGACCTCGCTGCCCACTCACTTACCACCATTTTCCACCAGCGCCGTGACCCCAACCTCCCTCGGAACCGTCACCGTAACTCAGGCAGAAAACGGGCCAACGGCCTCTTCGGCCAATAGCCGGCCCACAGGACCCTCCTCTGGGTCCACGCAGCACCCCGAGTCAGGGTCTCCTCCCACAAACTCGGCCTTGCCGTTACCAACCTCCTCCAGCGGCTCCACACGGGCCCCGGTATCGGTCAGCACCCCCAAGACATCCACAATCCAGGGTTCTCCCGCGTCCCCCACCGGGCTGTCCACGACCACTCTTGCCACACACACCACTGGGTCCCCAAAAAGCACCACAGGGGTCTCGGTGACACCCGGAACCAACACCCAGAGCCCCAGCAGGCCCCACACTCTCTCCACTACGGCCTCCGGCGCCCCCGCCTCTGTGTCCACCTCTCCCAGGACCTCAGGCCCGCCCCCGGGGACATCATTCAGGACCAGCAGCACCCCGCCAGCCCACTCAGCCCCCAGGACCTCCCTGTCCACTCACGAGCCTCCTATTTCCACCAGTGCCGTGACCCCAACCTCACTCAGAACCGAACCCCCGACCCAACCAGCAAACTGGCCATCGGTCTCGGCCAGCAGCCAACCCACAGGACCCCCCTCCGCATCCACGCAGCACCCCAACTCAGGATCACGGCCCACCCACTCGTCCTCACCGTTGCCAACCGCCACCAGTGGGTCCACCCAGGCTCCGGTTTCGATCAGCACCCCCAAGACATCCCCGGCACAGGGTTCTCGAACATCACCCACCCAGCTGCCCACGACCACTCCTGCCACCCACACCACTGGGACCCCAAAAGGCACCACTGGGGCCTCTGAGACGCCCGCGACCAACACCCAGAGCCCCAGCAGGCCCCACACTCTCTCCACTACGGCCTCCGGCGCCCCCGCCTCTGTGTCCACCTCCCCCAGGACCTCAGGCCCGCCCCCGGGGACATCATTCAGGACCAGCAGCACCCCGCCAGCCCACTCAGCCCCCAGGACCTCCCTGTCCACTCACTTACCACCATTTTCCACCGGTGCCGTGACCCCAACCTCCCTCGGAACCGAACCCCCGACCCAAACAGCAAACTGGCCATCGGTCTCGGCCAGCAGCCAACCCACAGGACCCCCCTCCGCGTCCACGCAGCACCCCGACTCAGGCTCACGGCCCACCCACTCGTCCCCACCGTTGCCAACCTCCACCAGTGGGTCCACCCGGCCCCCAGGATCCGTCAGCACCCCCAAGACGTCCACAATCCAGGGTTCTCCCGCGTCCCCCACCGGGCTGTCCGCGACCACTCTTGCCACACACACCACTGGGTCCCCAAAAAGCACCACAGGCGCCTCGGTGACACCCGGGACCAACACCCAGAGCCCCAGCAGGCCCCACACTCTCTCCACTATGGCCTCCGGCGCCCCCGCCTCTGTGTCCACCTCCCCCAGGACCTCAGGCCCGCCCCCGGGGACATCATTCAGGACCAGCAGCACCCCGCCAGCCCACTCAGCCCCCAGGACCTCCCTGTCCACTCACTTACCACCATTTTCCACCGGTGCCGTGACCCCAACCTCCCTCGGAACCGAACCCCTGACCCAACCAGCAAACTGGCCATCAGTCTCGGCCAGCAGCCAACCCACAGGACCCCCCTCCGCATCCACACAGCACCCCGACTCAGGCTCACGGCCCACACACTCGTCCCCACCGTTGCCAACCTCCACCAGTGGGTCCACCCGGTCCCCAGGATCGGTCAGCACCTCCAAGACGTCCCCGGCACAGGGTTCTCCAACATCACCCACCCAGCTGCCCACGACCACTCCTGCCACACACACCACTGGGACCCCAAAAAGCACCACAGGGGCCTCGGTGACACCCGGGACCAACACCCAGAGCCCCAGCAGGCCCCAACTCTCTCCACTACGGCCTCCGGCGCCCCCGCCTCTGTGTCCACCTCCCCCAGGACCTCAGGCCCGCCCCCGGGGACATCATTCAGGACCAGCAGCACCCCGCCAGCCCACTCAGCCCCCAGGACCTCCCTGTCCACTCACTTACCACCATTTTCCACCAGTGCCGTGACCCCCACATCACTCAGAACCAAACCCCCGACCGAAACAGCAAACTGGCCATCGGTCTCGGCCAGCAGCCAACCCACAGGACTCCCCTCCGCGTCCACGCAGCACCCCGACTCAGGCTCACGGCCCACCCACTCGTCCCCCCAGTTACCAACCTCCACCAGCGGCTCCACCCGGGCCCCGGGATCCATCAGCACCTCCAAGACGTCCCCGGCCCAGGGCTCTCCTACGTCCCCCACAAGCCTGCCCGAGTCCACCCCTGCCAGACACACAACCTGGACCCCCAACAGCACCAGTAGGGCCACCGTTTACCCCACAACCAAAACCCAGAGCCCCAGCTGGCCCCCCAGTCTCTCGACTATGGCCTCCAGCTCCCCTGACTCCCTGTCCACCAACCCCAGGACCTCAGGCCCACCCTCAGGGTCGTCCGTCTCTAGCACCCCTCTCGTCCCCGGTCCTCCGAGCAGTAGCCCCTCTCCGTCCCTAGCGTCCAGCACCACCCCTGTATTGTCCGCTGCAATATCAGAGTCGCTTACCCAGCATCCCCTCAGCACCACAGCCACTCTGACCACCCTCAGGGCCACGGCCAGCGCTCCTACCTGGTCTACCTCCTCTCAGTCCACCACCTGGCTTTCTACTCCCCTCACGTCCCCCTCCCGTCCTCCCGGTCTCCTTTCGTCCACTTGGGGTGTGACATCCATTCCAAGTGCACCCATCACCAACCTGACTACCCAGCTGCCTGGCACCACCGGCCCGCTGTCCACTGGGGGGCTGCCCAGCTCTATGTCCTCGCCTTCCCTAGGGCCTCACCCCACCGGGGGTTCTCCCGCATCTACCCTCATCACGTCTCCTCCCAGCTCTCCAGGTACGTGACGCCTCCTTCTTCAGCACGCTCTAGCACCTGCGGGTGTCCAGCTCCCCCTCGCACCTGCCTCGATCGCTGTGCTCGGGCCTCCTGCCCGCTGCCCCCTCAAGGAGCTGTCCTGGCTTCCCCTGGGGCGACGCCTCACAGCTTTCATGCCGCGTTTCCGAGTCTCAGAGGGTCAGCCACCCGCTCCCCACAGACCTGCCAGGGCCTGCCCACTGCCTGGCCCAGTCTGCAGCTGCCAGTGTCCTGGCAGGTCCTGCAAGCCGCCCCGATGGAGGTGGGCAGAGCTCATTCCGGCCCTTGACCCAGAGACACTGAACGCCTCCCTGGTCCCCCCACAGGTTCTGGGCCAGCAGACCAGACACAGCTGCGCGCACAGGGCTGAGTCGCGCAGGGCCCTGGGAGCGGGCTGGAGGCAGCGCAGAGCAGAAAAGCTGCATCTGCCTCTGGGAACACCCCGGCCCCCAGCGTAGCTGAGCTCCAGGGCACTGTCAGCGGCCAGCAGGCTGTCCCCCACACAGCAGTGACGTCTGGCTCTGTGCAGCCAGATGGGGCGGACGCTGGGTGGGCAGGGAGACCCCGCAGGCAGGGCAGAGGTCGCAGCGGGCCTGGCTGTGTCTGACACCCGCGCCCCCTTGCAGAGACCTGTGGCGTGAGGGAGCGTGTGGAGGAGATCACGTACCGAGGCTGCACCACCAATGTGACGCGGACCCACTGTGAGGGCGTCTGTGGCTCCTCAGCCAGGTGAGCATGGCACCAGCCCGCAAGGGGAGGGGGGGACCCGCCGAGGGCACGGCCAGGGGTGGGCACGGCCAGGGGTGCGGCCCGCAGCGCGGCATGCCTGCCGGACAGCCCGAGCCCAGCCTGGGGCCTTTTTCCTGGAGCAGTGTCCTGACCGGCCCTTCCACCCACCCCATGCAGCTTCAACCTCGCCAACCAGCAGGTGAACACCAACTGCAGCTGCTGCTACCCCGTGGGCACCTACGAGAAGGAGCTCGTGCTGCCCTGCCTGGACCCCGGGGTGCAGGGCCGGCCGCTTGTGCTAACGCTGACGCTGTTCAGCAGCTGCACCTGCCAGCCCTGGCCCTGCGGGCACTAGCCCCGCTGCCCCACACTGCCCCGCCCCGCCCAGCAGCTTCTCCCGACGCAAGCACATCACCAAGGACCCCTGGACATGGCACCCCTGGGTGCTAGACAGGGGTCCCACAACAGCCCTCCATGCTAGCCCCTTCACGCTGGCCCCGCGCGGCAAGTGACAAATAAATGAGCACTGGTGACAGCAGAGGCTGCCGCGTCATCTCGCAGGCACTGGAGCCTGCGCACCGGGCGGGGGCCACCAGGACGGGTAGGGGCTGCCACCACGGGGAGGGGCCGCCGCCAGTAGCTCCATCACAGCGCTGGGCTCTCCGTGGGCGCCTGCCAGGGCCCCACCCTGTCTCAGGGCGCTCCATGAAGCCCTCCTCCTGGAAACCTGCCCCGCCCACACCTCTTCAGGGACTGACCCCTGAACCCCATCTGTGGCTGGAGCTGGACAGGGATCCCCAGCCCGGGCTGCCCCAGCCCCACAAGAACTTGGTGGGCTCCTTCCCAGAAGACCCCTTGGCCTGCCTGTCTGCTAGGCAGAGGGGGGAAGCGGGAGCCCCATCACCGCGCCCACCGCCCGGGCCCCAGCACCCGGCCTGGGCTGCGGCCTGCCCCCAGCCACAGGCAGCCCCACGCCGTGGCCTGCCAGATAGGCAGTGCTAGCCGCCCCCAGGCGGCAGCCGGGGAGGAGGTGGCGGCAACTCAAGCAGGAGCAGGAGGGACTGCTGGGCAACCACGTGCCCCACACCCGGGCCCGGTGCCTGGGGACAGGCAGTGGCTGCTGCAGGCAGCGTGGCTGGAGCTGGGGGTGGCACGGGGCGGGAGCACCCCTGCGGGGGCTCACCTGACGGTGCCCCAGGACTGCACACCCTGCAGAGCCAGGCACCCCGGGAGCTCAGGGAGCGAGTGAGGCCTGGTCTCTGGTGCAGCTGGGGTGGGGAGTGGGGGGCGCCAGCCCAGGCTGCTCGCGAAGACGGAAAGACACTTACTTGAAGTCCACAAGGAGGGTTGCCCGAGGCAGCGGGGCCGCCTCCCTGCACACTGCAAGCCTGAGGGGCTGCACACGGCTTTTGGGGACCCAGTGCTGAAAGCAGGGAGCAGTAATGTCCAGCCAGGAGACGGCTGGCTGCGGCCATCAGACACAGAGGCCCCCACTGGGGTCTGGAAAGCTGTCCATGGAGGCGACCGCCAGCCACAGACACTGGGCCTGAACCAGGACCCCAGGACAATGCCAGCAGCTTGGGGGGGCCTCCCACACCATGATGCCCCCCACACTGGGTCAGAGTGGCCCCTCTGTGGACAGCACCAGAGACCAGCTGCCGTTACAAAGCAGGAGCATTTCAATAAAACTCCAACCAAATTTTCATTTTCATTCAAACTTCCAATTTCCCTTTAATTTGTTGTTTTGGCCACAGAACTGCCCTGATTTCCGTACAGGCCACCCCAGGGCAGCTCCCCACCTGGGAGGCCAGCTGCAGTCCTGCACTGGGCCTGCCCGGCAGGGCCAGGGCGGTGGCGTGGGCCTCGCACAGTGGCGTCTGGACGGGGCCGGCCGTCGGGAGCGGCCAACGGTGCCGGAGCCACGGCGCGGGGACTAGAACTGCTCCGACAGCAGCTCACACAGCCTCTGTGACACGGCGTCCCTGCTGGTGCGCAGCGTCAGGCGGTACATCTGTGGCGGGGCAAGCGTCAGGCCCCGCCCCCGCCCACAGGCCCCGCCCCGCCCCCGCCGGGCCCCGCCCCCAGCCCGCGCCTCAGCAGGCTCGCAGGCCCCTCCACCACCAGGCAGGGGCGCCGTTCCAACCCGCCCGTCGTCAACACCAGCGCGAGGTGGATGGGCAGACAGGCATCACCCGGTGGGGGCTGGGGAGCCAGGGCTACCTCTGTGGAGACGCCCCCGCCACGCTGGGCCCCACATCACCCTCACAACAGACCCGCTGGGCAGCGTCCCCGAGCGGCCGACCTGGGCGTGGAGGTTGGGCTCGAGCCGCAGCAGGCAGCCGACCTGGGCAGTGCTGGTGTGGATGATGCCGGCCCCCACAAAGTTGGCAGGGTTGGGGTCGACCTCTTCCAGGAGCGCAGGACCAAAGCCGATGATCTGCCGGGGAGGCACAGGGTAGGCCCAGGCAGACGCTGGCCCCCCAATCCCGCCCAACCCACCAACCCCTACCCTGCCCTCAAGGGCAAACACCTGGGCCCGTGGTTCCTACCTTGGCCTTGGTGACCTCAGCGTCCATAGGGTGCTTTGCTTTGAAAATGTTCTGCACTTCCTGCTGGGGGCTGCAGGGGCGGGGTGGGGGCCGTGAGGGGCGGAGTGGGGGCTGGGGCCGCAGGGTGGAGACTGGAGGGCAGGGTGAGGCAGAAGCCAAAGGCCCCATTCAGACAGCCCCGGCCCAGCCCCGGCCCTGCCTCACCCACACTGACCGGCTCACCTGCTCAGCTGCTTCCAGCGCTGGAAGAAATCCTGAGAGGCCATGTCCGTGGGCTGGAAGAACTTGTTGAGGGTGATGGGCAGCTTGACAGACACATTCTGGAAGGTTCCCCCGTACCTGTGAGCCACAGTCAGGGAGGGAGGCGCACACGGTCAGGCAGGAAGGCCAAGACCCAACAGAGAGCCAAATTCCTGGCCGGCCAGCCTGCAGAGAGGGCGCCAGCGTGTAGGCGGGAGGCCCCAGCCTGCAGTGGGAGGTGCGGGCGGCAAGCCGGGCAGGCCCTCAGCCCACAGCCCCTCGCTCGGCCCTGGCCTGGCCCTCAGCCAAGGCTGCCACATGTGCTGTGGCCTCCTGGGCCGTGAGCGGCCCTGGCGTCTGCCTGCGGGAAGCAGGTCAGGCAGGCCATCCCACCCCCTGCGGAAGACACGCCCTTCAGCTCTGTTTTTCGCATTTGAAAGCGAGCTTTCCAGAGGTTCACCTCACAAACACCTGACAGTGAGCTGCAAGGCCCTCACTGGCCACGGGCAGTGCCGGCAGCAGCCTTGCGTGGGCCCCAGGCTAAGCCCCAGAGCACTGGCCAGGCAGGTGGCACCAGTCCCGCAGCCTCAACAGCACACACTTCTCCGCCCACCGCCACGCACCAGGCCAGCATCCACCTGGCTGGCCGCCGGCCCCTCGCCCCAACGGCCCTGGGCAAGAGACGCTGAGCTCGCAGGGAAGCTGCCGGAAGGGGCTGAGTTGGCGCCCGCAGCCCCACCTGAACTGGATGTTGAGGACCGGCGCCTCCGTGAAGTCGGACACGCACTCGATGTTGACGGCCTGCTGCACCTGGGCGCCCCCGTCCACCGTGGGATCCACGGGCTTGCTCTGCAGGCTCAGGGGTGTGCTTGTCAAGGAGACCACGGCAAGGCGGCGGGCCCTCACAGAGGGACAGAAGGGAGCATCCCCAAACCCACCCGCAGCCACGTGGGGTGGCCCCAGCCCACCACCCAGCGAGACCCAGCCGGGCTGAGCCCGGCAGCACCAGGACCGTGAAGGGAGGGCAGCGACCACCCAGCCCGCGGAAAGGACCCTGCTCGCTGAGCCAGAGCGCAGCCGCCCAGGGCGCAGGCGCAGGATATCCGCCTGGAGGCTGTCGGAGCAGACGAGCGTGGGCGTAAAGCTCAGGAGCTGTGTGGACGTCTTGTTCCCGTAGAATATGAGCATGCGCCCTGAGAGGAGACGGACAGTCTGCTGCTTGGAGCACCGGGCCTCACGTGGGGTCAAGCACCCGCCCGCTAACCAAAGGCCACAGGCCCGGGCGAGGCTCCGCGTCCACTGGCCGCCTCTCGGCCGCGCACCGTGCCAGGCCCCAGCACCAGCCCCACGCGGGGGCAGCGCACGCGGGTCTGTGCCCAAGGCCTGCGGGGACCCAGGGCGACCTGGCTGGACGGGGCTCGCCCCTGCGCAGGGCTGCTGTGCCCGAGCGAGGCCCGGAGCCAGGAGCTGCCAGCTGGCATGTCGCCCCAGGCGCCCAGCCCAGCGCACGGCACAGAAGTCCCTGCGAAAGCCTGTGGACGCGCTCACACCCTGAGTTCAGAGTGGAAACTGAGCCTCACGCGTGTGAGAAACAAGCAGCTTAGCTACCCAAGTTCGATTTTCAAATTTAAGAAACAATAAAGCCAGCCAAGCCGCCACGGCCCACAAAAGCCCCGCGCGGCTACCGGCCCTGGCCTCCGGCGCCCGCCATCTCCTGCCGACGCTGCCCCGTGGCCCCTGGGGAGGCACCGGCCCTCACGTGCTGTCCCCGTGTGGGCGCCCTCAGTGTGGAAGCCCTTCCCTCCCCCCAAATGGGCGCCGCCTCCCGCTGTGGCCACGCTGGGTGAGCCGGGTGAGGCAGCCGTGCCTGCCCTCTCTCCTGCCTGACTGGACCCAGAGATGGGGCCTGGCTGCGTGGGAGGCCTGGGGAAGACCCAATGCTCAGGCAGCACGGCCCCACCTCCCGCCCCCTGCACTGGTGGCCTCGGGGTGTGGCGCCCCAGGGTGCTGGCCAGCAGCGGCTCCTTAGAAGAGTCTGCTCAAGCCTCGTCCCCTTTCTAACCGGGTCATTTGTTTCCTGCCGTCCGGTTCTTTCCATGTTCTAGAAACCAGACCTTCATCAGACGTCCGGTTTGCAAGTATCTCCTGCCCGTCCCGCGCGAGGAGAGCTTGAGGCCGGGCCCTCACCCACCTAAGTTCTGCCGGAACTCGGACTTGAGGCCGACCTGCAGCAGCTGGTTCTCGAACAGCACCCCGTTGTTCTTGCAGACAAACCTGCAAGAGAAGGCGATCGCGTGACTCGAAGCCTCCTGCTGAAACACGGTTTGCCCGAGAAAGGGATTTCACGAGCCCCAAGGAGGGAAGACAGCCCAAAGCAGGGCCGTCGCTGCGGAGCCTGGAGCCCTGGGCCAGCGCAGGCCTGGAGCAGCACCTGCGCCAGGGCCCGGGCCTTGCCCCACCAGCCCCTGCCGGCCAGCCCCGCCCAGCCCAGCCCAGCGCCTTCCCACACACAACCCCTGCCGACCCGAGACCCACGTGCCCACCCCAGAACTGACCCCCAGGACACAAGACAGAACCACGCTGCCAGGGACCCTGCCCCATCCACACCTGGCTCACACCCCCACTGGGCCACGAGCCCACTGCAGAGGATGGGAGACGACCCCAGCGCGTCATGCGGAGCAACACGAACCGCCTCTGGGGCCGAGGGGCAGTGCTGACTTTCCAGGCCGGGAGTCCAAGGCCACAGCATGGACACCACCAGCCCGAACCCACCCACCCCACACCAGATCCTCCTCGGGCTCACAGCCCTGTGCCGCCCCATCACACAGTCAAATGCTGCCCACCGCTAGGGGCCTGGGGCCGCCAGCCCGACCACACAAGGCCCAGCTGGCGGTGGACGGCCACCCCCGCCCTTCCCCAGCCCCAGGGCGCCCAGGGCCCCGCTGAAACACCCCTGCCCGAGCCCCACCACGAGGAGGCCTGTGCTCAGCACGGGCCCTGCCAGGAGCTCGACACAGGCTGCACCAGGCAGGAGTCCAGCGTGAAGGCCGCACCACCCAAGACGTGCAGGGCCCACCGCAGGCCCCGGGGCATCTCAGGCCTGCCCCACGCTCCAGGCAGAGAGAGATCTGTTTTCAGCCAGATGTGAGATGGCTGTGGACTGGCCCCTCCCCAGCCATGTCCCACAGTAACAGAAAGTGGGACCCCCGCGGCACGGCCCCGAGTCTAGCCAGCCACACACTCCCAAGCACCGGCACGGCCCCGACAGCCCTGTCCCCACCTGGCGCAATCACCAGCGCCCGCATGCCCCTGGAGGGCCCCCACTTCTGCTGGCCAAACTCTAAGATCAGTCAGGACAGAGCCCCAGAGTGAGGGGAAAAGAGGACACGACGCCTGCGAGAGCACAGGCGCCTGTGAGCGCACAGCAGCTGGCGGGGAGGCGCAGGGCGGGGAGGCATGCGGGTGCTGGGGGAGGCGCGGGGCAGGGTGGGCAGGGGGCAGCCTCCCCAGGATAAGGGTCCTCCCGGCAGATAGCGACCGCACAGCATGCCCAGCTCGGCCCAGCTTGTGACCCGCACCAGAGGAGGACCGGCCTCTGGCTGCGCAGGCCCCAAGGGCGCGCTGGGAAGCAGCCTGACCCCCAGACAGGGTGAGGACAGAGAAGCTCGGCTACCAGAGGGGCGCCGAGAAGGAGCCACCCGGGCTGCCCACCACCCCCTCCCGGGAGCACTCGCTGTCCTCAGGGAGGACCAGCCACCCACAGAGGGCAAGGCCCGCAGAGCAAGCCCACCCAATGTGCGAGCCCCAGCACCTACGGCCGGCGACCCGAGAGGCGCAGCCCCACTGACCCGCTGACCAGGCACGGCCAGGAGCGGCTCTCTGCAGGGTGCGGGAGCCCCACTACCTGGCGAAGTTGTCCTCGGAGCCGGGAGCAAGCGGCGCCACCGTGGAGAGCGAGTCTGAGAACACGTCCACCAGCAGCCCCCCTCCAGAGGAGGCCAGAGGACCTGTGGGAGCAGGCGGGGCAGACCCCAGGCCCAGGAGATCTGCAGACGGAGAAGGCGTGGACTGGGAGAGAGGAAGAGGGCCTGCGTGTCAGCTTCCAGGAGGGCATCGACCATGGACCTGCCACACGCCCGGCTCCGCAGCGCCCTGACCTCTGAGGGCAGAGCCCCTGCTGGCAGGCCGGTCCCAACCCCACAATCTGCTGCCACAGCCAGTGCAGCCTGTGGCCCCAGCCCACAGCCATTCCAGGCTCACCCTGGCCAGGGCACACATCTGGGAACAGGTGCTGGCCACCCCCAGGAGCGGGGGGCACCGCCCTCACCAGCAAGAGACGCACTCGGGCGCGCCACACACGGGCCGGCGAGGGCCGAGGGCCCTCTGCTCAAGCTGCAGCGTCCCAGTGACCCCACACAGGCAATGCACCTGCGCATCAGGGTGCAGGACACAGCCCAGGGCATGAGAACGGTCGCCCTCCAGGACCGGCCGGCAAGGGTGCGCAGGCAGAGCAGGCAGGCACACTCCTCCAGGCCAGGAAGACCCCAGAGGGGTAACACTGGTCACGCGCACCCCAGGAGGGGCTGCAGAGGAGCCAGCCAGAGCAGACGGGGAGAGCTGCGAGGTGGGGTCATGCCAGCCTGTGCTCAGCATCCCCTCGCTAGCACCGCCCTGTTGGGGGGTCTGAGCGCCGAGGAGGGTCAGCAGGGACCCCTGCCCTGTGCGAAGCCCGCGGCCAGGCCTCGGCGGCCCCAGTGTCCCTGGCACCTGAAGGCCCACGCCAACGTTATTTAATATGGGAAGCATCTCTTGTCCAGCGCGATAAACTCGCACCCAATCAGCAGACCGCGGTGAAGCTGCCCCTCTGGCCCCACTTGCAGCGTGCGACCCACCGCCTCTTTGCAGGCCTTGGGCAGCAAGAGGAGCAGGAATCAGGACGGCCAGAGTGCCCCGCGACCACGAAGCCCGTGCCAGCCCCACAGGAAGGTGTGTCAGTGCCAGACACGCCGGCCAGGGCAACACACACATCCGCCATTGTCTCCAAGATGCTGCCCGCCCGTCCCCCAGCTCTGCCCCTGGCACCAGAGCAGCCTCACGCCTGCTCACAGCAAGCATCAGGGCCGGGGGGACAGACCCAGTCCCGCCCCCAGGCCACGCGCACTGCGAGGCGAGCATGGAACCGGCAGGCCAGTGGGCAACCCGCTCAGTACCCACGGCGTGCCAGGAACCAGAGGGCATCAGCGGCATCAGGAGCACAGCTCCGCCGGGGACGTGTGGGCAGACACCACCTGACCCAACCAGGCCTTGGGGCACCTCCTGCCAAAGCTTGAGCCACCAGCCGGGTGCCCGTGTCACAGGGCAGCATCTGGAGACGGATGATGCTATCCAGCTGCCCTTCAGCCCTCCCTGCAGCCCAGAGGACGCTCGGGGTAGCTGCACGGCGCAGCTCCCCCAGAGGCAAGGAGCTGCGTCCGAGCCAGACGCCGCCGCAGGCCCTGGGGCCGGCGAGCCCAGGATGGCTCCTGAAAGGCAGCCTGCTGATGGAAACTGCCCCCCGGGCCTGGCCCCCGCCTGCACAGAAGCGGTTTCTGGGTCCCTGCTGCAGAGAAGGCACCTCAGGCTCCATCCCCAGCCAAGCCCGCAGCCTCGCCCCCTGCAGCGGGACCCACCATGGTGCTGGCGCTGGCCGGGGTGGGCTCGGGGCCCCCATTCACGTCGGCGCTCCTCTCCCGCTTGGCCTCCTCCAGGTCGGCCGGCGCGCGCGGGCCCTTCTTCTTCTTGAGCTTGGCCAGGATGGAAGACTCGCGCTCGGGGAACGGGGGCATCTCCTCCAGGACGGTGGCCTGCGGGAGGCGGGGTCAGCAACCACAGGGACGGGCGGGCTGGGGCGGGCGGGCTGGGGCGGGGCGGGGCGGGCCCCACCAGGATGTCGGTGCTGGCCACGGTGCTGAGCCGCAGATACTCCACAGCCCGCTGCTGCAGCTCCACGTCGGCGTTCTTGAGCTGGCTGTCGCTGCGCAGCACATCCTGGATGGTGGGCTTCACCTCGGGGAAGAGGTTCACGAACTTGATGTAGGTGGACAAAAGCAGGGCCCGGGTGGGGACGCTGCACAGGTGGAACTTGGAGTGCAGGAGGTCGAACTGAACCAGAGGGCTGTGGGGCCAGAGCAGGGCGTCACCCCTCCCTCTGCGCGTCGGAGCCCCGCGGCCTGGGCAGAGAACGGGGAGGGAGGCTGGGAACGTAAGCCCACACCAGCCACAGATGCCTGCGAGGGGCCGGGAGGGGCCAGGAGGGGCGCCCAGCCCCGGGAGCGGTGTCGGGGCCCGGCCACGACTCCGCATGCCCAGCAGCGCCTGTGTGGAGAAGCTGCGGCTATGCCCCCAGCACGTGCACAAAGGCCTAGACTGGCTGGTGCCAGGAAGGGGGTGCAGGCCCTGGCCCCCAGGGCTCTCACCTGGATCTTGGGTCCCCAGCTATCAGGTTCCCAAACTCCCCCAGGATGTAGCCGCCCACTTTGACCAGGTTCTCGTGGCACGCGGGGGCCTGGAGTGCCTGTGGGGGAGCACAGGGGCTGCGACGGGTGGGCCAAACAGGCCCCAGGCCCAGGCCCCAAGAGCTCCCCTGGGGGGGGGTCAAGCTTTCCTGCAGTCTCCCAGGGGTGTCAGTCCTGCCCTGCCTGGTGCTCCAGCACAGATGTCAGCAGCCCAAGAGGGGGAGGCAGAGCCCACCCAGGACAAGGGCTGGGCCCAAGTGTGCACCCGGCTGTGGATGGGAGACGTGCCTCCCCACAGGTACACAGAGCAGCCCCCACAGGCAGGTGGGGGTGCGAGGGGCAGGGCCGGCGGGGCAGGGTGGGGCGGGGCCTGCGGGGGGAGGGGGCCGGCGGGCCTCACCTGGAACACGGTCTTGGCGGCGTAGCCCTGCACATCGTCGCGATTGATGACGATCTGGATGACGCGGTACCACACCTCCTCGCTCACGTAGTCGCCGGCCACGCGGATGAGGTTCAGGATGGTGTCCACGTACCAGGCGTAGTCCACGGCGTACCTCTCCGCCAGGATGGCCACCTTGAGCACCTGGGGGACGACCGCTCAGGGCGGTGGCCGCAGCCCCCAGGGCCACACGCAGAGTGCGGCGCTCCTGCCGGGCGGGGAGCCCGGGTGTGGGGCCACCCAGGTGCAGGGGCCTCGCAGGTGCGGGGCTCAGACGTCAGAGGAAAGCCAAGGCGGGCAGGCGTGGAGCGACTCAGTGGAGCCAGGGCCTCATGAGAGCCAGAGCAGGAGCCAGCTGCCGGCTCTCTGGGCGCCCTGTCCTCGGGGCCCTGCTCCGGCTGGCCTTTCTCACCTGTCTGCCCTGGGCCCCTCTTCTCCCCCTCCCCTGGACTCGAGACCCCACCCATTCGCCCACCCCTCAGCTCTCCAGAGGGGTCGTCCAGGCCACACCCACCACCCAGAACACCCCCAGGCAGTCCAGCACCATCCAGTCTGCTCACACGCCCACCCCCGCTGGAGGCTGGCCCGTCCTTTGTCCGCTGGCTCTTCGTGATGGCCCCAGTGAGCGCGCGGAGACATGGAGGGAGGCCTGGCGCCGCCCTCGCCCAAACACCCGTGCCCTAGCTCGCCCCGCAGATGCCGCCCTCACGCCACGCCAGCCAGCGTCCCCATGCCTCGGCCTGCACCTATCCTGCCAGATGCCCGCACACCGCTCTGGGCTGCCCCACAGAGCTCCATGCCTCTGTCCCTGGACACGCTGACCACCGCTTCCTGCAGAAGCCCTGCCCTCAGCTCCCGCTACGGCGAGGCCTCCCCGGAGGCCCCTGGGGCCAGCCCGCCTCCGTCCACCTCACACCCCCACCCACACAAGCAGGTGTGGAGTCCTGGGGTGACCCTCCCTCCTCGTGGATTGAACCAGGTGGCCTGCGACGGGACCCGGGCCATGTCCACCTGTCTCAGAGTCCCGGCACCCAGCACGTGGCTTGGGTGCACACTCACAGTGCACCTGGCTGCACAGAAGTGGACAGAGCTCTCAGTGGGGACACCGGAGCTGGCGCCGACCGGGGCTGCTGCTCAGGGATGGGAAGCAAGCACCGGCGTTGCACGGGCCACCCGACCTCTCGTTCTGGGGAACCGCAGTCCTCGGCCCACCACCACAGGCCTCGGGCCGGCCGGGCAGCCCCCACCCTCTCCCACGTGCCTGCTGGGGACTTTGGGCCAGGAGCCACCAGCCCCTTCCCGGGTCCAGGGTGGGCACCCTCTTCCAGAGCACGGCCACCTTCCTCTCCACCACTGAGCACAAACCCCCACCACACCAGGGCCCGGCATCTGGCCCAGCCCGGCCACGTGGCCACACACACTCGACCCATAGCCCAAACAACCTCCGAATGGCAATGTGACTGGCGGCGGGCTCAGGGCCTCCTTTCACCCCAGCGGCTGCAGGAGCAAGGGGGACGGCGCCCACCAAGCCCAAGGCTGCTGCAGGAAAACTCCAGGCCGGGGCCGCATGGCTGACCAGCCAGACCCCAGCCCCGCCAGGCCTGGCCCGGCACCCCTCCGCCGCTCACAGTCTGTGGGCACACCGCAGGCACTGCGGGGTGACACCCAGTCACGGAAACAGCGTCCCCCTTCCTAGGCAGAGCAGCAGGGCGGCTCTGGCTCCAGGCTCGGCTGCAGACCAGTGGGCGCGGCACCGGCAGGGCCAGAGACGCCTGCCGACCACCATTCAAGCGCTCCCGAAAAGCCTGGACTCACGATCTCCTCCCGGATGGCGTAGTCAGCAGTCTCCAGGTAGCTGAGCATCTCGGCCACGATCTGCCGGGCGCTGCTGCGGTCGCACATGGCATAGAGGAGGTCCACAGCCCGCTGGCGCACACTCACGTCCCGCTCCGTCTGCAGCAGACGGGAGGGTCACTCGGGGCGGCAGCTCTCCCAGGGCCCGCCCAGGTCCCAGGCACCCTCTCTGTCCCGCACCCCTGACTCCAGCCCACTGACCCCCTTGGCACCCGCAGGCAGCCCTGGAAGCCCCCCCGGGAGCGCCTGACCCGCGCAGCCACAGAGCACACCTGTGCACCACCTGGCCTGTCACAGTTCTCGGCAGCTGCCCCTCCACGGGCAGCCTGAGGCACAGTGCCCCACGCAGGCCACACCCACCACATCTGCCAGGAAAGGGCTCTGCCACCGCAGTGGCCCAACCATACTCCAGGGCCAGGCCCAGGAAGGAACCAAAGGGCCTCCAGCTGCAGATACCCCAGGGTCCAACTCCGGCACACCCGGCCTGCCATGCCTTTCAGCCAGCCCCTCGGGGGAGGGGGGGTGGGCCTGTACCTCCTGCTCAGGCCAGCAGGGTGTGCACTGCGGGCCAGGCCGCGTAGGCACCCAGCGGGGCTCTGCCAATTTGGGAAATTTAATGACTCGGAAAAACCGAGCTCTCTTTTGACAAAATGCTTTATACCTCTCCCCAGAAAGAGCTGTTTCTGTGGCCGAGCGTGTGCCAGGAGTCTGCCATGCGCAGCGAAGGAGCGGCTGGGCCTTCCCCTGGCCGAAGCCACGGGCCTCCCGCCCGCCCGCACCCCCACCGCTCCGCTGCACCTGCCTTGAGGGCGGTGATGACGGTCTCGATGTGGGTCTTGACAGCCTCGTGGGAGAACTCAGAGCTGGCCAGCGCGCACATACTCTCCAAGGCCAGGTAGCGCAGGTTGGTCTCCCGGTGCTGCAGGAACTGGCCCAGCTGGTTGCAGGCGCGCACCAGCAGGTTGGGCTCGCTGGGGGCAAGAAGCGTGGGGCTCCCAGCCACGGGCAGGGTGCCCAGCCCAGAGCCGAGACCCCAGGCAGCCCAGGCTCCCCTGCACAAGCTCCCGTGCAGGACAAGGCCTCGCAGAAGGGCCAGCGAGCCCAGCACACCCCTCCCACGCCCTGCCCCTGCCCGGGCTCAACGGCAGCTGCTCTGACACAGACTGTCTCCAGCGGCCCCAGCATCAGCTCCGTCCCATGAAACGACGCTTGTCAGCAGCACCGAGGGGACAACAAACCCCACGCAGGGGTTGGCACCCAACCCTCTGCGCTCCCGGGGGAACCAGACGGACATGGTGAGACTCTCACCCCTTCCTGGTGCACCGTAGCAGGATCACGAGAAGCCTCAAAGAGGCTGCCGCTGGCCAAGCTAAGTGGACAGGCGGAGGCCCTGGCCGGCACACTCACCAGGCGTTGGGGAGACAAAGAAGGGGCCCGTGGCGCCAGAGCAGACCACGTGGACCGGCTGGCTGCCCACCTGTCGTGGTGGACGATGAGGCTGATGGCCTCGAAGAGCACAGCGTTCTTGGCATTGGAGTGCTGGACCTTCTTGGACTTGGGTGGCTCCTGGGCCTTGTTGAGGACGGTCTCCAGGCACTCGGTCAGGCGGCCGCGCACCGCAGGGTCTTCTGGGCGAGACAGATGGGGTCACCACACCGGCCCGGCCCCCCACGAACCGCTCGTGCAACAGGAGGGCTCAGGCGCCGAGGTGACTGCCCAGGCAGTTTTGACGCACAACCTGCTGAAGCACCGTCTGGACCAAGAGAAAGAGACACCTCGAACAAAACAAACGTTGGAGGGAACAGGGACCCTTGTGGCCGCGGTCAGCAGAAGACGCTCCGAGGGAGGAGAATGTCGAGATCCTTCTGGGGCCCCAAGACGCGGAGTCGCGGGCCGAGGATGGGCCACACAGGAGGAGGGCCCGGCCGGTCTGCACGACCCAGCACAGGCTCAGGCCACAGCAGGCCAGGCAGTGCCCGAAGAGCATCAGGCAGAAGGAAGCAGGAGGAGGGCCCAGGCAGAAGGAAGAATAAAAGAGCAAAAGAACCATCAGGCAGAAAGAGCCGCGGGAAGGGGTGGCCCTGGCGCAGAGAGCAGATCTGGGCGGCCTGGCCACCCCCAGCCTGGCAGAGCCCAACCCCAGGAGATGCTGCTATGCCTGCGGAACGCACTGCACCCCTGGAGCCTGGAGCAGGACCAGGAGCTCGGAGGGAACCCCAAGGACCGCCAGGCACTGGCACACACCCCCACGAGGCCGCCTGGATCCTCGCAGGTGCCGGCAGCTCAGGCGGCGGCCACCTCAAGCACATCCCACCCAGCCGGCCACACGGGCTCACAGCGCCAGGACACGCGGCGCTCAGGGCTCACAGAGCGGGCGGCCGAGCTCTGGGCAGTGCTGCGTGGCCCTTACCTGGGGGTGGGTAGCACTGGAGCAGCCGCAGGAGCTTCGCAGACAGCCAAGGTGCCGGGACGAAGTAGTAGGTGTAGTCCTGCAGGTCCGTGCACGCCGAGGCCACGATCTACAGGACGGCGGGGCAGCTTGCGTGGCGTCCAGGGCGGGCGTGGGGCGGGTGCTCTATCAGACGGGGCCGCAACACAGGCTGCCAAGGTCCCCGTGCCGCACACCACTGATGGCCCCACAGGGCGAGGGGCACTGCCCGTCCCACAGGACCCTGGAGCGCCCCCGGCCCGGTGCCCTGGTGACCCAGTCACAGAGCGGAGCTGGGGTCCCTCAGAGGGAGCCACCCAGGACCCAGGCTGCAGCCCCTGCACCCCCACTGGGGCAGCCGCCCTGAGCCACCAAGCTGGAGGGCGCACATCCCTCTCCCCAGAGCCACCGCCCTGGCCAGCTCCATTCTGAAGAAGCGTCCACTAACGCCCAGCGGCCACCTCCCATTTCCAGTACCAGCAAGACAGGTGGCTCCACCCTACAAAGCTCACAGTATGACCCTTAGGGTTCAATAACCATGTTCCAGAAGGTTCTCCCTGCCACCTGGCCAGACTCAGCACAGGGCTCCTCCTGCAGTGAGGTGAGTGCCCGTTTGCTTAAGACTCTGAGGGCCCATCAGGGCCGTCAGTCACACTGAGCAGTGGGGCTGTGCCCCACACAGACAGGCGCACAAACAGATGACGCACAGACAGGTGTGCACAAGTGTGCGTACGCAGCCGGAGGCAGGGACACGTCAGCTCAGGCGCGTGTGGTGTGTGAGACAAGCTAAAGATAAAAATGGTGAAGCCAAACCCTCTGCCGACACCGTGAACAAAAACATTCCGGAGGCCCCGAGACTGCGACGAGGCCGCAAGGGTGCACAGTACTAACCACCCCCCGGCTGACAGCACAGTGCTGGAAGCGAACCCGGCAGGGGCCGAAGCCACAACTGGGGCGCCCGCAGCGACGGGCCCTGTGCAGTGGGAGGAAGCCTGAAGCGACACGCCGGCGGCGGGGGTCCTGTCCAAGCAGTGCTCAGAACTCACACAGCTCAGCAGGAGAGCCTGGAGCCCTGCTGCAGCCCAGCGGGTTGAGGAGAGACCGGGTGGAGGCATGAGCCGACGCTCACCCCCACCCGCCACAGGAAGGGGCGGAAAGCACTCCCCTGCACAGGGCAGGAGGCAGGCCTGGCAAGGGGCCCAAGGCTGCAGGGACGGGGCGCCCTCCCAGGGCCTTAGGGACGCACGCTCCGGGCAGCCACCTAGCCCACCTTAAAAACTCAGGATGGAGACACGCTGGGCCCGAGCTCCCTGTGCATCCGCCAGAGACGGGCGTCCTGAGGTGCCCGTGTGTCCCACCAGGCCCGCGGCAGCGCCATGGACGATGGCCAGCAGGGGCGCAGCCCCATGCCCTGGACGGACGCTGGGCCCCGAAGACATGGTGCATCCACAGCCAGGAGGGGGGCACCAAAGAGGGCCACGGGCACACGCCAGCACGGGGAAGCCAGGCCAGCAGTCACAGCAGACAACCCCATGGTGCACAGCCCTCCCAGACCCCAGAGCCACGCACAAACCCAGCAGGGCTGAAATAGCGCCCTGAGGAAGGCATGGACGCCAGGACAGGCTGCTGGGCACAGGGCAGCGCACATCCTCCCCGGCCAGCCCTCGGCACTGCACCCTGACCTGTTTCCTGCCGGGGGCACCTTCAGCGCCTTGGTGCCCCCGACCCCCGCACCTTGTCTGCTCAGCTGACCTGGGCCCTAGAGAGGGTGGGTGGCCGCAGTGTCTCTGGGCGCTCGGGCTGCCCGCCAGGCTTCTGTGTGGGACAGGCTGGGAGCCTCTCAGCTTTGCCCAGAATCAGTTTGGTTGCCTGAGCGGGAAGAAGCCTCCTGGTGACAGAAGGGCTGATCTAATACATGTGACGGACGGACGGAGAGCTGCGGCCACACCACGCGCCTGGAAGCTGTGACGCGGGGGGCATCCTCAGCACCATCCTCGATAGCCTGTGGGGGGCTTCCAGGCACGGGGGCCGCGGGGCATGGGGGGAGGGCCCAGGGGAGGGGCCTGCAGCACACAAGGGGACTGAGGACCTCAGTCTCTGACCAGCATCACCCCTGCGGTCAACGACCGGGCCACACACCTCGCAATCAGGAGGTGAATCTGCAAGTCGTTCAGCAAAGCAAGGCCAAGACCCGGCCCACGTCCAGCCCCGCCGTGGCTCACCCTGCTCAGCCTGGACACAGCCAACGAGACAGACGTCTTGAACTCCTCAGGGTTCTTCTGTGCCAAGGTGGTGATGAGACTTGTGGCTGCGGTCACCACACCCTGGAAGACACACCGGCCGTGGGGCTCTGCCAGGCCCCCGCTGCCCCCTGCAGCCGCCCGCACACACGCCTGGCAGAGGGCAGACTGGCAGCCACGCCCCGGCTGGCTCATCGGCCCTGCGTCCACGCCGAGCAGGGTTACTTCCCGTGCTGGCCCCTCCGGAGCCGCCAGGCACGCACCAGGTGCTGGTCGTTGAGGAGGTGGACCACCCGGGACGTCCAGTCACCCATGGGGACCAGGTCGGGGGACGTCCGGTACAGACGCAGCAGACACAGCGCGGCGCTCTGCTTCACGCTGTCCATGGTGTCGCTGGAGACAGACCCAGCCTCAGAGCACGGCCCGGGGGGGCCTGAGAGTGGGGTCCCTTCCCCGAGGCTCCCCCGAGGCTGGCCCCACGCCCCTGAGGCCTAAACTGGCAGCTCCCACCAGCCCCCTCCCGCTACTGATAGGGAAGCCGCGCGCCTGCACGCCCTCGAGTCCTGCGGGCCTGACGTTCCTCCAGTCCCAGGGACGCACCCAGCCACCAGGACCTTGGGGATCTCCCCGGCAAAGGCCTCGGCCATCTCCCGACTGCCCACGTTGGCAATGCAATGCAGGGCCAGGCCCATGAAGGTAGGGTTGCGGCTGGCCAGGTCGTTCCTGATGGCGTTGTTGATGAGCCGGATCAGCTCAGAGTTGGAGCCCACCAGCACGGAGATGAACAGGTAGCCCTGCGGCGGGAGCTGGGGTCAGGCGCCGGGGGGTGGGCAGGTGGCTCAGCTGAGACCCAGACTCACTGCCCGCCTGCCCAGGCCCTGGGACGGACACTCAGCACTGCGGTGAAGGTGCGGGCACCCACCCAGTCAGGCTCAACATGTGCCGGGGTGTGGACTCCCGGTCAGGTGACCACCAGGAGTCGGACCGTGGGGTCCCTCCAGCACCACTCGCCCAGCCGGGGGAAGCATCGTGAATGGGTGGCCTTCTCCCGGGGACACAGGGCTCCTTGAAGCCCAGCTGACCACCGCCCTCCCTGTCTGGAGCCCGACCCGGGCCGCCTGACCCCGCTGCCGCCACCCTCCCATAAGCACGGGGCAGCCCTGGGGCCCCTGGTGGATGGACGCCGTCAGCACCAGCTGCTCCCCGCCCCTCAGCTGCCACCCTGGCTGGGCGTCCCCCACCTGCCCTGGTTTCCCTTGGTGCCAGCCGAGCTCCCGCTCAGGAAGCGCAGTGGCCCGCGGGCTCCCGTGTCCTCTGCCTGGGGTTGTCCTTGGCTAGCAGAGTGACAGCCTCTGCCTGCCGGTCAGCCTGGGGGGGCGCAGGGGTGGCACGGGGGCAGGGTGGGCCTGGCTGGGAAGAGCAGCCACACGGCTCCTCGCAGGAATCCCACGCGCTGCGGGCACCGCTTACGATCTGCTTCTCCGTGTATCGGTTCGAGCTGAGCAGGTTCACGGCCTCCATGTGCCCAAAGTCGATGTCGTGGCCCAGGAGAAATATGAACAGCAGCTTGCACACGTACTTCTTCTTGCCGTAGCCATCCAAGGCCCTGTCGCCTGCGGGGGGGTGGGGGTGCTGGGGCCGCTAGCAGGGACTCTCAGCCCAGGGCGCCGGCCAGAGGAGGGTCTGCAGCCTGCTGCGCCAGCGCCTCCTCCCACCTACCATGACCCGCCAGGGCTGCAGGAGCCACGGGGCCTCCCACAACCAGCTCAGCCCTTAATCAGGCGGGAGGACGCCAGGTGACCGTCCATCGGGCAATGCTTTGGCGCCAGCCACGAGCCGGGCAGCCAGAGAAGGGCTGCACCACAGAGCAGCGGTCGCCGCTGCAGTCTCCCCACGGCTGGCACTCCGCTCACACGGCAAATGCACGTCTCAGGGGCCGTGCTGCCCCTTGCCGGAACCGCAGGCCACACCCGTGGGACACCCGCTCCCCATAGGGCGGGGCAGGCGCAGGCCAAGGACACTGCAAGGGTCTGCCTCCCTCGCCATGCACAGGGCCGGAGCGGGCGGGGCACAGGCTCCCAGGGCTGGCGGCGCTGGCTGGCGGCACCTGAGCCAGAGAGCAGCCCAGGGGTGAGCGCCCTACATCGGGCGGAGGTGCGGGGGCCACGGACTCCCACTGGGCGCAGCCAGCCTCGCCCCACCTCCCCAGCACACCCTCTCCGAGGGCTACCTGTTCAGGAGGCGGCGCACCGCATAGCGCCGCGCTGGCTGATGCCCAGGCCCAACAGGGCGCGCAGGCACGGGGGCGCCAGCGCACAGAAGCGGACCTCCGCGCCTATGAGCCGGCGGGAGCCACCCCGCGGAGGCAAAACCCCGTCCACCCCGCAGCCGGGCCCGTGGGGCTTGTCAGCACCCAGAGGCCCGCGTGGTGGACAGATGGCCACCTGGGCCTGCCCAGAGTGGACACCTGCCTGGCCATGAGCCCCCGAGGGGGCTTGCGCGCAGTCGGCAGGGCGGGGCGGGGCAGGGCGAGCAGGGGAAACACAGGGCCTCGGGGCAGCACAACCACCCCGAGGACAAGGCCAGATGCGGGATGCCCTGCCAGTCCACCGTGGGTGGACGTCCAGGCTGAACTCCAAATTCTAGAAAAAGCTAAACACACTCACCTTTAAACTTAGATCGAATGTTTGCCAGCTCTTTATTTATCCTCTTTATTTCTGCTTCCTTGCTTTTGCCTAAAAAGCAAACACATGCTCAACGCCCGGGCCTGGCCATGCTACAGACTTGGCCTCTGCCCTCCCTGTCGCGCCCAGCTGCACCCTTGGCCCCGCCCCGTCAGGGTGCCCAAGGGTTTGGCCCCTGGCGTGTCCGATACCTTCCAAGCGCCCTGTCCTGCTCACAGCCCCGCCCTTAGGCCCCTCAGGGCTAGTTAGGCCCCTGGGGGCTGGTTGGGCGCCCTGGGCGCTGGGGCCCCTGCAGCTCTGCCTCTGCAGGGAGCAAGACCCTTCGAGACCACTCGCCAGGCCCTGAAGGCCGTCGCCCCCGCTCCGGGACGCCCGCAGCCCCAGATCTCGCTCCTTCACGTGGGCGGGCCAGGAGTCCCGGCTCCGGCGTGCGGGCAGGGCAGGGCTGGGCTAGGCTGGCAGGAGGCAGCAGTTAGCGGGACGGGGCTGTGGGGCAGGCGGCGCGGCTGCCCGGCGCTGGCCGCCAGGACCGAGCCGGGGCTGCCGCTGGGGAGCAGATGGGAGGCGGGCTAGGGCCTGTCCTGTACCCGCTGTGCCGGACGGCCCGCCGGTGCCTGCGGGACCAAGACCGCCACGGGCTGCACCAGCCCCAGGAGGCCCTGCCTGGGTGACCGAGCTGCGAGGCTGCGGCCAGGCCGGGCCAGAAGCCAGGGCCCTCGTCCAGAACTTGTTTCCAGCGGCTGTGTCGGGGTGCACGCCCTGCGGCAGGGCGGCGGTGGGAGAGGAGCCGCGGGGCCGGCCGCAGGGAGCGCCGCCAGGAGGGCGCCCCGGGGACAGGCCAGAGCCCGGCCCTCCACTTCAAAATACGCTCAGACTTAGAGAAACGCCAGTCCCGGCCCGGTCCGCGCGGGAGCCCAGCCGTCGGGGGGGGGCGGGGCGGGCCCCAGAAGCCCGACTGTGGCCACCGGCCTCCCTGGCCATCTCGGAGCGCGGCGGCCACTGTACTGCGCCTCCTCGCGCGAGGCCGCGGCGCCCGGCTGTGCCGCCGCACCGGGGCCGAGATCCGCCCCGGAGCCGGGCGAGCGGCAGCGCCCGGGGGGACCACGGCCCGCCGCCTCCGGGCACGCGGGCGGCAGCGCTGGGGCAGTTTCACCTTCCGACAGATTCCCGACCCGGCGGGGGCGGGCGCCAGCTCCGCGCGGCCGGCTGGAGGCCGAGGCGCCCGCGCCCACCGCGCCCCTCCCGCGCGGCCCCGGGCCCAGAGGCGGCTCCCCGCCCGGCCGGCGCGCGGCGGGGAGGCTGGTCAGGCCCGGGCGGCCGGCCCTGGAGGCCGGGGCAGCCAGCGACGCCCGCGAAGCCGGGCCGGCCCGGTGTCTGTCTCCGAGAGCCGCGGCCGGGAGGGCCGCCCGGTCCGCCGACCTCTCCGAGCGGCCGTGGGAGGCCCAGGCGCCTCGGCCGCCGCGGGGAAGCGAGAGGCTCGCGCGGGCGGCGGGCTCGGGCAGCGGGGGCAGCGGGGGCAGCGGGGGCAGGGCGGGGGGGCGCGTGCCCACAGCGGCCGGCCACGCGCACCCCGGGCCGGAACGCGCCCCACGCCGCCGCCCCCCCCCACCGGCCGGGAGGGCGCCCCGGGGACGGCCCGCGCCCACCGCGCACGGGCGGGAGGCAACCCTCCCCCCCACCCCACCCCCGCCGCGCAGGGGACGAAGTCTCGGCGCCTGCTGCCCCGCCGGCCGCGCGAGAAGCCGCGCAGCGCCCAAGGGAGCGCCCCGCAAGGCCGGGGCGGCTCCCGCGCAGGGTCCTGCTGGGGGCGGGGCTTGACTGGGGAGGGCGGGGCTTGACTGGGGAGGGCGGGGGCCGCCGGGGCGGGGCTTGACTGGGGAGGGCGGGGCCGCCGGGGCGGGGCTTGACTGGGGAGGGCGGGGCCGCCGGGGCGGGGCTTGACTGGGGAGGGCGGGGCCGCCGGGGCGGGGCTTGACTGGGGAAGGCGGGGCTTGACTGGGCGGGCGGGCCCTGAGGGCGGGGCCACCGGGGCGAGCGGCAGAAGGCCCCGTGCCTCCGGCAGGTCCTCCCCCAGCGGGAGAGCAGAGTGGGCAGGGGCGTCGCAGCGGGGAGGGGAGTGTCCCACCCCCTGTCTAGAGCAGCTGCGGGCAGCGAGCCTCCCCAGCGGGGCCACGGGGTTCAGAGCGCGCGCGGCTGAGACCGGCCCCAGGCGCCACCCCAAACAATTCCGACTGTCGCAGGACGAAGCCCAGAGTGCCCTCTGGGGGACAGGCCTGGGGGACAGGCCTGGGGTGGGGGTCGGCCTCTGTGTCTCCGTTAGGGAAGTACCCGTGCACTAATCTATCCTCTTGTTTTTGATGCACGCCAGCCAGTCTCTTCCACCACCTGCGGCTGGGTCCCCTGTGCATCCTTGAGCTCGCCATGCACTCTGGGCACGACTCTTTGGTCAGATACATGACGTGTGTGTGTGTGTGTGTGTGTGTGTGTGTGTGTGTGTAGAACTGGGGTGCGGGCCAGAGGTGCAGGAGTGAGAGGACTCCCCAGAGACAGAGTGGGGAGCAGAACAGGTGCATCTACTGAAATCCACTGCTGAGGGGAGCAGCGGGGAGACAGGCGGGATCTGCTGCGCCCTGTGGGTCACTCCCTGGCCGGGGATGGACTTGTGCTGCAGAGGCTGGGGACAGCTTCATAGCACTGAGATTTTAACCCCTGCGCCCCTAGGGAGGTCCAATACCCTTGTTTCTTTTATCACATTTTTTGAGTTACCTTCTCAGTAGCTGCCTGAGAATTCTAGTTAACAACTTGAAACAGCTTATTGGAGTCAGTGAAAACTTTTTTTTTAGTCTTTTTTTTTAAAGATTTATTCATGCACACAAGAGCTGGGTGCAGACTAAAGGTGTGGGGTGAGAGGACTCCCCAGAGACAGAGTGGGGAGCAGAACAGGCGGATCCACTGAAACACACGGCTGAGGGGAGCAGCGGGGAGACAGGCGGGGTCTGCTGCGCCCTGTGGGTCACTCCCTGGCCGGGGACCGAACTTGTGCTGTAGAGGCTGTGGACAGCTTCACAGGGCTGGGACTAACCCCTGCGCCCTCAGAGAGGCCCGTCTGTGCAAACTTTAACGGCAGAGAGCTGCTGCTCTGACACAGTCCTGCCCCCTCCTCCCCCTACAAGTTGCCCCTCAAGCACCTACAAGTTGCACCACTCAGGCCACGGCGGCGGCCAGCGCCCCAGACCACCGAGGGCCAGGCGCGACTGGCCATCTAGGGTGGACGCAACCCGAGTCTCCCGCCAGCAAGGCAGCGCGGCCACCCGGTGGGGGGGGCGCGCGGCCCGGGGCCACCCCGGCGCTGGAGGAGGCCGGCCGCGCGCGGGAGACGGGGCGGTCGCCGGCCCGCGGGGCTCCCGCGACATCTGGACGCGAGGCCGTCGGGACTGCAGGGCCGAGGGGCCGGCCGGGGCGACGGAGCCGGGACCCGCCCAGCGCCTGTCCCGCGGGAGGGCCCGGCCGCGCGCAGGGCCTGCGGGGGGGCACCGGGGGCCGCCGCGGGCGCCGCGACGCTTGGCCGGGGCCGGGCTGTGAGGGAAGGCCGGCGCCCCGGCCCGCGCGCCCCGCAGCCGCCAGCCGAGGCCGAGGCCGAGCCCCGCCCGAGGCCCCGCGGCGGAAACAGCCTCGGCGGAAGCCGGAGCTACAGACGCCATCGCCTTGGCAACCGCGCGAGGACGCGGCGCGCGCGCCGCCGGGGGGGGCCGCGCTCCGGCCGTCGGGGGAAGGGGCGCGAGGCCGCCCCGCTCCTCGCCGCCGGGCGCCCGCCTGGCCCGGGGCCGCCGCCCCGCAGCGGGTCGCGCCCAGACGCCGTCCCGGGGGCCACCGCCGCGCGGCGGCCGCGCACCCCCAGCGGCGACCCAGGCGGTCCGCAAAGTGCGCGGTGCACGCTCGGGCCAGGCGCGCGCCCCAACTCGGCGCCCCTCCAGCCCCGCCCCGCCCCGCCCCGCCCCGCCCCGCCCCGCCCGCGCCCGCGCCCGGCCTGCGCCCCCCGCCGCCCGCCCCGCGAGGCCCCGCCCCGCCCCAGGCCCCGCCCCAGGCCCCGCCCCGCCCCTGCCCCCCCCCGCCCGCGCCCGGCCTGCGCCCCCCGCCGCCCGCCCCGCGAGGCCCCGCCCCGCCCCAGGCCCCGCCCCGGGCCCCGTCCCGCCCCAGGCCCCGCCCCGCCCGCCGGGCCGCGACCCCCGCCGGCCGGGCCGCCCCGCCACTCACAGTTGCGGATGTCGGAGATGAAGACCGCCAGGCCCCGCATCCCGTCCCCCTTCGACACGGCCGGCATCCTCGGCCCGGGGCGCGGCCGCGGCGGGCGGACCGGGCAGGAGGCGCGCGGGGCGCGGGGGCCGTCGCCGCCGCCCGAGGAGCCGCCTCAGCCCGAGCCGCCTCAGGCTCCGAGCGGCGCGCGCACGCACGCACACTCTGCGCCGCGCGCGCGCCCGACCTCGGACGAGCGGCGCGGGGGCGAGCACGTCGAGGGCGGGCACGTGGAGGCGGCGCGCGGGCGCCCCCTGGAGGCGGCCGGCGACGCGGCCCGGGCCACGCGCCCCGAGGGGCTGACCGCTGCGGACCGCTGCAGCGAGCGCGGGCCGGACCTGCTCGGGACAGGCCGACGTGGCCTGGGGCGCGGAGGCCGCGGGGCCGAGGTTCCAGGGGCACGCGGAGGACAGGGGCAAAGAGCAGGGCAAGGCAGTGGGGCGCGGCAGTGGGGCACAGGGGCCTGTCCCCCCCAATCCTTCCCACTTGCCCCCCAGCCTGGTGAGCCCGCCCTTGTCCGCAGCTTGCCGCCTCCCTTGTTAGCGGGGAGTCGGAGGCCTAGGAAGAAATGACTGCCCACCTCCCCCCCACAACCTGGGACTGCAGCTCCATCTAGAAGAGCCCCTCCACCCATGGGCCGACCCCAGGGAGCCTGCGTGGGCCCCAGGGCCCCTGTCCGGGAGCAACTGGCCTCGCTGGGGAACCATGACCTCCCCATCAGGGTGGTGGGGCCCAGACCCACAGGGAGGCCTCACCGGGGCTCCAGTCCTGCACGTTTAGCCCCACCCCCCACCCCACCCCACCCCCGTCACGGGAACTTTAAATCACGCACAGAAAGACGCAGGGCCACGCAGCAGAGCAAAATCGGCCCCTGCCCACACTCAGCCCCTCGGGCCCCGGCCTCTGTAGACGACGCTGTGCGCCGGCGTGCTGTCACTCCCACACGTTTAGCAAATGCTGCCCCTTGTCCGCCAGCGTGCTGTGATGGAGCAGGAGACTCACCACCCTGCTGCTTGGCGAACCACCACCACCTCCCAGAGCACGGCCTTTTGGCTCCCACGGTCCTCCAGTGCCCAGAGGGGGCCCTGAGGAGCGGAGAGCCCCATGCATGCCCACCCCAGGCAGCCACACTGCACCGAGGGCTTGGACAGGTGACCCAGCCCACTGCCCATCGCGGGACAGGGCCAGATGGGAGGCCGGACAGGCCAGCTGGGGCCGAGAGGGAGGGTCTTGTGGGCTGGGGGCCGGCAGGCTCCCTACCTCCTGGCAGCGCGACTGGGGGTCCCCAGGCCGCCACACCCGCAGTAGCGCCCCGCAGCCCCCCAGGGTTTTGGTGATATCTCAGTGGCCAGCAGGCTGGAGTCATGTGTCACGCACGGGAAGTTCCGTGCTCCAAGCTGTCTGAGCGGGACACCTGTCACGTGAGCCACACCCATCCAGGCACTAGTCCCCAGGGCGGGCACAGGGAGAGAGTCTCTCCTGGGCGTGGGGAGGGAGGGTCTCACAGATAAGCCCTGGTGGTGAGGCCCAGGGCTCCCTCCCACCCAGACTGCGCCTCTGGGCCCGCTGCTGGGGCGACGGGCTTCCCTCCCGTCCTCTCAGGAGTAGGCGATGGCAAGGCCTTCTAGGGCTTGAGGCCCTGAGCACCCATGGGTGCTAGGGACAGGGATGTAGCAGCCTTGAGGCCCGGTGGCTCAGTGTGGTCACCCAGAATGACATGCCAGGAAAACCAAGTCCTGGGGCCCAAGTGTCCCCTGTCAGGGGCACTGTGTGGCCATGAGGAGCAGGGACGGGACAGGGGCTGAGAATGAGGGTCCTTGGCCACGGTGGGGGCACAGTGGCTGGGACTGGAACCTTATCTCTTGCAGCCGCAGAAGTGTCAGAAGAGCCCCAAGCAGCAGCTCAGATGGTGGACTGGAGCCCCCAAAGCTGGGTGGGCAGGCAGGGTACCCAAGAACCCAGCACCACATCCACAGCGCACTCGGCCACAGTGGCCCTGTGTCGTGAGCTCCACGAGCCCCGCCCCACACAGAATGGGGAGCCTGGCCTAAGGAGCCTCAGGTGGGTGGGTCTGCAGGCAGAAGCCACAGCTCACAGGAGCACAGGCCCAGCATGGGTCGCCCACGGCCCAGCAGCGGGTCAGCAGAGCCTGGGCAGCCCACACCACATGCCACAGGGTCGAGACGCCAGAAACTCCTGGACATGCCGCAGAGAGAGGAAGTCTGGGGTTGACCCTCTCCCGGCTGCGGAACCCACCACTGGGGCTGGCGCCAGCTCCCGCTAAGGCTGGGGATGAAGGCCGGGCCTCCTCCCTCTCGCCCTGCCCTCTGCACCGCGCTGTGTGCAGCCCTGAGGCCCAGCAGGACACCGGTCATGCTGGCTGGGCCACCTGCTGTGCGGCCTTCCCTGGACTGGCCACCTGGAGCCACCCAAGCGCAGGCTGGTTAGGTCCTTGAGCCCTGGGGGCGCTACCCTGCCCCTTGCACATAGTGGGGGGACTTGGCTCTGAGTCCCCAGTCCCCACCACCTCTCCCACTCCCCGCGCTTGGGCCGGGGTTTCAGGGCTGCGGCTCCCGCTGGGACTGTGAGGATGGATCCCGCCAGCTCTGGCGGGATCCTGGGTCCTAACTAGCCTGCGCCTGCGCCCAGGGTGGCTATATCCTGGCTGATCCTGGGGCTTTGGGGTCCTGGGCACCTGGGGTGACCCGCCCACCTGGTGCTCGTCCAACTACTGCCCTGGGGCTCACGGGTCCTCGCAGGCGTCGTCAGGGCCCTTCCCTGCAGAGCCCTAGCCCTCCAGGACGGCGGCCAGGCCAGCACGCGCTGCTGCCACCAGCAGCCGGCCGGGTCCCTCTCGGGCTGGCGTCCTCTCGGGCCAGCCAGGGCGAGCTGTCGGAGGAGAAGCCAAGCTGAAGAATAGCCCGAGAAAAAGAGCTCTAGGAAAGAAAGTGCAGTGGCCATGGTGCCGGTTCTGGCCATCGGCCCGCGGGCAGTGCCCCTCCCAGTGGCCTGGCCTGCGTGTGGCCTGCACTGGTGCTGCCCACCCCAACCTGTGTCTCAACTGTCTTCTCCCGTCTCTTTTGGGTTTGCAGTAAGGAGAGTCCCCTGCCAGGCCGGGAACCCCATCCTCACCCCACCCAGGAGCAAGGACTGGCCCCCAAGTCCAAGATGACCTCACTTTAAGGCGCTTAATTATAACCACAGGGACCGTTTCCAAATAAGGCTGCCTCCATGGGTGCAGGGTGGGGACCTGGGCGGCTTTGGGGTTTGCCATTCCCCTCACTACAAAGACCAAGAAATGCAGCCCTTTTGGCTTCGTGACAGGCAGAGGCCCCCATGGTCACTGGGGTGTGTGAGGAGGTCGTGGGGGGCAGACCAGACTCCCGAGATGGCTGCGACGTGACACCCCACGCGCCTACCCCAGTCACGTGCCCTGCCCACACCAGCCTGGCAGAGGCCCGCCGCGCCCGCCCTGCACCCGCCCTTCCTGCGAGCGCCGGACTCTGCTTGTCCAGCACTAGGAGGAGGTCTCCGCCTCGAGAGGGACCTGCTGGACGCAGGAAATCCTGGCACCCGCCCTCTCCCTGGGCTTCCAGCCTGACATGGAAACGCTGTGAGATCTGAGAGCTTTGGCCACCACCAGGACAGTGGCCTGCCCCCCCCTCCTCAAACAGGAGGAGGAGGGCCTTGCCCTAGCTGGGCCAACAGGAGAGTCCCCTGCCAGGCCGGGAACCCCATCCTCACCCCACCCAGGAGCAAGGACTGGCCCCCAGGAGCCCCATGGCCACTGGGTACCCAATGGCCAGGAGTGAGTGCTCTGGGGTGCTGGCATGTTGTGGCTGCTTGAGGCCATCCAGGGAGGCAGCCTCAGCCTGGACCCTCGTGGCCTGGGCCTGCCCACACCGGGTTGGGGGCTCTGGCCGGGTGTCCCCGAGCGCAGGGTCCAGTTGGCAGTGGGAGGGTCCATCTCTGCAGAGCCCTCACCGCACAGGCCTGACCCACCCTCGGAGCCTACCGCAGGTGCCGGGTCGGCGGGGAGTCAAGGAGGCACCCCCACCCCAGAAGGAGGGCCAGGAAAGGGGGCGAGGGCGGACTTAGGATCAGGACAGACTTATACTCAGATTTACATTGCACGTCCACAGCTAGGATTCAGTTAGATTCAAGCTCAAATCCTGACTGTTCGCCCGGTAAGGCCAGTCCCACAAGCCCCGCGTCCCTTCACAGGCCGCGCCGCCCGAGGCCTGGAGGTCTGCACAGCTCCAGGGCTCCAGACTCGGGGACTGGACGTCCTCCGCATCTCCAGCTGAGCCAGAGGGAGGACCACGCGCGCTTCAGCACCGGCAGGAAGACCCCAGCCGCGCGGCGACTCTTCAGATCCAAGCTGCCGAGCTCCGGACTCCAGGGGCTGCCCCCCTTCTCGGGAGCCGTGCCCGCCAGGCCCTGGGCCACCCCGGGGCCTCACAGCTCCCGGCCTGAGCGGGTCCTCCCCGGCTCTGCGCGCCGCGGCCGCCGCCCAAGGCCAGGCCCCGGGAGACTGGGCAGCCGGCAGGAACTGGGAAGAGGCAGGGGCGCGGGCCGCAGGGGAGCAGCATTCACCCCAGCAGCACCCCTGGGGGGGCGTCCCCCCTTCTGCCGGCACCTGCAGGGAATGGCCAGCAGCGGCCGGGCCGCCTGGCGATCAGGCCGCCGCCTCACTCGGTCCAAACCAGCGGGGCGACTGCCTGGCGGGGGCTCCAGCGCGGGGCGGGGACCGAGAGCGCTGGGCTTCCGACACGACACGTGGGCGCCGTCGGCTGCCCAGGGGGAGGTCGAGGCCCGCGCCCAGGCCGGGCAGCCCCGAGGACGCAGCGCGCCGTTACACGCGGCCCGAGCCTTCCCGCGAGCGCGTGCGCCGGGAGGACAAGGGACCGCGGCCCCGGAGCCCCGCGCCCCCGCGCCCCGGGCCCCGCGGGGCTCCGCTCGGCGTCGCCCCCTCCCAGCCCCCGCCCCGACCCTCGTAGCCCCGCCCATCGGCGCGAGGCCCCGCCCCCGAGACACGGCCCCGCCCCGCCCCGAGGCCCCGCCCCCGAGCTGCGCGCCCTGCGCGCCCTGCGTGCCCTGCGCGGCGGCGGAAGCCGGCGTGGCGCGCGGGCGGCGAGCGGGCCGGGGCGGGACTTCCGGCCGCGCGGCCGCCGGCTCCGGACGGGAAGGTGAGGCCCGCGGCGGCGGCGCGGAGGCCGGGCCGGGAGGTGAGGGGCCTCGGGCGCGGCCGGGCCGCAGGCGCGGCGGGGCTGTGGCCTCCCGAGACCCGGGGCCCGCCCGGCGCGAGCCTCCCGGCAGGGCTGGCGGCGCCGGTGCGGGCGGTCACGGCAGCCGTGGGGCGCCGGCCCCGGCCCGGCTGCGCGCACCGAGCTCCGCGGCGCGCGGGGGCCTCGCCGCCCTGTGGGTCCCCGCGGGCAGCCGCCGAGGGGCCCGCGCCGCCCGCCCTGGCTGCTGCCGCGCCCGTCCCTGCCCGCCGGCCGCCCCCCCCCCGGCGCGGGGTCGCCCGAGGCCCAGGGTCGGAGCCGCAAGCGGAGCCCCTGCGGGTAGGCCGGACGGGCTGCCGGGCGCTGGCTGCAGGCGGGGGGGCAGCGCCCGCTGGGCCCCGGCAGCTCCTGATCTCTTCCCACCTTTAGCCACCCTGCCGGGCCCGGGGCCAGGGTGAGCGCCCTCCCTCCTTGCTGCTCCCGCCCACGTGACCCTCACCCCGGCTCTGCCACCCTGGGGGAGCGCCTCGTTCTGGGTGTCTGTCCGGGGCCTGCATCAGCCCCTCACAGCTGGACAGCGGCCGTCAGCCCAATCAGCGGGTGGGGGGGCGGCCTTGCACCTGCCGTTTCGCAGCCTCACCGGGCACGACAGCAGCTGCAGCCCCCGGCACTGCAGTAGCGCCCCGTGGGGGCCGCTGAGTGGGGGGCCCCGTGTGCAGGGTGTGCTGAGGGCATCTGTGTCACGGGTTGGCTCTGCTCCCCTCTCGCTGCTCCCTCCTGTGGGGCTCTCTCGCCCTCGGTGTGTAGGGGCATCTCAGGTGCAGGGAGAGGGCAGAGGCTCCACGTGAGCCCACCCGGGCACTCTCCCAGCTCATTTCTATGAGCTGCTCTGCTGACCGCTGGCCTCTCATCAGGTCTGGGCGCTGCACCGATGGAAGAGGAGGAGCTCCCTCACTCTGACTTCACATAGACGGGTGTCTGCTAGCTCCTGTGCCTTCCCTGGTTTGCAATTTGCACTGGCCCTTGTGGCTGGACCTCCAAGTGGCCACTCTCGCTGGGCCTGCAGGTCTGAGCTGGTGGAAGACCTCTCAGGACAAGCCAGGGCCCGCTGCCCAGCCCAGTGCCCTGGGACCTGCCCTGGGGACAGGCCGTGTCAGCAGAGGGCGGCCCGACCCACGTGGGCATCACGGCCCACCATGAAGACACTCCTTGGCATGCTCTGGGTGGTGCTGGCCTGCGGCTCTGTCCACACCACTTTGTCAAAGTCAGACGCCAAGAAGGCCGCCTCCAAGACATTGGTGGAGAAGGTAGGGGCAGCCTGTGGGTGACTGGCTGGGGTGGCACAGGTCCCCCCGCCTGTGTCTTCTCCCCTGAGCCCTTGGGCTCTGGGTGCTCCCAGCAGCCGGTGCAGGTCAGCGGGGCCTGGCGCATATCGGGCTGGCGACCGGCTTTCCACCTCGGTGGGGCATCCGCCCAGGGTCCCTGATGTCAGCCTCGCTCCAGACCCAGCTCTCAGACAAGCCGGCGCAGGAGCGGGGCCTGGCAGTGACAGCCGCCCGGGCCGAGGACGTGGTCCTGGAGCACCGCAGCTACTGCGCAGCCCGGGCCCGCGAGAGGCGCTTCGCAGGAGATGTCCTGGGCTACGTGACCCCGGTAAGCCCCGGGCGCCAGGCGGGCGGGCCAGCTGGGGTGCGCAGCTCAGCTGTCTCCATCCCCCCAGTGGAACAGCCACGGCTACGACGTCGCCAAGGTCTTCGGGGCCAAGTTCACGCGCATCTCGCCCGTCTGGCTGCAGCTGAAGAGACGCGGCCGCGAACTGTTCGAGGTCACGGGCCTGCACGACGTGGACCCAGGTGTGGCGGAGCGGGGGCCGTGCTGGGTCCCCCGGGGCTCCAGGAGGGGCAGCGGTTCCCTGAGGGGGCGGCGTGGGGGTCCGGGGAGGGCTGTTCTGGGGCGGTGCCTGTGCTGACTGCCCCCGCCCCACAGGGTGGATCCGAGCCCTCCGGAAGCAGAACGGGGGTCTCCGCATCGGTGAGTGGGTGGCGGCGGCTCTGCCCACACGTCCCTGGGGCTCAGAGCGAGGCCCTGGGCTGTGCTGGTCTCCCCGCTCCTTCCCCCCGCCCCGTGGGTGTTCTGGGCTCAAGTGCTGGGCCCGATGGGGGTGGGGGACGTGGTGGCACCCACAAGGCCTGGGAGGCAGTGCAAGGGGAGCCGCGGAGGGGCCCCACCTCTCCGTCCCTCCCGACAACCCCTGGGCGCCTGCCGGGCCATCAGGCTGGGCGAGAAGCTGCCGTGGGGGAGGCCGAGGCTATGGTGTCCCTCTGCCCTCCAGTCCCGCGGCTGCTGTTTGAGGACTGGACCCACGAGGACTTCCGGAGCGTGCTGGACAGCGAGGATGAGATCGAGGAGCTCGGCAAGACACTGGTCCAGGTGGCCAAGGTGAGGCTCCCCTCCTCACATTCTCAGCCATGGGCTCCTGCGGCCTGGCAGCCAGGGAGCCTCCGGGAGCCGGGGGGCAGGCGGGGAAGCACATGAGCACCTCTGCTGCTGGCTCTTGTGGGGACACCTGTGCCGCCCCCTAGCTCCTGGGCCGCCATGGGCCCCGGCCCACGTGGGTGAGTGATGGGGCCGTCTTGCAGGTGGGCAGAGGCCCTCACTGTGCCGCCCTCTGCTTCTTCAGAGCCAGCACCTGGACGGCTTCGTGGTGGAGGTCTGGAGCCAGCTGCTGGGCCAGAAGCACATGTGAGTGGGCCAGGTGCCGGTGGGCGCTCCGCCTTCTTTTACTCAGGCTCTGCTGAGGGGGCTACGCCACAGTGTCCAACCTGCGCAAGGCTGGGACTGGGGGGTTGGCCACTGTGGGGACGAGCAGTCCGATCCTGTCATCTCTCTTTCTGCCTGTGAATGTCGCCCAAGTCAGGTCAGGCTGCGCCCCCAGAGGGCATGCTGGGTGGGAAGGGAGAAAGCTGGGCCAGCCCTGGAGGAGCTCCTGGACCTCTGGGGGTACAGCTGCCCCACCCCGAGGTCCTGCCGCCCTGAACTCACTCGGAAAGGCTCCTCTCTGCTCGTGCCCTAGGGACCCTGGCGGCCGTGGGGGGAGGCTGGGGCAGCGGGCTCTGTTCTGGTGACCTCAGGCTCCGGGTCTCCCAGAGCCCAGGAGAGTGATCCGGAGGAATCCTGACTCTTGTCCTGGCCTTGCTCAGCCACCTGTCTGGATGCCCCCAGCCTGGTGCCCCGAGGCAGTGACAGGGCGGTCACAGGGCTCCATACTCCGGGCCACCATAGGGGTCCCTCAGCCCTGGATCCTCCTGCCAAGGTGCGGGGCTGTTGGAAGCTGTCCACAGCGACGCAGCAGCACCAGCCCCCGCGCCACCCACGCACCCGACCCTGCTGTGGTCTTTTGCAGGGGCCTTGTCCACATGCTCACCCACCTGGCCGAGGCTCTGCACCAGGCCCGGCTGCTGGCCATCCTGGTCATCCCGCCGGCCATCACCCCAGGGTGAGTGCACTGCTTGGGGGCTGGGGCCCTGGCCTGGGGATCTGGGGGGTAGGCAGGGCCCGGTGGGCGCCTCCTGGGCGTCCAGCTCCACACCTGGTCTGCTCACAGAGGCGCGGGCACCCCAGGAAGGCGGGCCCTGGCCAGGTGCAGCTGGGCTTCAGGCCTCCTGGGCCTCAGCACGGCTCCTGGGGCTGGGGGCCCGAGTTGCCAGCGGGTGGGGCCTGCGGGCTGGGCAAGGGAGCTGACTCTCCGTTGGACCTGGACGCCCGTCACTAAGGGCGAGTTCCCTCCGGGCGGGTGGCCGAGCGGGGCTGGCGTGCTCACCTGCAGGACTCACCAGCCCGGCCTGTTCACGCGCGAGGACTTCGGGCGGCTGGCGCCCGCACTGGACGGCTTCAGCCTCATGACCTATGACTACTCCACCGCGCAGCAGTGAGTGGGTGTCTGCCCGGGGGCCAGGGGACCCACTGGGGACGTCCAGCACGCCCAGGAGGAGGCCCTGCCCAGGGCAGGTGCTGCCCAAGGCTCCTCGGTGGGCCGGGTCTGGCCAGCAGGAGGGACCCACGGGAGGCCGCAGCCCTGCACCCTCCCCGCAGGCCCGGCCCCAACGCCCCACTGTCCTGGGTTCGCGCCTGCGTCCAGGTCCTGGATCCTGAGGCCAGGTGGCGAAGCAAGATCCTTCTGGGCCTCAATCTCTACGGCATGGACTATGCAGCCTCCAGGGATGGCCGCGAGCCAGTGGTGGGGCCCAGGTGCGTGCCCCAGCCCGCGCAGTGGTGGGAATGGGCGCCATGTCGGGCTTGAGGGAGGGGGTCGTGGGCTGCCGCCTGCCCTGCACCCCAGTCTCGGAGCCACACGCCCCGGTCCCTGTACAGTGGCCACACTGGGCCCCGCTTCCTGAGGAGCTGCCCCCTGCTTTCCTCAGCAGGGGTGGCTGAGGGCCCCTTTGGCTGAAGCGTGGCTCAGGCTGAGGTGCCCACACCTTGCCCTGCAGTGCCCGCCCACACTTGCCCACCCGGGGCCCCCATGGGAGTGACAGCCTGCAGATGGATCAGGGTGCCAGGAGCAGCCTGCCCCAGGGCCCGCCCCCAACGGGGTCTAAGGTCTGGGCCTAAAGGCGGCTCAGGCCCCCAGTGCCCGTCGTGCCCCGGCCTTCCTGTCTGAGGGTCACAGGCGGCCCCAGCCAGTGTGCAGCGGTGCTCTGGGGCCCTGGGGTGGCCCCATGGGTGGTGGCAGAGGCGCTGAACCCACCGCGTGACCTCCCCAGGTACATCCAGATGCTGAAGGAGCACAGACCCCGGCTGGTGTGGGACAGCCAGGCCGCCGAGCACGTCTTCGAGTACAAGAAGTGAGTGTCGGGGGGCGGGGGGGGAGTGGCAGGGGCCGGGGGGTCCTGGGGTGCTGACGCCAAGGGAGAGGGGCCTTCCTGGAGGGAGGCGGCGGCACCTCTTCAGCAGGTGTCCTCCTCTTCCGCAGGAGCCGAGGCGGGAGGCACGTGGTTTTCTACCCAACCTTGAAGGTACGCAGGGCTGGGGGCTGGAGCCAGGGGTCGGGGGGCCAGGGGTGTGGGGGGGAAGGCCGGCTGCCACGGGGCGGGGCTGACACTGCCTTCTGCCTGCAGTCTGTGCAGCTGCGGCTGGAGCTGGCCAGGGAGCTGGGCGTCGGGCTGTCCCTGTGGGAGCTGGGCCAGGGCCTGGACTACTTCTATGACCTGCTCTAGCCGCGGCTGCGGCCGGCGGAATACAGGCTGCTGTCTCTGCATCGTCTGCTGTGTCCTTGGCGGTGGGCAGGCGTGGGTGCTGCTGAGAGCCAGCCCGGGCTGAGCCCAGGGCCAGGTTGGACCCTGTGGGGTGCAGTGCAGCCCTGCTCCCCATGGCCACCTGGGGGCACCGGGGCAGCCTGGCTGCGGGCAGCTCGCTGCTCACTGGGATGCGCAGGAGCTCCACGGCTCCCCTGAATATTTGGGGTCCTGGGGCACGGTCACGGCTCCTCCCCTGTGGGGCAGGGACCACGACAGCCTTGGTTGTGCTCAGGAGAGGGGCCCTGCAGCACTGGCCCTTGGCCAGAAGCCTCAGAGAAGGGCCTGGAGGCACACGCTGGCCTAGCAGGGTGCACCCTTGGGAGCCCTGTCTCTGCCAGCACCTCCCCCACCAGTGAGACCCTCAGCCCCTGCTCCCACACTGTCTGCCTCAGCCCCCAGCTCTGGGGCAGAAGCTCAGAGCCAGGATGGTCTCAGGTTGCACGCATCCGTCTCTCCAGCCAGGCCAGGTGCTGAGGGCCTGAGGCCTCATGGTGTGCGGGCGGGTCATGGCAGTGGGGGGTGGAGAGCGGGTGCCGCCGCAGGGAGAGCTGGGAACTAGAGCAGATGCTCCTCACGAGTGAGAAGCCCCCAGCCCCCTCCGGGCTGGGAGCTGGTTTGATGCAGTGACCGTCTCTCCCTGAGCCCAGACAGCCCAGTTTATTTGCAAAATCCATACACGGGAGGCGGGCAAAGTCCCAGACAAACAGGAATAAAAAGTGTGGGCGACACTGGGGCGAGCTGGCTGGATGGGGGAGCCAGGATGGGGGTAGAGAGGTATGGCGGGGTGTGGTCCTCGGTGGGGCCCCAGCCCGCCTTGAGCACCGGGACCCTGCCTAGCCAGGGCCGGGCGGGTGGGGACGCTGCCGTGGGGATGTGGGTGTGGAAAGTGACAAAGCCTCTGGCCAGAGCACGCGCCCAGCTGAGTCAGGACCCCCACGCTGGTTGGCCAAGTCTGGTGGGCAGGCAGTGGCTTCTGGTGACTGGTCCTGTGCAGCAGAGCCGGCGGGAGGCATCTACCCGCAGGAGGCGTCCGCCTTTGCCACCTGGCAGTACATGGTCATGGCGAAGGCCAGGCCTAGGAGCTGCAGGGACATGCGTCTAGGCGGCTGCCCCAGCACTGCACCCCACCCCGCCCTCAGAGTCTGGCTGCCAGGGCTCGCTCTGCAAGCCACTTTGGGGGCTGTGGGCGCCAGGCTGCCACCACCCCCCAAGAGGAGCGACGGTCCCCGCGCCCTCCCCCCACCACAGCTCTGCCCAGCGCTCCCAATACTCCAACTGTAGAAGCCAACGCTGGCTGGCACCGGGTTCCCGAGACCACGTCTGTGGCTCAACCGCATGGGCCTTCCCCAGAGCCTGAGACGCCAAAGGTCACCACCCGTGGAGGTCATCCAGGCTGCCTGCCCCACGCACCAGGCCCTGCTGTTTTGCCTCACGGGCCCAGGCGGCCTCGGCCAGACAGTGGGGTGGCGTACCTGCACCAGCGCCGTGCACAGCCCAAAGATGCCCACGGCCAGCAGGTTCTCCTGGAGCCACGCCTTCACCGTCGAGTAGCACGGCTGCAGGAAGAGCCAGCCGCCTCAGTCGTGCTGCCGGCGCCCCGCCCTGCCCGGGGACCGCCCGGCGCTCACCGCCTTCCACCAGGTGCCGGGCGCGTGCAGGCCGCAGCTCTCACTGAACTCCAGGCAGCAGGAGTCGGGCACACGCGTGGCGTTGTAGACCTCAAACCAGTCGGTGTAGTTGGAGACCCCGCAGCAGCGGAACTGCAGAGAGGGGCGAGGGTGTGGGCGCGCCCTGGCCCTGCCCCCACCGCCACCCTACCTGCACTCACGTCGGTCTGGATGATGCTCCACGCGTTGGTGAGGCCCACGTTGCCTGGCGTGCCGTACAGGTGCAGCCCCTTCTTCAGGTCTCGCTGGGCGTACCTGTCGATCTGCGGACACGGCCGCTGGACCACCCCCTCCTGTGCCCGGACCCCACCCCGAGGCCCTCTGGGCCCCTCCTGTGGCCCGGCCCACGCGCCCTGCTGGCATCCGCGGCCTAACTTGCAAGTAAACACGTAAACTGGCAGTCTTCCCATCAGAGTCCCGTGAGCTTGCGTTGCGCCTGGACGCCACCGGCCCAGAGCCCCGCAGTGGGCCCCGCCCCTCGCCCAGCCCCGGCCTCACCTGGTCAGTGTAGGCGAAGAAGAGCACAGCGGCCGCGGCCTCCAGCAGGAACACCAGCAGCAGCAGCACAAAGAACTGGGAAGCAGAGGGGTCCAGCCTCAGCTGCCACCCCAGCCGCCCCCAAGGCCACAGCTCCAGACAGGCGCCCGGTGCTGCAGGCCCCCGGGGGCCTGACCCGGAGACATCTGGGCTGCAGGGTCGTGCTCGGCTGTGCTCGTGCCCCCCAGGGGCCCTGGCAGGGCCTATGAGGGACCTGACGGTAGAGATATCCAGACCCTGGGTCTCAGCCCACCGGGGAGACCGGCACCCACTCAGCCAAGTCCCCGCTTCTGCACAAACCTGCCCCCCTGGGGCACCCCAGGCAGCGCTGAGCAGGTGGAGTGGGCAGAGGTGGCCAGGAAGCTCTGGGGGCGCCTCCCTGCCCCTGTGGGGCCTGTGTACAGAGCTGGGTGCCTGGCCGGGCCAGGGCGGCAGGCACTAGCCTCTACTGGGCACTTTCCAGTTTGATCCCCATTACCGTGGGCTCAGGTTGGGTGCTAGGGAAGAGCCACACTGCAGCCCCGGGGTGAGGCCGGGGAGCTGAGGGGTGCTGGGATACCTGGGGAAGCCACAGGGATGGGAGGACGTGGCCCCACCCAGACCCTAGAGAAGGGCCCTCAGCATAGGGGGTCCCTGAGCCGGCCTCAGTGACCCAGTCCCAGCGGGTGGGGGGCGGGGGGCTTCCCTTCTCCACTGATGGGCGGGGCGACCCCCAAAAGGGTCGTGGGGCGGGGCGCACGAGTGCCCCGCCCAGGGCCGCCCACCCAGCTCCGGCAGCCGCAGGGAGCGCCGCAGGCAGGACACCCCGGCCAGGCCCCAGCCCCAGGCCACTCACGGTCAGCAGCAGGCACTGGTTCTCCTTGATGGCCCCGATGCAGCCCACAAAGCCGATGGCCATGACGAAGGCGCCGGTGACCATGAGCAGGTTGGCGGCCGACAGGGACGGGAAGGAGGCGGACAGGGTGGCGAAGTTCCCCTGCGTGGCGGCCAGCCACACGCCCACGCCCAGGATCCCGCAGCCGCCCAGCTGGCCGCGCCGGCGGGAGAGGCACAGTGAGGGTGCAGGCCCCGCCCCCCGGGCCACGCCCACTTCTGTCCCGGCCACGCCCCCTCTGCGCCACCGCCCCGGCCCCGCCCACCACCGCCCGGGCCCCGCCCACCTCTGCCCCACCCGCCCGGGCCACGCCCGCCTCCGGCCCCGCCTGCCTGTGGGCATCTCCTGGCCACGTCCACCCCACGGGCCTCACCCTTCCAGTCTGGCCAGACCCTCAGGGCTGGTCCCTCCTGCACGCCTCAAAACACAGCCACTGGGATGGGGGCCCCACCCCTGCAGCTTGGCCACACAGGGCTAAGGGGGTGCGAGTGGGGGCTGAGGACGCCCCCTCCTCCACCTTGGACGCAGATGGGGCGCAGGCGCCTTCACCACCAGTGACCCGGTAGAGGGAGCCTGGGCTCCAAGGCCTCCCGAGGTCCGCGTCCTCTGGCCGCTGTGCCCACACTGCCCTCAGGCTGCATCCCGTCCCAGCCGGGAGCAGAGCAGCTGGGAGCCCCACAAGGCCCCGCTCCCTAAAACCCACCTCCCAGTGGGTGCCCAAGGACACCACACGCCCAGACCCAGGGGGTGCCCATCTGTTCCTCCAGTGCCTCTGGATAGCTCCATCTGTCCCCTATTAAAGGCAAGCCCAAGCCCCCTCCCCCAGACTGCCCCATGGCACCAGGGCAGGGCCGGCGCCTCCCCCAGCCCCTGCTGGAGCTCACTGTCATGGCCCTCCTGGGGCTCATGACCACCAGCAGCAGCCGGCGAGAGGCTGGAGGGCAGGCAGGTGGCGCCGGCCTGGAGGCAGTGCCCGCGGGCAGGGCTGAAGGGGCGCCGTTCTGGCTTCACAACTCAGGCTGGCCACAAACAGAATGGACCCACACCCAGCAGGGGCCAGCAGAGCCGCAAGCTGACCGCACCTCAGTCCCGCCCCGGGCTTCCTGGTGTGCTGGGGAAGGCGGCAGCCCTGGGGCCTCTGCAACCCCCCAGGGCCATCTGCATCATACAGCCCAGCCCAGGTCAGGCCCGGCCTGGATGCAGGGTCCCGCCGGGAATGCCCAGCCTAGCCCAGGTCAGGCTCACTCCCAGCTCACAGGCTTAAGGCCACCATGAGCCCTACTGGGCTACTGGGCACACTCACACCCCATTTTCCAGACAAACTGAACCCCTGTTAGAAGCAGAGGCAGCAGGGGGCAGAAGGCACCCCCACCTGCTTGCCCCGCAGCCCAGCTGGGCAGGCCCCCACAGCCAGGCACCTCAAGAGCCCGCAGACACCCATCTGCCCAGGAGCCCTGGGGTGCACCATGCAGTGAGCCTGACGGGCGAGGGTGCCATTATTGGGGAGCAACCCGCTCTTGGGTCGTGGGTGGTGCCAGGGGCTCAGCCCGGCCTCCCTTGGGACCTGGGTGGCCAAGAAAGAACCCCAGCTGGAGCACCCGCTACCCGCAAACTGCCCAGTCCCCCACCACCCACGCCTCCGGCTCCAGCACCGCACGGGAGCACCCACCGCAGGGCGCAGGCCACCCCAGACACACCGCCCACAGCCCCGGCACCTCAGAGGGGCCCCTCCAGGCCACGTGCCTGTGGGGCTGCTGGGAGCAGGGGCCTGACCCGGCCAGCCAGACCACACAGCCTGGGCTTCCCGTCCATTGCTGGTCGGAGATGAGACAGACCTGCACACCAAGGCTGCCCCACCCAGCGTGGCTCCTGCCTAGGGCAAATCCGGGAGACTGGCCAGGCTGGATGGGGGCCGGGAGGGTGCACTGGGACCTGGGGGGGTGGGGGGCGGGAAACACCAGCAGCCATGCTGATTGGAGGGCCCTGCTCACAAAGGGGCTGGGGCCCCGGAGCCAGGCAGGTGGCTCTACGAGCTCAGCAATGGTCATGCCCCTGCCTGCAGGCGGGAAGGACCGTCCAGGGCACTGACCTCAGGATGGCCTCGTGGCTGGACACCGGCTTCTGAGCTCTGGGCACCACCTTGTGGAGGGGCCCATCATCAGATAGGGGCACAGAAGGGGCAGGGAAGCCATCCCCACCCACCCCCATGCGACACCCAGCACCTTTGGGGTTGCAGGCCACACAGGGCCCCCACACCTCCCGAGGGTGGGGCTGGAGCCAGACCCTAGGCGCTCAGGGCGCAGGCAGGGAGCACTGTCCCTCATGCCTGCTGCCTGCCCCAGCGCCCCCACTGCACCAGGGCATAGGGAGGGCAGGAGTGGGCACCAGAAGAGGAGGACAGCTGGGCGTAGGGAAGGGGCTGCGGCAGAGGCCCCACCCTGGGGGAGATGCGGGCGGCACCCCCACGTGGGCTCCAGCACAGCCCCACACAGGGCCGTGGGTGCAGCTCTTACTGCAAGTTGACAGGAGAACTACAACCTGGGGTGCAGGAGAGCGCTGGCCTCTCCCACCCACAGCAGCCCAGATGAGGCCAGGAGCAGACCCCAACCCACGACTCCAGGGACAGCTCAGCCTCCAGCAGCCAGCGCAGGCCTGGCACTCAGTGAGCCCATGCCACACCCCCCAGTGCCCCCCTCCCCCTCCCCTTGCTTGAAGAGTGTCAGGCTGGCAAAGGAAGGGGCTGTGGGGCGACATGGCAGGGTGCTGGCCAGGCCTCCTGCTGCCCCCCTGGCCACAGAGCCCAGTTGGCAGATGGCAGGGCAGCTGGACATGTGTCTGGAATGGGGCAAGCGGCCGGTGCCCGCAGGGGCCGAGCCTGTGCCCAGAGCCTCCGCGGGCAGGCAAAGCTGCTGGGGGGACGTGCCCCACCAGCCCAGGACGGCCGCATCCGCATCCTCCAGGGGCCGTGCGTGCCCTGCGCTGAGACGCATCCTGTAGATGCCCAGGGGGCCTGAGGACATGAGGGGCTCAGGACCCTCGGGGCTGACGGAGCGTTCCCCCCTTGACTGGATGCTGTTCTGAAACGGCGAGTCTGCCCGCGGGCTTGGAAGCGATCGATGCTCCTAACCAGGAGCCGTGGGGTCCCACCCCCACCCCGGCTTGCGGCACGAGCGCCCAGGCTCAGACCTGCGGAGGCCGGGCCGGCGCGGAGCCCAGAAGGCAGCCAGGGGGACAGCACCCCCAAGGGCCGCCGGGCTTGGAGGCCTCGCCCTCGCTGCAGAGCCCAATCTTCTCTGCAGAGGCCCAGCAGCCCGCCCCGAACCCCCTCCCAGCCTGGACTCAGAGGCTGGCTCTGGAGCACCAGGGAGCAGCTGACATGCCGCAGACAGCACCCAGGTGCCTGGGCTCCACAGCGGGGCCAGCAGCTGACCGACCATGGACCCTCCAACCATGGGGGCCACCGCTGCCTCCAGAACCGGCCTTGCTGGGAATGTCCCCACAGCAGGACGGGGCCGGGACCTTGAGCTGCCCACAGCAGCTGCATCCCGGACAGCAGGGTACGGCGGACTCAGCCCCACCCCTGAGACCCACGCAGACCTAGCAGAAGCCGGGCCACAGGGAGAGCCACCTTCCCTGCCAGCTTCCCACCTTCCTCCAGGGGCGCTGCCCAGACCGGGGAATGCTGGGGCACCCGCCGGGGGACGCTTTGGCCCGAGCCAGGGAGGCCTGGGCGGCTCCGGGACAGCGGTGCAGGACGCAGGCCAGGCCGGGCAGGGCAAGTGACCAGAGAGCGAAGCCCAGGCAGAGGAAGCCAGAGGCACCAGGGCCCGGCTCCCCCAGTGCCGCCCTCTGCGGGGAGGGCGCAGAGGGCACAGTCCAAACCTCTCCCCCGCACACAGCCGGAGCCACCCCGGCTGCATGAGCACCGCACAGTCCTGAGCCTCCCAGCCCCGGCTCCCAGCAGGGCTGGGCTGCAGGGCGGGGACAGGATAGACCCAGGCAGGGTCTGGAGGCCCTGCCAGCCGGAACGCCCCCTCCACCCATTGCCCAGGCCCCTGCGGTCAGCTCGGGGGAGGCAGAGACCACCGCCCAATGGGAGTGGCAACGGGTGGGGGCGCGATGCTCTGCTGGCGGCCCGGGGTGTGGAAGGAGACCCTGACCACCTCCGGGATCTGACCAGTGCCCACCCCTCCTGCCCCCCGTCAGTCATGTCCAGGCCTGCCAGCCACCACCGTGGGGACGCCACAGCCGCCAGCTCAGCCACCTGCCGCCGTGTCCATCACGCGGCCCACGACACGCTGACCCTGCCAGCTGGCCCCACCCGCGAGTGGAGATGAGCGCCCCCCAGCCACCGGGTCCGGTCACCCTCTCCGCAGCGTCTCCCAGAGAACCAGCCTTGGGCTCACTCCTCTGAAGACGGACATCTGGGGCCCGGGCTGGCCATCCCTGCCCACCACCCCTACACTCCTACCCCCCAGGGGGACAGAGAAGGCAAGGCCAGGAGGGAAGGAATGCCGGAAGGGACGGGGCTTCTGGACCCCTGGCCCGGGCTGGACTATGCAAGTAAGCATGCCCGCGGGGAGCCCGCGGCCACGCCCCCGCGGCACGGGGAGCGATGACCTTGGCAGCCGGGTCCCCAAGCTCCGGTGCAGCCAGCAGCCCGGCCGGCCCGGCCGGCTCCCCCCTGACCAGCCGCGGCAGCCGCCGCCCCCCGCCCTGCAGGTCCCGGCTGGCGGCAGCTCTCGCAGACCCGCCGGTCCCGGGAGGGGGGGGCGGGGCAGGCCCCCCGGGCGCGCCCCGCGGGCAGCGACCCCGGCGCCCGGGGGCGCAGCGCTCCGGCTGCAGCGCCCCGCGGGCGAGACGCCCCCTGGGAGCCCCCGCGGCGGGGCCCGCGCCGCCCTCACTCACCCAGAAGAGCAGGTTGAAGGCGAACATGAGGAACTTGACGGCCCGCAGGCAGCCGCGCGCCATGCCGCCGCGCCGCAGCTCTAGGAGGAGGACGAGGCTCAGGTCCAGGTGGAAGACCACGCACCGGCCGCCGCGCGCCCGGGGCCCGGGGCCCGCGCGCCGCCCGGCCGAGGGGCCGCCGCCGTCCCCGCCGCGCCCGCGCAGGCTGCCGCCGCGCCGGGGCCCGCCGCGCGCGAAGCCCGGGCCCGCGCCCTCCGGCGACGGGCTGCGCCGGCCCCGGGCCTCGTCCGTGCTCGAGCGGCGCATCGCGCGGGCGCCGGGCCCCGGCCGCCGCTCAGCGCCCGCGCCGCCGCCCCCGGGCGCCCCAGGCCGCCGGCGCGCGCTCGGCCGCTCGCGCCCCGGGACCCGGCCGCCGCCCGGGGCCGCCGCAGCCGCCCGCCCGCCGCCCCGCCGCCAATCGGCGCCCCGCCCTCCGCCCCGCCCCGCCGCCAATCGGCGCCCCGCCCCGCCCCGCCCCGCCGCCAATCGGCGCCCCGCCCTCCGCCCCCCCCGCCACCAATCGGCGCCCCGCCCTCCGCCCCGCCCGCCGCCAATCGGCGCCCCGCCCTCCACCCCGCCCCGCCGCCAATCGGGGCCCCGCCCCGCCCCGCCGCCAATCGGCGCCCCGCCCTCCGCCCCGCCCCGCCGCCAATCGGCGCCCCGCCCCGCCCCGCCCCGCCGCCAATCGGCGCCCCGCCCCGCCCCGCCCCGCCGCCAATCGGCGCCCCGCCCCGCCCCGCCCCGCCGCCAATCGGCGCCCCGCCCTCCGCCCCGCCCCGCCGCCAATCGGCGCCCCGCCCTCCGCCCCGCCCCGCCGCCAATCGGCGCCCCGCTCCACCCCCCCCGCCGCCAATCGCCCCGCCCCGCCCCGCCGCCAATCGGCGCCCCGCCCTCCGCCCCGCCCCGCCGCCAATCGGCGCCCCGCCCGCCCCGCCCCGCCGCCAATCGGCGCCCCGCCCCGCCCCGCCGCCAATCGGCGCCCAGCCCCGCCCCGCCGCCGCCAATCGGCGCCCCGCCCTCCGCCCCGCCCCGCCGCCAATCGGCGCCCCGCCCTCCACCCCGCCCCGCCGCCAATCGGGGCCCCGCCCTCCGCCCCGCCCCGCCGCCAATCGGCGCCCCGCCCCGCCCCGCCGCCAATCGGCGCCCCGCCCCGCCCCGCCCCGCCGCCAATCGGCGCCCCGCCCTCCGCCCCGCCCCGCCGCCAATCGGCGCCCCGCCCTCCGCCCCGCCCCGCCGCCAATCGGCGCCCCGCCCACCGCCAATCCACGCCCCGCCGCCAATCCACGCCCCGCCCACCGCCATTCCACGCCCCTCCCCGCCCCCGCCCCGCCGTCAATCCACGCCCCGCCCCCGCCCCACCGCCAATCCACGCCACGCCCCGCCCCGCTGCCAATCCACGCCCCGCCCCCCCGCGCCCGGCCGGCGTGGGGGCGACCCCGGAGCGCACCGGGAACGCAGAGCGCGGCGGCCCGGAGGGGCGGCCCGGTGGCCGTCGCGGCCGCCGGGGAGGCTCGGGCCGGGGTCCCCGGTCCGGCCCCGGCTGCGGACCGAGCGCAGCCGCGCGGGGGGCAGCGAGCTGGGGGCGCGCTCCCGAGCAGCCGCCCCCCGCCGCGAGAGCGCACAGCGCGGGCCCCCGCGACAGCTCGGCGGGGAGCGGCGCCCGCTGGGGCGCGGGGCGGTGCCCGCGGCTGGCCCCAGTGGAGGCGCAAGGAGGGCGCTTTGGGGAGCCCTGGTGTGGGGGTTTCAGACTTCCAGGGAGGGCAGACACGCAGGGGAGCTGAGCCGACCCGGAGCCGGAGCCGCAGGCAGGCGCCCGGAAAGCCGGCCCTGGCTCTGCCCCCGGACCCCCGCCGCGCGGCCCACCCAGCCGTGCCAGCCCAGCAGGCCCGGCCCCACCCCCGCTCGCGCACAAGTGGCCCCGGGGTGGGGGCTCGCACCCCCTGTCCCTGGCCATCCCCAAACGCTCCAGGGCGCCGCGGCCACCCGAGACACAGCCCTCAGCTGTGCCCCTGGCACCCACCCCTGGGGGCAGTGGGCCTCTGGGCCTGGGGGCAGGATGACAGCCGCACCCCCACCCGTCAGGCCCAGGGCCCCAGCCACGGCCCGAGCTGCCCGGTCACCACGGCCCGTGGCAGTGTCAGCCCCGCGGGCCAGTCCCGAAGCTGCAGCCCAGCGTGGACAACTCCCTCCAAGCCCCAGGGAGCTGGGCAGCAGCCAAGGGGGGGCCGGGACGCAGCCAGAGGAGAGGCAGGAGGGGAGGTGAGTGGAGGGGGGAGGAGAGGAGGGCGGGGTAGGGCAGGGGGAGGGGAGGGGCGCCCCAGGGTCCTCTGGCTGTCTGGAACCCAATGGAAGCCCCCAGACCCAGCACAGACCGTCCGCTCCACTGCCTGGGAACAAGGGCGTCTGCTGCCCCTGGAGACCCCCGGGCCCCAGCAGCCTCTGGCCTCCTTGCCCCGCCCAACTCAGCTGCCCCAGGCTCCGAGTCAGGCCTGGCAGGAGACGGCCTGTCCCTGAGGAGCCAGACCTGACCCGCCTGCCCGCAGCCACCACACCCAGGAGAGCTCAGTCCCGGGTGGACGCCAGCCCATCCCCTGCCCCTCTGAGCCCAGGACAGGCACCGGCAGGGAGGGGGCGGAGGGCAGGGAAGGGGTCTCCAGGGCAGCCCCTGAGGGCCCGCAGGGGGCCAGGTTGGGAGGGGGGACAGTGACTGCGTGGGCTGGGCCCTCTACCCCTGACTGCCCTCAGGGTGCTCCCCGCTCCCTGCAGCCCCAGCCGCCAGCCCTGCACCGCCCTCCCCCCGCCCACCCCCGCCCACCCCGCAGCAAGAGCGAGGATGCAGCCCAGCTTGGAGGCTTCCCTGGACAGCCGGACCCCATCCCAGGGACCCCACCCCAGGGCCATGTCTGAGCCCAGCCCCTCCCACACAGGAGTCCTCTGCGTGCCCACACGCCCAGGACGGCCTCTGGAGCAGCCGCACGCAGGGGTCAGACAGGGATGAGCAGGAGGCGCCCTCAGTGGGCTGGGGGGGGGGGTACCTGGGCGTGGCCGGGAGAAGTGGCCTCTCAGCACCCTGGAGGCTAGCCGCCAGGCGGTCAAGGAGCCAGGGCGGGCGGCACTGTGAAGGATGGAGGGGCAGGATGGAGGCCAGGCCAGGCCCTGGCCGGAGCAGGAGGGAAGCAGGGGCTAGACCAGATGGGGGGTGGGGGGGGCCATTGGGGCTCCCGTGCTCACAGACCCACACCCCCCAGGCCATGTGCCTGCCCCCACCCCCCGCCAGCCACCCCCAGGCCAAGGGTACCTCCTCCTCCCTCAGGGATTGCCAGGAGTGGGCCCCAAGGGGGTCCCCCAGTGCTGGGTCCTGCCCCCCACACCTGGCCCTCAGGGCCAGAGCACCTCGCTGGTTGCGTCCTCCAGCCCCAGGAGAGCCTGAGCTCCGCTCCCCACGTTCCTGGAGGGGTGTGGCCCCTCAGGAGGGAGAAGGTGCACCCCAACCCAGGGGCCAGGGGCGCCCTGACCCCTCAACAGCTGCTGTGCCCAGAGACACGGTGTCTGTCGAGGAGGCAAAGAGTCAGGGAGATGCCCCCCACTTTCTATGCTGACCCCCTCCCCAGGGGAGGGAACCATCGTCGCAGAAGGCAACATCATGTGACTCTCGCACCCCACAAGCCCCCGCTGGGTGGGCTCTGCCACCCGGACCTGGCAGCAGAGCACGGCCTCCTGGGCCGGCCCCGCACAGTCCCACCAGCACCCCGAGGCCCACACCCCGTGGCCCAGCACCCCACCGCCACCTGTGGGACATACTTCCAGTCACAGCCCAGGCAGCCAGTCCCTCCGAGGAGCGTCCCAGGGCCCCCACTGGCATCTGGGGCAGCCCCGTGACCTCCAGACTGACCCGAGGCCCCAGCCCCCAGGCTGGGACCCCAGAGAGCGCCCACAGCCGGCAGCAGAGGCCCGTGAGGCCCAGACAAGTCCCACCCGCCAGCCGGGCTCCTGCGCCCTCCAGGCTGGGGGAGGCACGGGGCCACCAGCACTTACCAGGTAGACCAGGGCCCCACTGAGACGGAGCAGCTGGAGCAGCTGCCCCAGAGCCGCAGAGCTCACGGTGGGGGGCGGGGAGGGGGTGCCACCACCTGAGCCCCACAGCAGAGGGGGGCTGGGCCCAGAGGGAGGGCTGGGCAGGGGGCGGAGAGCGGAACCCAGCCTGCCCACCCTGGGCCCCAGGCCTGCGGCTCTGAGGAGCCGGAGGCCCCCCGCCAAGGCAAACAGGCGCTGGTGTCAGCCCTCCCGCGCCTGGCTCCCCAGCGCACACCCCAGCCTGCCGGCCAGCTGGGCCACACCCCCTGCCTCCCACCCAGTCCAGGGGAGCCGTCCCAGTGCAAGGGGCCCCCAGGACCCTCAGGCCTTTGCTGGAAGGGCCAAGGTGGGTGGGAGGGGTCCGAACCAGGCGGGGGAGTGCCTCCCACCCCTGCCGGCCCCAGAGCCAGACCCTCGCCGTGGGTGGGAGACCCCCTCCCGATAGCCAGCCTGCCGCCAGGCCCACAGGGCACCCCCGAAGCCCTACGCTGGGCGCTGGGCTGAGGACAGGGAGATGCCACCCGCCCGCTGGCCCAGGGACGTCAGGCGGGTCAGCATCCGCTGCTGGAGCACCGCCCCCCCAACCCAGGGCTCAGAGCAGCAGGCCGACGCCCCCCAACCCTGCCAGGCCAGGACGGGCCCTTCCCCACGCAGCTCCTGGCTTCACCGCAATTTCCAGATGGGGAAACCGAGGCTGGGACCAACAGCCAGTCTGTGGTCAGCTGACACCCAGGCCAGGCCAACACTGCCGGAGGTGGTTTCCAGGGCAATGCCCAGGGCCCTGGGAGGGTCTTGTGCCCTCCAATCACCAGCCTCCCATCCCCTGTCCGCCCTGAAGTGACCGCTGTGGCAGGAAGTGGCCATCGGGCTCCAACCAGTGAGCACGATCCTCCTCCTTGCACCCCCGCTGTGGGCAGGCACCCCACCCTCCAAAGCCAGCACCCTACTCTCCCTGCTCCCTCTGCAGCCCTCCCTGGTCTGAGCCCGGTTTGTTTGCGCAGACTGTCCCCCCCCACCCCACCCCGGGTGCCCTGGGCTCTTGCCCGCCCCTAGACACACAGGGGCATGCCCTCAGAGCCTGGGCAACGGACTGGGCTGACCTCCGAGCTCTGCAGGGGCTCCAGGTCTAGCTGCTAGGCCAGAGGGCCCCAGCCAGCCGTGAATGGGGGCAGCGCTGGGCTGGCCCCCGCTGCCATGCATTTCCCATGGTCCCTCCTGGGAGTGAGGAGCTGCAGGCAGGGGCGGGGAGAGGCCCTGCTCCGCCCAGAGCCACAGTGCTCTCGGAATCCCAGGAATGTCCACTGGGCTGCAGTGAGGGTGGGAGGCTCTTCCCGCTCTGTGCCAAGTAAACAGGGCCTGCTGGAGCAGGGGTGGGGCCTGGGCCCCTCCTCCAGGCAGCCCTCTGCCCACCCTCAGAAGGCCCACCCGGCTGACCACCCATCCCTCCCGGCTCACCTTCAGGCGGGCTGCAGCCTTGGTGGCTGCGCGTGGGTCTGCCCCAGGCCACAGTGACTCAAGGGCCCCCAGCCTGCCCCCTTGGCCCAGGACAGGATGTGCGTCCAGGCGGCCTGGGGGAGGGGCAGGGAAGGGGAAGTGGCCTCAGCTCGTGGCTCTGCACGTGGCAGGGTGGGGGTGGCAAAGGCCACTAGAAAGGCCTGCCAGAGTCCTGGCAAAATCCAGGCGGGCAGCAACCCTGGACCCCTCGGCCTCCTCTGCCTCCCCAGTCAGGCTGGCGGCGCAGGTAGCCCCCGACGGCGCCCGGAGCAGGCTGGGGATCCGCCTGGCCCGCTGGCCGGGCGTCACAGGTGGCCCTTTGCAGCACACCTGCCCCCGCCCCCGAACGCGCCTCCTCCAGGGAGCCTTCCCTGCTTCCTGCCGCCCCCAGCCGCCCCAGCCCGGCTCCCCGTCCCCGCCGGAGTCGGGCCCATCCTCCCTGCGGGTCACCGCAGCTCAACCGCCGGCTCGGCCTGCAGCTGGGCAGAGGTGCAGCCCGCGCCTCCACCCGTGCCGTCCCAGGCCCTGCCGGCTCCCGCGACGCCCCCTCTCGTCCGGGGCAGCCTGGGGGGGCCGGCGGCTCAGAGGACACCAGTCCCGGCGCCCCGACTGGCTCCGGCCTCCGCGCCCGCCCGCCTAGGAGGCGCGATCGCGGGCCCCAGCACAGCCGGGCCGGGCCGGGCCGGGCCGCGATCCTCGCCCCACTCGGGCCCCCGGGGAGGGGCGGCGCCGGGGAGCGGCCGGGCCCGTCGGGTTGCGGCGCGGGCGAGCGCGCGGGGGCCCGCGGGGGCCCAGGCCGGCCGACCCCTTCCCGGCGGGGCAGGAGGGCGGCGGCGGACGCGCCCGGCCACACCGCCCCGGGGCGACGCGGCTCCGGGCCCCGCGGCTGTCAGCCGGGCGGGCACGAGAAACGCGAAGCGCCGCCGCCGAGCCCCGTGGCCCCGCGCGGACGCCGTAGCGCGGACTGTACCAAGCGGGGGCGGGGGGCGCCTCCGACTCCCGCCGCGCCCCGGGGCCCGCTGCGCTCGGAGGGGCCCGCGGCGGCGGGGGCGGGGGCTGGGGGCGGGCGGGGGCGGGGGTTTGGGGGCGGGCGGGGCGGGGCGGGCGGGCGCCGCGACCCCCGCGGCGTGGGCGCGCCCGGGGCGGGGCGGGGCGGGCGGGGCGGCGCGCGGAGCCGAGCGGCGGGACGGGGACGGGGACGCGGACGGGGCGGGCGGTCGCGGCGCCGCCATGATCATCCCCGTGCGCTGCTTCACCTGCGGCAAGATCGTCGGCAACAAGTGGGAGGCCTACCTGGGGCTGCTGCAGGCCGAGTACACCGAGGGGTGAGCCGCGGGCCCCGCGGCGCCCCGAGCGCTGCGCCCGAGCGGCCGGCTCCGCGGGCGGCGGCGGCCGGGCCTGGACCGGGGCCGCCCCGGGGTCCGCGGCGGGCCCGGCCCCCCCTCCTCTAGCGGCGCGCGGCGCGGGTCTGCCGGGGCCTGCGCGGCCGCCGCGCGCGCCCTCGGCGGGTGGGGGCGGCGCCCTCGGGACGGCGCTTCTCCCCGGGCAGAGCCGCTCGCCGCCTGCGCGGCCCGGGGGCTGCGGGGCCCCCGCGCTCTGCGGACCCAGGCGGGCTCGGGCGGAGGGCGCTGGGCTGCCGGCGGAGTAGCCGGGGCGGGGGAGTGGAGGGGAGGCCCGCGGCCGGGCCCCGGGATTCTGGCTCAGCGTGGCCACATGTGCGCGCCCCGGCCCCACCCCGGGGCCCCGCCCAGTCCTGAGCCGGGAGGTGGGGGTGTCGGTCCACTCCTTGCGGGGAGCCGGCAGCAGGGGGAGTGGGGCTGGAGCCTGCGAGTGCCCTGGTGACCACTGCTCTCTCCTGGCCTGCAGGGACGCCCTGGACGCCCTGGGCCTGAAGCGTTACTGCTGCCGCCGCATGCTGCTGGCCCACGTGGACCTGATTGAGAAGCTGCTCAACTATGCACCCCTGGAGAAGTGATCGCTGACCGCCCTCCCTGTCCAGCCCAGAGCCCATCCCGCGGACCCGGTGTCTGAGCCATGGGGCCTCCTGCAGCCCCGTGGGCACGACCTCCCACTGAGGAGGGAACCTTCCAGTAAAGGCCTGGCACACCCACAAGAGCCTGACTTGCCTGCTTGCGCGGGGCCTCCGCGACCGCCTGGAGGGAATTTCCCGTGGGCCCTGCTCTCCAAGCCAAGGGCACCTGGGTCAGGGCCCCAGCAGGGCTGTGGTACCCTCCCCCCACCCTGGTGGAGCCCTTCTGCAGCCGGCGCAGGTCCTCTGGCAGGATGCAAAGAACCAGGTTTCCAGGGCCCTGAATGGCATTCTTAGGGTGTTCCCCACCCCCCACAGCCAGAACCTTCCTGGTTCTGCCCATTCTGAGTGGGCAGGCGCACCCACCTGTACAGCCAGCCCAGACTCCACAGTCACGGGCACCTCATCAACAGCACCCACCCTGCCTCACCCCTCACTCCAGAGGGCTGACTCCCTTCCCCAGGGACCCTGGCCACCCCTCTCCACTCAGCACACTCAAGGTTCTTTCTGCCTCAAGGCCTTGCTCGGCTGACCCTCCCACTGGCCTCCCTCCTCTCCCTTGAGCCCGTGGGCCCTGAGCTCACAGCCTGGCCGCCCTGCCCACACCTCAGGCACTGGTGGGTGGGCCTGTCCCCCACCCGGACGGAAGACCCAGGCCCAGTGGCTGATGGGGCGAGTCTGCGGCTGTTCACGAGTGTTTATTGAGCAGGGCGGGGCCTTGTGGGCACGGGTGAGACAGCACTGGACAAAACCCCAGCCCGCCTGCAGCCAGCAGCTGGAGGAGGGAAGGGTTGGGCAGGACCATGACTCCTTGCTGCTGCCCAGCACCCCTGAACTCCCCAGGCCCCCCCACTGCCACGTAGAAGTCACCCAAGTTCCCGTGTCTTCAAGATACAGCAGGGGGGGGGGCATCAGAACTCTCCCTGCTGGAGGGGCAGCTGGGGTGGGCCCAGGCTGCAGCCTGGGTACTCAGTAGAAGGCACTTGACGCTCCCCTGGGGTGGGGCCCCAGATGGGGTGGTGGCACACAGCACACAGTGGGGGGCAGGCACAGGCTGGGGCTCCTCAGGCAGGAGGGGCGCGCAGGGCCGGTGGCAGCAGGGGGCGGAGTTCAGTAGTGTTCAAGCTTCAGGCTCTTGTACAGGCAGCAGGTGAAGATCATGCCGAAGACCTGCGTGCAGGCCGGGGCATGAGGGGGTGCGCCCATGGCCCACCCCAACCCCCTAACACGCAGGCAATGCCAAGCGCCACCCCCACCTGCACACAGGCGATGCCCAGGCCCACGGCCCCGATGATCCTCAGGTGCTCCTGGATGAATGTCTCCAGCTTGGTGATGCAGCCGCCCTGATGGGAGGCACGGGGATTGAGCCGGTGGTGGCCGGGGGCCTGGCTGCTCCCCCCACCCCCACCCAGCCTACCTACCTCCACCTTGTAGATGTTGGAGGCGTGGTCCCGCTGCCCACAGTGCGGCACCACCGTCTTGCAGCAGCTGTCAGGGACCACCCGGCCGCCGGCTTCGCCCGAGCGGACCCACTCGCTCTCCCGCCAGTCCTGGGAGTTGTTGCTGCCGCAGCAGCGGAACTACAGGAAGCACAGCCAGCTGAGCGCCCTGCAGCACTGGGGACCCCAGCCCCGTCTGGCCCACACGGCCCTACCTCCTGTTGCAGCTTGTCCACAGCGCTGGTCACACCCTCGTGGCCCCGCAGGTGGTAGCGCTTGGTCATGGTGTCCTTCAGGTTGTCCTTGAGCTCAGCATTCAGCTGGGGGATGCAGAGGCTCAGACCCTCCTTGCGGGGCGGGGAGTGGGGGGCTCGCGGGGCGGGAAGAAGGAGGGTCGGATGCCAGCCTGGGGCAGGGGGCTTGGGCAGGGAGGAGCCACGGCACGGCCCACGGAGCCCCGGGAGACACAGCCTGCATTGGCACCCCCTCCCCACACCGGCACTCACCTGCTGGTAGTACACATAGGCCAGGACGCCAGCAATGATCTCCAGCAGGAAGATGAGCAGCAGCAGGATGAAGTACTGGGGGGGGGACCCAGTGAGGCGGGGGTAGACACCCCACCTGGCAAAGACTCCCAGTGTCCAGGCACGGCCCTCCACGGGCCCTCAGCAGCTGCCCCCGCCAGTGGCTGGCCCAGCTGGGAGGTGCGGTCACTCCCTTGTTGCCCCCTCAGGGCCTTAGCCCCGGCAGCCTGGTGGGGCGCCCCCACCCAGGTCCCCCTGCCCCAAGGGGCCACGCCCCACTGACCAGCCGCAGCAGGTTCCGCCGCTCCTTGAAGGTGGCGCAGCAGCCCAGGACCCCGGTCACCATGACGACAATGCCCGCCACCACCAGCAGGTAGGCCGTGGCCAGGTAGGTGCCCGAGGCCAGCAGGCTGATGTAGTCGCTCTTCAGGGCCAGCGTCCAGATGCCCACTGCCATGACGGCCAGGCCGGCCAGCTGTGGGTACACATCAGTCACCACCCCTGGCCCAGGGCTGGGGGGGCCGCCCCACCCTCCTGCGGCTCACCCAGAAGCAGCAGTTGAAGGTGAAGAGCAGGTACTTGAGGCAGACGGTGCCGCAGGTCCCATTCTTCTCACTGAACTCGCCCATCCTGGGGGTGGCCGGCTGTCAGGGGCAGGCCGCTCACTGCAGATGCCAGTGGGGACAGGCAGGGACCCACGTCCAGGCCGGCGCCTGGGGGCAGGCATGGGTGTGTCCCTGGAGGCGGGGCTCTGCGGGGTGGTGGGGCTGCCCAAGGCCACAGCCAGGGCACAAGCTTGTGGCAGAGCCAGGATAAGGGCAGCGCCGGATGGGCAGAGGCCGGCTTCCTGGACCCCAAGTCCTCACCAGCTGACTCACCCGCCCTGGCAGCCGAGGTGGGGGGGGAGCACCAGCAGGCACCTCGGGTGAGCTCATGTGGCCCCACCCCCCCCCACGATTTTCCCCGGCCGCTCTGGAGGGGCCGTCGCTGGGTGGCCTTAGGCGGCCCCTGGACTCATCCCAGGGGGACCCTCCTGCGTGGGGGGAGGCCACCCCACCGCCCCCCTCGTGGGCTCTTGCCCCCAACCGGGCAGCTGCAGGCCCCCAGGGACACCCGCCAGCCCGGGCGGCTGGACACCAGCGCCTGCGGGGCGGGGCTGGGCTGGGCCTCCCCGCGCCCTCCCCTGGCTGGCAGGACCTGCGCCTGCGTAGGGCGGGAGTCGGAAGCTCTGCCCCGAGGCGCCGCCAGGAGCAGGCGCGGCCGCACGTCTGCCCGGGGCCCTGCCACCCCTCCTTGCGGCCACGCACCCCTCCTCGGCAGGCAGGGTCCACTGCAGAGCAGGCCTGGCCGGGTATACTGGCCCGCACCAGGGTGGGGCAGGACGGGGGACATTTCCGAGCCCTCCGTCCCGGGCCCAGCCTGCCCTCCCAGGGCCCGCCCCGCCCCGCCCCGCCGGGCCAGGCTGCGGTCCCGGCCGCTGGAGGCCGGTCCTGGACAGGGGAGCGGCCCGCGGCCGCCCTGGCCCGGCCCCCTTCCCGGGAGTGCCCGGCGGATGTGACCGGACAGGGCGCCCGAAATAGCTGCCGCGGCCCGGCCTGCGCTGCCCCACCCCAGCCGCGCGCCCCCGGGGGCACCCGGACCCCGCTCCGCCGGCCGGGGGGGAGGGGGGCCGGGCCGGCGCGCGCGGGGCCAGCGCCGCCGCCCCCCGCCCGGCCCGCCCACGAGCCCCGGCGCAGGGCGGGCGCAGGGCGGGGCCGGCGGCGGGACAATGAGCGGGCCCGGGCGGCCCGCGCCCCCGCCCCGCGCCCCCGCCCCGCGGCCGCCCGCGCCCCCCCAGCGCCGGCGAGGGACCGGCCGCGCCCCGGGGCCCGCGCGCTCGGGGCGCGGCCAGGCGCGCACTCACCGGCCACGCGTCGGGTCGGACTCGGAGCTCGGGCGGCCGCGGCTGCGGGGGCGGGCAGTGCGCGGCGGGGGCCTGCGGGCGCGCCTGGCGCCCCGCCCCTCCCCGGCGCCCCAGGGCCCCGCCCCGGCCCGGCGCCCCGCCCCCCGGCCCGGCGCCTCGCCCCCCGGCGCCCCCGGGCCCCGCCCCGCCCCGGGCCCCGCCCGGCCCCGCGAGGGCAGGCCAGGCCTGGGCAGGTGCCCGCCCGGGACGCGCCGGCGGGATGGCAGCGGCGCTGGGGGCGACCAGAGACTGCAGCGGCCAGGAGAGCCGCCGCCGCCCGGGGCGCCCAGCCCAGCCGGGACCCATCCCCTCAGGAACTGGACTGGGGTGCTGGGGAGACCCCAGAGAGGCCCGAACCCTGTCGGAGATCCAGTCCTGCTGCGCGGGCTCATGGGCCTTAATCTCCCCCACATGTAGGGCCACCGGGAGGCCCCGACGGATGCCTGGGGGCAGCAGGCTTGGCAGTGTGGTCAGCGGCGGGGGAGAGGCCGCCCTGGGTGCTTTGCGGAAGCGGGTGCCCTGTCCTTGAAGAGGTGCTCCAGTCTGGAGGGCATAGAGCCTGGGGAGCCCGGCAGGAAGGGCAGCATCTGGGCCCCGTGGGGCAGAGGGGGAGTGAGGACGCCAGGGGCCCTGCTGCCAGGTCCACCCGGTCGCACGCTCCGGTCCCCACGGACATTCCGGAGCCCACTCCGCGTTCCCTGCTCAGGATTTGGGCCTGGCAGCTACCGAGGCTTGGGAGGCGGCCCCAGGAGGCCCCACTGAGGTCCTGCCTGGCAGAGCTGGCCCGCGAGGACTGGCTTGTGAGGGCTTGGCCAGCGTGTCCACTGGTGAGGCCGTGGGCCTCGTTCCCCTCGTCCCTAGAGTGCCTGAGGACTGGGGCATGGCGGGAGTGCGCAGCCCACCACAGGGATATGGCCGGTGCCACACACGCGCCATGGACACCTTGCCAAGTGACACACAAATGCCGTGGCACACACAGGGGTGAGGAGGGTGCAGGGCATCTGGGGGGCTTTATTTGGAGGGCGTTTCCTGCTGGATGGTGTGGGTTTGATGGGATGGGGACGTGTGGGGTGCTGGTGGGGTGCATGTGCCCCTGACCCCCCACTCAGTTCCTTTGTGGCTGCAGGATGGGAGCCTCCTGAGCAGAGGCCCCGCAGGCCAGTGAGGAGCTGCCTTCACGGAGCAGCTTCTCCAGTGTGTCCCGTGGAGCTGGTCAGTGGGCGCTGGGAAAGTGGCCAGAGCCCCGTCTTGGGGGGCAAGCCCAGTTGCAGCAGCAGCAGCAGCAGCAGCAGCGGGGGGGCCCTGGCAGTGGTGCTGTGGTCAGAGCCTTCCTGTGGCCGCTGCCTGACCACCTGGCCTCACAGGTGTCCCTCTCGTCTCGCAGCCGCGTGTTCAGCTCCCTGGGGAAGGGAGAGGGCTCTCAGGACCCCCAGGGGCAGCGTCCTTGGGTGAGGCACGCGGGCCCTGGGTTCACTCAGACCAGAAGACAGGCGTCGGCCGAGCCGCAGCATGAAGGGTGGCGGGCAGACACGAGGAAGGACTTCCTTGACGTGGGGAGCAGGGCCTCACCTGAGTAGCTCCAGTTGCCGCAGGAGGCTGAGCTTCTCTTTCTGCATGTTCCTGGAGACAGCGACCACGTCTCTGCGGGCAGGGGGAGGGTGCGGGGGGCTCTGCAGAAGCACCCCGACCCTCTGGAGGACCCTGCGGCCCACAGACCTAGGGGGCGGCACTGGTGTGCAGATCCGGATGGCAGCGCCCCAGCCTGAACACCCAGCGACCCCAGCCGGCGGCACACCCTACCCTCCGCCTTCCAGGCCTGCCCGGCCGCCCCGCACCTCTGGGCCTGCTCCCGGCGGCCCTGCGCGTCGCCCTCCAGTTGGCGGAGCTGCTCCTGCGCCCCCTCCAGCTGCGTGCGCAGCGCCTCGTTGGCCAGCCACAGCTGGGCGTTCTGCGCCTGCGCCTCCAGCTGCTCGGTGGCCTGGGCCTGCAGCTGCCGCTCCAGCTGGAGAGGTGGGGAGGTCGAGGCTCGAGAGGGCCCCCCACTTCCCCGGGAGGCTGCGTTTGCTCCGGACTCCCAACAACATCTGGACTTCAAACAGGGAGGCCCAGGGGACCGCAAGGTTCTGCCCAGCGCTGGGTGACCGTGGGGGCGACGCCGGCCTGCCCCTCTCTGCTGTCGGGCGCCGCTTACCTCCCGCTGCCGCGCGCCCGCACCTTCCAGCTCCTGCTCCCGCTGGTGCAGCTCCAGCTCCAGCAGGCCCCTCTGCTCCTCCCGCGGGAGGTCCTGGGGTGCAGGGCGGGCACCTGAGACGCCTCGCCCTGGGCGGCCCGCATCGGAGATGGCGGGGCGGGGCGGGGCGCCCACCTGAGTCTGCAGGCGCTGGCGCTGGTCGCGAAGCTGCTGCTCCATCTCCTCGCACAGACTCCGCACCTCCCTCTCGTGCTCGCTCTCCCGCCTTCGCAGAGGGGCAGAGGCCGGTCAGAGCCCCCCGCGGCGCCCCGGCCCCCCAGCTCCACCGCCGCCCCGGCCTCACCGCCGCAGCGCCTGCTCCAGGCGGTCCCGCTCTCGAGCCGCCTCCTCCAGGCAGGCGGACGCGCGCATCAGGACGTCCTCGAAGGAGCCCAGCATCTCGGGCCGCTCGCGCTGCAGCCGGGTCCAGAGCGTCCGCACCGCCCGCTGTCTGAGGAGGTGGGCAGGGCTGCAGCCGCGGAGCCGAGGGGGTGCGGCTCCCCGCCCCCCGGGAGGGCCACCCCCCCCCCCGCCGGCCTGGACGCGCCGCCCACAGCAGCCCCGAGGGCGCCCCCGCGGCGGGGTGCGTGCCGCAGAGGGTGTCGCGCCCCCGTGGGCGGGAGCGCGTGCCCGGCCCCGCGGCCGCGATGCAAATTCTGCGGGAAATCTCGGCCGGCGCCGGGGAGGTCGGGCCGCGCCAGCCGGGGCAGGACTCACTCCGCCAGCGCGCGCGCCACCCCCAGCTGCTCCAGCGCCGCGCGCGGCCGCGCCTCCTCCTCGTCGTCCTCCTCCGGGGCGCCCCCGGGGCCCGGCGCCGGCCAGCCCGACTCAAAGGTTTCCTCTGGCGCCCAGGCGGGTGGCGGGCCCGGGGCCGGCTCCGCTCCCACGCACCTCCCTGGGCGCGGGAGGAGAGAGCGCGTGGGTCAGCGCCCGGCGCGGCCCCTCCTGCCCTTTGTCCGAGCCGGTTTCCTGTTTTTCCTGCACGGGTCCAGCTCCAGGCCGGCCGCGGGAGGCGGGCTCCGGGCCCGACGCAGGCAGGCCTGGCGCGGCCACCTGGCGGGGCCGGGGGCTCCCCGCGGGCCTGCTCTGCCTGCGCGCACGCCCTGGCTCCAGGGGCGGGAGGCCGAGGCCCACGCGGGCGGGCCGGGGCTCACCCAGGCCGAGGCGGAACTCCCGCGCGGTGAGGAAGCCGGCGCCGGCCTGGTCCAGGCTCTCGAACACGGCCCCCAGCTGCTCCGGCGTGAGGGGCAGGTCGCTCTGGAGGCCCTGGCCGCACAAGCACAGCGAGCTCAGGGCTGGGGCTGGGGGGGGGCGGCCGGGCCGCGGCAGGGGAGGGAGCGGGGCTCACCTGCAGGTCCAGCCGGGTGAGGAAGCCCTTGGCCTCCTTGTCGCACAGCAGGAACAGCTCCTGCGCCCGCTCCAGCACCGAGGCCCCGCTGCGCCCGGAGCCCCCCACGTCCTCCCCGTCCTCCTGGGCCCCCGCGGCCCCCGGCCTCCCGGGGCTGGCCATGCGGGAGGGGCCCCGCCGTCCGGCGCTGCGAAGCCAAGGAGAAGGGAAGGTGGGGAGGGGCGAGGAGGCTGCGGATGCGGGGCCCTCCCCCGGGCGGGAGGGGAGCCGCCAGACGGGGTGCCAGGGGAGGCCGCGAGACAGGCCGGGGTGTCCCGTGGGCGGTGTGGGCTGGGCTGGTGGCCGGGAGCGAGCCAGTGCCGGGGAGCCGGGGCTGGGCCGTCGGGGCAGCTGCGGGCACCGCGGGCACGCGTCCTGCAGTTGGGTCCCAGGCGGACTCCCCCGGCCTCCGCCAGGCACAGCCAAGTGCAGCCGGAGCCCGGGCTCTGCCCCTCCTGGCCGGTGGCCGGCGGGCCCGGTGGGCAGCTCTTCCCACGCAGCCCCAGGCCCCTGCAGGTGCGCGGCGGGGGGCGCCCGGGCCCCGCATGGCCTTATCGGGAACCCCGGGCTGGCCCAGCAGCCCCGCGGCCGGACACTCGGCCACCCCCGCCGATCCGAGACCCTGTCGTCCCGCGCCGCCCTCGCGAGCGGGTCCTGCCCTGCGGCGCCCGCCGGTTCTCCCCGCGCCGCTTCCCGGGGGGCGCAGTCCCGCGGGGCAGGCCTGCGGCGGCGCGGGCAGCGCCCCAGGAGCAGAGCCCCGCCCGGGGCCAGAGGTCCTTCCAGCCGGAAGAGGCGCCGGAGCCGAGCCGGGAGGGCCGCCCCGTCCGCCCGCCCCGCGGCGAGCCCGGCGTGGCCGCGACCCTGGCCGCCAGCGCCCGGGCCGGCGAGCGCGGCGCGCGGCTCCTACCTGCCCGCGGCGCCGCCGCACCTGCCCCGCGCCCGCCGCCCGCCGCCCGCTCCTGCCGGAAACGCCACCGGCCCCAGGCCCGGCTCCGCGACCCCGCGGCCGCCGCCCGCCCCGCCGCGTCCCCGCCTCGGGGGCGGCCCGGCGCGCACCACGCCCCGCGCGCCCCGACCCCGGCGCTCGGCCGGCGCCCCGAGAGCGCAGGAAAAGGCGGGAGGGGCCGCTCCCGGGCGGGAGCTGCCGCGGGGGGCCTGGCTCGCCTCCCTGCGCCGCCCCAGTTCGCTTTTCCCGTTTTTAAAGAAAAAACACGCGCGACAGAGAAGATGGATGGTGTGCGCCCTCGGGTGCCCCAACCCTCCTGCTGGGGCACAGCCCAGCTGGGGCTCCTGTGGGGAGGGCTGGGAGGAGGCACTGGGGGTGACCTTCGGGGTCCCATGATCTTCTCTGGCGCGGGCAGCGCGGCCTGGGCCCTCCCCAGAACCCACCTGGAGGAGCAGCCGGGCGGAGGCCTGCGCCGGAGCCTGGGACCTGGTGGAGCTAGAGCAGGCTGGGGGCTGGGCCTAGAGGCCGGGACCTTGAGACCAGAGGGGGCGGCCCCTGGCACCAGCGCGGGGACCTGCCCAGCCGGCTCTCCCGGTCCTCGGGTCCCACTACCTGCCGTTATTGTTGGCTGGGGGCTGCACCCCACGCCCTTCCCCTTGCCAGGAGGGGCAGGTGGCGCTGAACCTGGGTGCGACGCATTCTAGAAGAGCAGCCACGTGCGCGCCTGACCCCGTGGCCCCTCTGTCACCAGCAAGGGTTGTTGGTATTCCCCAGGCTGCCCAGGACAGAGGGTGCCTCCTCCAAGACAAGGCCCAGCTCCCTTCAGGCCAGATCTGACCCCGGGGATGTGGCAGACCTCCTCCCTCCCTGGGTGGGCGGTGCCCAGGCACAGAGAGAGGAGGTGCAGGCAGCTCGCCAGGAGGAGGTGGGAGAGGACCAGCCAGCTGGGGCAGTGCCCGGCCAAACACCAAGGTGGGGCAGCACCCGCACCCTCAGGCCACGGCTCCGGACCTCACCCTCCACAACTGTCACCCTGAAACCAGCCCCACGCCCGCTGTCACCATGGAGCGTGGTGTGCAGGTGCCACCTTTTGTAAACACGCCTTTGTTTTTATTTAGCAAGGATCTTGGTCCGGGAGCTCTCGCTGGCTCTTGGGGTGCTGCGCCCAGGGCCGGCGGCTGGCAGAGGGCGAGGGCACGGGCCCTCGGGAGAGGCCGGTGGCCAGGTGGGCGGCCCCAAGCCCGGCTCCAGGAAGGCGCCCTGCAGCTGTAGAGTCAGACACGGGGAGGAGGCAGGGGCTGAGCTGTGCGTTTATTAAATCTGCTTTGGCAAAAATAAATAATCCTTCAGCAAAACATGAAGTCGCCGCGCTGGGCAGGCGCCCGTCCAGGGGCAATAACACTGCGGGCGCCCAGCGAGGAGCAGCGCAGGCACAGGCGAGGCGGGAGGGGCGCGCCGCCTCCCTCCCTCCCTCCCTCCCCGAGCAGCAGGTGAGCGGCGGGCACACCCCCTCCCCTCCCAGCGCCCGGCATGGGCAGACCGGGATGGGGGTCTGGGCCGGCCCCGGGCCCGCCTCACGGGGCAGGTTAGCTGGGGGCCCGGCCCTCGGCACCAGGCCCCGGGGGCCGGCCGGGTGCTCAGCAAGGGGGCAGGCCCGGGGGGTGCTGCGGGGGCGGCGGGGCTGCGGGGGCCGCAGGGCCGGGGGGCACGCGCACGCGCAGGGCGTCGGGCGGGAAGGCCACGTTGGTGCAGAAGAGGCCGAGCAGCAGCTGGCGCTGGCACTCCTCCCACTTGGCCAGCGCGTCCCCGAGCAGGAGGCTGTTGCGCATCCAGCCGGGCAGCGCCTCGCTGCAGGCGGCGCAGGACAGCGGCACTGAGGGCAGCGACTGGGTGCGACGCAGCTCCACCTGCTCCGACAGCCTGGGCGGGAGGGAGGGCGCGCTTCAGCGGGCGCCCCGGAGGCTCTGCGGGGCGCGGCGGGGAGGGGGGCGGCGTGCTCACCTGGAGGGCAGGTGGCTGCCCAGCTTCCTCTTGGCGCGCATCACCAGGTACTGGCAGATGCTGCCGGTCTGCTCCTTCATCCACCGGATGTCCTCGGGGACGTCAGGCAGCCACTCCAGCAAGCTGGGGGGGCGCAGGCAGGGCAGCCTCAGCCGCCTGTGCCCCCGCCTGGGAGCCCCTACTCAGCCTCTGGGCCGTCCCCGCCATCAGCCGCCTGTTTCTGGGGTGACCGCCACTCAAGGAGGACCCCGGGCCTTCGTGCCCCACCCGCCCGCCCCACGCCGCGCACCGGATGGTGAAGGACACAGCGCTCTCCAGCGGCAGCGTGTAGGGCACCATCATGGCCGTGGCCAGGCGCACGGGCAGCATGTTGGAGAGCGTGGTCAGCAGATCCTTGGGCTCCACGCAGGCTTCTAGCAGGGCTGCGGGGGAAGGGGTGCAGGAGGGAGGTCGCCGCCAGCGGGAAGGGGACCCCGCCCCCCAGCTCTCCAGCGGCCGCCGTCGGGGGTGTGCTCCCCAGAGTCCCCCGCCGCCCTCCCTCCCCCGGCGCACCCTCGTTGAGCCGCGCCGGCAGGTGCTCCAGGATGTGGTCCTCCCCGGCGGGCGGCAGGGGCTCCTCCGCCTCCTCGTCCTCGGCCGCCAGGGGGCGCGCGGGGGGCAGCGCCAGCAGGGGGTTGGGCCGGTTCAGGAGGCCTGGGGGACGGACAGCCGTCAGGGCGGCGGCGGCCGGCAGGGGGCAGCAGAGCCCACCGTCCCCCCGCGGGGCGCCCACGAACCGTTCCGCCGCAGGAAGCGCAGGCCGTCGCGGTAGCCCTGCTTGCACATCTCTCGAAGCACCTGGGCAGGGGGGTGCGTGGGCAGTGGGAGGGGTGCCCCGGCCCCTCCACCTTCAGCAGCCCGCGGCTGCCAAGCCGGCTGGGGTCCGGGGTGCAGTCCAGAGCGGACAGCCCCGGCAGGCCGCCCACCGCGCAGGCCACAGCCCTCCCACGGCGCCCCCCGGCCGCTCCCCCTGGGCAGGGCGGGCCTCGCGGGGCCTCACCATGGGCTCGGGCGGGAACAGCGCCTTGGAGAGGCGGTAGAGGTTGCGCAAGTTGAACTGGATGCTGGTGTTGGTCACGCGGAGCTCGTGGATGTTGGTGGAGCTGTCCTGCGGGCAGATGTCGCTCTCCCCGGAGAAGGGGGACACGGTGATGGTGTTCCTGAGCTCGTAGAGGGGCAGGTTGTCTGAGATGCCGCCGTCCACATAGCGCTGGGCAGGGACACCAGGCAGGTCAGGGCCCCGGGCTGGCCGCGGCCTCCCGCCCGCCACTCCCAGCACTGGCCGCCTCTTGGGTAACTCCAGGGGAAGTGGGGCAACGTGGAAGGGTAGGGCACGGCGGGCCTTCCTCCCCCACCCCATGCCCTGCACGCGCCACCCAGCGGCCTGGGTACTCACCACCCCGTGAAGGGTGGGGGGGATGAGGCCACAGTACACGGGGATGAAAGTGCTGCAGATGTTGGCCTGCGGGCAGGGGCGGAGAAGGAGGTGAGCCTGGTCCTGGGGCCACTCTGCACCCCAGCGGGCCCCGGAGCCCACCTGGATGAGCTCATCCTTGGAGCTGAAGTGAGATATGATGACGTTCTCGCCGTCTGAGACGCGGGTCAGGGAGATGCCTAGGCGCCCGTTGGCACGCTCGTGGCTGTCGGCGGGCAGCGTCTTCAGCAGGCAGCTGCGGACGGTCTTCACCAGGTTGAAGGAGGGGTGCAGCGGGCCCAGGAACCGCTTCCGTGCCTCCTTGGACACCTCAATGATGTTGGCACCGGCCTCACCTGGGCAGGGTCAAGGGTCAGGAGCTGGCTCTCCTAGGCCTGGCAGCCCCAGGACTCCACGCCCAGGGCCCCTTGGCACTGTGATGCCTGGCGCCCTCCCCTTCCCTGGAGGACTCCCAGAGTCCACTCTGGGACCTGGCCTGATGGGGACTTCTGGCAGCTGCCCCAGAGAGAGAGGCAGGGCACCCCTGGGAGGGCAGATGGCTGGGCCTGGCCAGCTGGGTTGGGACCTGCCTCTGCCTGGTGTTTCACAACTGCCTGGTGGGGGTGGCAGTGAGGCAGAGGCTCAACTCTGACCAGCCTCAGCCTTCACCCACTTGGCCAGCCCCGGGTGCAGGAGTCTGTGGCCTGAGGCTAGGAACAGTGGGCCACCGCCCCCCTCCACCCCCCCACCCAGGCACTGGCCTGGGACAGAGCCAGAGTGGGAGCCAGCCCAGGAGTGGCCAGGGAGCCCAGGGTCCTGGCAGACGCTGAAGACCATGCCCAGGGTGGGGTGGGGTCAGGACGCTCAGCACCTGCCACACCTCGGGGGCCTCGGCAGTCCAAGACCACTGGCAGGACCGAGGCCTCTTGGGCGGGGGGCGGGGGCAGTGCTGTGGGGTCAACTGGGCACGAGGTATGTAGTTGGATCCTGAGCCCAGCCTGGGGGACTGGAGGGGCTGGTCTGCGGGCCAAGGGGTTGGGGCAGGGCCACAGAGTTAAACCCCCAAATGGAGAGCTGTGCTCCTTCCTGCCCCCAGGGCCCAGGCCGCCGGAAGGGGCAGGGGTGGGCCCTGGACAGACTGCCGGGAGGGGGCATGCAGAGCTGGTGACCTCCGTCGCCGGCTGCCCTGCTCGCCTGGGGCCTGGCAGCGCTCCCAGAACGCCAGTCCGGGTGCCGTAAACACGCCGGCCGCCCCGCGGGAAATGCCAGCGGCCGCCCGGACCCGGGCGGGCGGGCGGGCGGGCGGGCCCAGGGCACCTGCCCCGCCGGGGGCGCCGGCGGCGGCCGGGGCGCGGAGAGCCTGCCGGCGCCCCCCCCGCCTCGGGGACGCGGCCGCCGGGCCGAGGGCGGCGGGACGGCCCCGCCGGGACGCGGTGACCGCTGGCGCCGGCCGCGGCCGGGCAGGGGAGCCGCGAGCCCCGCCCCGGCCCTGCGGCCGCCCGGCCCGCTGTGCCCCGGGGACGCGCCGCGCCGCCGCCGCCCGCCGCCCGCCGCCCTCGGGCCCGGGGGCCCCGCCCGCCCGCCCGCGGCGCTCACCCAGGCAGGCGCCGGTGACCAGCGCGGTGGCCGTGAGCGCGCCCGCGGACGCGCCGTAGACGTGCGCGGCGTTGGCCACCAGGAAGGGCGCGTGCTCGCGCAGGCAGGACGCCACGCCGACGTGGTAGACGCCCAGGAAGCCGCAGCCGGCGAACGAGATGTTCCAGGTCGCCTCCCGCCGGAACATCGCGGCGCGGGCTCGCGGCGGGCCGGGCGGGCCGGCGGGCCGGGCGGGCCGGGCCGGGCGGCGCTGGCGCAGAGCTCGGGCCCCGCCGGCGACGGCGGAGACGCTGCGGGCGGCGGCGCGGGCGGCGCTTTTAGCGGGGGGCGGGGCCCGGCGGCGGGGCGGGGCCGGCGCGCGCGGCCCAATCGCGGCGCGCGGGGAACGGCCGCGCCCCCGGGCGCGCCCCGAGGCCCCGCCCCGCCCGCCCCAGGCCCCGCCCCGCCCGCCCGCGGCCCCGCCCCCGCCCGCCCGCGGCCCCGCCCCGCCCGCTCCCCTCCGGGCCCAGGAGCCGGCGCAGGGGAACAAGTGCCAGGCGGTGTTCACGGGCATCTGTGGATGACCCCGCGGGGGCAGGGCCGCCCACCCCCACCGCGGCGTCACCCACAGATGCCCCTGAACATCCAGGTCAGTGGGCCACCCGGACACACGCACGCACCCCTCCCGCAGCCGCCCCTGGGCTGCTGCCCAGCCCCGCTGCCTGCCACAAGCCCCTGGGCACTGGGCACTGGCCTGCGGGCTTCACCTGGCGCCGCCGCTCCTTGGGCAGAGGGTCTACCCGGGTAAAACTGGAGCCTGCCACGCCCACGCCGGCAGCCCACGCGGGTGGAAGCCGGTGATGTCACCCTCCCGGCCCCTTCCCGCGTCTTTCTTCTTCTTTTTTTTAATAGAGGCATGTTTTATTTGTTTGTTTGTTTTGTTTATACAAGCAGTGGGTACAGTCAGAAGCGCGGGAGGGTGAGAGAATTCACCAGGGCCAGAGCGGGGAGCAGAGCAGGCAGAAGGACCGAAGGACACTGCTGAGGGGAGCAGCGGGCGGCAGGAGAGGTCTGCGCGCCATGCGGGACCCCTGCCCGGTGGCCGGGGAGCAGCCGGGGATCGAACCGGCGCCGCAGAGGCCGCGGGCAGCTTCGCAACCCCAGCGTTCAACCGCTGCGCCACTGGGGAGGCCCCTTTCTGTGTACTTCTCCTGGACTGTGTGTCAACCCGCCTAGCCCTGCTTGGGTCTGGAGCAGGCCCTGCTGCACCCCACCTCCCAAACAGAACAGGTCTGCCTGGGGTCTGTGGGCAGGTGCACACCCACCACTCTGGGCCCAGCTGGGGACCATGGCACTGGGACTGGTGAGCGTCTGGGGTCAGGCTGCCCAGCAGTCTGCCTGTGCGCCCAGCCTGGGCCGGGCATCGACTGTGCCAGCGCTGGGCAGTGAGGATGACCCTCAGGGGGCTCCATGGGGCAGGAACCCCGCACCTGAGGCCCTGGCCTGGCCAAAGGGGAGCCTTGTTGGTGTGAGATGGAGTTGGGGTGCTGGTGGTATGTGGGTGGTCACCCAGAAAAGCCAGAGAGACCAGGCATGGCGAGGAGGGCGGTAAAACCCCGGTCTGACCGAAGTTCACGTAGACTCATCTTTCTGCCTGCACAAAGGACCCTATCCCCACTTGGGGTGGCACAGTGAGAGGCAGGGTTGGGGGTGTGGAGGTTGCAGCCCCAACCAGATGACTGAATCCCTGGGATGGTGCTGGGGGCTGAGAGTGTGGCCCCTTGTAGGTGGGGCAGACCCATAGAGCTTCACATGGCTGTTCCCTGGGAGAGCACAGCAGGGCTGCCCCAGGGGGCCTTGGGCACATGCCGCCTGGATACACGGAGACCTCTGCTCTCATTTCCACACCAGGAATGGAGCGTTTTGGGTACACAGCCCTCCCTCCCGGGCCCTGAGCTCTGGAGGAGCAGGGCTGTCTGGAAACCCAGGCTGGGGAGGACAAGAAGCCTGGCGTTAGCGGCTGCCAGCCGAGATTACATTATAACCCGTGGCTTGGCTGAAGACCTACACGCTGCCCCTCCCTCACAGCAGTGCCAGGCCCACCAGCCCAGGGACCTCCCTTCCCCACCCCTCTGGGAGTCCAGAGCAGTCTCCGGCCTCCCTGCCCACAGGAGCCCACGGTGGCCGAATTGCAACCACAGGCACTTGAGCAGTTGTCCACCTGGCATCTGGAGGGGGAGCGGTGTCCCCGGGCCAACCCAACTGGGCAGGCAGAGGCCCCAAGGCCCTGCAGACTGCCAGTAACTAGGCCAGAGTGGGCAGTGGGAGGGCCTCTGCCCTACAGCCCAGTGTGAGCCAGCGCCTGGCCAACGTGCCGGCCAACTCCGTACCTCAACTGCCAACCACACCCGCCCAGCAAAGCGAAGGGCCTACCCAGACAGCTCTGGGATGCAGGTCTCAAGAACCACCCTGGGTAGCCGCTGCTCCCTAAAGCAGTGAGGGGCCCCCACGGCCAACCACTCCCCTGACAGTTCACTTGCACCTCGGTGGGTACTTGTGTCCCCTCCTACTCCCGGCTTGCCCACACCAAAGCCACCCAGAGCATCCTCCCACTCCGCGGTGAAACCAATCACCCGTCGCCCCAGGCACTCCACCAGCACTCCAGGTTCAGGCGGATGCCCGAGGGGAAGGGGTGTCCCTCCCTGCAGAGGCGACAGTGAACAAAGTGCTCACAGCACACTCAACAAGTGTGGAAAAAGGTTTTATGTAACAAGGAAGAGAAGACAACGCGGATCCCCGCAGACGGCGCTAATCAAACAAGCCGAAGCCCATGTCGTCATCTGACTCCTCCGACTCCTCTTTCTTCTCGTCTTTCTTTTCCTCTGCTGAGAAAAGAGGTGTGTTTAAGGGGGGTGTGGGCAGCAGCACAGCCAGGCCCCCAGCCCAACCCTTGACACCTGAGCATCCCGTACCTGCAGCGGGAGCAGCACCAGCAGCAGGCGCCGCAGATCCCTGGGCGGCAGAGACGGCCACAGCCCCTCCAGCTGGCACGCTGGCCAGCTTGCCGATGCCTAGGAGACTAAGTGGTGAGCGGCCCCTGCCCGATGTAGCGGCCCCCCACTATCCTCCCGCCTCCGCCAGTCCCATGGGGACACTGACTCCCGAAATTCCTCCCAGACCTGACTCCCGCCTAGGGGGAAACCCAGCAGTGGAGTGCGGGCACAGGGATGCTGTGCCAACGGTACCCCTCGCACGCTGACCCGCTCCACTTTCACAGGTGTCCATGGGGCCACCTGCGGGCCACCTGCCAAGCAATGGGGCCAGGTCCTGAGACTTCCAAGCCTGAAACACGTGGTGGTGAGACCCCTTTGCAAAGGCCTGGCTCAGAAACCACAGGCAGCCAGCCAGGCTGGGCGAGCAAGAGTACCCCCACTCCAGTGTCCAGAAGCGCCCCTGGCAAGAGCCCAATGAGGCGCTGCCTGCTCCTACGGGGAGGCTCCCAGGGTGCTCTGGTCCACAAGCGAAACCTGGAGGCCACAGGCTGGCCAACAGGAATTAGGATGGACCCCGGGACCCGCCCGCCGCCCGCCGCCCCCCACCCCCGCCAAATCTCACCTTGGGCAATGACGTCCTCGATATTTTTCCCGTTCAGCTCACTGATGACCTGGTGCACCAAACACCCCCCGGTTAACAGAGCCCCACGCCGCACCCCGGGCCCAGCCGCCCCTCCCGCGGCGCACCCCGAGGCCCGGGCCGCGCCACGCGGTACACGTGGGCGCCCGCGGGGACGGCCAAGGCCCAGGGCTCCCGCGGCCGGACACCGCGCGTCCGGCTCGACCTCCCGGGCCCCGGCGGACCCCGAGGGGCGCCGGAAGCAACGCGGGGCCCCCCCAGCGCACGTGGGCCGCCCACCTTGTTGAGCCGATCGTCGTCCGCCTCGATGCCCACGCTGTCCAGGATCTTCTTGATATCCTTGGCGCTGGGGGACGCGTTGCCCCCGAGGGCGGCCAACAGGTAGGAGGCGACGTAGCGCATCCTGGCGCGGGCGCAGGGCGGCGGCGTGAGCCGGGACCCCGCACAGGCCGCCCGCCCGCGCGCCCCCGCCGAGGCCCGCCCCCGCTCCGCCCCGCTCCGCCCGCCCCGGCCCCGACCCCGACCCCGGCCCCGGCCCCGGCCCGCGCCCCACTCACTCGGCGGTGGCGGAGCGGCCTGGCGCGTGCGACCTCGGCGGCGTCAGCGACGGAAAGGAAGGCGCCGGCGCGGGGGGCGGGGGTAATCCGCTACCCAGAAGCCTCCGGGCCGCTTGCCGCGCGGGCACCTCCGAGTGACGTAGCGCGCGCTCAGCCAATGAGGGCGCCGGGGCGGCCATCACCCGCTCGTCCCGCAGTGACGCCAGCAAAAAGGAAGAGCAGTTCGGAGCAGCTTCTAGGACAGTGTGAGGCCGGTGCCCCGGGAGTCCCCGCACTGCGGGGCGCAGCGATACGCGAGCGGTGGCGCGTTTCTCCTTCCAAAGCCCACAGCATTCCACGGGACGCCTACGGCTCCCGACATGCAGCGCGCCCGCCACGCCCCGGACGCAGCCCCTAGCGGGAGCGAACTACAACTACCATGATGCACGGCTGCCGGAAGCGCGGCGCGGCGCTGGCTGGCGCGGGCGTGTGCACGTGGGCCCTGGCGCAGCCTGCGTGGTCCGTCGCGGCTTCCGGCCCGCCGCGCTTCGGCTGTCAAGTGGTTCCCCGGTGGCGGGGCCCGGCCTCCCGCCGCCCGCGGGCTGCGCTGCCCCGGCGCGCGTCCTGCCGTCGCGCCTCGCCCAGCGCGGCGCCCTCGGGCCCCACGCGCGGCAGCAGCTCTGCTTTTCTGTCCCTTCAAGGCTGAACGACACCCCCTGGCAGCTTTGGGGGGCCGGGGGGCGGGACTTGGGGCGCGGGGGGCGCCGCCGGCCCGGGCGACGACCTGCTGCGCTCAGGGCCTCGGGGCGCAGGGCTGGGTCTCGCGCTCCGGGGCCCCCGCCGCGGCCTGACCCCCCCGGCCAGGGAGTGACCCCCGGGCGCGCAGACCCCCTGCCTCCGCTGCCCCTCGGCCGCGGCCCCGGTGGGCCGCCCGCCCCGCTCCCGCGGCCCCGGGAGTGCGCCCCCCCGGCCCCGGCCCGGCGCCCGGCCCTGCGCGGCGGTGCACACGTCCCCGAGCAGCGGCCCGCGCGCCTCGGCCCGCTCGAGCCCCGGCAAGAGCGAGCACGCGCCGGCGGGGCCCCGCGCCCCGGCCCCGGCCCGCCCCGGCCGGCTCGGGCGGCCAGGCCGCGGGGGCGCGGTCCCCAGGGCCTCGGGGGCGGTGGCCGGCGCCGGGCCGCGGGGGCTGCCGTGGGGCCGCGGCTGCGCGGCGTGGAAGCCCCCGCGCTGCCCAAGGTCGCGCCAGCCCGGCCGGCCGCGGGTGGGCGGCGCGCCGGGGCGGCCGGGGGCGGGGTCCGCAGCCGTCCCGCCCTGAAGCGCGCGGGCGGGAACCCGGCGCGGGGCGGCGGGAGGCGCCGGTGGGGCGGCCGCGCTCCCTCGCGCAGGGTCCGGCGCCGCGCCCCGCGCCCCGGACCCCGAGGCCGGCCCGTGGCGCAGCCCCAGGTGCCCCCACGTTCAGTTCTCCGACCCCCGCGGGCACAGTCGCCCTGTCCGCGCCGGGTCGCCGCCCCCAAGTGGTAGGTGAGAGCCGCGGGGACCCGTGAGCGGGTGGGCCAGGCCCCAGGCCCGCGCGGGCCTCCCGGGGTGGGGGGCAGGTCGGGTGACCCCGCAGCGCCCGCCGACCCTTCTCGGAAAGGCCAGAATGAGGGGAGGCCCCGCTCCCCACAGCAGGTTCCCCAGGCCCCGGCCGCCCTCCCAGCCCCGGGGGTCCCAGAGGTGCCCCCGCTTCGGCCTCAGCCTGCCCAGCCTACATGCCCAGCTCTGTGGCTCGAGGGCGCCCCCTCTCAGCACCCCTTCCCCGGCCGCCAGGAGGGCCCACCCCCTTCTCCCGGCTCGGCTCTGAGGCAGCCCCACCCTGCCCGGGCCTGCCCGAGCAGGCCTGCCCGGCAGGCTGGAGCATGCCTGGTCCCCGAGGACGGCCGGTGGGCGATGTCTGTGGCGGCGGAGGGGCCGGCGGCGGAGGCTGGGGACGCTGCGGGAGATGCTGCGGGAGATGCTGCCGGAGATGCTGCGACCGTGGCTGTGGCAGCCGGGCCCGGGGCGCCCCTTCTCCTGGCCGGCAACCGGCTGAGCCTGGACCTGCACCCAGGGGGCTGCCAGCGGCTGTTGCGTCTCTGCGCCCAGCAGCCCCTTCAGCTGCTGGAGGTAGAGTTTCTGCGGCTCAGTGGCCACGAGGACCCTCAGCTTCTGGGGGCTGCGCTGGCCCAGGTGCCCCGGAGCCTGCCTCACCTGCGCTCCCTGGTCCTCAAAGGTGAGCCCCACCAGGCCCCAGCCTGCCCTCCCTGCTCCCCACCGGCCACCGCAGCCCACTCCCCGCCAGGCTGGTGGGCCCTGCTCCTGGGCGTGGGCTGCGGGCTGGGGCCTCGCAGCAGACCCTGGGTGGTTGCTTTTCTGAGGGCAGGTTCCTAGGGGCAGCGGTCAGCTAGCATGTCCTTGCCACTCTCATCTGCTGGTGGCTGGCTGGCCAGCCCCGCGCGACCACAGAGGGTGGCGGGGCCTGCCTCCCGCAGCTCCTGCCCGGGTCCGGGCTGGCTCCTGGGACAAGCCGCCTTCCTCCCGTAGGCGGGCACCACCGGGACGCACAGGGCGCCTGCCTCCGTGGCTCCCTGGCCACGCTGCCCGCCAGCCTGAGTGGCCTGAGCAGCTTGGCCCACCTGGATCTGAGCTTCAACCGCCTGGAGACACTGCCGGCCTGCGTCCCGCAGATGCTCGGGCTGCACGCCCTCCTGCTCTCGCATAACCGCCTGTCCTCACTGCCTGAGGCCCTGGGGGCGCTCCGCAGCCTCACCTTCCTCTCGGCCACCCACAACAGCCTGCAGAGGCTGCCCTCCACCCTGGGGTCCCTGCCTGCCCTGCAGCACCTCCATCTCTCTGAGAACCTTCTGGAAACCCTGCCCCCTGAGGTTGGGGCCCTCAGCAGCCTCGTTGAGCTCAATCTGGCCTCCAACCGGCTGCAGCGCCTCCCGGCCTCCTTGGGTGAGTGGCAACAGGAAGTGCCACAGTGGCCTCGGCCAGCGGCCCAGGGTCCCCACCAGGCCTGAGCCCTGAGCGGCGCCTGCCCGCAGCACAGCTCCGGTCCCTGCAGCTGTTGGTCCTGCACAGCAACCTCCTGACGTCAGTGCCCGCCGGCCTGGCCCGCCTCCCCCTGCTCACCCGGCTGGACCTGAGGGACAATCAGCTCCAAGACTTGCCCCCTGAGCTGCTGGATGCCCCCTTTGTCCGCCTGCAGGGCAACCCCCTTGGCAAGCTCCCCGAGAGCCCCACAGGTGCGTTCAGTGCAGGGGCTGCAGGGGTTGCAGGCGCCAGGCGTGAGCTGCATCCTGATCGCTGCCTGTCCCTCCCTAGGGACCCCTGTGGCTCCCGAGATGCCCAGGCTGCTCCTGACCTCAGACTTTGACAGGTGTGCTGCTGGTGGTGGCCGAGGTGGGGTGGGGCTGCGGGGATCCATTCCCCCAGCGCCAGGCTCTGCGCGCTGACGTCCCTTCCTCCCCAGCTTCCCCGTGACGCCCCAGGGCTGCTCCGTGACCCTGTCCTGTGGCGCGCGCCTGCAGTTCCCAGAGGGTGCGACCGCCACCCCTGTCACCATCTGCTACCGCCGGTGGCTGCCGGAGCCACGCCTGGTTCCCCTGGGCCCCCACGACTGCCTGCTCAGCGCTGTCCTGGAGCTGCAGCCCCACGGGGTGTCCTTCCAGCAGGCAGGACGGCAGGGGGGTGGGTGGCGGGCGATGGGCTGGGGCAGGCCGGCAGGCGCTCACCAACCCTGCCCGCAGGACGTGGGCCTGTGGCTGCTCTGCGCGCCCCCGCGGGTCCGGCGCTGGCGCGAGGTGGTGGTCAGGACCCTGAGCGGCGACAGCTGGAGCGACTTAGAGACTCACCTGGAGGAGGAGGCGCCCCAGGTGAGGCCCCTCGGGCCTGGGCCCAGCGACTCTGCCCCACCCTGCTCCCCCACTCCCTGATCCCACTTCCCTCTGACACCCCAGCGGCTCTGGGCTCACTGCCGGGTGCCTCACTTCTCCTGGTTCCTCGTCGTTTCGCGCCCGGTGTCCGACGCCTGCCTGGTGCCACCAGAGGGAGCGCTGCTGTACTCCTCGGGACACCCCGGGGTCAGGGTCACCTTCCCCCCGGGGGCCGCCCGGGAGCCATGCCACGTCCGCATGCAGGTAGGCCGGGAGCGGCGGGGAGGGGGGCCTGGCGCGTGCTGAGCCCGGTGTCTTGCACAGGTGGTGCGTGTGGCGGCCCGGGAGCTGCGCACCCTGCTCCAGGAGCCGGAGGCGGCCGCCAGCCCCCTGCTGTGCCTCTCCCAGCGCGGGGCCCCGGGCTTCCTGCACCCTGTCACTGTGCAGCTGCCTCTGCCCCCCGGCGTCACTGGTGAGAGGCTGCCCCCCGACCCCCACGCGAGGCCCTGGGCTGGGGCCCGGCCAGGCAGCGCTTTCACCAGCTTCCCCATCCCAGGCCTGAGTCTGGACCGCGGCCGCCTGCGCCTGCTGCACTGGGCCCCTCCCGCCCTCGCCTGGGACGACATCACGGCGCAGGTGGCGCTGGAGCTCACCCACCTGTATGCCCGCTTCCAGGTCACGCACTTCTCCTGGTCAGTGCTCCCGATCCTCTTGGGCGCGCCCCCCCCCCCCATCGCAGCGTGCCCCTCACGCCCGCCTTCCAGGTACTGGCTGTGGTACACCACCAAGACTTGCGTGGGCGGGCTGGCACGCAGGGCCTGGGAGCGCCTGCGGCTGCACCGCGTCAACCTCATCGCGCTGCAGAGACGCAGGGACCCCGAGCAGGTGCTGCTGCAGTGCCTGCCCCGCCACAAGGTGCGGCGGGGCACGGGGCGGGCCTGGTGGCCTCCTGGAGAGGTACGGGGGTGCGGCCAGAGGGGTCTTCCGAGGCCAGAGCCCGGTGCGCCCGCAGGTGGACGCCGCCCTGCAGCGGCTGCTGGAGCGGTACCGCGGCCCCGAGCCCTCGGACACCGTGGAGATGTTTGAGGGCGAGAGGTTCTTTGCGGCCTTCGAGCGCGGCATCGCGGTGGACGCAGGTACGTGCGGGCCGGTGGGGGCCCGGGGGCGGCCCTGCACCTGCTGAGCCCCCGGCCCCCACAGAGCGCCCCGACTGCGTGGAGGGCAGGGTCTGCTTCGTCTTCTACTCGCACCTGAAGAACATGAAGGAGGTGTACGTGACGGCCACCCTGGACCGGGAGGCGCAGGCCGTGCGGGGCCAGGTGAGCCGACGGCGGGGCTTCGGGCACCCGTGCTGAGCCTGGCGCGCCGAGCCTCCCGCCTCCCTCCTCCCCCCCAGGTGTCCTTCTACCGGGGGGCGGTGCCCGCGGAGGTGCCCGAGGAGGCCGAGGCCGCCCGGCAGAGGAAGGCTGCCGACGCACTGTGGATGGCCACGCTGCCCATCAAGCTGCCGGTGCGCCGTGGGGCGGGCGGGGCGGGGCGGGGCGGCGTGGGGCAGGCGGGCGGTGGTCACCTCCCCCTTTCCTGCCGCAGAGACTGCCGGGGGCCCGGGCTGGCCCCGCGCTGGCCCCGCTGAACCTGGGCGATGCTGAGACCGGCTTCCTGACCCAGAGCAACCTGCTGGGCGTGGCCGGGCGCCTGGGCTTGGACTGGCCGGCAGTGGCTCTGCGCCTGGGGACGCCCTACAGCGAGGTGCAGCGCATACGACACGCCTTCCGGTGCGTCCCGAGGCCGCGCAGGGCCTGCCTGACACCCCCGCCGCCCTGTCCGCTAGCAGCGGGGATGGGGGACTGGGCAGAGAAGGCGGGGGAGGGCCCCGGCTCCAGTGCAGGGTGGGGGGGCCTGGGCCGGCCCCGTCGTCACCATCCCCGCACCGGCCCCAGGGACGACCTGGACGGGCAGATCCGCCACATGCTCTTCTCCTGGGCTGAGCGCCAGGCCGGGCGGCCGGGGGCCGTGGGGCTCCTGGTCCAGGCCCTGGAGCAGAGCGAGCGGCAGGACGTGGCGGACGAGGTGCGGACTGTCCTGGAGCTGGGTCGCCGCAAGTACCAGGCGGGCATCCGGCGCACCAGCTTGGCCGCCCCCGGCCCTTCAGCACCGTCTGCCCCAGAGCCTGCCCAGGCGTAGGCCTCGGCAGCACCCCCGCCCAGGCCCACGTGTAACACGACGCAGCCTGTCCGTTGTCTCCGTGTGCAGTTCATTGGGTGATGGCGGGGTGGGCACTGAGGGCACCCGGGTGTGGGCGGCCGGCTCCTGCCCCCTCCGCTCTCCCCGCACCTGCCATCCCTTCCTGTGGATGCTGATCACGGGGGGAGGAGAGGAGCCCGGCGGCGGCTCGATGGCCACCAAGTCAGCTCCTGGGGCCGGCCGCCAGCCGGGCAAGTTCAGCCCCACCCGAGCGCCCGCCCTGGGGCCCTGGGTCACTCAGCGCGCCCGGCCGTGACCAGGGAGGTGGGGCGCGGGGCGCAGTGGCCGCGGCGGCCGGGAGGGGGAGCCGGAGGCCCGCGGGCCGGGGGCGGAGCGCGCGCGGCGCCGAGCGGACGCGCCCCCGCGCCAAGGTGCAGGCCGGGCGCAGCGGGCGGCGGAGCGCGGTGAGTGCCCTCGGGCGCCGGGGGGTGGCAGCTGCCGGGGCCGGGGGCGCCGCGGGGCCGGGGCCGGGGCCGGCGCGTGTCCGGCCGTCCGCGGCGCGGGTGGGGAGCCGGGCGCGTCCTGCGCACACGTGGCCGCGGCCGGGGCTCGGGCCCGGAGGACGGGCCGGGCGGTGGGGGCGCGCACGTGGCCCCCGCCCCGGCCGGGGCCGCGCGAGGGCGGGGTCGCCCAGGCCGGGAGGACGGCGTGGCCGCCGGGCAGCCCCGGGGGCAGCGGCCGGCCGGCCTCGGAGCCTCGCCGCGGGGGCGTCCTGCGCCGCCTTTGTCCGGGCTGGGGCCTCCGGGACGCGGCCCCGGGAGGCCGGCGGGAGAGGCCGGCAGTCCCGGGCCGCGGGTGGCCGCAGGGCCCGGCGTGGGGCCGGGGCCGCGCGGTGGCTTCGCAGCGGGGAGCGCAGCCCCGGGGGTCTGGGAGCGGCCCCATGGCGGGGGGACCCCAAGGCCGCCCCGCGGCCCCGGTTCCCCGGCCGTGCGGGAGCCGCGCGGGGCGGGGCGCCGGGGCTGGCCGGGCCGCGGGCTCCATGGCAACGCGGGGCGCTGGGGGAGGGCCCTCCGCCGGCTGCTGTCGGCCCCCCCGCACGTGCCGCCCGCCCAGCGGCTGGCGGGGCCGCGTCTGGAGGCCCCGGGAGCGGCCGGCGGGGCGCGGGGTCCGAGGTTCAGGGCCGGGGCTGCTCCCGGCGGCGGCGCCCGGGGCAGGGCCGGGTCGCGGACGCGCCCGGGCAAGGGGCGGCGCGGCGAGGGCAGAGGCCGGGCGCCCCCTGCGCCCCTTGCGCCCTCTGCGCCCCCTGCGCCCTCTGCGCCCGCGGGGTGAGCCGCTGCCCCGTGGCGCCGCGGCCTCTGCCCCTTCCCGGCGGGCGGGGGCCCCCGCCGCGCCCCGACCCCGCCCCGCCGCGCGGGGGACCCGGAGCCCCGCGCGCCCGCGGCCTCTCGCGGCCCTCCCCGGCCTGGAGAGCCGGCGGCGCGGGGGCCGCTGCCCGCGGCCCCCAGCGCCGCGGGGCCGAGGGGCTCCGCGCCCGGCCTGCGCCCCGGAGCGGCTCGCCGGGGCGCCGGGGCGGGCCCCCAAAGCGAAAGAGAAAGCGGCGCGCCCCGCCCGCCCCGGCGCCCCGCCCGCCCGCCCGCCCGCCCGCGGCCAATCCCGCGCCGCCCCCGCGCCCCGCCCGCCGGCCGCCGCCAGCCGCGCCGCGCCGAGGGCCAGAGCCGGGGCCTGCGCGGGGCGCGGTGAGCGGGGCGCGGGGCGCGGGCGGGGCGGGGCGCCGGCCCGGGGGGCGCACGCGAAGGGCGGCGGGGCCGGCCCGGACACGGGGCTGCGGCACGAGCGGCCGCGGCGGGCTCCGCGGGGCGGGGGCGCGGGGCGGCGGAGGGAGGCAGAGGGGCCCGAGGCCGCCTCGCCCCAGCCCTGCCCTTGGGGAAGGGGCCCCTTCGCCCCAGCCCACGGGGGGCCTGGAAGCTGGCGCCCCCCTCGCGCCCCCACGCCTGCGGCCCCCGGGCCTGGGCCGCCTCCTGGGGGTCCCGGAGGGGCGGCCGGCGCGTCGTCGGCGTGTGCGCGGCTGCTCCCGGGAGGCCGTGGGGGGGGCGCCTGGGGTCCGGGGAGGGCCTGGCGACGAGACACCCCCACGCCGGGGCGGGGGTCCCCACGGCGCGGGGGCGGGGAGCCCGGCTGGCACGCCGGTGCCGCCGACGCTGGCCCTTTAAAGGCCGGTGCCCGCGTGGGCACGTGAGCAGAGCGCGGCCGCCAGCGCCCGCGGGGGAGGCACGGAGCGGGGAGCCCCTGCCCCTCGGGTCTGGCCAAGGCTGCGGCCCAGGGGGACTCGCGGCGAGACCCCACCTGGCGGCCGTCCCCCGTGACTGAGCCCCTGGCCCCAGGACAGCGGGGGTGGCGTGAGTCCCCTGGAAGGCGCAGACGCCCGCTCGGCCTCACCTCCTGCGGCTGCCTGCTGCCATCACCTCCATGGCCGACAAGCAGATCAGGTCAGAGCTCGCCCCGTGCCCGCCCGCCCGCCCGCGACCTCTGCCCACGACCTTTGCCCACGACCTCTGCCCTGACCTCCTCTCCCGCAGCTTGCCAGCCAAGCTCATCAATGGCGGCATCGCCGGGCTGATCGGGGTCACCTGCGTGTTCCCCATCGACCTGGCCAAGACCAGGCTGCAGAACCAGCAGAACGGCCAGCGCATCTACACCAGCATGTGAGCGGGCGGGGGGCGGGGGGCGGGGGTTCCGGAGGCGGGAGGGCTCCCACCTGGCCTCACCCCGCCCCTCGCCCGCAGGTCAGACTGCCTCGTCAAGACCATCCGCGCCGAGGGCTACTTCGGCATGTACCGCGGTGAGGCGCGGCGGGCGGCGGGGCACCCCCACAGCCTCCGGCTGTCCTGGCACCTGGGCAGTGGGGTGGGGACAGCAGGCGGGGCAGGAGGCAGCAGCTGGGTCTGGGGTGGGTGACGAGGGACGGGATCAGGGAGAGGCAGCTCAGCCCCACCTGGGCGTCACCCCCACCAGGAGAGGGGATGGGGACAGGCCCGGCCCTGCACCCACATGGCCGAGCCACCACAGGCCAGGTGTGGCCTCAGGGGTGTCCTGGGGCGGCGCCAGGCGGGGCTGGGCAGAGGCGGGGAAGGGCAGAGGCGGGGAAGGTGCTGGGCGGCACAGTCCCGCCTGCCAGGGACCTGCCCCGCGTGGGCCAGAGCAGGAACAGCGCCGGGAGCGGGTAGGGCCTGGCCGCTGGCCGGGTGCTGGCCCAGAACCCGCCGCCTGGGCCACCCACCTGCCCATCTCCGGGTGCTGCCAGGAGCCGCCGTGAACCTGACCCTCGTCACCCCCGAGAAGGCCATCAAGCTGGCAGCCAATGACTTCTTCCGCCACCAGCTCTCCAAGGACGGGTGAGGGCCGGCCCAGGCGGGCGGGCTCCTTGCGGCAGGGCTCTGCCTCCGCGGCCCTCCCATCTGCAGGGCTTCCCGGGGGGCCACTGCCCGCCACATGGGGGCAGCAGCAGGTGCCCCACCCGGCCCTGGCTCCTCGGCCCCAGGCACCCTTGCTGCTGCCTCCAGGCTGGGTGGGGGCGCGACCCCGAGCCCCCCTCACTGGAGCTGGGGTGCTTCCCGAGGACTTGAGCTACCAAGTCCCCACTGGTCTTCCTGCTACGAGGCTGCGCCATTCTCCTGGCACCTGCCCTCAGGCACCTGTCGGCCCGGGACTGGGGACCTGCAGGACCGCAGAGGCTGGGATGCTTGTCCCCGCACACCCAGGGGCCAGCGACGCTAGGTCACCCCGAGGGCCCTGACTCTCCTTTGCGCCCCTCACTGCAGGCAGAAGCTGACCCTGCTCAGGGAGATGCTGGCGGGCTGTGGGGCCGGCACCTGCCAGGTCATCGTCACCACCCCCATGGAGATGCTGAAGATCCAGCTGCAGGACGCGGGGCGCATCGGTGCGCAAGGGGGTGGGGCGGGGTGGGGGGTGGGCAGGGGCTGCCCCTCCAGGAGGGAGAGCTAGCGGCCTGGTTCCTTTCCCCAGCTGCCCAGAGGAGGATTCTGGCCGCCCAGGCCCAGCTCTCTGCCCAGGGGGGTCCCCAGCCTGCAGCGGAGCCTCCAGCTGCCCCCCGGCCCACGGCCACCCAGCTGGCCCGGGACCTGCTGCGCAGCCATGGCGTGGCCGGCCTCTACAAGGGCCTGGGCGCCACGCTGCTCAGGTGGGGGCGCGCGCGGGGCCTGGCGCGGGTGTGGAGGGGCAGGGCGCCCCCACCCGTGGTCATTGCCGCCCCCCTGCAGGGACGTCCCCTTCTCCATCGTCTACTTCCCCCTCTTCGCCAACCTGAACCAGCTGGGCCAGCCGGCATCTGGGGAGAAGTCGCCCTTCTACGTGTCCTTCCTGGCCGGCTGCGTGGCCGGGAGTGCGGCAGCCGTGGCCGTGAACCCCTGTGACGGTCAGTGTGGGGGCTGGGGTCCCCTGGCGGGGCAGTGGGCTCCCGCCTGACACCCCTGTCCCTGCAGTGGTGAAGACCAGGCTCCAGTCACTTCAGCGGGGCGCCCATGAGGACACCTACTCGGGGTTTCTGGACTGTGCCAGGTGGGTGCGCGGGCGGGAGGGGGGACGGGGGGGCGGGGCAGGAGGATGGCCGGGGGCCACGCTGCTGACCCCGGTCCCCACAGGAAGATCCTCCGCCACGAGGGCCCCTCGGCCTTCCTGAAGGGCGCCTACTGCCGCGCGCTGGTCATCGCCCCGCTGTTCGGCATCGCTCAGGTGGTCTACTTCCTGGGCATCGCCGAGACCCTGCTGGGGCTGCTGCAGAACCCCCAGCCCTGAGCCAGCCGGCCCCCACACTCCCAGCCCCGCAGGACCAGGGCACGGCCGGCGTCTTTCCACACCCTTCCCCGCTGTGGACAGGGAGGCCGGGGAAGGGACACGGGCCCCAGGGGACTTCCCGACTCCATGCCCACTGGGGCCCATGTACTATGAAGTAGGAAATGCAGAACCTTCACATTCCTGGAGCCAGCACCCCCAGCTCTGCCTGGGCCGAGCACCCCAGGACAGAGCTGGTCTCTGGGCGGGGCGCCCCAGGCCCAGGCTGGGTGAGGTGGACCCTACTTCCCCGTCCACCGGTTCTTGTCCCTGAGCCGTGGCCCCTCACCCACAGAGGGGGCCTGTCCATACCTATTTATTAACCCACCAGGCACAGTGGCTCTCCGTGTCCACCTCCCCCGTCCTCCCAGCCCCCCTCTGCTTCCCCAGCCTGCCTTGTGGGGCATCAGGGGCTACCCCTCATGTTGAGCCAGGAATCCAGGCAGGGGTCCCACTGAGCTCTGCCTTCCAGGCAGAGCCCTCCCTTGTGAACCTCCACCCCTGCCGGACCCCAGGCTGGGGGCCCAGTGGAGAGGGTGTGTGCGTATGCGTGGCTGTGGGGCGCGCCCTTCCCGCACCCTGGCCCTGGGCTCTCGGATGACTGAATTTAATTATCCTGTCAGGCCCCTCTTGCCGCACCTTCCGCAGCCCCCTCTCCTGAGACCCCCACCCCAGGTCTGGGATCGGGCAGAGGCATGGGTGGTGGGAAGACCTGTATGGAGCTGGGGGCCTGATCTGCCTGGGGGCCGCCTGCCTGCCCAGCTCCCTCCCTTGGGGACTCTGCACAAGGCCCCCTGCACACTCCGAGAGCCCCCCAGCCCCTTCCCCTGCATCCCCGTGATGGCCCAGGCCCCGTGCCCACCTGCATCCCCGTGATGGCCGGGCCCCGTGCCCACCTGCATCCCCGTGATGGCCGGGCCCCATGCCCACCTGCGTCCCCGTGATGGCCCGGGCCCCGTGCCCACCTGTGCCCCCTTGATGGACGGGCCCTGTGCCCCCCTGCATCCCCGTGTTGACCCGGGCCCCGTGCCCACCTGTGCCCCCTTGATGGACGGGCCCTGTGCCCCCCTGCATCCCCGTGTTGACCCGGGCCCCGTGCCCACCTGTGCCCCCTTGATGGACGGGCCCTGTGCCCCCCTGCATCCCCGTGTTGACCCGGGCCCCGTGCCCACCTGTGACCCCGCGCCCCTGTGGTGGCTGCCCCTGCGTGCTGGTGCTGTGCCCGGGCCGCCCGCTCAGCGACACTCCCTGGGCCTGGGCCCTTCCCACCTCTGTACCTTGGAAGCTGCTGCTGCTGCTTACAGAAGTATATTTTTTTCTTTTGGAGAGTTTTAAGAAGTTGTAACTTTTGTGTCTCGTCATGTAAGAAAATTAATAAATATTCTAAGTAGACGCCGCCTCTGGGAGTCTGTTTGCCGCGCGGCTCCCCCTCCGCTCCCCTGCCCTGCCCCTCCCCTCCGCTCCCCCCCTCCCCTCCGCTCCCCCCCTCCCGCGGGCCTAGCGTGCGCCCCCCCAGCCAGCGCCCGCGCCCGCGCCCCCGCCGCCCAGCCCGGAGCGGAGGCGGGGCGCCCGCAGGCCCCGCCCCCGCAGGCCCCGCCCGCGAGCGCAGTGCACTGTGGGAAACTCCCGGTGCGCTCCATCCGCAGCCGCAGCCGCGCCCGCGCCGCCGTCGCCGCCGCCGGGCCCCGCGGAGAGCGCGCAGCGCCGAGGGGAGCGCGGGAGCAAGCGTAAGGCGGCGGCGCTGGGGGCCGCGAGCGGGCGGGGCGGGCGGCGGGCCTGGGTCCCCGGGGCGAGGCGGTGGCTCCCGGCCCTGAAGGTCACCGGCGGCGCTCCGGCCCCGGGCTCGCCGGGCCGCGGCAGCCCCGGAGGGGGCAGGGGAGCCCGGTGACGTCAGTGCGAGGCAGAAATAACCCGGGGTCTGGCGGGGCGCGGGTGTGGCCGATCACCTGCCCCTCACGAGCCCCGGGGCCTGCAGCGGGGACCCCTCCAGCAGAGGCGGCGTGAGGGGCTGCTGGGGTCCCTGGGAAGTGGGGCGCACCTTCACACTGTGACCTTCAGGCGACCTTCAGTGTGGTTAGTGTGCCGGCACGGGGCGGGGGGAGCCTGGGGAGCCCCCGCTCACTGGCGCCCCTCCCTGTGGGTGGGGGCCGGGTTCCCCGGGGTGCAGGGTGCCTGGGCCTCCACCCTCTCTAGCGCGGCAGCTTGGGCACGGGGTCTGATGGGGCAAAGCCTTCCCTGCAGCCCACAGCCACCCCCCTCAGGTGCGGAGCCCAAAGGCCGACGGCCCGGCCGGCTCGGACAGCAGGCTCCTGCCGGAACTGCCTTGGCCTCTGGAGCAGGAAGGACTCCGGAAGGACTCCCTGCCCTTGAGCTGGAGCAGGCCGGGCCGGTCTTGGGGGGGCAGAAGTTAGGGAGTGGCACATGACCTGCTGGGAGCCACAGAGCCCCTGCTGCCCGCCTGGCCCCTCCAGCCTCCTGGAGACCCCATCTTTGTCACACCAGGTCCTAGTGGTCTGGGCCCTCTCCCACCCTGCAGACCCCGAGAACCTGGACTCAGGTCCCATCCTGTCCGCCTGCCCTGGGGCCCAACCCCTCTGTGAGGCTGGAGTTCCTCCGGGTCCGGAGTCTGCAATGTGTGTTGCCGGGGGCCAGCCCGGCTGCTGTCTACCCCAGGGGCTGGACCCCCCAGGGCAGAACGCTTGGAGGGGAGGGCTCGGAGCCCCTGGCCTGCGGCCCCTGTGTGGCCGGAGAGCGTTGGGCACACCAGACCAGGCCCTGGAGAAGGGGCTGCCCGGACACGGGCCTCCTGTCCCAGCCTCATGGTGTCTCCCTGCAGGCCCATGTAATGCCCAGGTCTGGGCTGTCCTGAGCTGCCGTGGGCTGCCCGCCACACGCACCTGCCTGCCTGCCGCCATGGAGTCCAGAGGGAAGTCGGCTGGCAGCCCCAAGCCGGATGCCAAGGCGCCCCAGGCCACTGCCGAGGCCAAAACCCCCGCAGCTGTGGATGGGAAAGCCCCCTTGGCCAAGCCGGGGAAGAAGGAGGCCCCGGTGGAGAAGCAGGAGCAGCCAGCGACCCCAACCCCGCCTGCCAAGAAGGCCCCCGCCAAGGCTGACCCCGCCCTTCTCAACAACCACAGCAACCTGAAGCCGGCCCCCGCGGCCCCCAGCAGCCCCGGCGCCGCCCCGGAGCCCAAGGGCCCTGGGGACGGGGCTGAGGAGGACGGGGGCACCGGCGGGGCCCTGGTGGCCGCGGTCCCTGCCCCTTTGAGAACTTGACACCCCTGCTGGTGGCTGGGGGGGTCGCCGTGGCGGCGGCTGCCCTGATTCTCGGTGTGGTCTTCCTGGCCCGGAAGAAATAATGCCCGGCGTCCGGGGGCAGCCACCCCGCGCGCAGGGAAACTAGTGCATGCCGAGTCACATAGCCGTCCCTTCCGCACCCGCACGCCCCGCGAGCACAGGCGCCCCGTAGTCAGAGGAGAGCGGGCCGCCCCGCCCCGCCCCGGGCAGGGTCCCCAGGCTCACCCGCCAGCCTGCACCGGGGCCCCGGCGGCCCAGGGCTTCCCGCGGTCCCGGTGGGCAGGGGCTGGGCTGGACATTAAAGGGTGCGGCTGTCCCACTCACCCCGTTTCTGCTCTTTGCCTGCAGCTAGGGGTGGGGGGCCCAGCGGGCTGACCGGAGGGGTGCCATCGCCCCACGCCCGGCTGGTGGACACAACCCAGAGGCAGCTCGGGTTTCCTCGCCAGCGCCAGGAGCCCGAGCTGGGGCCGCCGTGCTTCCTGCCCCCCCACCCCAGTCCCGCCCTGTCTGGGGCTCTGCCCGCACGTGCAGGAGGAGGGCTGCAGCCGCGGGACCCCTCACTGCCCTCCCCGTCGGGCCCTGCGTGGCAGCTGCGGCGGCTCTGAGGGTGGCGAGCGCGTGGGCACCTCCTGGCCAGCCGGCGCGGGAAACCTGAGTGGGAGTGGCCCGAGTCTGAAATAAACTGTCCGAGGCTGGTCTGGGCCCTTGTCTGCTGGGGGGTCCCTGCACACCTGGGTCCCCAGGGCACCTGCCCCGTCCCAGACAGCCACAACCAGGCCTCCCCCCCAGCCCTCCTCCCGCCTCCCTGCCCTGGCACTGGGGGGGGGGTGCTGTGGGGCCACACTGCCTGGGCTGCCCACCGGAGGGCAGAGCTGGCCATGCCGTCCAGGCCCTGCGGTGGTGGGGGGCCTGGCCTCCAGACGGACCCTCTAGCCACAGGAGCCTCTCCCACCAAGGCCCCAGCGTCTCCCCCCCTTGGAGGGGTGAGGAAGAGCCCCCCCCCCATTGCCCTCCGAGCCCGCTCTGGGCACGTCCAGGGGCAGGGCCTGCCGGGGAACGTCCCACTTGTGGGCTGGGGTCCCCCGGCCCTGAAGGGGTTCCCCAAGGGGACGTTTTGCAAGCAGAGAGCCCGGGGGCGCGGGGGGTGCGGTGCGCTTCACGTTGCCTTTAGTCACGTTGCCTTTAGCTCGCTCGGAACAAACCCAGGCGAGAGGAGCCCCGGGCCAGGGTCTGGTGGGGGTGGGGCTCGTGGGCCACAGGGAAGCGGAGGTTGGGGGGCCCATTTCCCTTGCCCTCACGCCTCTTGGGGACCGTGTGGTGCACCAGGTGACCAGGGGGCTGGCCAATGCCTCCCCCTTGCTGCCTCCAGAGGGCCGGAGGCCAGAGAAAGAGGGGGCGGGACTCGCTGGACGCCCCGCCTGTGGGTCAGGGCGCTGAGTATGGGCCTCTGACACCCTGGCCCCGCGCTCGCTGCCCCAGTGACTGGACGGGGCGCGCCCAGGTGGAGTCAGCCAGGGGCCCGCTGCTCCCAGGCGCTGGGGTCAAAGGCCACCTTGCCTTGGCCAGAGGAGCCCCTGGAGCCAGGGCGCTGCAGGAACTGGGAGAAACTGGGTGGGGCACGGGCTGAGGCATCCCTGCCCTCGGGGCTGCCCGTGGTGACCTGGTGCTGTGGTGACCTGGCGGCGTCACCTGTGGAGGGGACGCCCTGGCAGGGGCTGGTCAGAGGGCTGACGGGCAGAGAGCAGCAGGGGCCGCTGCGGGCCAGGCTGGCTGTGCCCGAGGAGGAAGTCCCCGAAGGAAGCCGGTGGCCGGCGGGCTGGTCCCAGGGCTGCCCGGCCCAGAGCCCGCCGTCAGGGACGCCGCCCGCTGTGTGGGAGGACACTTGCCGTGGGTTGTCCCCAGGGGAAAACTCCCCGGCCACGGTCGACAGGGGACCCTGTGGCACGGCAGGGGCCCCCGACGAGGCAGCTGCCTGCCTGGGCGTCCCCACCGGGGCCGGAGAGGGTCCCCCGCCCTGCGGGTGCCGGCACACAGCTGGCGTGACGGGTGGGCCTGCGGGGCTGGGGCTGCTGCCCAGCAGTTGGGGAGTAGCAGGCCATACCCTGGGAGCACCCAGGGTGCTCATCTGTCCCGTCCTCCCTACTGGACAGGGGCAGATGGGCTGACGGGGGTGCGGCGCATTGTCGGGTGGGGCGAGGTGCCGCCAGGCTGGTCCGGGCCCCCAGCCTCTGGCCAGAGCACATGGCAGCGGGTCTGGAGGGGCCCGAGGGAGGCTGGCCTGAGGAGCGCCCCCACCTGCTGACCCTCCACCCGCCCGGACGCCCCCCTTCCCAGCTGGCCCTGCGGCTCATCTAAGGGCGCCCTTGACCCTCTACACTCAGCCACCGCAGTGCCCCACGCAGGACGTGACGCCCCGGTCTCCCAGGGACTCAGCTGAACCCCAGACCTGGGACCCTCAAGGAGCCCACCAGGGTGGCCTTTGGCCCCGCGGGCCGTGGCAGGGGCCTGCACTTGCCCGCAGGTCTGGGCCGGGCACGGGAGCAGGAGCCCCGTGAGCGCGGCTGGTCATTCTCGCCGGCGGAGACTCACGGCCCAGCCCCGCCTGGGCCGCCGGCGACCCGGGTATGGGGTCCTCGCGCCGCAGCCGGTGACCCTGGTCCCCCCACCCCAGGCGCTGCCGGGTCGGCGGCGGGAGGGGACCTGGGCCGAGTCAGGGAGGGACGGGAGCACAGCGGGGGCGGGGGGGGGGGGAGGTCGCGTGGGCGCCCCGTCCTTGGGACGCCCAGAGCCGGGAGGGGACGCAGCCGTGGGGGCCGCAGCGAGGTGCGCCTGCCTGCGGGGGGGGCGCACCTGCCTGCTGGGGGGGGTCGCACCTGCCGGCGGGGGGGCGCACCTGCCTGCGGGGTCGCACCTGGCCGCGGGGCGGGCGCACCTGCCGGCGGGGGGGCGCACCTGCCTGCGGGGTCGCACCTGCCGGCGGGGGGGCGCACCTGCCTGCGGGGGGGCGCATCTGCCTGCGGGGTCGCACCTGCGGGCGGGGCGGGCGGCGCGCGCCGGGTCCCGCGAGGCCCCGCCCCGGCCGCCGCGCACGTGACCCGCCGCTGCGCGCGCAGCCGCCCCGCGCCCGCCCCGCCCGCCCCGCGCGCCCGCCCGCCGGGCCCCATGGCCTCCGAGCGGCTCCCGAGCCGGCCCGCCTGCCTGCTGGTGGCCAGCGGCGCGGCCGAAGGTGAGCCGCGCGGGGTCCGGCCGCCGCAGAGCGAGGGGCGCCGCGGGCAGGGGCGGGGCGGGAGGGCGCCGGGGCCCCGGGGCGGCGGCGGGAGGGGGCGGGGCGGGAGGGCGCCGGGGCCCCGGGGCAGCGGGGGGGGCGGAGGGGGCGGGCGGGGCGGGAGGGCGCCGGGGCCCCGGGGCGGCGGGGTGGGCGGGGGGGGGCGGGGCGGGAGGGCGCCGGGGCCCCGGGCGGCGGCGGCGGGGGCGCGGGGCGGGAGGGCGCCGGGGCCCGGGGCGGCGGCGGGGGGGGGGCGGAGGCCTCGGGCCGGGCCGGGCCGGGCCGGGCGGGCGCTGGACGGGCCGCTCTCGCGCAGGCGTGTCCGCGCCGTCCTTCCTGCACTGCTTCTCGCTGGCCGGCGCCGCCTTCAACCTGCAGGTGGCCACGCCCGGGGTAAGCTGCCCACGGGCGGGCGCGGGGCGGGCCGGGGCGCGGGGCCGCGGGCGGGGCGCCGTGCGGGACCCTCACGGGCCCGGGGCCCGCAGGGGCGCGCCGTGGACTTCGCGGACGTGAGCGAGGGCACCGCGCGCGGGGTGCAGGACTTCCGCCTCAAGGCCTACGCCAGCCCGGCCAAGCTGGAGTCCATCGACGGTGAGCGGGCCGAGGCCGAGGCCGGGGCGTGGGGGGCCGTGGGGGGCTGTGGGCCTGCAGCCCTGCTGGGCTCCACCTCGGGCTGACCTGCGTGTGGTCTCCCAGGCGCCCGGTACCACGCGCTCCTGATCCCCAGCTGCCCTGGGGCGCTGGCTGACCTGGCCAGCAGCGGCTCCCTGGCCCGTGTCCTGCAGCACTTCCGCTCCGAGAGCAGTAGGTGGCCCGGGCCTGGGTGCAGGGTGGGGGGTGCCGGGCAGCAGCCTGAGGGACCCAAGCCTGGAGCTGGGTGGGGTCGCTGTGGGGGCAGTAAGGAGCTGGGTCTGCCTGGGACTGGGCGGGGCTCGCTACTGGACATGTCCAAGGGGACCGTGACATCCCGTTCCTGGCTCAGGGTCTGCGGCCCCAGGGAGCCTGCCCGGGGCAGGACTATGGTTTGGGGGGCAGGCTCCCGCGAGGGTGGTGTCGGGGTGGCTGGGCGGGGAGCGGCCTGTCTGCGGGGCCTCACCGCGCCCTCGCCCACCAGAGCCCATCTGTGCCATCGGCCACGGTGTGGCCGCGCTCTGCTGCGCCACCAACGAGGACGGGTCCTGGGTGTTCCGAGGCTACAGCCTGACGGGGGTAAGCTGGGGCTGGCGTCCACCCTGTTGGCAGGTGACCGCTGCGGGTGGTCCTGGCACCGAGCAGCAGCTCTGCCCCCCCATGCTCCAGGATGGCCGGGCTGTAGGCGAGGCTGCAGTGGCTCAACCGGCAGTGGATATCACGGTGGGAGGGACCTCAGGGTGGGTCTGGCCTCTAATGAGGGCCAGGGGTGCAGGGACCCAGGGCTGAGCCTGGAGCCAGGGAGGACCCAGAGCGAGGCTGGGCAGGGTGGGGTCCTGGGTTGGTGCCCACCCCCTGGGGTCACCCAGCAGCTGCTGGGGCAGGGTGGAGCATCCTCCGGCCCTGCAGCCTTGCAGCCCTGGGGTGCCCGCCCGCCCACAGCCCTCTGTGTATGAGCTGGTCCGGGCTCCGGGCTTCGCGCACCTGTCCCTGGTGGTGGAGGACTTTGTGAAGGACGCAGGTGCCAGCTTCAGTGGTAAGTGGCCGACGGCAGGGGCTGCCGAGGGTGCAGGCGGGCGGGGTGGGCAGCAGTGCCCTGAGCCTGTGCCTGGCCTCCCGCAGCCAGTGAGCCAGACGCCCTGCATGTGGTGCTGGACCGCCACCTGGTCACTGGGCAGAACGCCGCCTCCACCGTCCAGGCTGTGCAGAACCTGCTCTTCCTCTGCGGCAGCCGGTGAGGGCCAGGGCAAGGGGGGGCGGGCACCCACGGTCCCCAGCCTGACAGCAGTCTGTTCTACAGGAAGTGACCTGGCCCTGGACAGCTCAGCTGTCCCCTGAAGGAGCCAGACACCCGCCTGCCGCCTCAGCCCTCCAGTGAACCGGCCTCTGGCACTGAGTGACCACCAGCCCCTCCCGTCCAGGGGGCTCACTCCATGTGGGGTCCCATGCTGGGCCCCAGCCTGCAAAGAAGGGGCTTCATGACACACCCTGGGTGAGGCTGGGCACTCTCCTGACTTGAGAGCGACAGCTGTGCTTGGACCCCAACTTGGCGCCCATAGGCTTGCTGTGGACATGGGCTGTCGTCCACCTAGCTCCCCAGGGTGCCTGGCCTGGGGCTCCGGACACTGCTCTGGCTCTGCAGCCCCCCAACCCCTTCAGGCGCCCCTGGCAGGAGCCCAGGCATTGCAGCCAGGTGCCCTGGCACCCACATGGCCCCAGCCATGCCCATAGCAGTGCTGATGGCGCCGGGGGCAGCCCTGGCCTGGTGACCTGCCTGCTATCCTCAGGCCCGGGGCGGCCCCTCGCCTGGAGGGCTCCAGGAGGACCCAGTATCTTGCGAAATAAACGCCTGCCCTGTCAGCCCGTGTCTGCCTGGTGGCGGCGCCCTGTGCTGTCTGCTGGGCGGGGGCCTCCCACGGCAGGTTGGGATCGCGTTCCCTTGGGGGTGTCCGGAGGCGCAACTCACAGGGGTGGGGCAGGGCTGGACACGGATCTCCTTTCTGGGTGAAAGGAGTCGGGGGACAGCACCTGCTGCCCTGACCTGATGGCCCCAGCCTGCCTCTTGTGGCCTCTAAGGTGGCAGCTGTGGTTTTGGCGGAGGCAGAGACCAGGGTTAGAGGGTCAGGCTGAGGTGACGACCCCGCACTAAGGGGACCTGGGGCCCCACACATCCTGCCTGGGCCAGACCCGCCCGCCCTGTAGGGGAGGCAGCCCCACCCTTTGGGAGACGGGGGTGCAGGGGAGGGCTTGGGGCCCATGTGGGGCCCTTTGCTCCACCAGCCCCTCCCGGCCAGGACCAAGGGGGTCTCAGCTGAGGGGGCCAGGGGCTCCCCTGGAGGCCCCACAGGGCAAGCCTCTCCCTGCACGCCAGAGCTGCCCGCAGGACGCGTGGTCGGGGGTGGGGGGCAGCCCAGCCCGGGGCGGCCCGTGGGCGCGCGGCACAGGAAGCGACTGCTGGTGCGTCAGGCAGGACTTTACGTCAAATCGGAACCCGCGCCTGCCCGCCCACCCGCCCGCCGTCCAGGCGCAGGACTGGTCACCCGCGCGATGGGCCGCTGCGGCTCCGGCGTTACTTCCCGTTCTCGGCGCTGAACATCCGCTCCTGGGGGTCGGCAAGAAGGGGTGCCTCAGCCCCGGTCCCCGCCCCCCTCCCCGCCCGCCCTGGGGTGCCCACCCGGCCGCGCCCGCCCTCACCGTCAGCATCCGCTCCAGCTTCAGGGCGTCGGCCGCGAACTTGCGGATCCCGTCCGAGAGCTTCTCCACGGCCATCTGGTCCTCGTTGTGCAGCCAGCGGAAGGCCGCCTCGTCCAGGTGCAGCTGCTCCAGGTCACTGGCCTGGGCTGGGGGACAGAGAGGGTCCGCGCGCGCCCGCCCACCCCTCCGGACAGCCCCGCCCGCCCGCCCGCCACGCACCCGCCTTGGCCGAGAGCGCGGGCGTCAGCTTGGACGTGTCCTTGAGCAGCTCGCCCAGCAGCTTGGGCGAGATGGTGAGGAAGTCGCAGCCCGCGAGCGCCTTGATCTCGCCCGTGTTCCGAAAGGAGGCGCCCATGACGATGGTCTTGTAGCCGAACTTCTTGTAGTAGTTGTAGATCTTGGTGACGCTCCGCACGCCTGCAGACACACCGTGTCCAGGACAGCCGGGCAGGCGCCCGCTGCCCGCGCCGCCCACGCCTGGGGCCCACCCCCCAGGGCTGGGGCCACACTCAGGCTCCGAGGGGCGACGCACCGGGATCCTCCAGGGGCTCATACGATTTCTTGCCCGTGTTGGCCACATGCCAGTCGAGGATGCGCCCCACGAATGGGGAGATGAGCGTCACCCCCGCCTCGGCACAGGCCACGGCCTGGGCGAAGGAGAAGAGCAGCGTCATGTTGCAGTGGATGCCGTGCTGCTCCTCCAGCTCCCTGCGGGCGGCAAGCAGGCAGGCATCAGGGGCCGGCAGCGCATGCGGGAATCTTGCTGCCCAGACACCCAGGACAAGTGCCCGCCCCTCCCCCAGGTCGGCAGCCGCTCCCTGGACAGGCCAGTGGCCACCGGCACAGCTGCTGCTCCCGGGCCCTGCTCCCCAGTCCCACGGGGCTGCCGCAGGCCAGGCTGTGGAGCCCACAGCCAGCCTGGACATGACACCGGCCACCCCGCTCCTGGGCAGGTGCCCAGCAGCGGTCATGGGGGCGGGGGGGGGGGGCGCTGGCCTGCGGCCCCCAGCCAGATACTCACTTCCCAGCCTGGATGCCCTCCCAGGTGGACGAGAGCTTGATGAGGATCCGGTCCTTGCTGACCCCCACCTCCTGGTACAGCTCGATGAGGCGCCGGGCCCGGGCCACCATGGCCGCCTTGTCGAAGGAGAGCCTGGGGGAGGTGGATGTGACGGGGTTGCTGAGGCCCCGCCGGCCCGGGTGCAGGCAGGGCAGCCGCTGGACCGCCCCCCCGGCCCCCGCCCACCCCCTGGCCGCACCTTGCGTCTACTTCCGTGGACACGCGGCCCGGAATCTTCTTCAGTATCTCTGCTCCAAACACCACGAAGAGCTTATCCATCGCGTTTTTAATCTGCTCCTCTTGGGACCTGGAACCGGGGAACAGCCGCTGAGCAGCCAGCCAGGCGGACGTCCCCGCCAGGCCCGGGGAAGCAGCTGGACATCAGCACCTCGGCTGAGCCAGGCGCCCCTGCAGCCGCTGCCCACACCTCCTCGCTCTACACTGGCCCCGTCCCCAGCACTGGACAGGGCCCTTGCCAACCTCGCCCATGTCCTGGGCAGCCTGGCGCCAGCGGGGTCTGGGGCACCCTCACCTGCCACCGCTGTGGGAACACCGGGGTGGCTGGTGCTGCGGGGAAGGAAGCGCCGCTGCCAAGATGGGGTGTGGTGGCCAGGGCAGGGTGCACCCCCCCAGGCAGGACCTGACCCTCAGGGCATGGAGGGACCGGCTGGCCCCACTCAGTTGCGGGTCACTCTGGTGAAAACAAAGTCCGGGGCCTCTCTGGGGGCACAGGGGTTAAGTCTCAGGCTGTCGCCACTGGCCTGAGTCCATCCCCAGCCAGGGAGCAGCCCATAGGGCGCAGCAGACTCTCCTGTCTCCCCGCGGCTCCCCTCAGCAGTGGATTCCAGTGGCTCCGCCTGCTCTGCTTCCCACTCTGTCTCTGGGGAGTCCTCTCCCCCCCGCACCCTGGTTCTTGTAGCATAAATAAAATGAATTTGAAAAAGGAAACGGAAGGTCTAACGAAGGCCACGCTCCAGGCTGGGAGCCGCGGCGGCGGGAGCGGGAGACTCGGAGGTGGGTGCACATGGGCGCACTGGGCCAGGGCCGGTGGTGCCCAGATCCCCCAAAACCCGGGACCACGCGTGGGGTTTGGCTCCAGCAGAGCTGCCGTGGCGAGGGGCCAGCAGCGGCGGGCGGGCACTCACCCGCCCAGTTTCCTGCCATAGGCCATGGCCTCCTCCACCAGGTCCTGGTAGGCGGGCATCTGGGCGGCGGCCAGGATCAGGGATGGATTGGTGGTGGCGTCCTGGGGCTTGTATTCCTCGATGGCTGGGGAGTCGGGGAGAGCGGGAGGTTAGCGGGGGCTCTGCGCCAGGACCAGGGATGCGCTGGCCTCGCACGCACCTCCTAGCCCTGACGGCCGGTGAGGGCAGCGTCTGCTCTGACAGACCCACCGCCACGGCGCCGCCGGACATGAGCCGCCCACTGTGGGCAACGGCAGGGGGGCCAGCAGCCAGGGCGGCACCGGCATGGGGGGGGGGCAGCAGCGGAAGGCAGACACGCCCACCGCCTTCTCCATGTTGGGTCTTTCTGTGGGAGCCGCGTCCCCAAGAAACAACACTTGGCTGGGGTCTCGCCGGCTCACAACAGGCTCACTCCCTGGCACGCTGGCCACACGCCTGGCCACCGGGCTACCCTGGAACACTCCTAGTTTTCAAAGTGACCTTTGATGGCACAGACCAGGGGAGACCAGGAAGGGGGGCAGGAGGACCCGGGCACCACCGTGGGCTCCCGCCATGGCCCTCACGGCGCGGGGCCTGGGAGGACCACCACGGGGCTCCCAGGGCCACCTGCAGCCGCGATCATCCCCAAGCGACGGCGGGCGGGGTGCGACGGGCACCCCTGCCTCCACCGTGCGGGTGGGGGCACAGGAGCCCGAGTCTGCGGAGGGCCAGTGCACCCGCGCTGGAGAGCAAGCCCCTCGGTGGACTGGGCAGGATGCAGGACAAGCCGCTCCAGCCGCGCGAGGCGGCCGGGGCAGGAAGCACGTCCTCACAGGGTGGCGAGGGCCATCACCCCAGCACGCCGCCCGGCCGCGCTACTTCAGAAGGGGCGCGAGTGCGGCCCCCCACCCGGTGGGGGTCAGAAATGCGCGGCCAGGGCCAGGGCCAGGGCCAGGGCCAGGGCAGGCGCCTCGGGCGGCGCGGCCGCCGCAAGGAGGGGCCGGGAGGGCAAAGTCCGCTGGAGGAAGCCCCGAAAGTGCTTATTCACCCCGCGCCTGGGTAAACAAGCCCTTGCCCAAGAGCGTCGAGCCAGTTTCTCAAGCAGCAGGAGGAAGCGCGGAGGGAAGTGGCCGCGGCGGCCAGCCCGCCCCCGCCCCCGCCCCCGCCCCTCCCCGTCTCCGCGGGCCTGTCCCCCTCAGCCCGGCCCCCGCCCCTGCCCGGCTCCGGCCCCCACCCGGGCAGCGAGCGGGCGCGCAGGAGGGCCGCGAGCGCCACGGGTTTTCGGCAGCGGGTGTCCCCACGCCCTGGGCTGGGGGCGGGGCGGGCACCCCAAGCCCCGGGGCGCACTCCGCTCCCGCCGGAGCCGGCTCTCCCCACCGCGGGCCCGGCGGCCACCCCTGACCCACTGACCGGCCGGGCCGGGCTTGGGGCGCCGCCAGCAGCTCGGGGCGCGGGGGCGGCGCGCCCGGGCGGGGGTTCCAGGGCGGCTCGCGCGGGCAGCTTCGGGAGCGAACCGGAGCCCAGCGCCGCGCCTCGGCCCCCGAGCCCCACCTTCCTCCCCGGAGCCCCGAGGGGCAGATTCCGGAGGCCGGGGCGGGGCTCAGTGGGGCGCGGGGGCGCGGGGTGCGCGGCGGGGCGCGGGGTGCGCGACGGGGCGGGGGGCGCGGGGTGCGCGGCGGGGCGCGGGGTGCGCGACGGGGCGGGGGCGCGGGGTGCGCGGCGGGCGCGGGGCGCGGGGGCGCGGCGGTGCGCGGGGGGCGCGACGGGGCGGGGGCGCGGGGTGCGCGGCGGGCGCGGGGCCGCGGGGGGCGCGGCGGTGCGCGGGGGGCGCGACGGGGCGGGGGGCGCGACGGGGGGGGCGCGCGGGCGGGGGGCGCGGCGGGCGCGGGGGCCGCGGGGGCGCGCGGGCGGGGCGCGCGGGGCGGGGGGCGCGGGCGCGGGGGCGCGCGGCGGGGGCGCGGCGGGCGCGACGGGGCGGGGGGCGCGGGGGGCGCGACGGGCGCGGGGGCGCGGGGGGCGCGCGGGCGCGGGGCCGCGGGGGGCGCGGGGCGCGGGGGCGCGGGGGCGCGGGCGCGGCGGGGCCGGCCGCGGGCAGGCGAGCGGCGGGCGGGCCCGGAGCGCCCCGCAGGCCCCCGGCCGGGCGCCGCGCTCACCGTGGAAGTCGCCGGTGTCGGCCACCACGGTGGTGAGCTGCCGCAGCTGCTCCAGGACGCTGTCCATCCTCGCGCGCTTCACCGGGGAGCCCGACATGGCGCGGCGGCGGCGGCGCGGCGGCGAGTAGCGCGCGGCCCACAATGCCTCGCGGCCGCCCCGGCGCCAGCCAATCGGAGCGCGGCGGGGCGGGACCAGGCCCCGCCCGCCCGCCCGCAGGCCCCGCCCGCCCGCAGGCCCGCCCCGCCCGCAGGCCCCGCCCCCGCCCTGGTCCGGACACCCGCGGGGCGAGGCGGGGACCCCCGCGGGCGCCGGCGCTGCAGCCCCTCGAGCGCTTGCTGCCCGCGCTCGGGCTCGGCCTCGGGCACGCAGGAAGGCCCCTGCGGCCCCCGCGAGCCGAGGCGCGGAGTGGCCGTCGCGCTTGGGGCCGCCTCTGGGCCGCCGTCTGGCCCGCCCCGGGGCGCGGGGAGCGGCGGGCGGCGGCGCCGGCTCCCTCCCGGGCTGAGGCCCCGCGCGCGGCCAGGGCCGGGCAGGGGCCGGGAGTCCAGCGCAGACCGGCCAGCACCGCGCCCGCCCCGTCCACCTGGCTTGGAAGCGGGGCTCCGGCTCCGGCTCCGGCTCCGCGCGCCCTCAGCCCCCACCCGCCGCCGCCGCCGGCCGGGCCGGGCCGGGCTTGCCCCGGTCTCCGCGGGGATCGCGCCTCCGCGGGCCTGCGCTGCCGCCGCCACCCTTCGGTTTCTGAAGCGGCGTCGGGGCGGAGGGGCCTTCTGCAGGGAGGTGGCCTGCCTGGCTCTGCCCTGTGGCCACAGTCCCGAGAATCCTCCAGGGTTGCAGGCGGGGCCTTTGGGGTCCGGGCTGAGCCCTCCTCCTTACTCCGCCCCTCCCCCCTGTGAGGGGCAGCCCCCTGCAGGAGAGAGGGGCTGGGGGTGGGGGCAGCCTCATGCAGATGCAGGTGTTTGCTGCCGCCCAGGTAGACCCCGGCCCTCCCCCAGCCAGAGTGGGGGTGCAGCCCCCACACCCACCCACCCTCCACCACCACCTCCCAGCGCCCAGGGCCCCGAGGCTTCTCCAGAGGTGGGTGGGGCACCGGCCACAGCCAGGGGAGAGCCTCTGGCCACCTGGGTCTCAGCGGGGCTGTGCCCACCCCAGCCTCTCTCTGGGCCTTTGTTTCAGTGGCCCCCAAGCGCCTGTAGCAGCTGCCCTGCCCCCATGCAGCCCCCGCCGCCGCCACACCACCCACTGAAGGTGCTGGCGCACAGGCCGCAGAGCCCATGGTCCTGAGCGCCAGGGCAGGTGTCCACTCACACAGCCATCTCAGCTCCCCGCCGGACACCAGCTGCATCACCTCCAGTGACAGAGATCAAAGCGGCGGCCACCCTCGGGTGGCGAGGGGCGCGGGGGTGCTGCCACCGGCTGGGGCTGTCAGGGCGAAGCTGAGCGAGTCCTAGGAACTGGCGCTTCCACTGCCCAGGCGCTGGCCCCGCAGAAGCTGGCTGGTTCCTCAGCGTCTCCCTCTGCCATCCGCGGCCTGGCCCAGCTGCAGGGCCTGTGGGCTGAGAGCACAAGCGGTGCAGAGCAAGGGCCAGGATGGCCTCCCTGGAGGGTCCTGCAGCGCCCAGGCCTGGCTGCTGCCCCATGTGCCCACCGCGTACCCTGACAGAGCTGGTCCTCAGGCCCAGCCACCTCAGCGGTGCGGCCCAAAGCCAGGCCCTTGGGGGCCACTGAACCCCAGCTCTTCTACACACAAATAAATAAATCTTTAAAAAAAAAAAAAAAGAGGGCCTCCCTGGTGGTGCAAGGGGTTAAGCACCACACTGGGAAGCTGTCTGTAGCCTCTGCAGCAGAGTTCAATCCCCAGCCGGCCAAGGAGTGACCCACAGGGCGCAGCAGACCTCTCCCGTCTCCCCGCCGCTCCCCTCAGCAGTGTATTTCATCAGTCTGCCTGTTCTGCTCCCCACTCTGTCTCTGGTGAGTCCTCTCACCCAGCACCTCTGGCCTGCACCCCAGCTCTCGTGTGCATAAATAAATAAATCTTAAAAAAGAAAAAAAAAGACCAGGTTCATCAATTTCACATTTTTTCCCTACAATGGGAAAGTGGAGGTGGCGGGAGCCCCGCGGGGCGCTGACCCCGCACTGTGGGGTCCAGCCGGCTGCCTGTGGCCCGAAGAGCATGTCCCCTGTGACCCGCCCCTGGCTGGCTGGCAGCCTTGGGTGGGGGCAGGTGACCTCTCAACTTCTCTCCTCTCTTAAGCTTCCTGTTTAGAAACCTGCTTTCAGCGGGGAAGTGGCCCTGGGGCGGGTACTGCCAGGAGGGTGGGGAGGGGCGGGCAGGCGTCTTTGATCCCCCAGGTCAGTGGCCACAGGGGCAGAGGTGGGGAGGGGTCCAATCTGGGCCAGGTGGGGGCCAGAGCTCCGCTGCACTCAGTAACCATGACCTTTTTATCTGTTTCCTCCCTTTTCAGACCCATGCTGGCCTCTACACACCTCGTGGGCCTCAGGTGTGCCCCCATGGGGTTTGCGCTTCTCGCCAGCCAACATCACCCCGCTTGGAGCTGGGCTATCCACGGCCCTGGGTCTCAGGCTGCGCCCCTGCAGCCCTGGCGCCACGGGGCCGCTTGGCTCCGCCTGTCCCTCCGCAACATCCGGCTCTCTGCTCCGAGAGCCAGGGCGTCCTCCAACGTCTCTGGCACCCTGGGGTGCTGGGGCTGTCCCCACACAGGCATCCCGTGGCAGGTGGAGAGTGGCTGTCCCTGCCCCGGGCCCCGCGGCATGCCCCTGTGGCTCTGCCTGGAGTCTGCACACACTGAACCAGGGTGCAGGCTCCTGGGGGTGGCCTCTCCAGATGTTGACCACGTCAGGAAACACAGTGGACGTTTTCAGACTCGCTCTGATCCTTTCCCTTCTGGAAAGCCACAAGGCCGGCCTCGGGAGAGAGGCCAGCGGGCCATGCAGAGCTGGACAGAAGCTGTCTGGGCAGGGGCACTCCAAGGGCCCATCCGAAGACCCTGGCTGGCCCCACTAGCCTCGGCTCTCCGGAAGCTGTGGTCAGAAGCCTCTGGACCAGCACCCAAGGGCTCCCAGACGGGGTGAGGACCAGGGCCACCGCCTCTCTGGAGGTTTCCTCCCGCTGGTCTCCTCCCGTGGGGCTTGGCTGCCTGCTGACCACTGCCAGGAAAGGGACAGGGCCTGTGCTGCCTGCAGGCAGAGGAGGGAGAAGAACCGGCTGGGAGACTCTGGCCCAACAGGATGCAGCCTTGCCGGAGGGGAGCTCCCGTGCCTGCCAGGGGCCGCCCGAGCCTCCCCTGCCCCCATGACCCCAGGCGCGTCCGGGTCACCCACAGCAGCTGGGAGCACCGAGGTCCCTCCTTGGGCGGTGCCGGGCATCCCTGGGCAGCAGACAGGACACCCCACGGAAGCGGGAGTGGAGCTGGGAGCCGGACAGGCCAGGCCTGGGCGAGCGCGGTGGCCGCCCAATCTCGACTTGTAGGGATTTTATCCACCATTCACCAAAAGGTTTGCTTTTGCTTTTTTTATTTTTAAATAGTAGGATTTACATCTTCTTGCAGTTAATTCTGTAAAATAGTCTTTAAAAATGTGCCATGCGGGAAACAGCCCCCACGCGCGGCTGGGCTGCCCTGGTGGGGGGGGCACCCAGGCCCGGCCCTGCCCACCGCCCTCACCCAGCTGTGTCCCAAGCAGCCCAACTCCACCAAGTCTCCAAAGACTTGCCCGAAACCAGACCCAAGCACCTTCCATGTGCCCCCTAAACCTCACGTGTACCCCATCGCTGCCAGCCCCCTAGATGCTTGAGGCAGGTGGGCATGGAGCGTCAATGGTCCTGTCTGGGGCGCTAGGGAAGCTGGGGGGGCTGGGGGCTGGGGGCGCTGAGGCTGGGAAGCTGGGGGCGCTTAGAGGCTGAGTGCACTGGCGAGGATGGGGGCTTGAGGGGCGGCTGGGAGGCTGAGGGCGCTAGTGGCCCTCAAGGGCACTGGAGGTGCTGGGGGGCGCACAGGGGCTGGGGGTACTGGGGGTCCTAGCGCAACGCTGGAGAGCAGACTCCTGTGAAACTGGGCAGCGTGGGCGCGGGAGCCGCGGCCCGGCGGCGGCCAGTAGGCGGAGTCTCGTCTTTGGGCCGAGTTGCTGGGGAGCCACCGCCCAGCAGGGCTCCCGGGAATACAGAACCCTCTGCCTCTGGGACCCGCGGACCTCTGGGGGGGCCGCCCCAGGTGGGGTGCGGCAGGCGACGTTCACCTGCCCAAGCCCGCGGCACCACGTCCACAGCCGCTCGCCGGGGGGCTCTGGCTCCCCTCCACCGTGGGTGGTGTCTCGCGGGCACCCCGAGACCTCGGGTGGAGAGCATCTCGCGGGTGGCGCCTCCAACACTCTCATTTCTGGGTGAAAGCGCGGATGCGGCGCGCCGTGCTCCTGGAAGGACACGGGTCAGCTCGGGGGGCCGGTCGGCGCGGGCCCCAGCGGGGGCGGTGGGCTCCAGAGGCGGCCCAGGCGCCGCGCTGGCCGGGCACCTGCCGCCAGCCCCGGCGCCTGCCCCCTGCTGGGGCCGCCCGGCACCAGCGCAAACAGCCCAGGGCAGGGGCCGGGAGAGTGCCCCGCGAGTTGGGCCTGGGCGGGGTGGCCGTGCTGAGCCCCGCTGGGCACCATCACCCGCCCCCACAGCGGCTGCCACCCCCCCAGGCCAACAGGTGCTGCAGCGTGGTGGGGGCGCTCCCCCCCCCCATTAAGGTGTTTTGTAAAGGTTAACCAGAACAGAACAATTTAGAGAAAGGCCTGTCCTGGGCGGGGCGGCCCCTCTCGCTTCCTGGCCCAGCCGGCCGGGAGAAGGGGCAGCAGCCTGGCCCCCCTGCGGGCACAAAGACAGCCTGTCCCGAAGACAGGGCCGCCTTGTTCTGGATGCCGGCTGGTGGCACCGCTGGGCACAGGGCCTCCCGCTGCCCCGGGAAGCTCTGGCCCCAGGTCAGGTGCCCACCTCCTCCCGGCAGCCCCCGTGGGAGGGGCCGGCTCCGCGAGGTCCAGCCGGCTGCCCTGACAGTGGCTCCCGCAGCCACACCTGTGCACATGGGCTCTGTCCTGCTCAGGGGCAGGCCCGGGCAGGCGGGGTCCGTCCGGGGCCCTGAGGTCTGAGCAGACGGGGGCCAGACACCTGGGAGCGGCAGCCCCTGAGCCCCTGGGCTGGGGGGGACACAGTGGGAGGCTGTGGATGGGAGGCGCCAGGGGCCCCCGGAGATAAGGCCATGCTGCGAGGCAGAGCGTGTGAGGGGGTGAGGGGTGGGGGCACCCACTGAGGGCAGGGTAAGTTGAACATCCCCATGCAGCACCTTCAAAGGGGGCTCAGCCGAGCGGGGCGCCCTCTCATCCTGGTGGTTCCAGACTAGTGGGGTCTGTCAGCATGCCCCTTTTCCTCTTGGGTCCCACCTGCCCGCCTGCAGGGCCCTGTCCGGGCCTCAGGTACCCCCTCCTGGCTTCCTCTTCTGGGAGAGCAGCAAAGGCCCCCGGTGGCCGTAGGACACCAGACACCCCGGCTCCCCGGGCCCTGGTCCTGGACAGCCTTGGAGGCCTGAGGGCTGGACCCGGCTGGGGTCCCACCCACATCTGGCCTCCTCTGCCCACCAGGTGGAGCACCCAGGACTGGGCTCCAGGCAGTGCTCCCCGGACTGCTGGGAGACTCACAGGTGGAGAGCATGGGGAGGTGCCCCAGCCACCACACTGCAGCAGGAGGAGCCCTGGCAGAGGGCGCCAGCAGCCCCAGGATAGGCAGGTCGGCTCAGGTGGGTGCTGGCCAGGTGGTGGGGGCGCCCTGCACACTCAGAAACCCCAGTTTGTGCTGGCCTCAGCCCCACCCCCAAGCCTCCCCTCAAGTGCGAGCCCCAGCCTGGCTGCCAGGATGCCCAACGCTTCCCAACCTGGAGCAGCTGGCCTGGGACCACACAAGCAGGGACCAGGACCCCCAGGAAGGCCCCAGCCCCTCGGAGAGAGGGGCCTCAGGGTGCCCTCCGGTCAGGGCGACGCCCAAGGCCTGCCCCTGCCTGACCGCGTCCACAGTGTCAGCGACACACCCTCCCCAGGTAGACACGGTGCGGGAGACTGGACCTTTAATGACGCGGCCTTCGAGCCTGGATCCCGTCACTCTGGGTGTGGCCACCTACCCAGGGCACCAGGACTGTCCGCCACCCACCACCCCATACCACACAGGGGCACTGGCCTACGACCTGGGCCAGAAAGTGCCTCTCTTGGGCTGGGCTGGCGAGACCAACACCTGGGCGTGGGCACCCTGTCGGGGGCTGGAGTGGCGGGCGCCGGCCTCGGCTGCCTGGGAGCACTGTTCTGGGTGTGGAGGCCAGCGTCACCTCCCCGGCTGACTCAGAGTCCAGCACAACCCGCCAGCTGAGGCTTGGGGCACAGGTGGGGGTGACAGAGGTGGGGGAGGCCAGCGGAGGCCTTGCTGCGGGGGTGGGGGGCTCAGGGCCAGGGTGGGAGAGTTGGAAGGGGCTGCGCTGGGCGGGCCACAGCTCTGGCCGGGCATGCTGGTCACCAGGCGACGGGCTTGGCCGAGCTGGCCCGGGCGGCGAGCGGGTGTGGGCCGGGCGCTGCGGAGGCGCGGGGAGCCCCGGCCCGCGGCGCCCCCGCCGGCACCGTTGCCTCGTGCCCGCGCCCAAGTCCACACCGGGGGCCGACGCTGCGGGCGGGGCAGGCGCGGCGGCCGCGGCCTAGCTGTCCTCCTCCCTCTGGGTCTTGCAGTGGAACTTGTTCATGAGCTCCTCCAGCTCCGAGCCGCCGTGGGGCTTCTGCGGAGAGGGGCCACCGTCAGGGGCTGGGCGCCCCCCACGGCACCCGCGGGGCGGGGCGCGCGCTCACCTCCAGCATGGCCTTCTGCACGGTGAGCTGGCTGTACACGCGGACGCCCTCCTCGCCGCACACCTTCCTCAGCTCGTCCTTGTTCAGCGAGAAGAGCTGGGGCCCCGTGAGGATGCCCAGGTGCTCCACGATCCTGGGGCGGGACCCGCCGAGTCGGGCGCGGGCGAGGCGCCCCGCCCCGCCCCGCCCGTCAGGCACGCCCCGCCCGTCAGGCACGCCCCGCCCCGCCCGTCAGGCACGCCCCGCCCTGCCCGTCCCCGCCCGTCAGGCACGCCCCGCCCCGCCCGTCAGGCACGCCCCGCCCCGCCCGTCAGGCACGCCCCGCCCTGCCCGTCCCCGCCCGTCAGGCACGCCCCGCCCTGCCCGGCCCCGCCCGTCAGGCACGGCACGCCTCGCCCCGTCCGGCCCCGCCCGTCAGGCACGGCACGCCCCGCCCGTCAGGCACGCCCCGCCCCGCCCGTCAGGCACGCCCCGCCCTGCCCGTCCCGCCCGTCAGGCACGCCCCGCCCTGCCCGTCCCCGCCCGTCAGGCACGCCCCGCCCCGCCCGTCAGGCACGCCCCGCCCGCCCGTCAGGCACGCCCCGCCCCGCCCGTCAGGCACGCCCCGCCCTGCCCGTCCCCGCCCGTCAGGCACGCCCCGCCCTGCCCGTCCCCGCCCGTCAGGCACGGCACGCCTCGCCCCGTCCGGCCCCGCCCGTCAGGCACGGCACGCCCCGCCCCGCCCCCCCCCGCAGGCAGCCCCCGGGGCCCCGCCCCCGCCGGCTCACCCCGCGCTGAAGGCCTTGGCTTCCAGCCAGGCGCGGACCTCGTCGGGGCCCGACTCGTAGCCGAGCGGCAGGCGCACGGGCTGGCTGCGCTCCACGCGGAAGTGGCGCTGCGGCTGCGCCTTGAAGTGGCTGATCTTGCGGAGCAGCTCGTCGTTGACTTCGTCCATGTGGTGCATCAGCTCTGCGGGCGGGGTGCGCTCGCTGCCGCCCGACGCCGCCGCGGGAACCCCCGGCCCCCGCCCCGCCCGGAGCCCCGCCCCGGAGCCCGCGCCTCACCATCTTTGTTCCCAGAGAAGCTCGCGGGCAGCTTGTGGGTTGGACTGGCCGGACCCCAGTATTTCACACCGGCCTGGGGGGGTGCGGGAGGGGGCGCCATCAGGCTCCTAGTTCGGCTTCCCTGCAGGAGAGCCGAGGCCCCGGGGCCCCACCCGTCCCGGCGGCGACCCGGCCCCCACGTGGGCGTGCGGGGCACTCGCCTGCTGGAGCGGGGCGCCCACGTCCTCAGGCCGGGCCTCGTGGAGGATGTTGCTGGGCACGTAGCCGGCCTGGCCACTGCGGCTGCGCAGCTTGCACCACTGGTGTCCGTCCTCCAGCACCTGGGGGCGCCGGCGTCAACGAGGGCCAGGGCCTAGCTGACCCCACTCTGGGCACTGCCCCCCCCCAGTGTCCTGAGGCTGCTGGCCCCACATCCAGATTTACAGGCCCCTGACCCCCACCCCCGCCCCCCAGCACAGGACGCTGCAGTGGACAGGCTCCCGCTGGGCTGCGGGGACCCTGCTCCCACAGAAAGGCCACCCCAGTCCAGCACAGGGGCCCTGCACCAAAGCCCCCCAAGACAGAGGGGCCTTTGGCCCGGCCGCGCAGCCACTGTGGCTCCAGCCTGGGCGAGGGCCGGGGTGGAAGGCCAAGCCCTCACCTCCAGGACCTCGTCCTTGAGTACCGACAGCTCGTTCGCGTTGTGGGCTGTGAAGTCGTAGAGGACCTTCGTGTACCTGGCCGCAGCCGGTTCGTAGCCCCTGAGTGGACAGGGCAGCGCAAAGGTCAGGGCGGCGCTAAGGTCAGGGTTGGGGGGGGAGCCGGGGTGGTAGTTGGGGGGGTGCTGCCTCCTGGGAGCTCTCAGGATGGCGCCAGAGGCTGGGGCGGCCCTTAGCCGGGTGTGGAGACCTCAACAGCCCCGGCCCTGCTGGGGGTCTGGGGAAGGGAGCAGCCAGTGCTTCCCGGCTGGAGCTGGGCGTGGAGCACTGAGGGGGCGCCGGTAGCCCCTTGGCCCCGGCTGTCCAGCCTCCCCAGCAGCAGACCCTGCATCCAAGTACAAGCTGGTGGGCCAGGGTGGACAGACGGGGGCCTGGAGGTCAGAGGCTGCCTGCTCCCTCAAGCAAGGCAGGGGGGACACGGCGCAGGCTGTGTGCGGCCATGGAACCTGTTCATGGGGACGGACCAGCTGCTGCTCTTGCACAGGCACCCTGGGGTCTCAGGGCAGCCCGCCCCCCCAGGCAGGTCAGGAGCCAGAGTGAGAACAGAGAGGAGGGGAGGCCCTGGGAGGTGGGGGGCCTGTGCTAGCCAGACCCCAACAGGGTTTGGGGGAGCCCTTTAAGGTCTGCCGAGGTCTAGCTCACCTGTGAGTGCTTGGGGAGCTGGCCGGGGGCAGGGCCTCTCCTGGGGGTGTGGGCTGGGTGAGGAGGCTGGGCTTCGGGGAGTTGCGGAAGGACGGTCGGCTGGCCGGGGCGGGCTGTGGGGGGAGGGCTGCGTGGGCTCCTGTGGAGGGCCAGCCTGCAGGCGGGGCGGGCAGCGGTGGGTGTGCTGACCTGGTCCTTGTCGGGGGCGGCCAGGCCCTCCACTTCCCAGGGAGCCTCCTGCAGCACGTCCAGGGGAGGCTGCCAGCCGCTGTGGAACCGGGGCACGTAGAGGGGCACCTGGGGCTCCCTCGGCCACTCGGAGCTGGGGGTTGGAGGCGCGGGGTGAGCCGTGCTCACCTGCCAGAACTGGGCCGTCTAAGACACCCAGCCACCAGTCCACGTGCCCCTGTACCCACAGGACCCTGCCAGACCCTACCGGGGGCGTGTCCACGTCTCCCCCAGTTGCTCCCACAGTGCCATCTCCTTGGGGACTAAGTGGCCACGCAGGAAGGCCACCGCGTCGTGGGAGAGCAGGGGGCTGGACACGGAGGCCGCAAGGTCTGAGTTTCCGCAGGTGCTGACGATCTGGGGGCACGGTGGGGTTGGGGGGTCAAGGGAGCACACCTGCAGGCCCCCGACCCATGTCCCTGCCCACCGCATTCCCCTGCCATCCTGTCCCTGGTCCCATGACACTGCCTGCCCCAGCCCATCCTGCCCTGGCCCTGCCCTGCCCTAGCCCCGGTCCTGTCCCCAGTCCCCATCCTACCCTGCTCAGCCCCGTCCTGCCCCGGCCCCATCCTGCCCGGCCCCGTCCTGCCCCTGCCCTGTCCTGCCCGGCCCCGTCCTGCCCAGCCCTGGCCTGCCCTGCCCATCCTGCCCTGGCCCTGCCCTGCCCTGGCCCCCGTCCTGTCCCCAGTCCCCATCCTGCCCCTGCCCGGCCCCGTCCTGCCCCGGCCCCGGCCCCTTCCCACCCGCCCCGGTCACCAGGTCCAGAGGCCCGAACAGGAAGTGCACCAGCTCCGCGGCGCTGGGGTTCTGGATGTGCTTCTGCAGCTTGGCCTGGGGCGCAGGACAGAGACAGATGCGGGGGCGCTCTGCACAGGTGGGGGACAAGGACCCCAACCCTCCCGGTCAGCGTCCTGTGGGGAGCAGGCGAGCCCCTCACCAGCAGGTTGATGGCCAGCTTGGTCTTCTGGAAACAGTCGACAAACTCGGCCTCGGAGGGGGGCCGGGCCCGCAGCGTGAGGACGCCCTCTGGACGGCAGCGTGTGAGGCGCCAGGCGGCGGCCGGGCCCAGGCCCCCGCCCGCCCCCCGCCCGCGCCCCGCCCGCCGGCCCGCGCGCGCACCTGCCGGCCCCCGCTTCCCCTTCTTCTTGCCCTTCTTGCGCTGGTTCAGCTGCTTGAAGGCCTCCGCCGCCTTCTGCAGCCGCGCCACGAACCACTCGATGTCGTCCAGCGCGGAGTTGAGGATTTGCTGCGGGCGGAGCAGGGGTCAGCGCGGGGGGGCGGGGCCTCTGGGCGGCGGGGGCGGGGCCTCTGGGCGGCGGGGCGGGGCCTCTGGGCGGCGGGGCGGGGCCTCTGGGCGGGGGCGGGGCCTCTGGGCGGCGGGGGCGGGGCCTCTGGGTGGGGCGTGGCCTCTGGGCGGGGGCGGGGCCTCTGGGCGGCGGGGGCGGGGCCTCTGGGCGGCGGGGCGGGGCCTCTGGGCGTGGGCGGGCCTCTGGGCGGCGTGGGCGGGGCCTCTGGGCGGCGGGGCGGGGCCTCTGGGTGGGGGCGTGGCCTCTGGGCGCAGCCGGGGTGGGCGGGACCCAAGGGGCCGGGGGCGGGGGCGGGGGCGGGCGCGGGCGGGGCGCCCCTGGGGCGTGAGGGGAAGGCCGGGGCGCCTCCGCCGGACCCACCGTCTCCTTCTCTATCTTCTGTGCCAGCAGCGCCCGCGGCTCCTCCTCCAGCGATTCCCGACGGCGGGAGCCTAGGGGACAAGCTGCTGCCCGCCACGGCCACCCCGCGCCCCGCCTGGCGCCCCCAGGCAGCCCCCCCACCTACCTGGCTCGCCGAGCGGCACCGGGGGGCCCACGCGGTTCTTGGGGGCACCTCCCCGCCCCGGCGCTGGAAGGGGATGGGGGCCGGGCCCTGGGGTGGGGGCAGGACTGACTGGCGCTGCCGGATCTTCTCCCGGTGGCCCCTGGAGTGGGAGGGCGTCCTGCTCAGCCGCCCGCGCCCCCTGCCAGCCCCCGCCCGCCCCGCGCCCTACTTTAGGGTCAGCGGCCGCATCCTCTTCCCCAGCCGGCAGTCGGACAGCGCGCTCTCGATGTCCTCGTGCACCAGCTCCGCCTGGGGGCAGGGGGCAGGGGGCAGGGTGGGTGGGCTGGCAGGGGGCAGGGCGGGCGGGCTGCCCCTCGCGCCCCGGCCTCACCTCCACCTCGTCGCAGTGGAAGAAGTGGATGTCGGGCTTGCTCTGCTCGGAGTCCTGGCACACCAGCAGCAGCACCGACGGGTAGCGCAGCTGGTTCAGCACCGTCTGGCTGTGCCGCACGGTGGGCAGTGGGAAGTCCTCCAACTCCTCCTGGGGGGCACAGGGGGTCGCACATGCCCTGGACACTGACCTGGCTGCACGGCCAGGTCGTCGGGTGGACCAGGAAAGGGACACGGCAGCATGGGCCCGCCTGTGGCATCTATACCCTGGCCAGCACACATGCAGCTCACGGGCACGGCCGGCGCACAGACCCCTGGACACAGTTGTGGGCGGCTCTCGCAGAGGTGGCCTGGCTCCCTGGACTTGGCCATGTTGGGTCCTCCCTCCCCGGTGGCCCTAGGCCCGGCCCCCACCCCACCCCACCCCGTGGGTTCTGCACCTGGGACTCCACGTCCAGCAGCCGCAGGGACTGGTCGTTGACCTGCAGCAGCATCTCCTGTGTCCAGATCTTCTCCTTGGAGCTCAGCTGCACCAGCTTCCGGATGGCGTCCTCCACAGACACGATGGCCTCACTCTTGTCCATGATGAACGTGGCCAAGTGCTGGGGAGGGCGGGCAGTCACCCTGGGCACAGCTCTCCTTGGGGAGCCAGGCCCCAGGGCTGCCCTGGGGCTGAGAAGGAACACCCTGCCTGGGGTTCTGAAGAAAGGACCCCTTGGGGGGCTCTGCCTTGTCTGCATGGAAAGGCCACTGTGGGGCCGGCGCTGGCCCAGGCCTCCGCCCCCACTGGGCTCCTCCCGTCCCTCAGCCCTGCTCAGGCGACGCCCTCCGACCGCGCTGGGCAGCACCAGCAGCACCCCTGCCTGCTGAGCCGCGTGGTCTCCCTGCTCTAGCCTGGGGATTCGCACGGTCTGCTGCTGTCCAGCACGGCGCCGGACACACAGGACCCCTGCATGAACCTACCGGGCCAGTGGCCCGCGGGTGCCCCTGGGATGCCCGGACAGCCCTGCTGCTGCCGAGGCACCTGCCTTCCCCCCACAGGCCAGTCCCCTCCCGCAGGCCCCTGCCCTCTTGAATTGGCCAGCAAGCCCACAGCCGGCGATGCTGACCTGCACCCAGCCTCAAATGTGGGGCCACAAAAGCACTAGAAGAAAGTACTGGATGGCCCCTGGTCAGCCCAGAAAGGCCTCTCTCTGGGGGCATTCCTGAGCGAGGTGGGAGCCCAGATGCCCCAGGGAGGCCCTGCCCTCGATCTTGCTCGCTGTGACCACGAAGGGCGCAAGGGTGAGCGGGCAGGGAAAGAAACAGTGACTCAGCGGGCGACGGATTGACCCACGACAGACAAGTCAGAAAGACAGACCCGTGTCCACAGGACAGACAGGACACAACGGCTTTTCAACGCAGAAAGCGGTGTGCGATCTCGCTGAATAACAAGGTGCCCGGAAGCACAGAGGCCGGCCTGGGGTGCAGCGGCCTGCACGACTGGCCAGCGCTGGCCATCCCTAGGGGTTAGGGTGTGGCGGGCAGTTCGCACACAGCGGCCCAGGAGGCCTCTCACAGCCGGCCCACCGCCGCCAGCCGCCCGGCTGGCCCGCACAGGGAGGCGGTGGGCCGGGGTGCCGGGCCCTCGCGGGGAGGTGGTGGGCCACGGTGCTGGGTGTGCGCTGTGGCGCTGGGCGCACCAGCCCCCAAGAGGCGGTGACCAGCCGCCGGGCCTCGTCCCGGCCAACCTCTGACAAAAGGAAACAATCGCCGGGGTAGGCAAGCAAGAAACACCCGCTGCAGGGCCTGATTCTGGAAAGTAAACACTTGAAGTGCCAGCGGGTGAGAAGACACCACGAGGGAGGGAGGAAGGTGCTCAGAGATGCAGGATGAGAGCGACCGGCCACAGGGGGATGGGCTGTGAATGCCGTGGCCAGCGGGGCGCCCTGGACGGGCTGCCGGCTCAGGAGGGAACCACAGGTCTAGGCAGTGCTGAGCCAAGGGGGCCCTGGGGTGGCGGCCCCGTCAGCCCTCAGACCCGAAGTGCCAGGAGGGAGCGGCCAGCGCCTGTGGACTCCGCGGGAAGCAGACCCCGAAGCCGCTCCTTTGGTGAGGAGTAAAGTCGACGGCCGCCAGCAAGACTGACGTGCTAGGCACAGGCAGAACTGGGGCTCCTGCCAGAAGGGAGCCCGGCACCGTGCCCTCCCCACCGTCCGCACCCACTGGGTGAGCGCCGGCCCCCCCAGCAGCCCTCAGCGTCCCACCCAGTGGCACGGGGGTCCGGGCAGGTGGATGCGCGGCACAGCCATGCCGGGCCAGGACAGAAGCCCCAGCCGGCGACGGGGCAGTGGCTGCAGGGGAAGCCGGGCGCGGCCAGTCCTCGGTGTACGGCCGCGGGAAAGGTCAGGCTGGCCGGGTGGGTGCCCACGCATACAGGGGACCCACCCTGCCTGGTGGGACGCGCATACAGCGTCTGTCTGCGCCCGAGGGAAATGCCGTCGACCCGCCTGAGCCCTTGACTTGGCCACCCGTGGGGGGCCGGGGCATCTGGGGCCAGAGGAGCTGCGTGGGAGCCGCCTGATGGCCCCTAAACTCAGCCCCAGACTTGAGTGGCCGCCGATCACAATGGGTGGCGGGGGGCGCAGCCTGACGCTAAAATGCTAACCCGAGACCCCAGACATCAGGAGAGCGCGGAGGAAAGGGGCGGGCGGGGGTCGTGGCAGCCAGAGCGGGGTGGGGACCTCTGAGGCAGCTGCACCCCCAGCGCCAGTGAGTGAACACGGGGCCCAGGCCAGGTCAGGCCCTCCCGCGGCGGACGGGGCCTACGGGCTGGCCCCTCACTGTGTCCTCTGGGCAGGCCCCCTCACTGGCCTGGCCTTGCTGGCCGCTGGGGATTCCCTGCGCAGGCCGGCCTGGGCCAAGGTCCAGCAGAGCCGCTGCGGCCGGGGCAGAGGTGTCTCCTCACCCGGAGGGCAAAGTCCCACCCGGCCGAGGCAGCGCGGTGGGCGGGGAAGGGGCAGTCACCGTCCCCAGCCCAGCTGCCCGCAGATGGACAGCAGCGACGCCCAGGGGCTCCGCAGCCCCTGACAAGCTGCCCGAGGAGCTCGCCTCAGGCCCGGCCCCAGCCACGGGCCCCTCTCCCGTCCCCTCCCGGCCCTGCTGCCCGCAGGCCTGGGCACACGCCAAGCTCCGGGCCTCACCCTCGCTGGGAGAGGGGCGGCCCCGGCGGCCCCGGCCCGAGCTCTCCACGTTGGCCCGTGCGCCCCAGCCAGCAAGCAGCACCCGTGTCCAGCTCCCGACGGGCCCCAGGAGCCCTCCCCGCCCGGGCCAACAGAGCTCCTTTGTCCCTCTCCTGTCTAGTTCCTTGTTTTGAAGCCTCGATAGCAATTTCCTTCCCACCGGCTGCCCACGCGGGGCGCAGCCTCAGCTGGCCGGTGCCCTGGCCTCACGGTGAGCGTCCGTGGGAGCCGGGCCGGGGCCAGCGAGGGAGGCTGGCTCTGCTGTAGCCGGCGGAGGGGACCGCTCCCGGGCGTGGGCCCTGGGGAGGCCGTGGAGTGGGGGCTCACCTGCACGTGGTACTGGGAGGTCTCGTGCATGATGGCGCTGGAGTTGGAGTACTTCTTTCTCTGCTCTGAAAGCGGAGGCCCGTCAGCGGCCTAGCGGGCCCCGGGCCCCCATGACTGGCCGGCCCGGGGCGCTGCTCGGAGCCCCTCGGCGGAGGGCGGCCTCCCTCTGTCCCGGGCCCGGGGAGGGCCAGCGGGTGGCGGTGGGCCAGGCCTCTCTCCAGACGGGAGGCAGCGTCCAAGGAGCCCACGAGGGCCTGGGGTGGGCTGGGGTGGGGGTGGGGGGCGGGTGCCGCGTGCCCCAGGGCGCGCCTGGCTCCATGCCGGGCACCTTGCAGGCGGAGGCCGGCTGATCAATATTGATGCTCCCTGAATTATTAGTGGGGCCTCTCTCCTTACGTGCGGGCAGCAGCCCGGAGCTGCGGGGCCTGGCCAGCTGCGTTGACAAGGGTCCAGGGCCCCCCTCTGGGCCCTGGGATGGAGAGCGCAGGCCCCCCGCTGCAGAGGTTTCCCTCCCAGAGACCCCACTCACCGAACAGGTCCTTGGCGCTCATCTTGGCCCCATGGTCGGCCTGGCCCAGGCTGCCCCTGCAGGGGAGGGGCTGGTGAGGGGGGGCCGTGCCGCACCCCCCGGGGCTGTGTGGTGGGGGATCCCTGGGCACCCCCGGGCAGCAGCTCACGGACCCTGACTGGCTCATGGCGTCCCTGTGGTGGCTGCGTCCGGGTCCAGGTCCGGCCCGCGCCTGAGTGGACAGAAGGGCTGAGCTGAGGTCGAGAGGCCCGGTAGGGACCTTGGCGCCCCTAGGGCCGGGCCTGGGTCTCTGCACCCCGCCCAAAGCAGGGCTGGAGGCTGACGGCCTGGCTGGGCAGAGGCTGGGGCGTGGGGGCGGAGCCTGCCGTGGGCGCACCAGGGCCACCGTCCCGAGCCAGCTGGTGTCACCCCCAGAATCTCAGTCCACTGCCGCACCGGGGTGGGCGGGGGGTCCCCCCAGTTCTCTGAGCAGAGCCGGCGGGTCTGTGCCCGGCCAGGCCTGTCACGGGCGGGCCTAGTGCCGCTCTCCTGCGGCGTCAGCTTTCAGGGTCACAAACAGGTGCTGGTCTCCAGGGCAGGGAGTGCCAGGCCTTTCTGGTTCGACTTAGTTCTTCCTCCGGGTGGGGCTCCCAGGGTGAGGCCTGGCCCCTTCCCGCTGCCACCGAGGGTCTGGGCTCTGGGGCGGGCGGGCCCGGCCAGCGCCGTCACTGTCTGTGGAGAATGCCCGGAATGCACATGACCTCAGTGGGTGAGCCCGAGTGTTTGCTTAATGGGATTCCTGGCGGCCCAGCCAAGGGCACGGGCACGTGTGTCCAGTACACGCACCTGGCCGGACACACCTGGCCGGACACACCCCGCGCCCAGGCGCACTCAGGCGGGGGCTGTGCCCGGGGCCCGGGCAGGACGGGCTGCCAGGAGGGTCCAGGCCTGCTCTGGGTGGGGAGCCCTGAGGGCGGGGCTGAAACAGGTCAGTGGGGGCAGGGGTGTCCTCGCTGGCTGGGGGTCACGGAGGGCAGCAGGGCCCAGGCTGCACTTTGTTTTACTGCGGCCATTTTCCGGTTGCCCAAGTGGAAGGGAGAGGCCCCGGCAGGGCAGGAGGGCAGAGGCACCAGCTCCAAGTTCAAACTCCAGCTGGCAGTGGGTGACCTTGGGAGGAGTCCGCTGCAGGCCCGGGAGGGGTGGGGCCAGGAACCCGGGACCCCTTGGGCCTTCTGGGGCAGAGTCCTCGGAGACTCCGGGCTGGGCAGGAGATGGACGGGAAGCCCGGGGTGGGAGGGGCGGTGCTGGGAACAGGAGGGCAGAGGGCAGAGCCCACTGGTGGCAGGCCTGGCCCGGGCAGGAGGTGGAGCCCCAGGGGAGGCCCCACCAGCACGCGGGCACCCAGGGTGGGGCAATCCCCACCGCCCAGGGCCGGCCTCCAGACTCTGGCCACAGGCAGACCCTGAGCAGTGCAGGCTGGTCCCACCCTGGATCTGCCCAGAACAGGCCCCGCAGCCGGGCCCAGCCTCCGCCCCCTGAAACTCCCACACCCAACCTTCACCCCCGCGACCCGGCCGCCTCCCTGGCTCAGGGTTTCCTCCTGGAGGACACCCAGGAAGCGCCTCCTGACAGCTGACCCTCCCGGGTGCTTCGCCCCCTCTGCCCCAGGGGGCCCCATCTCCAGGGAGAGGAGCATGTGGCGCCCTCAGGAGCCAGGGGAGAACCCCCTGACGGCCCTCCCCTGGGAGGAGGGGTGGCCGGCCCGGGCAGGGGACTCACGTGCGCCGTCCGAGGAACAGCCCCTTCGGCGGCGCCAGCCCAGGCCCCGGCGGGGCAGGCCGGGCGCCCGCGCGGGCGGGGATCTGGCCGCCGGGGAGGGCCGGGGCCCCGCGGCCCCGCGCCCCGACGACGCGCGCCCGCCGGGCCCGCCCCGGCCGGCCCCCTGCCCACCTGGGAGCCCGCGGCGGGTCGGGCTGCGCCCCCGCCCGGCGCCCGGCGCGCTCACCTGCCGCTGGGCCGCCCCCGCCGCCCGCCCGAGCTCGTCGACGCGTCCGCCCGTCCGTCCGCGCGCCTCGGCCTCGCCGCCCGCTGCGGCGGCGGGAGGGACCCGGCGGGGCGGGGCGGGGCGGCCGGGCGGGCGGGCGGAGGAACCTGAGCGGCAGGTCGGAGTCACCGCGCGGGGCGGGGGCGGCCGGGGCGCCCCGCCCTGCCCCGCCGTCTGGGCCCGCCCGCCGGGGTCCCGCGCTCGCCGGGCCGACCCCACCCCCGAGCGGGCGCGCGCTCCGGCCGGCTGGGGGCGCCCGTCCCGGCGGGGCGCGCCCCCTCGGCAGGCACGAGGTGTCTCGGAGCGGCCAGGGGCCCAGAGACTGGGCAGGAGGCGGCTTCCTCTCTGGCCGCGCCCAGCTGCCCCACAGGCGCCCCTCCCCCCCGCTGGTGGGCACCCCCGGGGCCCCCTATGGTTTCTGGGGTGCGGGAGCAGCCAAGGGGCTGGGAGGCAGCGCTGGCGATGGCCGAGGCCTGGCACTTCCGGGGAGCAGAGCACAGCAGGCCCGCCCGGCGGGGCGGCAGCAGGCACTCCCCTTCCTGGGTTGCCAGGGCCCCGGGGTGGGTCCCCACCTGTTCTCTGGGGCGCACAGGTGGGCCCCCAGGAGGGCGTGGGAAGCAGCTTGGGCTAGGCCCTGCCCCTGCCCGGGCCAGGCCTTCTGGCCCCCCCATCCCCCAGCCATGCTGCTGGGGACACAGCCCCCTCACCCTTCCTGGAAGCTGAGCTGGGGGCAGGGCATACATGGGGGCGCACAGTGAGGGAGGCCCTGAGGTGGGCTGTCTGCTTTCAGAGTAGGCTTGTCCTCAGCGGGCCAGGACCCTGTGGGCCTGCCCTATGGGGGTGTCCTGGCCGCCTCCTGGCCTGAGAGCAAGCCTGTTGGCATCAGGGCCCGGTGCCTGGTTAGGGCCACAGGGGAGACAGGTGGGGGGGGGGGTGTGGGCCCAGCTGGCAGCCCGGGGGACCCCAGGGCTGGGGTGAGGCCGGGTAGAAGGCGGTGCTGGGCTGCTGGGGCCTGAGCAGTCAGGCTGAATTAAGAGACACTCGGGGCCTCCCTGGTGGTGCAGGCAGTTGAGCGCCACCCTGTGAAGCTGTCCGCAGCCTCTGCAGCGTGGTTTCGATCCCGGCCGGCCAGTGAGAATGCCACATGGTGTGGTAGACCTCTGCTGTCGCGCCCACTGCTCCCCTCAGCAGTGTATTTCTGTCGTCTGCCTGTTCTGCTCCCTGCTCTGTCTCTGGGGAGTCCTCTCACCCGCCGCACCTCTGGCCTGTACCCCAGCTCTTGTAGAAATGAAAAATAAATATTTTTAAAAAGAAAAGAGAGAGAGGGCCTCCCCTGGTGGCGCGGTGGTTGAGCGCTGGGTTGCGAAGCTGCCCGCAGCCTCTGCAGCGCCAGTTAGATCCCCCGCCGCCGGCGAGGGTCCCGCATGGCGAGCAGACCTCTCCTGCCGCCCGCTGCTCCCCTCAGCAGTGTACTTCGTCAGTCTGCCTGTTCTGCTCCCCGCTCTGGCTCTGGTGAATCCTCTCACCCTCCCGGGCTTCTGACTGTACCCAGTGCTTGTATAAACAAACAAACAAACAAATAAACAAACAAATAAAAAGAAAAAAGATACTCAGGGAAGTAGGAACATGTCTTTATTTTCCACGCAGGGTGAAGAGAAGCCGCCCCACACTTCCTGATTTCCCGAGCGCGCAGAAGGGCCACCTGCAGGGTCCTGAAGCTGTGGCAGGACCGCACAGGCGCCCACCCAGCCTGGCTTCCGGAGCCCCCGCCTGCCCTTGGGAAGCGGCCCTCGCCCAGGACAGGCCAGAGCCGTGGCTCGCGGGGCGATGCTGGAGCTGACCGACGGCCCGGCCACTTCTGGGGTAGGCGTCTCACCAGCCCAAGCCAGGGGCCGAGGAGACGCCCACCACCTGGGCCCCCCAATCCTGCCCAGAAATTCGCACACAGGAGAGGCCAGCAGGGGAGGAGGCGGCAGTGGCCAGCGCAGGGTGACCTCCAAGCTGGCAGAGCCAGGGCCCGGCGTCCGCAGGGTCTGCCGGCTCGGAAGCAGCCAAGGGCTGTGGCTGCAGCCCCTCTGACCCTCCGTGGCGCCTGCAGGGAGCTGGGGCTCGGGGGCCAGCAGGGCTGCGCGGCCCCATGGGCGAGGGGTGCTTCCCCAAGGCCCCAGTCCTTCCTGACCTTCTCCTACGTCGTGGGTCCAGGGCTTGTCTGCGAGCCAGCAGGACCCCAGGCTCAGGGCGCAGGCGGGGCCCGGGGGAGGGGCATGCCCTTTCACAGACACAGCAGCCACCATGGCCCATGCGGTTGCCCCACTTGGCCCGCGTGTAAGCGGCTGCTCGGCCGGAGAGGCAGGGCCGCCCAGACAGTGGGGGGCAAGGGGGGAATGCTCCTGGAGCAGAGCCCCTGAGGGGTAGGGGCTGGTGCCTTAGCGTTAAGGGGCGCCTGCAAAGGTGGGCACAAAACCGGACCCTGGAGTGGGACTGGGGAGCCCCAGCCCTTGGTGGGGACATCACCAATGCCCCAGGCTGCTGAGGCCAGCAAGGGGGTCCCGGAGCCCCCAGGGTTGGGCTACGCCTGGGAGGCTCTGCCGGGAGCACAGTGTGGGGCCTCCTGGACAGGTGCGTGGCTCTCCCGGGGATGCCCAGGGGGCTCCACTTCCACCGCTGTGAAGGAGGCTCCGGGGCTGCTGGTGGAGACGGCAGTTCATGCCCTCATGCGTGGGTCGTTCCCCCGCCGCGGCCGAGCCCCAGGGCAGGCAGCGGTGCCAGGTCCTAAGCAGGTGGTCGCCAGGGCACGGAGCACCTGACGGGCCAGCACAGGCGTGGGGGCGCCCACCCCACGTACTCTCAGAGGCCAGCACCAGGTGAGCCGAGGCCCAGCGGGGCTTGCAGCGGACGGAGGACCAGGAGTGGCCAGAGCCTCGCCGCCTTGGGCCCTCCCCGGCCGCCTGGCCTGGTGCTGACCATGCAGGGGGGGTGATGAGGGCTTCCCTTCAAGGCAAATCTGATTCTCTCTTGGGGGCAAATATTCACTTCCCTACCTGAGCTCTAGGGCCGCTGCTGGAAGCTGGGGACCTTGTGCTCAGGCCCCCGGGCCGGCCCGGCCATCCCGTCACCCCCGGGTGTTCTGCGCAGAACTTGAGGAGCAGGGGTCAGGGGCTTCAGGGAGCAACCGCAGGAGCGAGGGGACGCCCGGGCCACAGGGCAGGCTTCCACCCAAGCGGAAAGACAGGCCTCAACAGGCCTCGCCGGGCACACAGCTGCCGCCTGCTCTGCTCCGAGCGCTGCCGCCTGGGCGTGCAGTCCTGAGTCAGCAGGCCGGTGTCTGTGCAGAGACACATCAGCAGGGGACGGTGTGGGCAGCGGCCGGGTGGCCCGTGACCCGGAGGAAGGTGGGCAGCAGCGTGGGGTGACCCGTTACAGCAGCACGCTCGAAACCCTATCTGCCTGCCAGGCCCCGCTAAGCTGGCGGCAGGCCTGCCATTATTCAGGGACTTTGTCTTAATCTACTCTCTGATCCTTCTCCGAACCGTTTGCTGCAGACACTTGACACCTGCCGGGTGTGCAGGACAGGCGGGAACTATGGCCGCAGGGGATGGAGCCTCTCGGAGGAGCAGGGCTGGGGTAATGCGTATCCGCCCGTCCCACCGCGGTGAACCGGCAGCCCCAGAGAGCTGGGCACAGCGCTGCCTGGGAAGGGCTCTCGTCAGCAGTCTGCCGTGGAAACAGGCGGCTGTGGGGTGACAAGAGGTGGTCTGTGGAAGGCACAGAACACATGCTCTCGCTGCGCTGGGCACGGGTGAGGAGAGACACAGATAAAGACACGCAGGAGCCTCCCAAGGGGGCAAGGTGGGGATGGGGTGGGGGCTGAGGGAGATGGAGGCTGGCCTCAGGCTGAGGAGTGCACCTGAACCAGACACCAGCAACACCCAGGCTGGGTCACAGGCCTGCCCTCTCCCCATGAGTGTCCCTTTGGCTATAAAAGCTGTGCCCAGGACCTCCCTGATGGCACAAGGGTTAATGGCAGCGCTATGAAGCTATCACCAGCCCCTGCTGCACGAATTCTCGATCCTGGCTGGCCAGGGAGCGACCCACAGGGTGCGGCAAACCTCTTCTGTGTCCCTGCTGCTCCCCTCAGCAGTGGATTTTAGTGCATTAGTAGATCTGCCTGTTCTGCTTCCCACTCTCTCTGGTGAATCCTCTCATCCTCACCCCCCCACCTGGGCTTATACCCCAGCTCTTGGGAGCATAAATAAATAAATCTTAAAAAAAAAAAAAGAATTAAAATTAGTGCCTCCCCTGGTGGCACAGCGGTTGAGCGCTGGGCTGTGAGGCTGCCTGCAGCCTCTGCAGCGCTGGTTCGTTCCCCGGCCGCAGGCCAGGGTACCACAAAACAAAACCTAAAAAAAATGTGGCAGAAAAACCGTCTGCAGGGCCTCCCGTGTGGCGCAGTGGGTTGAGTGCGGTGCTGTGAAGCTGTCCGCGGCCTCTGCAACGCTAGTTTGATCCATGCTGACTAGTGAGATACCCACATGGTGCGGCAGACCTGTCCTGACTAGCTGCTCCCCTCAGCAGTGTATTTCGGGTCAGTCTGCCTGTTCCGTTCCCTGCTCTGTCTCTGGTGAATCCTCTCACCTTCCCGCGCCTCTGGCCTGTGCCCGCATTCTTGCATGCATGAATAAATAAATCTTAAAAAAAAAACCCTGCAGACAAGCTGGCCGGGGCCACCCTGGGGACCCCTCTGTGCGCCCCCAGAGTGCTGGTCCAGAGCCCGGCCAACTCTTCTCTAGGCGCCCTGGGCCCAGGTGGGAGGGCAGACCTGCGGGCCATCCTGCGGGTGTGGGGGCACACGGGGCAGGGGAGCCACAAACGGGACAGAAGGGGCCACATAGGGGGCCACGCACGGGGGCGGGGGCGCGCCGGGGCGCACGGGGCTGCGCACGGGCTGGGGGTGCGCCCGACGGCCGCCTAGGGAGGGAAGACGAGGGGTTCGTGCCTCCTGGGTGGGCCAGGAACCCCAGGACTGGCCTCACCACCACCGTCTGCAAACAGCGGCCCCTCCCGGGACCGGCGGCGCGCCCGCCGCCCCGCTCCGTCCCCGCCCGCAGCGCGGCGGCCCGGCAGCCCCTCTCCGCGCCGCCGGCCGCCATCTTGCCCGCGGCCCCGCCCGCCGAGTCCGCCGCGATCCCGGCAGCCTCCGGGCCGGCGCCGTTCGCGTGCCTTCGGCCATCTTCGCTCCTGCGGCCGAAGGGCCCGGCCGAGCCGCGTTCCGGGCTCGCCTCCGAACCGCGGCCGAAGCCCGCCAGCCGGTCGGGCGCGCTCGGGAACCTTCGGACGCGGGGGCGGGGAGCCGCGGCTCGGGGGCGTTCGGCGGCTGCGCTCGGCTCCGCCTCGGGCGGGCTCGGCGCTCGCTCGCGGCGGGGGCGGAGCCTCCGGCGCCCGGTTCTCTCGGCCCGGCCGCGCCGCGCCGGGGCCCGCGGAGTCGGCCCGTCGGTCGGGAAGGCCAGCGGCCCGGCGCCCCGGCGGCGGGAGGCGCTCGCCGCGGCGGCCGGGACCCTCGGCGGCCTCGGGCCTCTTCGGCCCTCTTCGGCTCGGGCCGCCGCGCGGCCGGGCCGCCTCGGGCGGGCTCGGCGCGGCTCGGGCGGGCTCGGCGCGCGCCGGCTCCCGTCGGCGCCGCTCGGACGCGCCTCGGGCCCCCCCGCTTCGGGCCCGGCCCGGCCTTCGGGCGCGCTCGGCGCGGTCCGGATGGAGGACTCGGACGCGGCCGCGAAGCAGCTGGGCCTGGCCGAGGCGGCGGCGGTGGCGGCCGCGGCCGCGGTGGCGGCGGCGGCCGCGGCCGCGGCAGGAGACGAGGCGGAGGAGCCTGTGCTCAGGCGGGACGAGGACTCGGAGGAGGACGGGGACTCGGAGGCGGAGCGCGAGACGCGGCGGGTGACGGCCGTGGCGGTGATGGCCGCCGAGCCCGGGCACATGGACATGGGCGCCGAGGCCCTGCCGGGACCCGACGAGGCCGCCGCGGCCGCCGCCTTCGCAGGCAAGTGCGGCCCGTCCCCCCGCACCTGCCCCTGCACGCCCTGCCCCGCACACGGTCTGCACCTGCCCCTGCACGCGCTGAGCCCTGCCCCGCACGCATCCTGCACCTGCCTGCACGCCCCGCACCTCCCTGCACGCCCAGCACCTCCCTGCACCTCCCTGCACGCCCTGCACCTCCCTGCACCTCCCTGCACCTCCCTGCACGCCCTGCACCTCCCTGCACACCGAGCACCTCCCTGCACGCCCTGCATCTCCCTGCACCTCCCTGCACGCCCTGCACCTCCCTGCACACCCAGCACCTCCCTGCACCCTTTGCACACCTTGCACTTTCCTGCACGCCCAGCACCTGCCTGCACACCTTGCACTTCCCTGCACGCCCTGCACCTCCCTGCACCCTTTGCACACCTTGCACTTCCCTGCACGCCCAGCACCTCTCTGCACGTCCTGCACCTCCCTGCACACCCAGCACCTCCCTGCACGCCCTGCACCTTCCTGCACCTCCCTGCACACCCAGCACCTCCCTGCACCCTTTGCACACCTTGCACTTCCCTGCACGCCCTGCACCTCCCTGTACGCCCTGCACCTTCCTGCACCTCCCTGCACCCTTTGCACACCTTGCACTTCCCTGCACACCCAGCACCTCCCTGCATGCCTTACACTTTCCTGCATGCCCTGCACGCCCAGCACCTCCTTGCACACCCTGCACCTTCCTGCACCCTTTGCACACCTTGCACTTCCCTGCATGCCTTGCATGCCTAGCACTTCTATGCACACATACAACCTCCTTGCAACCCTGGCACCTCCTTGCACAGCTGTTACCTGCTCTTTCATGCCAGTTTACTTTCCATACCCATCCACCCACCTGTTGTACACTTGGCTTGTTGACATCAGTTTGCATCTGTCTTAGGCATTTATCTCCCACATGTGCCCCCAAGTCCAGCCTGCAAGTCTTTCTCAAGCATCTGTTTCCCACCCACAGCGTGTGCCCTGTCTCTTCTGCACATCTGCCTCAAGTGACCAACATGGCAGTGGGCTGCACACACACCTACTCCAGAGTCCTTTCTCCTTGTGCCAGTTCCACCCCTGCTCCCCTTCTGGAACCTTTTAGCACCTGCTTCTTGCTCCTGCTGGCCCTTTCCTGAGTCCTGGGTACCAACCGCAGGCTTTGTCTGCAGGAGCCTGGGGCTAGGGGGCTTTCAGGGGTGAGGGGAGCACCGGGCTGGCCCTTTGTGCACCCACTCCTCTGGCCGTCCGCAGGCCCCTTCCTGGGGCAAGGCCCACCGGCTGGCCCTGCTACCTGAGCATCTCACCTGCAGAACATTCTGGTCGAGTTCATGACCAGAAAGCCTCACGCTGCTCAAAAGCGCTCGTGAGTGGCAGTGCCTCCCTCGTGCGGCTGCTGGGTGGGGCCAAGAGGGTTTTCTTTAGGTCCTTAGTCTCCACGGACCTGTCTCCTTTAACACAGGAGGGTCGTGGTGTCCCTGCCACGGAGCGGTGTGCCCATGGTGCCCACAGCAGCCTTCGCAGCTCTGCGTGTGTGAGCACAGGTGCTCGCTTGTGTGGTCTCCGGGCCGTGGGCGGTGTAGGTGTGAGTTGCAGAGCAGCACGGCCCTGGGAGGTGCAGCCCCACTTTTGCACAAGCCTTGTTTGTTTGGGGTTGCTGGTCACGGCTAGAGCAGGAGTGGTCAGACGCTGTTCCTGAGCACCCCCTGTTGGCAGAGCACCCCAGGCAGGGGATGCGGGGGGTGGGGGGACCCAAAGGGGCCTTGTGGTGACGAGGAGGGAGGGGCTGTGGGGCAGGTGGGACCCTCTGCCAGCCATGTCCTGCGAGTTTTGGGGGTGGCGGCTGGCACACTGGCGGGTTACTGGATCCTGGCCTGGTGGGGCCGGTAGGGAGGGCCGTGGGGTTGGGAATCCGGGGGCAGCTTTGGAGCCAGGCCTGAGGGTCTGGGAATGGGGCAAGCAGCCCGGGGTTGGGGGTTGTGCGCGTGGACAGCGCCTCCCTCTCTCTGGCTTGGTGGTATCGCGTGGGCTGTCCACGGCTGGCTGCCGACCCTGGGCTGGAGGTGCAGCCTTGCTGGGTGGTGTGGGCTGAGGCAGCTCCGTGTTGCAGAGGTGACCACTGTGACGGTGGCCAACGTGGGCGCCTCCGCGGACAATGTCTTCACCACGTCGGTGGCCAACGCGGCCTCACTCTCGGGACATGTGCTGGTGAGCCCTCTGGCGGGGGCGTGCGGAGTGGGGGTGGGGTGCCCTCAGCGCTGCAGGTCACTCCTCGGGGTCCCCAGTGGAAGCCACGTTTGACGGCACAGGAAGCAAACCTGCTTCGCCTCCGTTGGTCTCCGAGGAGGGACGGGCCGGAGCCGCCGGCCTCTGGGCGGCCAGCGGGAGGGGCCCCTGCCCTCGGCTCCCCCGGGCCCTGACGGCACACGGGCGCAAGGCCGCTGGGGGGCCGGTGGTTGCTGTCGGGTTGCGCCGCCCAGGGAGATGCCTGAGGGAGTCCCTCTGCAGTCTGGCAGGACCGCCCTGCAGCTCGGGGACAGCCTGAACACCGAGAAGGCCACGCTGATCGTCGTCCACACCGACGGGAGCATCGTGGAGACCACCGGCCTCAAGGGCGCCGCGGCCCCGCTCACCCCGGGTAGCGCCCTCCCCGCCCGCGGAGCCAGCCCGGGGAGGCGGGGCTGCCGGAGGGCCACGCTGGGGGCGCGCGGGCAGTGGCGGGGCAGGCCTGGGGCCGCCTGACGCTTCCCTCCCCCCAGGCCCGCAGTCCCCGCCCACCCCACTCGCCCCGGGCCAGGAGAAGGGGGGCACCAAGTACAACTGGGACCCCTCGGTGCACGACAGCGAGCTGCCCGTGCGCTGCCGCAACATCAGCGGCGTCCTGTACAAGCGCCGACTGGGCTCAGGTGAGGGCGGGGGCCGGGGGGGGGTCCAGGCGGGGCGGGGGGGGGGGTCCAGGCGGGGACGGGGCAGCCGGCTGGCCCTCACTCCCTAACCCGGGTCCGCCTGGTGGCCTCGGCCGCCGCTTGCAAGGGGATGGGGCCTGGGCCGGTGGCCTCTGGGGGCCGCGGAGTATGGACCCTGCCGGCCGCTCCGGTGTCTGCGGGCGTGGGGCGGGCGGGTGGGGCCGGGCGGCGGCGGGAGACCCCCAGGGTGAGCCGGCCGTGGCCGTGGTGCCCGCAGGCGGCCGGGGCCGGTGCATCAAGCAGGGCGAGAACTGGTACAGCCCCACGGAGTTCGAGGCCATGGCCGGGCGGGCCAGCAGCAAGGACTGGAAGAGGAGCATACGCTACGCAGGCCGCCCGCTGCAGTGCCTCATCCAGGTGCCGCCCGCGGGCAGCAGGGCTCGTCCGCCCGGCGTGCGCTCCCTCGGGGCGGGCGGCCTGCGGGGCGGCGGGAGCCCAGGGGCCGCGCGCCAGGGCTGGTGGGAGGCTGGTGTGGCGGGGTGGTCAGCGTCCGCTCGCCTTTCAGGACGGCATCCTGAACCCTCACGCGGCCTCCTGCACCTGCGCGGCCTGCTGTGACGACATGACCCTGGTGAGTGCCCACCTGCGCCCCCCACCCCCGCCAGGCAGCCCCTCCCAGCCGCCCGCACCCGCTTCCCACACGTTTCTGCCCTGACGTGAGTCGGCCCGAGCTGAGCCACAAGGAGAGTCTTCCTGAGCTGGGCAGTGGCCTCCACCCAGGCCAAGGTCAGGCCCTGCTCCGGGAGCACCTGGCCCTCTCCCCGGTGGAGCGGCCATGTGAGGGGGAGTGTGGAGGCTCTGAAGGCCTTGGGAGCGATCCCCTGACAGCCAGGCCTTGGACAGGATAGCCTCTGGGGGCCCCGGGACCGGTCCCCTCACTCCTGGCCACGGGGAGCCCAGGCCAGCAGGGAGTGTGGCGCCCCCCCCCGCCCCGAGGCCTGGGCCTGGGAGGGGTGGGCAGGAGCCCTGTGGGAGGGTCGCTGTCAGCTGGGCACTCTGCACCACAGGAAGGGGCTTTCAGGACAGAGGTCTGGGACCGGAGGCCAAGGCCAAGGCCAGGGAGCTGGTGGGGCTCTGGGGTGCCCGACCGAGTCCCCTGCCAGCGGGGAGAGTGTCCTCAAGTCCTCGGGCCCCACCCCAGCAGGCCAGCCCCCCCCCACGCCCATCTCCCTCCTCCCAAGGCATAGCCTTGGGTCATCTGCCCCCGCCAGGGTCACAGTTCAGGGGTCAGCCCGAAGGGTCGGAGGGCCGGTGCTGGAGGCCACCCGTGCCTGGCCCCTGTCCTGGCGCGTCGCCGCTGTGTCCACGGAAGTGCCTTTGTCCAGGCCCTGCTGTCACATTAGGAGACACGGGCGGGCGAGCCTCGCCCCTTACTCTGCTGCCCTCCCTAGAGCGGCCCGGTGCGGCTCTTCGTCCCCTACAAGAGGCGCAAGAAGGAGAACGAGCTGCCTGCACCCCCCGTGAAGAAGGAGCCCCCCAAGAACATCACGCTGCTCCCCGCTACAGCCGCCACCGCCTGTGAGTGGGGCAGGCGCGGTCTGCCCAGGCCGGGGCGGGGCCGGAGGGTTGGACTGGGTCCCCACCCTCATGCCCATCCATGGCCAGTTCTTGTGACCCCAACCAGCCCGTGTCAGAGCCACGCGCAGACCCGGCTGCTGGGCATCGGGGGCACCTGGGTGGCGGGCGGGGCCGGCCCCTGAGACTGCTGGCCTCTGCCTTTCCAGTCACCGTCACCCCCTCAGGACAGATCACTACCTCGGGCGCCCTGACCTTTGACCGGGCGTCCACCGTGGAGGCCACCGCAGTCATCTCTGAGAGTCCGGCCCAGGGCGATGTCTTCGCAGGAGCCACAGGCGAGTACGGTCCGAGGGCCCGGCCCCCTGGCCGGTGGGGTGCGGGCGGCAGGCGCCACCTCTGGGCCGAGGACCTGGCTGTGTCCACATGGTGACCCCGTGGTGGCTGGTCTGTGTCCACAGTGCAGGAGGCAGGTGTGCAGCCCCCGTGCCGGGCCAGCGCCCCTGAGCCCCACTACCCCGGCTACCAGGACAGCTGCCCACTGGCTCCCTTCCCAGAGGCTGCGCTGCCCACCTCTCATCCCAAGATAGGTCAGTGCGGGCCTGCGGGGCCCGGCCGTGTCCTCAGCAGGTGGGAGGCCTCTAGGCCGCGGGTGTGTCTGTGCGGCACATGCTCTGGGCAGGCACCGGGCACGCTGGGCGAGGTGGGGCCGGGCCTGCCTCCTGCAGCCCCGCAGAGGGCGGCCAGCCCAGGTTGCGGGGGCCCTCATGCGGCTCCTCGCTGGCCTTGCAGTGCTGACGTCCCTGCCGGCTCTGGCCATCCCGCCCTCCACCCCCACCAAGGCCGTGCCCCCCGCGGTGGTCAGCGGGCTGGAGCTGTCGGAGCAGCGCAGCTGGCTGTACCTGGAGGAGATGGTCAACTCCCTGCTGAGCACGGCGCAGCAGCTGAAGACGCTGCTCGAGCAGGCCAAGCAGGCCAGCTCCTACCGGGAGGCCGCCGCAGCCCAGGCCCGGGCGCAGGCCGACTCGGAGCGCAAGGAGGTGAGGCCCGGCTCGGGGTGGGGCTGGGGGAGGGGCTCCAGAGGGGCTGGGGTGTCCCTGCAGCGCCCCTCCTGCCCGCGCAGCCCCCTGGGCTGGGCCCAGACCCTGCGCGTCCGCCTCCTGGCTGCGGGGATACTCGCGGGGCTGTGCCCAGGGCCCTCGCCGGGGTGGCCCCGTGGCTCTCTGGGCGGGTGCAGGCCGGGCCACAGCGGACAGAGGGTGGTGGCTGTGGGAGGGTCGCGGCCTGCGGTCCTCAGCTGCCCCCACTTGCAGGGCCGCTCAGGCCCAGGGAAGCAGGGATCTCAGGGCGCAGGTGCAGGCGTCACCCCGACCGTGTCCAGCATCCACTGTCCTGAACAAAAGCCCACATGTCCGAGATGGCACCGTCCTGCCCACGAGGCTGGGAGCGCACGTCAGCTTCCCCGCCGTGGGGTGTGTGTGTGGGGGTGTCTGGTGTCTGTTTGGGGGGGGTGTGTGTGGGGTGTCGGGTACGTGAGGCCGCCGTCCTACGGGGCTGGTCTCCGCGCGGGGAGGACGATCTGCAGCTGGGTGGGCGCCGGGTGTGCGCCAGGCCGGGTGGGAGCTGGGTGGCCCCAGCGTGGCCACAGGGTCTCCGGTCTCCCAGGGACCAGCCCGGGCCTCCAGGGACTGCCGGGGCTGCTGCCCAGGCTAGCGTGGACCCCCGTGAGAGCCCCTCACATGTACGGGAGGCGCGGGCGCCCCTGGGGAGTAGGTGGCGGGGCCGACCCAGCGCCGCCGGTACTTTGGGGCAAGAAACGACTCTGGGGCAAGAAACGACTCTGGGCCACGGTGCTGGCAGGACGGACGTGGGGCACCCCAGGGCGGGACAGCAGTGGGACGGGGCGTCCGTGCCAGCCCCCACCGTGCCCCCGCCCACCCATGTCCCCCGGCTGTGCCCCACAGCAGTCTTGTGTCAACTGCGGCCGCGAGGCCCTGAGCGAGTGCACCGGCTGCCACAAGGTCAACTACTGCTCCACCTTCTGCCAGCGCAAGGTAGCGCCCGCCCCTCCGGCCCCCGAGCCCGTGTCCCGCACCCCCCAGCTCCCCCCAGCCTGCCCCCCGCCCCCCATCCAGTCCCCCGCCCCCCTGGCGCCGGCCGCCCTCGGCCCCAGCGCAGCGAGCAACCGCAGCGAGCAGGCAGGGCTGCGGGTGGGCGGGCCTGTTGGTCCTGACCCGAGGCGCGGGGACCTGCGGCCACTGATGCAGTGATGTTTGACCTGGTCGGGAGACGCCCAGCTACCCGCAGTGAGGTCGCTGCCAGCTGTCACCCGCTGACCCCAATGGCCCGTTGTGGCCGCCGGCCGGGGCAGCGGGCGCCTGCGGGCGGGTCCCTTGGGGCGTATCCCCAGGCTCCCGCGCTGACCGGCTGTTCTGGCCAGGTGTGTGCTGAGCTCCCAGGGCGGCCCCGGCACAGCCGGCCTGCAGGCGTCTCCCCCAGCCCGGGGCGTTGGTGGCGTCTTTCCTGCGGGACTGCTGTCCCGGGGCCACCTGGCTGGACGGGGTCAGTCCATCCTGTGCTCAGGGGCGGCCAGTGTGGCCACCGTCGCTCAGTTTCTGCCTAACCCCGGTTGGGGGTGCTGCTCGTGGCCGGGTTGCTGTGGCTGGACCCTTCCGCTGGGGCCGTCCCCCCACCAGGCGCCCAGGGATGCTGGCCGAGCTTCCATGGACGGCGCCAGGGTCACTGCTGGCTGGGCCCCTGCCCTGACCATCGCCGCCAGGCCTCATGGCCTTGCGCCCGGAGCTCGCCCGCTGCTTTGCTCCTTCCGGAGTGTCCGGCTGCTCCATCGGCCTCAGGGAAGCCTCGCTGGGCAGAAGGGCCTGCCTGCGCCCCTGCGCCCCGCCTGGGCCCTCCGCACGGCCTCCGCTGTCCCCTCCCTCCTCCGAGGCGCCCCGTCCCCGGTGCTGCTCCCAGGCGCGTCCCCGACCCCTCTCCCCCGCTGGCTGCCTGGATCTCCGCGTCCAGGGGAAACCCGCACGGGGCCTGCGGGCCAGGCGCCCTCTGTCCCCTTCGCTGGGCCGGCTGGGCAGCCGTTGGGGGGTCCTTCCCTTTCTGCTCGCCGGGGCTCCCCTGTTTGCTCGCAGGGCGGCTTTGCGAGGGAGGGTTCTGGCTCGGGCCGGGCCCCCTGGGGCCACGCAGTCCTGGAGACGGGGCCTGAGTCCTTGGCGCCCGCTGGGGCCGGGTCCCCTGGTCGCCCCTGCCCGTCCCTGCCCCGCTGTCCCGCCCCGGGTCCACCTCTCAGGCTCCCGCCGCTCCCTCCTCGGGTCGCGTTTCCCGCGGCCTCCCCTCGGGCCTCTTGTTCCCGGAGGCCTGTGGTGGGCGTGCCCGGGCAGGCAGGGCGCAGGGGCCACGGGTCCGGCCGGTGCCCCCCTGTGAGGAGACCTGGCTCAGCAGGGCCCGCCCCGCCCCCTCGCGCCTCCCCCACCGCGAACGCGCCGCCTTCCTGGGAGCGCCACACACGCTCGTGCCTCATGCTAGCGGCTGGTCGCGTTACCAAGGTGGACAGTCCCCGCGCCCCTCCGTGGAGGTAAGGTGGAGGCGGGCGCTCGTCCCTCCCGCAGCTCAGCGCTGGACGCCGCAGGACCTGACGCGGGCGGCCGGCGCTCGGGTCACTGGGCGCCTCCTGGCGGCCACCCCCGGGGCCTGCCGGCCGCTGGCCTTCGAGCCGTCCCTGCAGCGCCGGGGTGGGCGCGGGGCGCGGCCGTGGACCCCGCGGCGGCCGGTAACGCGCGCCCCCCGCAGGACTGGAAGGACCACCAGCACGTGTGTGGCCACGCGGCAGCCGTCACCGTCCAGGCCGACGAAGTCCACGTCGCCGAGAGTGTGATCGAGAAGGTCACCGTGTGAGCCGCCGGCGCCACACGGGCTGCCAGTGGGCAGCGGAGGACCCACGAGGCCCGAGGACGTGGGGACCCCGCAGGAAGAAACTTGCTGGCCAAGTCGTCCACAGACTCCTAGAGACCTGGTCCCTGGGGCCCGGGCGCGGCCCCGACGGGCGCCCGTGCCGGCCTGTGCGCGCCGCGGCGTCCTGGGCGTCTGTCAATAAAGTGCACCAGCCCCTCCGGCGGCCGCGCTCCTCCCTGGCAGGACCCAGCTGCCCCTCCTGCGGCCCTTGTGGGGAGGCCGTCACCCCTAGCCTCAGGCGGCGAGTCCTCAGGCTGGCCCACCGGTGACCCGGGAGGCCCTTCTCCAGGCTGCAGCTCCCCATCCAGCCGGCCCGGCAGGCGGGCTTCTGGCTGGGAGCCTCTGGGTCTGGTGTGACCTGTGCGGTCACCCATGTTGTGGAAGCGTCCACAGCTCCCAGAAGTGCCCTCCAGGCGCAGCCCTGGGCTCAGGGCCACTTCCCCTCTGGCCTAAGGCCACGCCTGGGGACAACGGAGCTGCTCAGTGGTGACTCTGCCCTCAAGCCTGCTGCAGGCCAGCGCCCTCCCCGGGCTCCTGCTTCCGGAAGGTTCTTCCACATTGTAGCACCAGCCTTGCTGTTTGGGATACTTGCTTGGGGAGGCGAGGAGTTTCTGGGGCGGTCTGACTGCTGCCCCGCCCTGGCGCCCACCCGCGGCTCGTGGGCACAGGTGTTCCTGGAAAGTCCTGGGTCTCCAGGGAGGGTGGGCAGGGCTGGGGGTCAGGGAGGGCCGCTGGCACTTGAGCAGGGGGCCTCCGTGTAACATTGTCATACGCTCGGGGGTTCCTGATGCCCCGGGCCCCGCATCCTGGCCTGAGAGCCAGGTGACCGGGCCTTGCCGTGGGCAGGGGGCCAGGCACCTTGAGCCTGTGGCGGGGCCAGGGTGTGGGGCTGGCTGGGCGCCTGCAGCCTGTGGGGCAGCCCGCGCAGGTGAACCAGGACTCGTCAGGGAGCCAGGCCCTGCCTCATGCACCTGCCAGGGTGTCCACAGTGGGAAGGTGCCTAGGGGCAGGGCGCGGCCCCCTCGGGTACGCACCCACCACCAGCGGCAGGACCCTCATGGCCTTGAGCTCCAGGCCAGGGGTCTTGGCGCGCCGGTTGCTGTGTGGCTGGGGCTCGGGGTGGGGGGAACCGGGGCGGCGCGCCTGGCTGTGCAGCGTGGTGCCCTTGGCCTCCCGGCGCCCCAGGCCCGGGAAGGCGGCCCAGGGAGCAGCAGCGTGAGCGGGCGGGGCAGGAAGGAGGAACGAGGTTGCAGCCCTTCAGGTGGCACGTGGGTGCCGTGGGGGCCACGCAGCCACGTGGCGCTGATGAGCAGCCGCTGGGGCGGCCCCGCGAACCTACAGTGCGGGGTGGGGCGGGGAGGCCCGCCTGTCCACGCTGATGGGGCAGAGGCTGAAGGTGGAGGCCGTGCGCAGCAGAACATCCCTTGCCAGGAGGGCGAGGCAGGCGGGACTCAGTGGCCAGACGCCGCCCTGCGCCTGGGGAGGTGGGGTCCGGTCGCCACGCCCGCCACGCCCACCCTCGCACTGTTTCTCGGTCCCTCCAGCTCGCGGTGGCCGGAGGGGTCCCCGGTGCCCAGTCTGCGCCCGGACGGTGGGCTGGGTGGCCAAAGTCGCTTGTTGCGGGGCCCTTGGCTTGAAGGTTAGCGGCTTCGCTTGGGTGGTAGATGCCAAGGCCGAGGCCACACCGGCCCCGCCCGGGCGTCCCTCCCCCGACACCCCCGCCTGAGGGCGAGGCGGGCGCTTCCGAGGGCGCGCGAGCCCCGACCCGCCCTTCGGCGCCCGCGGCGTCTTCGCGCTCGACCAGCCGCGCGCTGGGGATCGGAGCCGCCGTTCGGGCCCCCAACCCCTGCAGCCGCCCCGCAAACTCCCAGGCTGCAAGCCCCGTTGGTGGCTGCACGCCCCGCCGGGCCCCACACCCCGCGCCCCTCGCAGGCTCCTCGGCGCCGCGGCCCTGGGGAGCTGCGACCCGCGGCCACCGCCCGCCCCACCTCGCGGGCCGGCCGAGCGGTCGGGGCGCAGCGGAGCCCCCGCAGTTAAGTGCGCCGGGCAGAAGGGGGGCGCGGGCGGAGGGCCCAGCCCGGGGGCTCCCCGGTACCCCCCAAGAAAAGCCCCAAGAGCGCCCTGCCCCCCGCCCCCACCTGGAAGCCCGGCGCGCTGGGCTGCGCTCCCGCCCCGGCCGCGGGGGCCCCGGGACACTGGCGGGCGAGGCCGCGGCGCCCAGGAGGGGGTTCAGGCAGCGCCGGGCCAGGGGGGCGCCCCGCCTCGGGCCTCGCGAGACGGCCGGGCGAGGGGTCGCCGGGGGGGAGCAGGCGCGGGGGGGGGGGGTCGGCCCCGCCTTCGCGGAGGCGCTTCCCCGCTCAGGAGCGCGCGGGCGGGCGGGCGGGCGCGGGCTGTCTCGGCCGCGCCCGCGCCCGGCAGGGGCCCCCGGGCTGCGCCCCTGGGGTCGGCCGGTGCCCCCGACCCGGGCGCCCCTGCGGGCGGCGCGCCCGGCCCAGGACGTCCCTGGCGCGGTCACGGCCCCGGGCACAGGCAGCGCCGCGGCCCGAAGGCCCCAAGACGCGGCGGAGGCCCGCGGGGCGCAGACAGACAGACAGACAGGCAGACAGACAGACAGGCAGACGGCCCGGGCGCCCGGGAAGGCAGGTCTCCGCAGCTTCGCCTGTTGCCAGTTTGCTTTGCTTTCGGGAAGCTCGGGTGTCCCGCGGACACGGGCGCGAGGGCGCGTGGTCCGGAGGGTGCGAAGCTCGCGGTCCGCGGAGGCGGCGTTTCGCGTTTCCTCGGCGCGTCCGCAGGGCCGGGCGGCGCGGCCTCTAGGACTGTGTTTAGTGATTCATGCCTGCGTGAGTCCAGTCCCGGGCAGGGCCGCCCACAGGGCCGCAGACCCCGCCCGTCTCCCCCTGCTCCCCTCAGCGGCGGATCTCAGCGGGTGCCCCTGTTCCGCTCCCGCTGTCCGGGGCGTCCTCCACCGCGCCCCTCGGCCTGCGCCGGCCCCGGCCTCCACGAGCACGTCTTTAAGAAACTGCCAGAGGAACGGGAACCACGCGCAGTGCATTTTCTGCCCGTAAAGGAATTACAACCCAGTAACAGAAAGCAGGAACATCTTCAACATTGTGGAAATGACACGACTCCAGTCAATTCTAAGTGATCTGTGGCTTGAAGACGAGATCGCAAGAGAGATCAGAACACCCGCTGCACGGAAGCGAAATGAAAATACACCCCAGCCTGCGGGGCGAGGCCAGAGCAGCGCGTCAGGAAATTCACAGCAAAAGAAAGAAGAGAAAAAGTGAGCGTCCGCTCATTTCCCAAAGACGGAACCCTTGAAGCCACCATGATATTCACTGGCTCAGGAAAAAACTGGAAAAAATCACATTCATGAAAAAAAATGTCCAACCTTCCACATGTACCTACTTTTCATTTTTATTTCATTAGCTTGATGTCTCTTCTTTTTTCTTGTAAAGATTTATTTGTTTAGGGCCTTCCTGGTGGCGCAAGGGGTTGAGCACCACACTCTGAAGCCATCCGCAGCCTCTGCAGCACGAGTTTGATCCCCGGCCAGGGAGAAACCCACAGGGCGCAGCAGACCCCTCCCGACTCGCCCGCTGCTCCCCTCAGCCGTGTATTTCGCTTGGTCTGCCTGTTCTGCTCCCCGCTCTGTCTCTGGTGGATCCTCTCACCACCCACCCCCCACGCATCTCTGGCCTGTACCCCAGCTCTTGTATGCATAAATCTTTAAAAAAAAAAGGATTTATTTATTTATACAAGCACTGGGTACAGTCAGAAGCGCGGGAGGATGAGAGAATTCAGCAGAGCCAAAGCGGGGAGCAGAACAGGCAGGTACACTGCTGAGGGGAGCAGCAGGTGGCAGGAGAGGTCTGCGCACCATGTGGGACCTTCGCCGGCAGCCGGGGATCAAACCAGCGCTGCAGAGGCTGCGGGCAGCTTCACAGCCCAGCGCTCCACCGCTGCACCACGGGGGAGGCCCTCTCTTCTTTTTAAAATAATTTAAAAAAGATTTATTTATTTATGCATACAAGAACTGGGGTGCAGGCCAGAGGTGCGGGGATGGGAGTGTTAGGGGGCACAGGATGTCCTAAAGCTGATCCCATACAGGCTTTGTGGACTCCACCCCCACCCCAGGCCACAGCCAAAGACCCTGGGGACTCCACATCGAGTCCCCACCCAAGGGAAGGTGGCTGGGACCTGAGGGTGGGGTTCAGCAGCCAGGTGGGGATAAAGCCAGACCCGTGGGCTTTTGGGGGGGGGTCCCCCTTTTTGGCTCTCCGCCAGCTCGCAGCGTCCGGCCAGCTCGGAGAGGGCCTTTGGGTTTCCAGGTCGGCGGATCGGGTGGGACGCATGAAAGACTTGATTTCCCTGTTTTCTCCCTGAGTTGTCCATTTCCTCAATTCCTTTTCCCTTGCCAATAAACCATTTATGAACCTGTTGTGTGTGCCTGCCGTGGAGTGTTCATAAGTCCCTTGTAAGCGCGCGGGTGAGGCCCCACAGCCAGGAACCCGTTTTATTTTATATCGAGGTTGCCCTATAACAGGAGGAGTCCCCAGTGGCAGAGCGGGGAGCAGAGCAGGTAGACCGACTGAAGCACCCTGCTGAGGGGCGTGGTGGGGAGACAGGTCTGCTGCGCCTGTGGGTCGCTCCCTGGCCGGGGATGGAACTGGTCCTGCAGGGGCTGGGGACGGCCTCATAGGTTGCGTCTTCATCCCTTGCGCCACCAGGGAGGCCCTGATTTCTCTTCTTCCCTCGTTGTTCATTTTGGGGCAGTGTCTGCTTCTCCCCGATGTCACACCCCCCGCCCTAGGGGGAGTCCCGGCTCCCCCAGGCCTCGGTCTGCGGTCAGCACCGGGCAGCCCTTCACCTGACCCTGCCGTCAGCGTCTCAGCCAGGCGGCAGCAACCCACCAGCGACCGAGGCCGCTTAGGAGGACCAGAAGCGCCCCCTAAAATCAGAAAGGAGGGGCGTCCTCGCTCACCTCCTGCGCAGCCCTGGGAGCGCGGGTTTCCTCGGGACGCGGCTCCCTGGTCAGACGCTGCCGGCCGCGGCTGGTCCGCTCCGGGCGGCTTAGCTGCTGGGCGCGGGCGCCCGGGAAGGCCGGGAATCGCCGTCCGGCGCTGTAGGGTTTAAAGTCTAAGCCGGGGCCGCCGCGTATTTTTGAGGGCTTCGCGGCGCCGACCTTAAAGCCTCATTCTACTAAATCCCCGCGGGCGGGCGAGGCCCCGCGGCGGCGCCAGGTCCCCCCTCCCGCCCCGCCAGGCCCAGGCCCGCGCCCGCCCCCCCAGGCCGCCCCGCGCCCGCCCCCCGCGGCGCCCGCTCCCACTCGGGGGGCGCCCCCGTCCCGGCCTCGACCCGCGGGCGCCCCCGCCGCCTGCCCCGCGGGCGCGTGGTCGGGGGGGCCTGGCGCGCGCCGGTCCCCGCGGGGCGCCCGGCCGGCCCCCCCAGCCCGCCGAGGGGCGCCGCCAGGACGCTGGGGGCGGGCGCGGGTCGGGGCGACAGCTGGGGGGGCGGCCCTGACCTTCTGCGCGATCGATGGGGCGCGGCCGCCGGGGTCCGGCCGCGCGCTATAAAGGGGCTGCGGGGCTCGAGCGGGGCAGCACCCCCGGCGCGCCCCACCATGGCCACCCCGCCCCGGATGCTGCTGCTGCTGCTGCTGCTGCTGCTCTTCCTCGGGGGCTCCGTCGCGCACCCCGCGCTGCCCAGGTGAGCCGCGTCCCGGGGCCGCGCCAGCCCGCGCCGAGCCCCCCGCCCTGACCGCCCCCCGCCCTGACACCCCCCCCCGCCCTGACCCCCCCCCCCCCGCCCCAGGGCGCCGCGGCACTCGGACGGGGCCTTCACCAGCGAGCTCAGCCGCCTCCGGGAGCGCGCGCGGCTGCAGCGGCTGCTCCAGGGCCTGGTGGGGAAGCGCAGGTGAGGCCGGCGGGGCGCGCGGGGGCGCGGGCTGGGCCGCGGGGCTCCTCGCGGGGACTGACTGTGCCGGGCGGGGCAGCGAGCCGGACGCCGAGGCCGGGACCGGGACCGCCTGGACCAGCTCAGCCCGTGGCCACTTCTGCGTGCCGTGGCCAGACTGGCCGGCCCCGCGCGCCTGGTGAGGACCCCGCGCTCCCTGCCTCCCGCCCCCCACCCCGCTGGGGACCCCGGGCCCCTGGGGGGAGGGAGGAGGCCCGGGAGGGGTCTCAGCGCGGCCCCCCGCGTGTCTCCCTGCAGGGCGCCGCGGAGGGATCCCCCGGGCCCGGCCTGGTCTGCTCTGCTGCCGCCGGGTCCGAGGTCGAGGTCGGAGGTCCTGGTTTCAGAGCCAGCAGCCCCCCGGCTGAGGGGCCCCCGCTGAGGCCCTGCTGAGGAGGCGCCTCCCCACCATGGGAGGGGGGTGTGGGGAAGGGGGCGCCCCCAATAAAAGAGGAAATGAGACCCTGGCCCTCTGTGCGCCCCACCGCCCCAGGCCCCTCTTGACACCAGGAAGGGCGCTGCCCCGCCCTCTCGGCACCCCTATCTGGGCATCAGCTGACCCCCTGGCCCCCCACAGCCTACTCTGCAAACAGGCAGAGATCTGGGGGCTCAGGGCTCCCAGCACCTGCCCCAGGGGCTGGGGCCAGGGGCCGTGGCCCTGGAGCCAGGGGACCTGGGAGGGCCTGCACCTGCCAGGCAGGAGGCTGGGTGGGCAGGGAGGCCTGGAAGGGAGGGCGCCCCATCAGAGCCCCTTCCCTCCCCTGACACCCCAGAGCCTCTCCCCAGTGGTGGGGGCACGACAGGGGCAGATGGGTCAGAAGAGGGCATCAGAGCCCCTGGGGACCCAGCAGTCCAGAGCGCCCGTTCCCAAGGCCATGCCCTGCCCCGCCCAGAGGAGGCCAGAGGTTTCCGGGACAGCAGGACACCCCCAGGTCACGGCCATTTCCTTCCAGACAGAGGGAGAGGGAGTGGGCACGCAGGGGACACCAGGTCTGGGCTTCGGGGGCAGCTGCAGGGGCTCGATGAGTCCAGTAGGTCATGGGGGGGTGCGGTGGGGTGCACGGGGCGAACACCCAGAGCCAGGCCCTCCCCCTCCCCTGCCCTAGGCCTCTCCTCAAGCCCAGCCCTGGCCCCCACCCCAGCCCCCACCCCCTCCCTCAGCCCTAACCCCTGCCCCCTCGCCCCAACACCCCCGCCCCCACTCTAGCCCCACCCCTCCCCGGGGCCTAACCCTCTCCCCAGGTCCCTGCCCCTAACCCCAGCCCGCCCCGCCCCCCTCCCGGTTCCCCCCCAGCCCCACCCTCTCCCCTCAGCCTGTGGGCTGAGCCTCCAGCTGGCAGGGGGCTGGCTGGGAGCGACCAGGTCTCCTCTGGGGGAGCCAGGCCGCCGGCCCGCGGGAGCCCCCTAGGTGGAGGCCGTTGCCGTAAAGGATCATAAAGTGGGGTGGTGCCCAGCAGGGCGAAGGTCGCTGGAGAGAGCCGGCTCTGGAGGCGGCACTGCGGGTCGGAGGGTCCTGGAGGCCAGACGGCTGGACCCTCCAGGGCTGAGCGTTACCCGGACGCCCAGATGGGGGCTTGGGCCGTGCTGTTGTTGCTGCTCGCAGCCGCCGCCCAGGGCAATGGTACCTGTGGGCAGCAGCGGGCGGCGGGCAGAGGCGGGCGGCGGGCAGGCAGCAGGCGGGCGGTGGTGGGCAGCAGGTGGGCAGTGGCGGGAGGGCAGCAGGTGGGCAGTGGCGGGAGGGCGTGGGCGAACGCACGACCCCTGCCCCGCCCCCAGCCTGCTCCATCAAGCAGAACGTGCTCGTGGTGGAGGAGAACACACAGCTCTCTGAGCCAGTGGGGACCATCGAGGTCCCCAAAGACCAGGAGGTGGTTCTGGGGCCCGAGTCCACCCCCGATGCATTTCGGATCCAGAACCAGGAGGACCAGACCCAGCTCTTCCTCGACCTGAGTCCCGACTACGAGGTGCTCAGGGCCGTGGGGCCGGTGGGGGCAGCCTGGCGCCTTCTCCACAGACAGGCTTTCTGGGTGCTGGTTTTTCTGGGGGGGTTCCCGGGCAGCGAGTGACCCTGAGGGCTGGAGGGGCGTGGGGACCTGAGGGAGGACACCCCCTGGCAGTGCCTGGCGCAGCCCCGGCCCCCCAGTGAGGCAGGAGGTCGCCGAGGCCAGCTGGGCAGTGGCCCCCTCACCCCTGCCCGCAGAGGAACGACGTCCTGCTGGCCCACCTGCTCTGCAGAAGGGGGGACACCCTGGTGAGTGCGCCTGGCCCTCCTCCAGAGGCCCACCTCCTTCCGACCCTCCGGGGCCACGCTCCCCCCCCACACCCCCATCCTGCCAGCCCCGCGGGCGTCTCTTCCCACTGCCCCGCTGGCCCCTCTGCCGCCCACCCCATCCACGCCCAGGGCCCCGCCGCCCCGCTCCCGCCCCTTCCAGGCCCGCGGGGCACCCCGAGGCTGAGCGCTCCGCCCCCAGGTGACGCAGCTGAGGGTGTTCCTGACTGTGCTGGACGTCAACGACAACGCGCCCACCTTCCCCTTCGGGGACACCCCCCTGAACGCTTTGGTGCCCGAAGTGAGGCGGGAGCCTGGGGGAGGCGGGGGTGGGGGTGGGGCGGGCCCAGGAGCTTGGCCAAACCCACCCCCACCCCCCACCCCGCCCCCAGGATGAGAGGGTGAACGCCACGGTCATCCCCGAGGCGGACCTGCAGGCCACGGACCTGGACAAGAGCGACACCCTGTTCTACCATCTCGAGGAAGTGACCAAGGTCAGTGCCCGTCCCCTGGCGCCCGCCCCCCGCCCCTGTGCTGCCCCCACCCCCGGGTCTCAGCCTCTCGCCCCCCCCAGAATGCCAGCCTCTACTTCCAACTGGCGGGCGTCAACCAGCCGGCCCTGAAGCTGAGGAGGTCGCTGGCCTTCATCGACCTCGACCGCTGGCCCAACATGACCTTCCAGCTGCTGGTGCAGGTGAGCGGCCCCGCCCCCGCCGGGCAGCCCCCCCATCACCCCCTCCATGCCCCCTGCCGCCCCCCGCACCGGGCTGACCCTGCTCTGTGCAGGACACTCAGGACTCTCAGGATTCCACCCACACGGCCACAGCCACCCTGGTGCTGCGGGTGCAGCCGGCGGACCTGCGGCCGCCCTGGTTCCTGCCCTGCGCCTTCGAGGACCTCCAGAACTGCGTCCAGGCCCAGTACCAGGGGGTGGTCCCCACGGGCATCCTGCCGGTACTGGGGCCTGGGCTGGGCTAGGGAGCGGGAGCGGGGTTCCCTGACAGTGGGGCCCCAGACTCCCGAGCGCAGCGGGGCTCCGTGAGCGTCCCTTGCGTGCCCACCCGGTCCCAAGACAAGCTGTGACTGGACCGGCCAGTGGACACCTTAGCAAAGGACCCCCGGGGGCCGGTGGCTGCGTGCCTGGACACTATGGCACCGCCGCTGCTTCGGGCTGAGCCGGGTGCCCACAGCAGCCCTACAGCGCCCCCCTCCCCGCAGCTGGGCGCCCTTCCCCTGCACCCCGGGCCCCTCTACGCGGTGGACGGTGACAGGGCCATCGACCAGCCCATCGTCTACAGCATCCTGCAGGGTGAGTGCGGCCGGCCAGCGGGGTGCGGGTGGTGTGCGCAGAGCTGGGCCCCTCAGGGCCGGCACCAGGGGCCTCTGCTCCCCCAGGCAACGATGACCTCACCTTCGACATCAGCGCGGCCTCGGGCAACCTCACCATGGCCAGGAGCGTCCCCAGCCCCCGGACCTTCGTTCTGCTGGTCAAGGTGGGTGCCACGTGCGCCCCGCCCCACCGCCCAGCACCCCCAGGCCTGCTGGTCACCGCGCTGTCCCTGCAGGCCGAGCAGGAGGACGGGGCGCGGTACTCGGTGACCCGGGTCACCATCACGGTGGAGGACCGCGACGCCAACGGCAGCGTGCCCACCTTCCCCCTGCGGCTGTACCACGGCTTCCTGGTGCTGGGCGGGGCCCCGGGCGTGGCCGTCAAGGACAGCTCGGACCCCTCGCAGCCCCTGACGGTCCGGGCCCGCGACTCCGTGTTCCCTGTAGGCACCCCGGCCGCCCGCCCCGCGCCGCCGCCCCGCGCCCCCGCCCCGCGCCCCCGCCCCGCGCCCGGGCCTGCGGGTGGCGGTCGCCTGACTGCGCCCCGTCTAGGGCTTCGACCCGGCCTTCGCCTACCGGATCACCAACAACTCGAAGTTCCGGATGGACGGGGAGGCCGTGCTGACCACCCCCGAGCTGGTGGCCCCCGGGGTCTACGCCGCGGAGGTGAGGGCGGGGCGGCCGGGCGGGCGGGGGCGGCGAGGCGGCCAGCAGGACGAGCCCCTGCCCCGCAGGTGGAGGCCACCAACGCGGTGACGCAGCGCCAGGCGCGCACGGAGCTGCAGGTCCGCGTGCTCCCCGAGCCCACGCCCCCCCAGGTGAGCCGCGGCGTCGCGCCACAGGAGGGGCGGCCGGGGGTGCGGGACCCCAGCTCCCCGGGGCCCCTTGGGGCCTCCTCCTGGCTCGGGGCACTGACGGGCACTCCTCCGGGCCTTCTCCCCCCGCGCCGCGCCTCAGGGGTCTCCAGCACGCCCGCGCGGGAGACGCTGCCCACCTCAGGTACCCGCTGCCGGCGCAGGGGGCGGAGGGGCGGCGAGGCTGGGGGAGGCGGGAAAGGGCAGAGGGCACGTGGCAACCAGGTCGGGCCGCTCAGCCCCGCCTTGGGGGGGACCCCTGCCCCATCGCCGTCAGCCCGAGGCCGGGGCCCCGCAGGCTGGTGTGCGGCCGGGCGCCGGCGGTAAGTGAGCTTGGTATTGCCCGCAGGGACGCCCGGGACCGGGGCAGTGACGGGGACCGTGACGGTGACGGGGGCAGTGACGGGGACCGGAGCCGGGACCGGGGCAGTGACGGGGACTGGGGCAGTGACCGGAGCCGTGACGGGGACCGGGGCAGTGACCGGGGCAGTGACGGGGACCGGGGCAGTGACGGGGACCGGAACCGTGACCGGGGCAGTGACCGGGGCAGTGACGGGGACTGGGGCAGTGACCGGGGCAGTGACGGGGACCGGAGCCGGGACCGGGGCAGTGACGGGGACCGGAACCGTGACCGGGGCAGTGACCGGGGCCGTGACCGGGACCGGAACCGTGACCGGGGCAGGGACGGGGACGGTGACCCGGCCCGGGACCGGCGGCGGCGGCGCGGAGGACGGCGCGGCGGGCGGCGGCCACGCTGAGGACGGCCGCTTCTCCACAGCGCAGATGGCCGCCCTGGGCGGGGTGCTGGGCGGGCTGCTGCTGCTGGCCCTGCTGGCCCTCGCCGTCCTGGTGCGCAGGCACTACGGCCACAGGCTCCGGTGCTGCTCCCGCAAGACCCTGGTGAGGCCGGGGCGGCCGGACTCGGGGGGCCGCCGGGGACCGCGGGGGGCGCGAGAAGGGGGGGGCCGGGCCAGGGGCGCCCCGCGGAGCCGGGCGGGCGGGCGGGCGGGCGGGGGAGGCGCCCGCGTCCCGCTGAGCCCCCCGCCTCCCCAGGAGCCCCCGCCGGGCGGCCGGGCTGGAGGCCACGAGAACCCGGCCTTCCTCGGCCCCGACCAGGCCAACTGGGCGCCGGCCCTCGACGCCGCCCCCCGCGCCGCCCCCGCCGACCAGCCGCCGGCGACCCCCGAGCCGGAGCCGGAGCCGGCGCCGCAGCCGCAGCCGGAGCCCGCGCGCCCCGCCGGCGCCCCCGAGGCCCCCGCGGCGGCCCGGGACGAGGACGGCCCCGCGGCCGTGAGGTCCATCCTGACCAAGGAGCGGCGGCCCGAGGGCGGCTACAAGGCCGTGTGGTTCGGCGAGGACGTCGGCGCCGAGGCCGACGTGGTGGTGCTCAACGCGCCCTCCGCGGACGCGCCCGGCGCGGGCGACTCGGCCAGCGACTCGGCCGAGGACGCGGACGCGGACGCCGCGGGGCAGCCGGACGGCGACTCCACCTACATCTAGGGCGGCCGGCCCGCGCCCCCCCGCGCCCCCCGGCCCCCCCCGCCCCCCCGCGCCCCGCGCGCCCCCCCGCGCCCCGTGCCCCGCCCCCCCGTGCCCCCCGCGCCCCGCGCGCCCCCCCGTGCCCCCCCCCCCGCGCCCCCCGCGCCCCGCGCGCAGAATAAAGCGACTCTGGGAATCGGGCTGCGCGTGGTGGCGCCGCGGGGCGCCGAGGCGGGGTGGGGGGTGGGGGGGCGGGGTCCTGGGGGTGCGAGCGCCGCTGGGGTAAACCACCTGCCGCGCGGGGGCGCGCCCCGCGCTGGGCGCCAGCTGCGCCTCCAAGTTCCTCTCGGGGTGACCGCGGGAGCCGCCCGAGCCGCAGAGCTGCGGGGGAGGGGCGTCGTGTCGGGGGGCCACCTCGCCCCCCGCCCCCCTCAGGGCCCCCTGGGGGCTCGCCGGCGGGTGCCCGGGGTCGAGGCCAGGCCCGGCGCGGTGCCCCCCGCGGGGGCCGGCGCCCGGCTGAGGCGAGGGGCGCTGGCCGGCCGGGAAGGGGCGGGTCAGCTGTGGGGACCGGGGCCTCGGGGCGGGGGGCGGCCTCCTCCGGGGCGATGTCGCGGGGCGTCCTCCAGGGCCCCTGCCCGCGCGTCCGTGCGCCCCCGGCGCGCGCCCTTCCAGGGGCAACCCGAGCTCTGGTTTCCGTTCCTGCCGGGCCGGCCCGAATCCGCGGAGCCCGGCGCCCGCCCGCCCGCGCCCCGCCCCGCCCGGCCCGCGGGGCGCAGAGCCCGGCACGTGGGGCGCGCGCCGCCCACGGCCCGCCCGCCCGCCCCTTCCGCGGCCCTAGAGGCGCCCGCCGCGGGCCTCCGGGAGACGGCGCGGTCCGCTCCAGGTACCGGGCCGCCCCTCGCCGGGCCACGGGCTGCGGGGCCGCGCAGCCGAGGGCCGGGCGGCGACTTGCGGGCGGGGCGCGGGCGGCGGGGGCCGGGGGCCGGGGGCGCCGCGGGAGGGTTGGGGCCGCAGCTTTAGGTTTCAGTTTCCCGGAGGCGGTTTCGCTTCCCGGCGCCCGGCCCGCCCGCCCGCTCGCGCCGCCCGCGCCGCCCCGCAGGCTCCGCCCGCGCCGCCCGGCCTGGACGCCGCCGCCGCCGGTGACCCGCGCCAGGAGCCCGCGCCGCGCAGCCGGGCCGCGAGCCGCACCCGGCGTCCCCGCAGCGCCCGGGCCGGACCCCGCGACGGCCGCGCCGACGTCTGAGCGGCGCCCCTCGCCCGCGCCCGCCGACGGCCGCCCCCCAGGGCGCCATGGCCCAGGACCCCGAGACGTGAGCGCGGCCCCGGCGCCCCCCGCCCCCCGCGCGGCCCCCTCCGCCCCCGCCCCCGCCCCCCGCGCGGCCCCGGCGCCCCCCGCCCGCCCCCGCCCCTGACGGCCGCGTCCCCGCAGGGCGGCCCCGCGCGTGCTGTTCGGCGACTGGCTGCTGCGCCAGGTGGGCAGCGGCCGCTACGAGGGGCTGCGCTGGCTGGACGCGGCCCGCACGCGCTTCCGCGTGCCCTGGAAGCACTTCGCGCGCAGGGACCTGGGCGAGCGGGACGCGCGCATCTTCAAGGTGGGCCCCGGGCTCGCGGGGGCGGGGCGCCCCCCCCCCGCCCGCAGCCGCCCACAGCGCCCCTTGCCTCCCCTTGCCGTCCGCAGGCCTGGGCCGAGGCGCGGGGCCGCTGGCCGCGCGGCGACCCGCCCGCCCCGGAGAGCGCGCTTCGGGCCGGCTGGAAAACCAACTTCCGCTGCGCGCTGCGGAGCACGCAGCGCTTCGTGATGCTGCAGGACAACTCAGGGGACCCCACCGACCCCCACAAGGTGTTCGGGCTGCGCCCAGAGCCGGGGTGCGGAGGTGAGGCACGCCGGGGAGTCAGTTGGTTGAGGGCAGGGAAGGTGCCGGGAGAGGCCGGGTTGGGGGGAGAACCATCAGGCCCCCCCCGTGAAGGGGTGCAGCTCAGCCACAGCAGACACCCCCCTTCTCTGCCAGAGAGCCTCAGTGTTGACGGCAAGGGGGCAGAGGCGCCCGTTGCAGCAGCTGCACCCTCTGGGGTAAGTCACTGCCCTCCTGGCTCGTGGGCGGAGCCTGGCTCCCGCGGGGGCTCATGCTGTCCTGTCTCCCCCGCAGGGCGGGCTCCCCCCAGGGCTGTGCCTGTGCCCATGCCCAGGGGGAGGAGCTGGTGAGGTGCCCGCGCCGAGCCGTGAGCCTGGCGCTGGGGGTCCCTGCCCCGGCCCAGCCGGCCTCCCAGAGGATCTTCTGCTCCAGGCTCTGCAGCAGAGTTGTCTGGGGGACCACCTGCTGGAAGCGGCATGGGGGGTGCACCCCATGCCCCTGGAGGCTCCTGGAGAGGGCCTGTGTCGTAAGTAGGGCATCTGCGAGGGCCAGGCAGGACGGCAGAGTCCCCAGAACAGGGCTGGCAGCTGCCGTGGACATGGGGGCCAACTGGGAGGGTGCGTGGGCCCCTGGGCCGGGAGGGAGGTCTGCGGCCAGGCCCAGAGCCCCCTACACAGGAGCCGTACCTGCTGTGAGGAGGCGAGGCCCGGGTGCCCACTGCGGTCCTCTCTTCTGCAGCCCCCACCCAGGAGCCCAGGCAGCCCCCGCCCCACGAGGCACCCGGACCCGCACCACCCCTTGCAGCCCACAGCCCCGCGGCTGCTGAGTGGGCCCCGGGCTGGCCGGGCAGCACCCAGCTCCAGCTCCAGGCAGAGCCCAGCCTGGGGCCCCTGGAAGTGACCATCATGTACAAGGGCCGGACGGTGCTGCGGGAGGTGGTGCGGCACCTGGGCTGCGTGCTCCTGTACGGCCCCCCGGGGCTGGCCGCCGACACCGAGCCCCAGTGCGTGGCCTTCCCCAGCCCGGCTGAGCTGGCCGACCAGAAGCAGCTGCGCTACACGGAGGAGGTGCTGCGGCACGTGGCCCCCGGGCTGCAGCTGCGCCAGCGGGGGCTGCAGCTGCGAGCCCTGCGCCTGGGCAAGTGCAAGGTCTACTGGGAGGTGGGGGGCCCCCTGGGCTCTGCCAGCCCCTCCACACCCCCCCAGCTTCTGGAGAGGAACTCGGACACCCTCATCTTCGACTTCAGCACCTTCTTCCAAGGTCAGTGTGTGGCCTGGCCCCTCCCCGCCCCCGCCTACCCCCACCCCCACCCACAAGCCCGCCCCTCCCCGCAGAGCTGCTGCAGTTCCAGGCCCAGCCACGCAGGGGCTCCCCGCACTATACCATCTACCTGGGCTTCGGGCAGGACCTGTCGGCCAGGAGGCCTAAGGAGAAGCACCTGGTCCTGGTGAAGGTGAGGCTGGTCCAGGCGCGGGGCCCCAGGGGCACAGACCCCTTGCTAAGCCCCCCCGCCCCCGCAGGTGGAGCCATGGCTGTGCCGAGCGTACCTGGAGGCTGCGCAGAGGGACGGCGCGTCCTCCCTGGACAGCAGCAGCCTCAGACTCTGCCTGTCGGGCTTCAGCAGCCTCTACGACGACCTCGAGGCCCTGCTCATGGACCTGGGGCAGTCGGCCTAGGGCCGCCTGGCCAGGCGCCACTCTTGCCCAGCCAGCCAGACCCCCCGCCCCACCGTGTCCACAAGGACCGAGTCAACTCAGAAACTTCTAAAGATAATCTTTTTGATAAATTAGAACAAGCTGCGTGTGCGTCTGGTATACGCGTAAACGGGCCCAGCTCCACGCGGACGGGTGCCCCTCAGCCCTCGGCACCCGGCCCCTCGCCCGCCTCCACCCGCCGGTGCCGCCTCATGTGCCGGTACTTGTCCACGTAGGCCTTGACCAGGTTGCCCACCTTCACGGGGTTGATCTCCCCACTCTTGCTGTGGCAGATCTGGGGGAGAGGGGGTGCAGCTGCATGACTGGACGCCAGGCTGGCCGACCCCCCTGGACCCCCCGGAGGCCGCGGCCCGGCGCCCACCTTCTGCACGGCCTTGCGCAGAATGTCCTTGTACTCGTCCTTGCTGACCTCCCTGCGCTGGTAGAAGGGCTTGATGGCCAGCTTCACCTCCTCCACCGCCCGCTCCTGCACGTGCAGCTTCTTCATGTACTGCGGAGCACGCGCGTCAGCCTGGGCCGGGGGGCCTCGGGGCGGGCGGGGGCTCACGGGCACCGCACTCACCTCCTCGTTCTTGGTCTTCTCGGCAGCTGGCCGGGGAGCAGCCTGCCTGTCCTCAGAGTTGGCGGTGGCATGGCCAGCTGGCTCCGAGGCTGTGGCCAGGATGGTGGGCGCAGGGGCCGGGCTTGGGGCCACCCCGCAGCCCGCCAGGGGCAGGCTGGCCTGCAGGAGAAGCTGGACGGGGGGCTGGCCGGCCGGCGTGCAGGGCGGGACACTCGAGTGCAGAGCTGGGGCGGGGGGCAGGCCGAGGCTGTGAACCTGGGTGGGGTGAGCCAGAGCATGACCCTCTGCCCGGCCCTGCCAGGGGCCCGCCCTGCCCCGGGCGCCCCCACCGGACCCACCTGAGAAGGGTCGGCACGGGGGAAGCTGGGCTCTGGGAGCAGGTGACCGGAGGGCGGGGGCTCTGGGAAGGGAGCGCGCTGGGCCACCAGGGGGCCTGCCTCGTCCATCTCCCAGACCTCTTCCCGGGGCTTCTGGGGCCTGGGAAGTGGCGCCCCTGAAGGCCGACAGAGGGAGAGGGTGTCATGGGTGCCCCCTGGGGGACATTCTGGGAAAGCACCTCATTCTTCCCCAAGCTCAGCCCAGGAAAAGGGGGCGCCGCAGTGCCGGCCCTGACCCCCGCCTCTGACCCAGGGAGAGCCCTACTCACGCAGGCCACTGTCCCCCGCCGCCTGCAGGTTCCACGTGACCCTCTTCACCAGGGCCTTGGCTCGCAGCAGGGGGGTCTGCGAGCAGCCTTCCTCCTTCTCCAGAGGGGCCAGGGCCCGGGCCCCCAGGGTACTGGGCACCACAGTGGCCTCAGCCACCTCTGGCGGCAGCCAGGGCTTCTGCTGGGGGCCCTCGGCCAGGGGGAGCTGCTGCGCGGTGCCCTCTGCGAGGGCCAACAACGCCTCCTTGGGGGGCAGAGCCAGGGGCACGGCAGGGTTTGGGGGGAGGGCACGCTCCGGGGAGGAGTCGGTGCTCTCAGGGGAGGGCGGGGAGCTCATGTCATCCAGCTGCACCAGGAGCGCCTCGCTGGCCAAGTCCTCAAAGACGCGGCCGGCCTCGACGGAGTCGGCGTAGTCCAGGTCCTCAGGCGGACACTCGGCCGGTGCCGCTGGGTCCAGGGCCGCCTCCGGGAGGGCCCTGGCGGCTTCCTGCTGGGCCGGCGAGGCACCCGCTCCCGCCAAAGCGGCAGGCTGGGCCGGGGGCTCCCGGGGCGCTGGTTCGTCCTGGGTGGGGGGCACTGCAGGCGCCGCCCTCCCCGGCTTCCTCTCGGAGGAGGCGCGCAGCCGCGGCCTCTTCTCCCGGGACCGGGGCCGCCGGGCCCTGTGCTCTGTACTGGGCGACCGGGACCGGCGCTTCCTCCTTTCGCGGGGCCGCTCCCGGCTCCTCTCCCTGGGGTGCCGGTGCCTCCGGAGCCGGTCCAGGCTGCTGGGGGGCAGGCACTCCCGGCCCCGCGGCCGCTTCTTCTTGCTCCGGCTCTCGCGGGCGGGGCTCCCAGGGCTGACCGAGCGTGAGCGCCGCCGGCCAGGGCCGTGGCCCCAGGAGCCGCGCCGCCCCTCCCTGCTCCTGTCCCTGGCCCGCCTGCGCTTGGCCTGCTCACGGCTGCTGGACCGGTCGCTGGAAGACCTGCGGCTCCGGGCCCTGGGCCGCTGCCTGCCAGGGTAGTCCCCGCCCGGGGGCGGCGAGGCCGAGCGCGAGGCCCGGTCCCGGGAGCGGGACCGCCGGTGCCCCCTGGCAGCTGTCCGCTTCCGCTTGGCTTTCCTGCGGCCGTGCGAGCTGGACGTGGAGCCCGAGCTGGAGCGGGAGCGGGAGCGGAGCTCCACGAGCCTGTGGGGGGCGCTCCGCAAGGGCCCGGGCTCCGGGCCGGCCACACAGGTCACTGTCCGCTCCTCAGAGCCGAAGAAGGTGCTGTGGTGGGGGCCGTCGTCATCCTCCCAGGGCCCCGGCGGGCACGGGCTCGGCCCCGGGGCAGCTGACCCTGGGCTCCCGGCCAGCCCCTCCTCTGCCGCTGGCACATCCCGCGCCACGCCGGCCACGTCCTGGTCACGGGGCTGCAGCGCCCCGGAGGGCTCGGGCTCGGCCCCGAAAACAGCCTCCACCGTGTAGGAGGTGACGCAGCGCACGGCCGGGGCCGCGGGGGCCTCGGGGCTGTCGACGGAGATGGTCCTGGTGATCTCGGTGGGCAGGAGCCCGGGGCCCAGGCGCTCAGGGCTGCCGGCGGGCGAGCTGGAGTCGGAGCCCGTGGGGTCGAAGGGGTCGTACATCTCGCTCTTGAGCTGCCGCGCCTTCCGGATGGAGAAGAGGGGCGAGGGCGCCTCCTTGCGTGGGGCCTTGCTGTCCACCGGCCGGAAGGTGTTGCAGAAGCCGGGGTGGGAGGGCCGGCCGGCCTGGGCCGCGTTCCCCGGGATGTTGATCCTGAAGCTCTCGAAGGTGGAGCCGATGCCCTTCCCCCTGCAGGGCGCCCTTGGGGCTGGAGTGGGGGCGCCCCCCGCCTGTGAGCTGGGTTCCTGCGGGCCCCTGCCACTGGGCTCGCCCTCGGTCCGGGCGCTGTGGCTTGGCTGTGTGGGGCCCTCCCTGCCAGTCAACCGGCTGATGCAGGCGCTGGGGAGCTCAACGTGCTGCCCTGGGGCGGGGGCCCCGTCAGCCTGCCCACCCGGGCCAATCTTTGGTATCTGAGGAAGCTGGGGAACATCAGTCCTCCCGGACGTCGTTCTCGGGGCCTGCCCCAGCCCTGTGCTCCTGGAGGGTGAGACCGGGCTGCCCTCGGAGACCTGAGACATGGCAGGACCCAGAGACGGGGAGCGCGGGCCACTGCCCATCAGGCAGGGGGTGCCGCCACGCGGGAAGCCAAGCCTGCTCCCGGCAGACAAATTCTGGGTCTGGCCTGGCCTCGGGGGTCCTGCAGAGGGGCCTGGTCTCACCGTCGCCCCCGTGGCCACGGCGGGTGCACAGGAAGGACTGGGCCCCGCGCCCTGCTGGCTGCGGCCATTCCCTGAGCGTGGCCCGCCTGGCTGCAGGCCATCCCCGACCCCGGGGCCTCGTCCCCGATTGGGCAGACCCGGCAAGTCCCGCTGACAAGAAACGGGTGCTGAAAGACAAAGGCGAGAGGTGTCAGCCCTGTCTGCAAGGAGCTCTGGCCACTATTGGGGTCACCAGGAGCTGGAGGACACCTAAGACCCGCTGGGACCTGGATGAGGAGGAACTAGACCAGCAGACCAAGGGCCTGACTGCAGGGCTGAGGCACTGGAGGGGAGGGGTGCGGTGCAGAGCGTGGCCGGCTGGGCCTGGTGGCAGGTGTGGGGGCTGTGCCCCCCACCTACACTTCGCCCCAGTTTAAATAAACAATAAAGCTTTCTGAGCTGGATACCCAGTCCAGGCCCCGCGGGGAGGCTGTGGGCCCGGGAGGCTGGGGCTTTCATTGCACATCCCAGAAACTGCGGTGCAGATCTCTGGGCCCCCCACGCCCATTGCTGAGCACCCCCACAGCCACCCACCTCTCCCGGGGAGCCGCTCCATCCCTGAAGCCCTCCCATGCGCGACTCTCGGGGACTCCCCAAGCCGACGGGCGGCTCAGAAGGGGGCACCAGCAGAAGAGCCGCGCCCCGTCCCGGCGCAAAGGGCCCCGGCTGCTCACCCGCCCGCTTGGCACTAAGGGAGCCGTCCCGGTGGATGGTCACGTCGGCGCCGTTCATCATCAGGAGGCTCTGGCTGGACAGGATGCTGCCCAGCAGGTCGGGCTCGGGGGCCTCGTCCACCTCGGGCTCCGACCCAGCAGCAGGGAGGCTCCGCCTACAGCGAACATGGCGGCGGGAGGAGCGTCGGTGCTTCTGCCCAGCTGGGCCCGACCGAGGGGCTGGCCCTGAGGCCTGGTCCGCTCCCTGAGGACACCCAGCCCAGCGTGGGGCTCCTCCCATGGCCCCTAGTGGTGGCCTCATGGCCTGCACGAGTCACCCCGGGAGCAGCCTGGGGCGTGGCGAGGCCCACCAGTCCCTGCCGCCTGCCCGGGACCCACCTGGAGAGCCCCACGGAGACCGGCCGGGCCACCGGCTGGTGGGACCGCAGAGCCGACTGGGACAGGGCCCGCCTCTTGTCGTGCAGCAGGGAGCCGGGGCTGGCAGGCAGGGCCTCACCGCTGCAGAGTGGGTTAGAGACAGCAGGTGAGGCCCAGGGCACCCACAGGCCAGGGTAGGCCCATCACAGGTGAGATGGGGCCGCCCTGCGTGCTAGGAGAGTTACACAGCCCTACGCCTGCTCACCTGTCGAAGGGATCCAGCTCGTAAGGATCCCCAAACAGAGACAGGGAGGCGGCCCCAATGTCGGCACGCAGCAGCCCCAGGGAGGGCTCTGCTGGCCTGTACAGAGAGGGGGTGCAGGCCCCCCGGGCTGGCCTCCGCAGGCCCAGGGTCTGTGCCAGGCGGGAGCGGGCCGTAGCTTCATTCTGACCAAGAAACAGGACTGTGAGCAGGACCCACCTGGGGCCCTGACTTGCGATCCCGGAGCTGGGTGGTCCCGCAACCCCACCCCCACCCCCCACGGCCCTAGCCGGGACCAGCGCCTGTGTCCAGGATGAGGCTGGCAGGAACAGCAACCACACGGGACAGCAGCGGGCGGGGCCACTGCCGCCTCCGAGCAGGGGATGGTGGGATGGGCAGGCAGACCAGACTCGGCCTGGGACTCGGGCCGCCTGCACGTGGGCACACCCTGGGGCCAGCACAGAGCCAGCGCTCGGGACTGCAGCTGAGAGCGGGATCCCCCTGACCCCCGGCCCAGGCTACCTGCGTCCTGCTGCCCCTCCTCTTCCTCACGCGGCCCTGGCGTCTCTTCAGCCGTGCCCCAGAGCCCCGGCTCTTCCTGGGTGACTTAGACGGGCCTTTCCTCCTCCCCGGCGCCTTCCGCCGTCTCCCTACGAGGACGAGAGAGATCTGTGCCAGGCCACAGGCGGACCCTCTAGAGGGGACAGCCACACGCCGCCAGAGCCAGGCACGAGCCAGCGCCAAACACTGTTTAGAGCAGACGCTCAAGGAGCCCGGGCAGCCTGGCGCCTGCCTCGAGGCCTCAGGGCTGCTCCCGATGCTCACACCCGGGGACGGGGCCGAGTCGGAGGAGATGGGACACGGCGGTGGGGGCGGGCCTCCCAGGCCCTGCAGGGTGCCAACCTGGTCAGGGCAGGGACCGGGGCAGCCCGCAGGGCACAGGAACGCAGGCTGCCAGGCCTGAGGCGGCCGCTTCCAAAGCCATGCGAGAGGTGGCCAGCCGCCGCATACCCCAGTGGGCCCCAGCCCGGCTGCAGCTGGCGGTGCCCAACCTGGGGCACCTGTGGGACGAGGTAGTGCCCCTGCGGGTCTCAGGCCAGAGCTGCCCGAGATCCTGTCGCGTCTGTGATACCACTGCAACTTGCAACTCGTGCTGGCTGCCACAGAGCCCCCAGGACACGGCAGGACTGAGCGCGGGGCCAGCCGCCCCTCCACACCCACCTGCGGCCTCGCAGCCTCCGCAAGGCCCGGCCAGCACGAGGCCCGGGCCGACGAGATGGGGGTCCAGGGGCCGGTGCGGCAGGGACAGGGGAAGGCAGGGGATGCGGCACCCGCTGTGACTCCACTGCAGGCGTCACAGTCCCGGCCATCACAGCTCTGCCCCCAGGCTGGGCAGGGGCCGCAGAGGCCTCTACTCACCGTGCCCTGGGACGGCTCCTGCTGGGCGAGGGACGAAATGCCCGAGCAGAGCCCGCAGGATCCTTGTAAGTAAACTCCCCCCAGGGAGACACCGATACCCCCCCGAGAGAGCAGGCGGGGGCACCTCCTCACTCGGCCATCGCCCCAAACAGCGCCAGGCCCTGTTGCACTGCCAGGCACTGTGCCCGGAGCCCGCCCAGGCCTCCCGCAGCCCCGCCCACCAGGCCCACCTGCTTTCCTCCGCTTGGCAGAAGCGCGGGGGCCCAGGGGGCGCTGGTACACAGCAGTGCTCAGACCGGATGCCACAGCTTCGATAGTCTCGTCCAGCAGCGACGACGTGAGGTACCTCGGGATGTGCTGACCACAGGGAGAGGACAGTCAGGTGGCTGCCCTCAGCCTGCCAGCAGGTCCTCCCACAGAGCCCCAGGGGGCGGGGAGGGGCAGGGGGCCCAGAGCCGCCGTGCAGGGGACGTGGCAGGACGTGCAGCTGGGGGCCACTGATGGTGCCTGGCCGCGTCGTCCCAACACCCCCTCAAGCTCAGTGTTTCGGTGGCACCCACCTGCGCACTCCTGGCGGTGGAGATCCGGTTCCGGTTCACGGTGGCACGGACCCGCTCACTCTGCCGTGTCCTGGCAATGGCCCGGGTCCGCCCGGCGCGTGGCCGGAGCCTGCTACTGGTGGGCACCACGTCGGCCAGGAGCTCCTCCTCGCTTGGGGTGCCCGGGTCTGGGAGGAAGGAAGCCAGGCTGGGACACACAGGCGGCCCCCCAGAGCCCAGATGGGAGGTCCCTGCCCCAGGTATCACTCCTGCACGCCCCCCTGCCTCCCCCCCACCTCCCTGGCCAAACCTGCTGGGAAAGAGCCCTGCACCTCACCAGCAACGGCAGCCCCTTCGGGGGCAGCGCACTCCGGGCAGAACCACTCGTCCACGGGCACCTCCTGGAGAGGGGGGCGCAAGCACTCCATGTGGTACCTGCGGGAAGCCAGCCGTGGTGAGCCAACACCGGGCCACCACCAGGCTGGGATGGGGCTCTGGGGTGAGGGACGGGCAAGGCCCGGAAAGGGGGCCTGGCCACGCGGCAGCTCCTCACAGGCTGAGGCCAACCTGGACACTGTGCTCAGGCAGGGCCCACTCAGGCCCAGGGGACACACCCGGGTGCCCAGGGCTCCGCCTCAAGGGTAGGAGGCTGAGCCTTGAGGAAGAGCGGGGACCGAGGCCTGCTCACCCAGCGTCACAGCCATCACACAGCAGCAGGCGGTCTTCGCGGTCACTCCGGCCACACGTCCCGCAGAAAGTCGGGTCCTCCTCCTGGCCCTCCGGGGTCCCGGTACGCTCCACTGGGACCTGCAGACGGATAGCACTGTCACCCGCTGGACAGCAGAGGCCAGCCCTGGGCGCACGCCTCCCGGGCACCATCGGAAACCAGGCCCCAGGTGAGGGCCCGTGGGTCTGGCCCCCCCACTGCCCCACTCACTGTCCTCAGGGTAGGGCCGCCTGGCCGCGCACGGATGCAAACGCACTTGAAGATGGCGCGGTCCACCGGGCAGGAGGTGGCATTCTGCAAGAGCAATGTGTCCATGACCCCCCACGCCTGCGGGCGGCCTGGGCACGCGCGGGTCACAGCCAGGCCAGGGGGCAGGGCCCACCTTGGCCCACTCCAGGATGCAGTCCAGGCAGAAGTGGTGGGCGCAGGTCTCGGGGGTCCCCACGGCCTGGCCCCGGAAGGCGTTGAGGCAGATCGGGCAGCTCTCAGCGTCATCGTCAGAGCTGAAAGCACCGTCGGAGTCCAGCCCACCCGGAGCTTCCGCCGCTTCGTCCTCCTCGTCCTCCTCATCTCCCTCGTCCTCGGAACCTCGGAGAAGAGCCAGGCTGACCTCGCACGCGGGGAGCCAGCGCTCGGAAGCCCCAGCAGGGCCAGACTCCGGCACCTCTGACACACCCAGGAAGTCCCAGCCCAAGCAGCAGGAAGCTCTGGAGCCCCTGGGGCCCTGGGGCCACTCCCTCCCAAACCGCCCCTCCAGGATGCAGGCAGGGCCCCCACAGGCCCCAGCCTGGCCCAGCCCTGCCAAGCGCTCATGGTGGGCAGGACCCTGCTCTCATGACTAAGGGTGTCGCCCTGGCCCGGCCTGTCTGGTGGGCTCTGGCCGCAGGTATTTGAGGGCCGCAGTTGGACCACGATGTGCAGGAGGGCACCGGGCAGGCCTACAGCAGGGCCGGCGAGGCCCCGCCGCCATCCTGGGGCACACACCAGGGTGGGTCGAAGCTGCCGTTGCCCATGAGACTCGGGACAGGACAAACAGAGATGGGGTGACGCTGACTTCTGCCCCTGAGGCCCTGGGAGCAGGAGCAGGTGCCAGTCACATGATCAGTCCTTCCCGGGAATTCAAGAGGCGCAGGCACGGAAAGAAAGGCGGAGAACGGGCTACCTAACTCGATTCAGCGGCCATTGGTAGCCAAAGCCACCCCCACCCTTCCTCAGAGCTCTGGAGTAAAAATGCCACAAGATGAGGACCCCGCCCCCGCCCCCGGCCAGGCCAAGGTGGGAGGAGCAGGGCCATCTGGTCAGCTCCCTGGGTCCTCAGGCCTTCCCCCTCCCTGCAGACCGCAACCAAAGCCCCGACCTCCAGGCCCCTCCCGCATCTGTCTCGGCAGCTTCTCCAGGCCCACGGAGCACCCCCACCACACACCCCGCACAGCCACAGGGTGGCCACGCCTGCCCTGGCACTGCTCTGCCCACACCCGTAGGCCTCTGCTGGGACGAGTGGCAGGACCAGGCCCACTGCCAACCAGCGCCAAGCCCCACCCAGAGCTCCTGACTTGGGGAAACCAGAGGGGCTGCCCTGGCAAGCGCCTCCGGGGTGGGTGCCCTGCAGGGAGGCAGTGCGCCGTGTGGAGCCCGCCCTGGACAGCGAGGGCTGCTCTGGACACCCCGAGGCCGATCCCCACAGCCTGGAAAAGCGGGGATGCCGGCACCTCCCACAGTGGCCAGGTGGGCTCCCCGCAGCCAGCCAGATAGAGTGGCCCAGCGGGCCCTGAGGACATGCTTCAGACAGAGACCAAGAGAGAGGAAAAGCGCAGGAGGCGGTGTGGGGCTGTGTGCCCAATGGGCAGCTCACGGGTGGCGGGCAGCTTTGGGCGTCCCGGTCAGAAGAGCAAGGAGCTGCAGGGCGCCACGGCAAAGCAGGAGTGGTGCTGAGGGCCCCGCACCCGAGACACACGGCCCGCTGGGCAGCGGGGGAGGGGCCGCCCTGTCTGGCCAGAGGGCCTGGGGGCACGCGCCCGGCACAACCCAGCTCCGCTGCCCCCACTCTCAGCTGTCCGAACTTCCTGGTCACCCGAGTCACCGCACTGGACTCCAAGCCAAGCGCGACCCACCAGAAAGGGGCTCATGGGTGTGCATCTCCCCGCCGTCCGCACCCCACCGGCCAGGAGGCAGAGGACGCTTCCTGACAGGCGCCTGAAGCCCCACCGGAGGCCTCTCACCAGATCTGCCGTCCAGGGAGCCCTCCTCCTCCTCCTCGCCGGCGCTGCAGTCGCTGCCCGAGTCGTCCTCTGAGTCGTCCTCAGAGCCGCCGCCTGGAGGACAGGGGGGCAGGCCAGTGACCACGGGCGGGGCAAGGCTGCCGCGGGGTGAGGCGGCTGGGCTGGGGACCGCAGGGCTCCCTCCCGTCCTCCCACCGCTCGTGTACAGTGAAGACGGGAAGGGGTCGCCGCTGCCGCCGGGAGGCAGAAATCCCTCTCCAGACACCCGCGAGTGAGCACGAGGCGTAAGGCGGACGCGCCAGCAGCCCTGCGCGCTCACCGGCATCTCCAGCCAGGGCAGCTGGGCTGGGTGGCGGGGGCCCACCCGGCCCTGGGCTTCGGTCAAGCTCATCCAGACTGTCGTCATCCATGGCTAGACATGGAAGCTCGGCTCTGAAAGAAACCAAGGCCCCAGATGTCAGGCTGCGGAGCCACTCACTGCAGGCGCCAGCCCCCACCCAGCACAGCCTGGCGGCGTCACCTGCAGGCCGGCCAGGCCGTCAGAGGCCCCCAGGGCAGTTGCAGCCGGAGCCTAGCCGAGCCCACGGACGACACCCCCAGGGCCATGACGCTGTGCCAGGCCTTGCCTGCAAACAGCCTACTGAACCGCAGCCAGCGTCACCAGCACCCGGCACTGGCATGAGCACCAGCGCTCAACCCCCCAAGGGCTCCAGGTGCCAGGGACACAGCGGCTCCTGTGTAGGGGCGGCCACAGAAGACCTGGTGACAGGCAGGGCCCCTGCTCTCGGGGGTCCCGGAGCCAAGCTGCAGGATGCTGGGGCAGCCAGGTCGCAGGGGCCTCTCACTGCCAAGTGCCACTCTGTGCTCCACCCTGTCTGGGGGCACATCCTACCCGCTCTACAGAGATGACGAGTGACCTTGCACACAACCACGGCCCCCCATGTCAGGCCCTTGAGCTTTGGTCCCCAAATGAGAAGTTCTCTTTTGCCCACACCACTCACCTCCAGTCCCAGGGTGCAACAGAGGAAGCACCTGGCTCAGAGATACCAGAGGGAAGAGGGCCGCACAGGACAAGGGCAAAGCAAGAACTGGGGCTCAGGGGCTGGACCTGGCTCACAAACTTGGGCCTCATCCCTGGACCTGCACAGGCCGCTCTCCTGGGGCACACGAGGCCAGTCTCGTAGGCACCCTGGGAGGTGGGGGCCAGACCCTCACCACACCCTGACGACCTGGCCCGCGAGGCCCACACTAAACAGGCGGTTTTGGGGGACCACCAATCCTCGTGAAACTGAGGAGGGTTCATCTCTGAGCCTGTACCCCCACCTCAAGGTGAGCAGCAGCCAGCAGGGTTCCTCAGGAGAGGTTACCTGTGGGGGTGCCTAGCAGCCCAGACAGCACCGCCCAGAGCAACCGCACCACTCAGGTGGGGGCACCGAGGGGGCAGCTGGTGTTGCTCCCACTGCTGCACCCCAGGTGGCCCCTGCAGGGGTGGTGAACCCGCCTCCAGGGACACCGCAGCCAGCGGGAGACCCCAACCCTGGAGGCTGCCCAGGAGACACAGCCCGACAGGCGCAACTGCGCCCAAAGGGGTCTCTCCCTCCCATGCAGCCGGCCCTGGGCTCCTCCCCCGGCACAGAGATCGCAGCCACTGCAACGGGCTGGGCCATGGAGGTCAGTGAGGCCAGGCAAGGCCTGGCTGCCTAGAAGTGCCAGCAGGGAAGAGAGACTGACCCTCTGGGGTCCCTGCGTCAGGTCCCAGTGGCCTCCCCGCCCCTCTCAGAAATGTGGGGCTGAGCAGCCCCTTCCCGGGCCATCACCTCACGAGGTGCCCACGGGCAGCAGCCGGGCAAGGGCCCGGGCTCGCTCACCGCACCTGTGCAAGGCCGGAAAGAGGCCTCTGTGAGGGGTGTCCAGCACCCTCTTTCCTGCCAAGAGCGCCCAGCTGCCGGGAGCCACAGCTGAGCGCAGCTGCACGTGGACAGGCCTGCCCTGACCGCCCATGCCCACCGCTGCCCACGGCCCCGCAGGAAGCCGTCCCCGCAGGGCGCCGGGCCACGTCAGAGCGGGTCAGAGCGGCTTCGCGGCGCTCGAGCCGCAGGACCGCAGCACCTGCTCCCGCCGCCGGGCCGGGAGGGGCGTCGCGGGGTCACTGGCGACCGCGCCCGGCCAGAAGAGGCGCGTCCAGCGCCGGCCGGGCAAGCGGGCCAGGCCCGGCCTCCCGCCAGACTCCAAGGCCCCGAAGAGCCAACGGCAGCCGGCGTCGGAGGCGCGGGCCAGGGTGGCCTCCGCGGCCGCGCCCGGAGCCAAGGCGGCCGGCAGGTGCCACCCTGGCCTCGGCCCCACGGCCGCCCGCGGGCCGGGGAGCCGCGCTCGCCCCCTCGTCGGCCCGGGCCGCCCGGCCCCAGCGCGGGCCCCGCCGCCGTCGCAGGCCAGCGGCCGGACACGGGCCACGCGGGCGGGCGGGCGGGCGGGGGGCGGCCCCCGCCTCCGGGAGAGCGGCCGGCGGGGCCCGCCCGGAAGCGCGCAGGCCGCGGACGCGCGGCCGCACACAAAGCGCGCGGCGCCCGGGCGGCCCCGCCGCAGGGACCCCGCGGCCGCCGCGGCCCCGCACGTACCCGGGAAGCTCGCGCGCCGCCGGCCGCGCCCCGCCCCGCCGCGCCGCGCCGCCGCCGGCCGAGCGCCCGCTCCGCCGGGCCCGCCGCCGCCGCCTCGGCCGCGCGCTCGCGACCCGGAAGGGCTCGGGCGGCTTCCGGCGCCCGCGGCCCGCCCCTCGCGGGCGAGACCACCGGCACGGGGGGGCCGGCGCGCCGCGGACGAGGCCGCCGCCGCCCGCGGCCCGGGCCGCGAGCTCTGGAGACGCCGCTGCGCGCAGCCCCCCGCCAGCCAGGCCGGCGCCCCGGGAGGAGGCGCGGCGCCTGGGGCCCCGCCAGTGGGCCGCTCCGGGCCGCGCTCCCCCTCCGGGCGCTTGGTAGCGCCCGGCCCAGGGCCCGAGGCGAGGGGAGCGGCTGCGCACACCTGGGCCCCGCCCGCGCCGGCCCCGCCCCGGAGGCCCCGCCCCGCCCCGCCCCGCCCGCGGAGGGGCCCCGCCTCGCGCCTCCCGGGCCCGGCGCTCTCGGGGTTCCGCGCTCCCCGCGCTGCGGCCGCTGGGGTCCGGGCGCGGACGGCCTTGCGCGCCTGGGGACCGGCCGCTCTGCGCCCCCGCTCGCTACGGGCCGGCTGCGATGGAGCCCGCCCCCCCGCGTCCCGCGCGTCGGGGCAGAGCCCGCGGGGCGCGCGGCAGGGACGGGGCGGGCGCGGCACGGGCCGGCTCGCGCCGCGCTGAACACGGCCCGCGGGGCAGGGGCTCGCGCGGGCCGCCCCCTGGACACCCGCGGGGCCGCGAGCCGCGGGGCGGGCCCGGGCACAGGCGCCTGCGGACGGCGCGGGACGGTGGTCGCCGGCGGGCGGGCCGGGGCGCCGGGGCAGGGAGGACGCGCGGCCGCGGGGACGGATCAGCGCCTGGAGATTTCGGGGACTAGGGGTCGCCGAGGTTGAAAGTGAAGTGCGGGGTGAAAAGGAGGAAGGTGGAACCGGAAGGTGGGCGCCCTGCCCAGGGAGGAGCCGGGAGGCTGGGCTTGGGCATCCCGGGGGAGCCGCGCCGGGGCTGCTGGAGGCCGGCGTCCGGCAGAGGCCAAGTGGACGTGCCACAGCCGGCTCTCGCGCAGGGGCTGGGGGACAGCAGAGGACCAAGGCCACCAGGCCCAGGAGGGGCTCCGGAGCCTGGGAGGGCGCCCTTCAGGCCAGGCTGGGCAGTGAGGGGCCCTGCGGGCGGGAGGACAGTGCTAAGAGCCCGGGGAAGACTTGCAAGAAAGGAACTTGGGCGCAGCCGGAGAGACAGGGCTTCTGGCGCCCTCCCTGCATGGAGGGCCTGGGCGGGGGGCGCGTGCTTCCAGCTCCCCTGGGGCAGTACCACGCCTGGTGCTTGGGCTCCCAGCCTCCGGGCCTTGGTAAAAACACTGGGAGCTCATGGGCCACCCGGGGGACAGCCTGGGGGTCCAGTGTGGGCAGGAGCTGCTGCCGCCCAGCAGAGGGTCCCAAAGGAACCCTCCTGGGGTAGAGTGGACAAACAGCTCAGGGCCACCTCGGAGCCTCTGTGGAGCGGGCCCGGCCCTCCCTTTCTCCCGAGGCTGCTCTGAGGAAAGTGTTGCGTCAATGAGCTGCAAAGAACACCTCCCTGCAGGCATCCTGGGCAGTGTACAGCCTGCCCAGCCAGGCCGGCCTGGGTCAGCTGCAAGACACATCCCCAGGGAGGCGTCCAGAGTCTCTGGACGGGGTGCAGACAGCACAGATGGTCCTTGCCCTCACTGTCAACCCCCCTGCAGGCAAGGGGCGCCCCCAGCCTGTCCCCTCCCCTGCACACCTGCTGGCCACCTAGCTGCCACCTCCCCAGTGCTAGCGCCACACAGGACACACATGTGGCCTGCCCACATGGATCAGAGCTGCACCCATGTCCTGGTGGGGATCCCAGGGTGGGCTGGCCTGGGAGCTCCCTGGGTCCTGCTCCCCCTCCCCCCCCAGAGTGGGGGGGACAGACAGGGGCAAGTGGCACTCCCCCAGCTTGGAAAGTGGGTGCAGGAGCTTCTTGAGGCTGCCAGAATAAGCGGCCGCAAATGGGGAGACTGAAAACTGGACACCCCCCACAGCCCAGCAGGCCTCAGCTCACCACTGCTGCCACACTGCTGAGGGTGGAGCCTGGCACCCGCATTCCCAGGCCAGTGGCCACCCTCCCCAGTCCCCACCTATGCTAAAGAGGCCTCCTCGCTGCGTCTGTCTCGCATGAGGACACTCCTCTTGGGGTCACAGTCCCCAGGCATCTGGGATGACCTCAGCTCCATGTCCTTCACTCAGCCACACCTACGAAGACCCTGTGCCAGGCTGCAGCCACGGGCTAGCCGTTAGGACAGGACATGCTTTTGGAGGGGCCACCATTCAACTCACCACACAGGGCCATAGGGGAGCGTCTAGAACCTCAGGATTGGGGCACCAGGGGGGCTGTAGCGCCTGGCGGAGTGGCCCTGAGATCCAGTCGCTCCCTGTCCCCTCACCCCAGACTTCTTGGCCAAACTGCCCACCTCCACGTGTGTCCCGTCCCGAAGGGGTGGCCGCCCCAGGGTCTCAGACTCCCAGGGCTGAGGCCCCCCAGGGCCCAGGCCTCGCTGCCCGCCCCCCCCCCCCCCCCGCGTGACTCCCGGGAGAGGGAGCCAGCCCCCGGCCGGCCCCCCGCAGGTCACAGCCCGCCTCCCCGCTCCCGAGCCGAGGGCGGAGGTGACCAGGCTGGGAAGGGCTGGAGGGGTGAAGGGCCGCGGGAGCTGGGGGTCCCCCCGCCCCGGAGGCGCCCACGGGTGGGGACCACCCACGACCGAGCGCGCCGCGGGGGGCGGGGCGAAGGGGCGGAGCCCAGCCCCCCCCCCCCGCGTCTGAAAACTCCGCCCGGCGCTCCGCCGCGCGGCCGCCTCCTCCGAGCCGGGCCGGCGCTCGCCCGGTCCCCGAAGGGCCTCGGCGCCGGCGGCTCCACGGCGCCCGGGCCGCTCCCCGCCAGCCCCGGGGACCCGGGCCGTTCCACCGCGCGGGCCGGGGAGCGCCGCGGGCCGTACCACGCGCCGCGGCCCGCGGGGGACGCCGCCCGCCGCCCGCCGCCCCCCGGCCCGCGCCCGCCCCCCGGCCCGCCCCGCCCGGCCCGCCCGCCCGCGCGGCAGGTGGCGGCCCCGCCCCGAGGCCGACGTGCGGAAAGGAACGCGCCGGCCGCGCCCGCCCGGGCCCGCGCGGCGGGGGGCGGGGCCTCGGCGCTCCCCTCGCGCCCACTGGCTGCGGCGCGGCGGGGCGGGCCCGGGCCGGCCCGTCATTGGCTGCCGGGCCCCGCGATTTGCATACGGGCCGGCGGGGCCCGGCGGGGCCGCGGTGCGGGGCTCGGCCGCCGCCGAAGTTGGGCGGAGCGCGGGCGCGGCCGCAGGTGACGCGCGGGGGGTCGCGGCCGGCGGGCGGGGGCGCGCCCCGCCCTCCCCCCCGGCGGCGGGGTGCGGGCCGGGCCGGGGCGGCGGGGCGCGGGCGCGCCGGCGGGAGCCGAGGGAGGGGGCCGGGCCGGGGACGACCCTCCGCCCGCCCGCCGGGCCCTCCGGGCGCAGGGCAGCCCCTGCCCACCGCACACTGCGCTGCTCCGGACCCACTGTGCGTGTGACAGCGGCTGACCTGTCCCTGGGCAGCGCGACGCCCCGGCCCCTCCGTGACCCCGCCGTGCCGGGCCCGCGCCGCCGGGTGGGGGAAGGAGGCCGGGGGCTCGGCTTGGGCCCGAGGTCCTCCCGGAGCGCGCTTTCCTGGGCGGGGGCGCCGGGCGTGCAGTGCTCCTGGGACGGCCTTCTGGACGTGTCGGGCGGAGGACAGCCGGGGCGTGGTGGGCAGTGCCCACCACCAGGACTGGACCAGCCCTGGAGCCGCCCCCGGGACCCTGCAGGAGGACAGCGCCGGCTCTTCTGTGTCCCTGTGTCCAGCATGGCCACTGAAAGAGTCAGGGTGCCTTCGGCCCATTTGTGGGCCCAGTGACATGGCCCTGCCAGAAGAGGGGGCACATACTGGCGCCCCAGCATGATGGCTACCACCCCACCTTCTCTGCTGCGTGTCCTCAAGTCCAAGGTGAAGACTGCTGGTCCCGAAGCCACCCAGAGGGGCCACCAGCCTGCAGGCCGCTGGGCCAGGGGTGGTCTGCAGCCTGCGGTACAGGCAGGCTCCCTGGCGACCATGAGCCTGGACCGGTGTCTGGGCTGCCGCAGCAGAGCTATTCCTGTGGCCCAGCAGGTTCGGGTCTGAACCAGGTGGCCAGGTCACTGCTGGCAGGCAGCGGCGGCCCAGGGACAGGAACAGGCCCCCCAGCACGGCCTGGCCTGCGGAGTGGGACCTTCTGGTCTGCGCCCTCCTCACGGCTTCTGTTGCTGACTTAAAGTACAGCTTAGAACTCAAAAGTAACCCTTCAGCCACTCAAGGATTTGCAAAGTGACCGCAGCACCGCTGGCTACTTTTCGGGGTGGGGGGGGTTGTCTGCCTGGAACAATCACACGCAGGTCCTGATCCTCGGGGGTGGGGGGTGGCGCCGCGGGTCCCTTCGGCTGGAGAAGCTGTTCTTCTTTAGCTTCTTCAGGGCCCGAGGCCAACTGAGCCCGAATCCCTCTGCCGGTTTCAGGAGGGACACGGGCCTGGGAGCTGCCTGGGAGCTACCAGCACACGCAGGCGTCCGCTGGGGATGGGGAACTGGTCAGGGGGAGCAGATGACCCCAGGTGGTGGGGCAGCCTGATGCGCTGGCCTTGCCTGCTGGTCTGCATGCTTAGCTTGGGAGATGACCCGTGGTGAGGCTCCACCCTCCCCAGCTAGGGAGGTCACCGCCCAGGGGACAGCCCGAGCTCCCAGCCTCCCACCTGGCGCAGCCCCCAGCCTGTGCCTGCCAGCTGTGGCCCTCGGGCTCCCAGAAGCAGGCGCTGAGGGGTGGGGGTGGGCAGCCAGCCCCTCCTCTCCCCACCTGAAGCGCCCAGTCCTGCTCACCCCACTGCCCCTGGGGCGGCTCTGTCCTCGAATCTCAGGCCGCTTCCTGCCTGCTCCGAGGAAAGCAAGGAAACCACCGGTGGCTGGATGCCACCCCAAAGCTGCCCACCCTCAAAGTCGGCACCAAGACGGCCACAACCTAGGGCATCCCAGAGTCCCAAAGACTGCTCCGAGCGCGGACCCCAGTGTGGCCAGGGTGCCTGAGGCCACACCGAGGCCCAAACTGACTGGAAACCACCCTGCCCCATTTCAGCCAGAGAGCGGAGAGGGGATGTGGGGAGCATGGCGGCCACACCCTCCGAGAGTGACCCGGCATGCGGGCCGCCCCCGCGGCGGCTCTCTCACAGTGAACTTGCCAGGCGGGTCTAGGCCTCCTGGAGGCTCCACGTCCAGGAGCCACCCCAGGGGCAGCAGCTCCTGCTGTTGGTGAGAAGCAGGTCAGAGCTGCTTGGGCCCCCAGGCCAACACCCCCAGTTTGGCTGCAGAGAACCCCAGAAACCTGCAGCCCTGGGAGCCTGAGTCACTGGCCCCCAGAACCCCTTCCCAGGAGCCCTGGCTGTGGCCACCCTGGCAACTCAGGAGCTCTGGCCCTGCAGACCCTGTCCAGGGCAGCCTCAGGACACACGCGAGTCCTGCTGGCCAGTTTATTGAGGTTTCAGTGTCAGGCGAGGGGCCGCTGTGCGGGCACGTGCCCCGTCTCCCGTGCCCAGCAGCGCGCTGTGTCCTGCGGGCCTGGCCTGTTCCAAGCTGGCCATGCTTCTCGGGGGCTGCACAGGCTCGGCAAGTCCTGGGGAACCTCCCCGTCCCCAAGGCTGAAACCCCGGGCTCAGGGGTGGCACCTCAGCCCCAGGACAGGCTTCCCGCTTGGCCGCGACTCTCCCGCCATCCAGGCCGGGCTGCAGTGGACAGCTACATTAGGCGGGTGCTGCTACCTCCAGGTGTCCTGCTTCATGGGGGCCACTGTGGGGAAGACACAGCTGAGGAGGCTAAGCGGGCCACAGCAGGACCTCATCCCACCCAAAGCGGGGGGTGGGGGTGGGAGTGGGCAGACGTACCCTCCGGGCTCAGAGTGGGCGTGAGGGCAGGACTTGGGGCTTCTGAGAGGGATTCTTCCCTGGCTGGAGGCAGAAGCTCCTGTGGTGGAAGCAGATTCAGAAGATTCAGTTTGCGGCTGGCTGGGCCCCCCGCCCCCCCATAACGTCGCTGACCTGTGTGCCTGGGGTGGCCCTGTTCGGCCGTGGTGGGGGCAGGGCAGCCCCCGCCTGCTGGATGAACTGCTGCAGGTTGCACTGGCGGAGCTCCCGGTTCAGCTCCTCAAGCTCCTGGGCCTGGGCCTGGGGCGGGTGGGACCCTCAAGGGCACAGCCACGGGGCTCCCACACCTCCGGCTCTTCCTGGCCCAACCCGACCCCCAAGCTGGGAGAAACCGGGGCTCACCTGCAGGGCGCGCTCCGCTGCCTCCAGTGCGCGGCTCACCAAGGCCAGGCTGCCCTGCACCTCCTCGCTCTGGCGCTCCTGGGCCGCCAGGTCCTGCCTCAGCCGCTCTGTGGCTGATGTCGCGGGTGAGGGAGGCCCAGGGGCCTCTGTGGCCAGATGGAGCGCGGCCTCCAGGGCGCGGGCCTGGGCGTCCAGGGCCTGCAGCCGGGCGGCGTGCTCGGCGGTGGCCGCGCTCAGAGCCTGCAGGCGCGCCTGCCCCTCCCGCTCCCGCGCCTGCTCCCGCCGCAACTCCTGCTCCCAGAAGGCCTCCTGGCCCAGCTCGGCCGCGTTGCTCTGCACCCTCCGCTCCAGACCCTGCAGGTCTGTGCAGCCGCCTGGTGTGGGTGCTCCGGGGGCCACAGGCTCAGGGGGCGCCAGGCTGGGGGCCAGCCTGGGGCCCCCCAGGCTGAAGGTCAGTGTTTTGCGAGGTTCACGGCCCAGCGCTGGTCGAGGCTTCGGAGGGAGGCTGGCGCGGACTGGGCAACGCTCAGGGGGTGGGCAGCTGTCGGAGGAGGGCCGCCCGGCTAGGCTGGGCCCTGTCCTCCTCAGGACAAACTGGACATCACTGGCAAACTGCCCACAGGTGGCCTGGGCGCCCACTGGACACTCCTGGGGCAGCAGCTGCCGCTCCTTCTCCCTGAGACGCTGCACCAGCACAAAGCGGCCTGTCTGACCTGGGGTGGGGGCAGGGGTCAGTCTCTAGCCGCCTGACCCGCTGCCCACCTAGCCTGAGGAATTGGGGGAGGGCAAGCGGGTCAGCAGCCACCCCCACCCTCCCTGGGGGTGGACGGGCCCCTCCGCGGCGGCGGGCCTGCCCCTGAAGGACTCACCGATGGCTTGGGCTAGGGCAATGACCACTTCCTGGCAGGTGGTCTGCTCCGAGACCCCGCAGACCACGCGCTGGATGCCGTCCACCCACACCTTTAGCTCCATGGCCGCCAGCCCCGGGAGCATCCCTGTCCCGCGGGGGTGAAGGCCAGGGTCAGGCCTGCCCCGGGCCGCCGCCCGCCCCCGCCCGGAACTGGCTCCGGGCCGCCAGCCTCGGCCGCAGTCCTGCTCGCCGCCCCGCCGGCGGGGCGCGCGTTCCTGGGGTGACGGCGGTCAAGCCCGGGTCCCCCGACCGGCCCGGCCCCGGGGCACTCGAGGCCCCCTCCGCCTCCCCGGCGCGCCCGCTCCCGGAACCCGGGAATCATTAACCAGCCCCGGAGCTTCCTGCCTCTCCGGTCACCTGGCGCAGAGGGCGCCGCCCCTCCGCGGGCGGCCGCCGGCTCCCGGACGCCGCTGGCCCACCCGCCCCCCGCGCGCCCCCGCGGGCGGTGTGCGGGGCCCGGCCGGCCGCCGGACGTCGGCCCCCGGCCCCGGCGGGCCCCGTTCCCGCTCGGCCGCGGGCGGCGGCAGGTGCGGCTCGCGTCCCTCCGTCGGCGTCGCGGCCTGGCCGGCCGGGGCCGCGCCCGGCGCTCGGGGACCGGGGGCCCGGCGCGGCGCACCCGGGCGCTCGGGGCTCGGGCACCGGCGGCGACCCGCTCCCCGCGGCCGGCGTCGCCGCAACCTGCCGCCGCCGGCGCCCCGGCCCCGACCCCATTGGCCTGCGGCCGGCGCGCCCCGCCCCGCCCCGCCCCGATTGGCGGCCGGCGCGCCCCGCCCGCCCCCCGCCCGCGCCCATTGGCCGCCGCCGCGGCGCCCCGCCCGCGCCCCATTGGCCGCCCTCCCGCCCGGCCCCGCCCCCGGCGGCGCCCAGGTGTGGGCGGGCGGGGCCGCGGGCCCGGCGCTACGCGGAAGCGCGTCTGCGGGCGCGGGCGCGGGCGGCGCGTCGGGGCGGGCGGCGGCCTCGCGCCCCGCGGCGTCCCCCGAGGCCCCCGCGGCACGCGGCCCCGGCCCGGGGAGGGGCGCCGGCGGGCCCCCCGCGCCGCCCTCGGCCGAGCACCCGCGCCCTCGGGGGCACGCGCGGGCAGGGCTGCCGTGGGCGCGGCGCGGGCCCGGCGGGCGCCGGCGGGGTCGGGGGGCCCGTCGGAGGCGCCCGCCCTGGGGCCGCGCTGCCGCCCTTCTGCCGCCCGGCGGTGCGCGCCGCGCTCGGAACCTGCCCTGCCCGGCCGCCGGCCCGGCGCGTCTCCCGCCGTCGGGTGACAGGCCGGTGGGCCCGCGGCGCGGAGTGGGGCGCGGAAGGCCGGCGCTGGGAGGGCGAGGAGGCCGCTGGAGAGGCCCTGCGGGGCAGCGCTCAGCCGGAGCCTGCGGCCGGGCCCGGGTCAGCCGCAGGGCTTGCTCGCAGGCAGGGCGTCCCCAGTACCCCAGAGCCCAGGTCAGGCTTGGGAATCACCGTGGAACTTCCTGCGGGGTCTGGGGCTGAGTGGGTGACCCGGACACCCTGCAGGCTGCCCTGCCGCCCCCCCCAGCAGCAGCCGGGACTCCGCAGCTGGGGGTTGGATCAGGAGCCCCCCCCTCCCCCCCCCCCCCCCCGGGTCTCCTGGGAGAGTCCTGGTAACAAAGAGCCCCTCCCCTCTGGCGCTGGTGTCCATGGCGACCCTATGGAGCCTTTCTCTCCCTGGGTCCTCTTGGCCCTCAGACCACACGTGAGTGCCAGGGGCTGGGCCTCTGTGTCTGGAGGACTCTGGCCTTGGGGGCAGACCCAGTACTCTGGGGACCCTTGCTCGAGGCTGAGGTCCCGGAGGGCAAGGGTGACAGATAGGAGCCACCAGGGGAGGAGTGACCCCAGGGGACATGGGTTGGCCTGCTGCTCTGGCCTAGTCAGAAACAGGTGTGGACAGCAGTGCGGTGCCACGGTGTCCTGTGGGACGCAGTCTCCCCTCCTGAGCAGCCCCCTGCACCAGGCATGTTTGCGAGGCTCCACGCATGTGCATGTGGGGAAGCCCCACGCGGGTTCCCAGGCATGGAGTGCAGCACAGCAGCCCCCACCCTCTCAGCTCCTCCGAGAACTTGAGGGATGGCCCCCGAGTCGTACCAGGAGGCTGGAGCAGTCAAGGAGGAGGATTTCTCCTCCACGGTGATTGAAGAGCCGGGCGGCAGCCACATGGAGCCTGCAGCTGGCACACCTGCAGACCTGCCCTCACCCACCTGCCCGCAGGACGCCAAGTCCAGCTACATCAATCGGTAGTGAGGAGGTGGGCGACCAGCCCCTGGCCAGGCCAGCCGACAGCAGGGCCTGACCAAGCAGCTGGCATTGCAGGTTGGCACCCGAGGGCCTGGACCCCAGCACCCTGCGGCTGCTGTGGGGGCAGCGTGACCTGGAGGTCCAGGCGCTGCGGTGGGCCATCTGGAACCGCCAGGAGGCCCGGCACTGCCACATCCTGCAGGAGGTGCTGGGGCTTCCGCCGGAGAGGTCAGCCTCGGGGCCCCCGCGCGCAGCCTGGTCTGCTTGCGTGTTCAGCTGTGGGTCAGGCGAGGGGCCAGCCCGCCTCAGTGCAGACCCCAGCCCTGGCCTTCCCCCCGCTTGCACCTTCCCTGCCCCGCCCCACCCTGCCCCTAAGAATGTTAATGCTGGGTCAGCTGCCCGGCCCGGGATGCAGTCCAGGGCACCGCACCACAGCTGCCCCTCATGGCAGCGGAAGGGGCCCGGCTGCAGCCTGATGCTGAGATGGGCCCTGAGCCCGTCCCCCCAGGAGCGGGCTGGGCCAGGAAAAGCTGCTGCAGAACCAGGTCCAGAAGCTGACTGTGGAGCTGAAGGAGGAGAAGGAGCGGGCAGAACAGGTGACGCAGCGTGGGCCAGACGGGCGGAGCGGATGAGACGGTGTGGGCCAGGCAGGTCTGGACCGGGTGGATCTGGAGCTGGCCTCCCTACCTGTGCCCCCGAGCAGGTGAAGGCGCACCTGGAGCAGCAGCTGCAGCACGCGCTCAGCACCCTGCAGCAGCTGGAGGCCCAGCTCCATGTCTTCCAGAAGTCCTGCCTCCTGCAGCTGGCCCGCGCCTCCTGGCTGGGCTGCATGCTGCGTTCCTCCACTGGCAGCGTGGAGGTGCGCCTCCCCAGCCTGGCTGTCCCTCACCTGGGTGCCTGACTGGGCCCCGGGCCCACCTGGTGGTCTCCAGCTCTGCAGGACCTAGTGCCAGAGAGGCCAACGGGGAGACTCCTGGGGGCAGATGCTCTTCGCGAGGCCCTGCCTCTGGTCCCCTCCTGTAGGTGGTGACTGCAGAGACCCTGATGGACCCCACTGAGCTCTCTGACAATGACCAGGTCCCCACTGCTGGGGAGGTGAGCAGCCCCCTGCCCGTCGGCGCCTTTATGGGGGCTGGCCTGCAGCAGCAGGGGGGGCTCACCTGCCCGTGGCTTCCCCAGCAGCACTTCCGGCTGGAGGACGTGGACTGGAACAGCATTGCTCACCGGTACCCCAACCTCTTCAGCAACATCGAGTCCAACTTGGAGCACAAGTAACTCCCCAGGGCCAGGGAGAAGAGGGCTTGCCTGGGCACTGAGGGCTGGGGTGCAAGTCAAGAGCCACCCCCAATGTCCCCCTGGGAAACTCCCTTAACCCCCCCAGAGTCAGTTCTCTGACCTATTGTCCAGGCTGGGTCTGGGGGTCCCCTCCGGGCCTCCTCTGTCCCTGCTCAAGCTGGGCCCCAGGCCTGTGAGGAGGACATGTAGGGCAGGGTGGGGCCTGGAGTCGAAGCCCACGGACCACCAGCAGATGGTGGCCCCAGGTCTCTCAGGCCCATGTCTCTCAGGCTGCCGCCGCCAGGTGAGCTCCCACCGGCCGCCCCCGAGGAGGACCAGAGCTGGACACCGCACAAGCACAAGGAGCGGCGTCTCAAGAGTGTCGAGTGGTGCTCCCTGCCCTTCGTGGGCGGCAGCAGCTCGGGCAGCGCCGACTCTGACTCCAGCAGCAACCAGCAGGATGCCCACCATCCTGCTCAGAAGGGCCCGAGGCACTGGCCGGGCCATGAGGCAACCGAGGCCAAGGAGGCGCAGGCACAGCCCAAAGGTGGCGTGGGCGGTCTCTCTGGCCCCTCCCCGCCAGCCCTGAAGGGCCGAGGGGCTTCCAAAGGGCTCCAGGACACCCCCAGGGCTGGGAGGTCTTCGAGCTGCCCCGCCAACCCGTGGCTCGCAGGACGCAGCCATCCTCCTTGCCCGCTCATCTTCCTGGACTGCAGGCGGGCCTCTTGGGAGACGTCCTGAGTGGATGCTCCACACGGGGTCCCCTTCCTGGACAGGCCTCTCTCTGGGGCTCCAGAAAACCCACTCGGACCTGCTGGGCAAGACAGTCTCAGCTCCAAGCCTCGAACCCCAGGACGCAGAGCACCAGCCAAGGTGAGGGGCTGACTGGCCCGACGTGGGGACAGAGGAGGGGTGAGGTGGAGCATCCTGCCCGGGCTGAGGGGCTGGCGGCGCTGCACAGTGCCCGGCGCCCTCTGCCAGCCCCAGTCAGGCCGCCTCCTGCCTGAGGATCATGGCTGTGAGCCGCCAGGAGAGGTTTGTCCGCATCCTCAACCAGTCGCTGGAGGAGACGGCTGACCTGGGCGGCCTGGTGCTCCAGCAGCGCGTGGGCGCCGCCCCGGTGTGCAGCTACCGCTTCCCTCCCCGCACACAGCTGGCGCCCAGGCACATCATCACGGTGGGTCCCGCGGTGCCCCCACCCCCTGACCCTCCCCCTGTGCCTGCCCACTGCCCTGACCCACCGCCCACGATGTCGCCAGGTGTGGGGCGAGGGCACCGCCAGCCCCAAGAAGCAGCTGCTCCCCTCACTGGGCCGGGAGCCCGTGCACTTCCACAGCGGCCCCGGCTGCGTGACCCTCCTCCTGAGCCCCAAGGGCGAGGTGAGCGAGGGGGGAGGGGCCCCTGCAGGCCTGGGGGCCGTGACAGCGCTGCTCGGCCCGCAGGTCCTCAGCGAGCACCGGGCCCCGCACTGCGTGACCGCAGCCTCCAGGATCTTCGCAGACAACACGGACTTGTCCATCGACCGCTTCCCGGTCCTGGAGGCCCCGCCCGGCCCCCTCGCGGGCGCGCAGCCCCGCCAGCCCCGCCAGCCTGGACCCCCGCCCAAAGGCCGGGCGCTGCGGCGGACACGGGGGTGCGGGCCGCGGGTCCCTCGAGCTCGCCTTCCTCCCCGGGCCAGGAGACCCTGCAAGGGCCACCCCGGGTCCCGCCAGAGGCACCACCCACCTCCCGGGCCCTGCCCGCGCCGGGCCCACCCCGGGGCCCCCTGCAGACCCCCACCCCGGGCTGGCCCCCCAGGGCCGCTCCCTCCCGCGGGCGCCCCGACCTCAGGACACCCCTCGCCCTCCAGGACGCGGGTCCTCCTGCCGCGCCTGGGCGCCTGCAAGCCCCGCCGCCCGCGGGAGGCCGCGCGGCCCAAAGGCGCCGAGGCGCGCACGCCCGAGCAACTGCCGCGCGTGGCCGGTGAGCCCGGGGGGGGGGGGGGGAGGGGGCAGGGGGGGCGGCAGGGGGGGCGGCGGGCGGGGAGGGGCGGCGCGGCCGCACGCAGTCTTGTCCCACGCAGAGGCCGGGCCGGGCCTCGAGGACGGCGGGGCCGGGAAGGAGCGCAGGACCCGGGTGAGCGACCGCGGCCGAGGGGCCGGCAGCGGCCCCCGCGCCCCCGCCCCGCCCCGCCCCGCCCCGCCCCGCCCCGGCCCCGGCCCCGGCCCCGGCCCCGGCCCCGGCCCACCGCCCACGCCCCGCCCCCTCCTGCCCACGCCCACGGACCCGCCCACCGACCCGACCCCGCCCCTCCCTAAGCGCGCCCCGCCCCCTGGCCCCGCCCCGCGGTCCCGGCCCCGCCCCGCTGCCCGCCCCCTCCCTGAACTCGCCCCGACCTTGGCCCCGCCCCTCCCTAAGCGCGCCCCGCCCCCCGCCTTTGGCCCCGCCCCGCCCTAAGCGCGCGTCCCGCCCCCTCCTGCCCCCGCCCCGCCCCCGCCCTTGGCCCCGCCCCTTCCTAAGCGCGCGCCCCCGCAGGTGGGCGGCAGCAGCGCGGGCCTCGGCGGCGCGGGCCGCAGCAGCGTGGGCGGCGGGGCGCGGGCCCCGCGGAGCACCGCCGAGAGCCGGCCCGGCGTCCTCAGCCGCCCGCCCTTCGCCACGGACATGTGCGGGCGGGTGCGGGGCCGCTGCGGGCCCGCGTAGGGCGCGGGCGCCCCGCAACACAGCGCTGCGCCCCGCAATACAGCGCTGCGCCCGGCCGGCCGGCGTGTGGTGGTGGCGGCGGCGCGGCGAGCCGAGGCGGCTGCGGAGCGAGCTGAGCCGTTTATTGGGCCGGGGCCGGGGCCGGGGCGGGGGGGGGGGGGCGCGCCGGGGTCACCCACCCTTGCAGGCCCCCCTCCCCGCAGGGCGCCCGCCCCGGGAGGCCGCCGGCACGGGCGCTGGGGGGGCGGCCTGGCCTCCGCGGGGTCCGCCTCGCGGCTCTGGGCTCCGACACCGGGGCCCACCCCGGGGCGCGCGGCCGTGGGGGGTCCGCACGGGCGGGGCCGGGCCGGCGTGAGCGGTTCAGCTGCGGCAGGCGCCGGAGGCCGCTGCTGGCTTCGGGACCCCCCGGCTGCCCAAGGCTCTGAGCCGGCGGCCCCGGAGCGGCAGCTCTGTGGCCCCCGCGGAGCCGCTGCCGGCACCAGGCGGCCGCGGGAGCCTGGGCGGGCAGGGGCTCAGGGTGCGCCCCGGGGTCCTGGGCAGCTCTGGAAAACAAGGGAAGAGCCTGCAAGGGCCCCACGACGGCCTCCAGGAGCCCCCAGGCAGGGCTGGGGTCCACCACGGCCGCGCTGCGCCCCCTCCCCGAGGACCCGCCTCTCCCCGGGCGCTGCGGCCACTGGGCCAAACCCAGCTCTGGGAGGCCGAGGCCAAGGGCCTGGGGCAGCCTGGGTCCTCTTATGGCCCCCCGGCCCGCACACTCTGCCCGGCTCTCCCTCCTGGCTGGCTGCTGGCTCCCCCGGGCTCCCCGGCCTCAGCACCCCCAGCCGCCCCAGCCCAAGTCCCGCCAGAGAGCACAGGTGGAACCCGCTGACAGTGCCCCCCAGCCTCCTCCGGGGAGCCCCCACCTGCTCATCAGCCCTGGCCTCTCAAGCCGGTGTCCCTGAGTCCAAGGGCCCTGACCCTCCTGCCCTGGCCTCGGTTCCTGCTCCCCTGAGGACCCCCCAGGGGCTGGTCCATCTCCTGGCCCCTTGCTGCCCACAGCCCCAGGGGACCCCTCGGCCTGCGCTCTGGAGTGCTCTCTGTGCAGCCCCGCGGCCACATGGCCTGCGGGCTGGGGGCTCCCAGCGGCTGGGCTGGTGCAGTCAGTACCTGGGGCCGGAGCTGGGTGGCCAGGGGTGTTCCTGGGCCCAGCCCGGGCCTCTTGCTCTTCAAGGCTCCTCCGAGGGCCCGGGGGGACGGTGGCCCTTTCCTGCTGGGACCCCAGGCACCTACAGGGCAGGGGCGTGTGGGGGCAGGTTGCAGATCGGCCCCCCCCAGAGCCCGCCTGGGAAAAGTGTGACGCTGGCAGGGCCACGGGGTCCTCCAGCCACACCAGCGACCACTCTGGCCAGCGACCAGTCGGCCGGCAAGGTGGCGCCTGGCACCCCTCCCGGGCAGCAGGGCGGGCGCACGTACACGCGCACACTCGCGCACACGGTGCTGGGGGGAGCACCCACCACAGGTGAGCTTCCCGCCAGGCCCGAAGCCCCGCCGTGGACAGGAGGCCGCAGCCGTCCGCAGGGTCAGGTGCTGGGGTGGCGGCTCCGGTGGCCGGGTCCTTGGGCCGGTGTGGGGGCTGCCCCAGAGGTGCCTGCGCCTGTGAGGGAGTGGGTTGGCTTGGGGGCCGCGGCTGGAGGAGCGGGGTGGGCAGCAGCCCGGGGGATGGAGGCCTCTCCCTGGGGCGGGGGAGGGAGAGCCGCCCCGGGCCTGCTGTGGGAGCAGAGCCAGCACGCTGGCTGGAACTGGGGCCCCGTGCGGGGTCCTGGCCCCCCTGCTGGAAGGCATACCTGGCCCCGGCGCCTGCGCTCCCACAGGCCCTTGGTGGGGTTCCCGCAGAGGACTCTGCTGGCGCCTGCAGAAGAGGGTGTGCCAGGGTCTGGCTGGCCCGAGGGGCTGCAGGCCCCTCCTCCTGCCAAGGGGGCCGGTTACCGTGGGTGAGCGCGCTGGTGTCATCCTCTGGGGCCGCATCCGTGGGCAGCAGGCCTTCGGGCAGGGGCCCTCCGGGGGCCAGAAGGGAGAAGGGCCAGGGCCTGGGGGCCGGGGGCCGGGGCTCGGGCAGGGGCGGCTCAGGGTCATGGCTCCGGACGGGGGCTTCACGGGGACGACCTGCCCCAGGTCAGAACCCGTCACCAGAGACTGCCGGTCTGGGGCCAGCCCAGAGCCCACCCGGTCACGTCCACGGGCTCAGGCCCTTCCCCCAGCACCCGTCTCCCACGGCGCCGGCCCTGGGCAGCGAGCAGGGCCTGGGGTGGGGTCAGCGCGATCGGGGCTCGGTGGGCCAGGGCCGCGGGCCTGGCGGGTGCTGCCGTACCTGGCTGGGGAAGCCGGCCTTCCAGGACACCGCCCCCCTTGATGGCCTCCGTCACCGTGAGCCAGTCCTGGTCCAGCTTTGGGGAGGCGGGCGGGCCCGTGTGTGAGACCGGCACGTCGTCCAGGACCCGCAGCTGGGGGATGAGGCGCCTGACCTCGGCCCGGTAGTTGTAGTCGGGGGTCACCTGCGGGGACGGGCGTGGGGCCTGGCCCAGGGCCCTTCAGGCCAGCCGCGCGGGGACGCGCCTGGACGCCAGAGACTGCGCCCACCCATGACCTCACTTCTCGGGCTCCCCGCCAGGGTCCCCCCAGGCAGGCGGGGGGGGCTCAGCACAGGCCTGCGGGGTGACCTCCGAGCCAGGGACGGGCGGGCCCGGGCAGGTGTGTGCATGAGCGTGGGTGTGTGCACGCGAGTGTGCTCCTGTCTGTGGAGACTCCCGGGTGGCACCTGCGTGGGGGTGGGGACAGGCCTGGGGGTCCCGGGCTGGCCCCTGGACGCACTGCAGCTTCCCGCGGCCACAGGCCAGGTGGGCGCCCCATGGCGGGGAGGCGGGACCCGGGGACTCCACCGCCAGCCTGCGGGCCACCCCAGTGGGCTCAGGACCAGGGTCCTGCGGGCGCGTGGGCGCAGTACCTCGTGGTGGGGGACGGGGCCGGGCCGCAGGCACACCAGGTTGCCCTGGAGGGTGAGCGTGGCCAGCCGCGGGCAGAGCTGCAGGTAGCGCACCTGCCCCAGGTCCTCCACGCCGTTGCCCTCCAGGTCCAGCACCTCCAGCTGGTCCAGCAGGCACAGCGGGCTCAGGTCCGAGACGTCGTTGAAGGAGGCGTACAGCTCCTGCACAGCGCGGGGTCAGCCGTGCCCGGCGCCCCGCCCCAGCCCGCCCCCCCGCACTCACCCTCAGCGCCGGGAAGGAGCCGACACCGTCCAGGTCGGCCAGGCCGCAGCGGGCCAGCCACAGCACCCGCAGGTGGCCCAGGGAGGTGCCCAGGTCTCTGCGGAGGGTGGGGCAGGGTGGTCAGTGCCTCTTGAGTGGGGCGCAGGCCGGGCCGTGGAGGCAGTCGGGGGAGGGTGCTGTGAGGGGGGCTCTGGCACTGCAGTTCCTGGCCTTCCCCCCTTGCTGCGCCCACCTGGTCTGGGGCACAGGCGGGAGCCCCGCCCTCCCCAGGCTCCCCAGGGCCTGGCCGCGGGACCTGCCCTGTGCTGGAGGCCCAGCCAGACGCTGCGGTAGAGGTGAGCCGGGGACCCCAGCGGGGCGGCCCGGGGCGCTCCCCCTACTCCCGCTGGTCTGTCTGCAGGCTTCCCCAAGTCCCAGCCTCCCCAGCCCCGCTTTCAGACCAGGCCCTCCGCCTCCCGCCTCTCTGGCCCCCCCGCCACCGAGCAGCAACGCCGTCCCCGTGGGGTGAGGTGGCTGGTTTGGGGGGCCCCACCGTGGTGGCCCCGAGCCGGATCCTGCGGGCCTGGCTGCCCCCCCAGCTGCGTGGGTTCCTCCTCGGGCGGTTGCTGCGGGGGCGTCTCCTGTACCCTGAGGTTGCGCCCCCTCCCCCCGCATGGTGAACCCCTCGTCCCTCATCTCCAGCTCCCTGTCCACGCGGGTCCAAGCCCCCTCCCGCGTCTCCACGGACTCTCGTCCTATGTCTCAGCTGCGCGCCACCCCCCCGCCGTGGGCCCCACGTGGGGACACCCAGGCCCCCCATGGGCGCATCCCTCAGGAGGGGCTCGGGCCTCCGCTCCTGGCAGCTGGTGCCGTGTCGCGCTGCCCTCCCCCTGCGGGGTGTCCTCGCCCGTCCCCTGGCCTCGGGTGTTTCTGGGGAGAAGTCTGAGGAGGCTGCCCCTCGCCAGTCTCCTTGCTCCCGCGGCGCTGCTACGAGGAGAGACTCGAGTCCCTCTGCCTGCCCCCCGCGTTCCACTCTGCCGGCCCCCCGCCCCCAGGCTGTCCCGGGCACCCTTCGGCCTCTCCCGCCTGTCATTCCCCTGCCACATCTTCCCACCTTGGCCAGGACACCCGCGCCCCACTGTGGGGAGACCAGGACCCCATGTGTCTTCCGGGTGACCCCCTCCCCATCCAGAAACAGGGCACCCTGGTGCCACAGGAGACTGGACACCAGGGAGTGACAAATACTTTGAATCAGAGCCCCAAAGGGCGCCCCCAGCTCTGTGGGGCCTGGGCGGGGCGGGGGGCGGCGAGGAGAGGCTCGCTCGGCAGGGGAGGAACTAGCGGGACGCGGAGCTGCCGGGCGCCGGAGTCCAGGGCGGACTGTGTCCAGAGCGGTCCTGGGGCGAGACTGGCCGAGACCGGGGAGGCGACGGGGTGACAGCACGTGGCGGAGGCGGCGTCCCAGCCGCGGCAGCCCCCGACAGCCTGGGCGAGGCTATGCGACCCCGAGGGGTGCTGGTGAGGACGGGGGCCCGGGGGAAACGTGCACATGGTGGGGGGCGACTCTGAGAAGAGATCCAAGGGCCGCCAGAAGCACTCCCGGGGTTCAGCATTTTCAGATCTTCGGCGATTCCGGGGTCCGCCAGCCCCGCCCCCACCGCTCGGGCCTCCCGGCGGGCCGGGGCGGGCTCTGAAGGCCGTGGAGAGGCGCCAGCTGCCCACCTCAGAGGGAACGTCCGGAGGCTTTGCCGGCCGAGAGACAGAAGCCGCTCCCAGCCCCGCTGCTGCCGCGGCCGGAGGGGCCGGCGGGGCCCAGGGCGGGCCTCGCCGAGCCGTGAGCGCACGCGGGCCGGGTGGCTCGGCCGCTGCAGCTGCTGGTCGCAGTGTCGGTTGCCTGGTGCTGCGCGGGGGCGTCTCGGGGGCTCCAGGAGCCTCTCCTCTTGCAGCTCCTGCTGTCTCGCAAGCTGGATCCCGGCCCGTGGTCCGGCTGCCGCGTGCTCCGGGCCTCCGTGGCAGAGACACCATCTTGGGAGCATCTGGGTTTAGGACTTTAAAAACGGGGCACAGCTTCGGGAGAGGTAAACAGCCCTTTTTGGCCTCAGCGACTTTTTTCCCTGGCTGTAAAATAAATCCCATTATTGTTCTCTGAGCCTGCGTGGTCTTGCAGTTGTGCACACGGGTGAAGAACTCAGCTGGTGACGGCTGGACTAGTTGGGCACGTCCTTGGCCAGCGTTAGCGACCCTTGCTTCCTGGTGTCAGTTGGCGAGCCAGCCAGGAGCCAAGAGCCCGGAGACACAAAGGCCCCAGGCGCCCCCCCACCGCCTCCCCTGCCCCAGGCGCCCCCCCACCTCCAGGTCAGTGCTAAAAATAGCTTCTGAGTCGCCATCACGGAACAGACATCTCCCGCTTCCACAGTCAGTTCTGCAGGAAGCCTCAAAGTTGAGTGGTGGAAACGAACCATTCGATGGAGCCAAACCCTAGTTCCAGAGCGGCGCGGTGTGGGCCGCTCTTGGGCCATGCAGCCCTGCAGTGCGAGGGAGGCCGTCGGTGGCCAGGGGTCAAGGAGGCAAGCCCCTTGACAGACGGACGGCCACCCGCCGGAGGGCACGCCCGCTGGCCACAGCACCGCCACCCGCAGGTGTTGGAGGGTGCAATTCGGTGAGTACGGGATAAAGACGTTCCCAGGCGCTACGGGCCTGTTTATAAAGATCAGGCGTTTCCATGGACTTAAGAAACCATTCCACGTCGGCGGTGGTCCAGCACCTTGCCCTAGCCAGCCAGGAGGCACGGCACAACCAGCACCTCACTGGCCGCCGTGAACCCCAGGTAAGCGGTGGGATTAATTCCACTCCAGATTCAGGGGCCCTGGCTTCGGGGGGAGGTGGGTATCCTTCCCCATGCGGGGCAGCAGCTAGGGAGGCCGCCCTCTTGCTGCCTCTGGCTGGCAAGGAGACTGGGGTGTGGGTGGGGACCTGCCCCGCCTGTCCTTGCAGAGGGACACATTCCCTGTCATGGGGTGTGAGCCACCCCCAGATTCATGGAGTGACCTTCTAACGTAGACCCAAACTTATTTGGAAGTGGGGTCCACAGAGCACCGGGCTAAGGTCGGCCATACTGGCTGGCACAGCCAGGCGCCAGGGGCGGGCGGGGCGGGGCGCATGTGGGCCTAGCACCCGGGGGTGGCGCCGCATCACCAGGGGAGGCCCACCTTGGGGAAAAAGCCTACTCAGTATATGTGGCAGAAAATAAAGCTGGTCCCAGGCTTGTGCCGTCATCAGAGGTGATTTGAAAGTAAACAGTGAGACCGGAAAGCAAATGGGGTCGCCTGCTCGGAGTGGGGGAGCCTTGCGGAGCCAAGCACAAGGGAACCTGTAGTGAGCCTCAGGGAGACGAGAAGGGCCCGTGGCCAAGGTGAGGCGGAGAGCGCCTCGTTGTCTTGATAGTTTCCACACGGCCGCTGGGTGTCTGCGGGGGCCCGCATGCTCGCCCTCAGGAAAGGGGCGCAGAGCCATGGAGGTGGCTGCTGTGAGCTGCGGCCAGGGCAGGCGCCGGCCTCAGCTTCTGAGCAACAGGCAGAACTTTGAGGGGGACCCCCTGGCCTGGCGGCCGCCCCCACAAGCCCTCAGCAGACGGGCTCCAGCCTGGGGTCCGCAGGCGCCTGCTGTCAGGCCTGAGCCCGACAGGGCCAGGGAGGCCAGTTCCACGCGTTTTCACCGGCGTCCCCGGAGAGCAGGCGCCTTTCCACGCGGCGGGGCCCGGTCCTATTTCCTGGGAACCATCTCCTGTCGCAAGTGGAGATTTGACAACGAGCGCCTCCCCCTGCTGCGTCCCGCGGGCCTTTGACGTCCTCCGGGCCCGGTTGTCTTTGCTCCTGTCCCAGAGCTCTGGCTCACCGACTCCACGGGAGGGTTGTGTCCCTGCGGCGGCCGCGCGGGGGGCAGCGGGCCCAGCCGCTCGTCGGGGGAGCGCCTGCCTTCCACGAAAGCCTTCAGAGCTCCCTGAACCAGGTGAGCTGCCCGCCCCGCGGCTGCCCTTAGGCCCCTGCCCGACAGGTGAGTGGGTTGCCGGACACCTGCAGTCCGTCCGGCTAAGGGACCGTCAGGGACGTGAAGCAGCTGCGTGCAACCGGAGCAGGTAAACGCGGAAACCAGGCAGACGTTTGCCGCGAGGTTGCGCTAACAAATGTCATGGCATCGCCTCATCCAGAAATAACAGGGCGTGGTGTTGAGAGCCCCGCTTAGGGCGACGTCTGGGGAAGTTTCCAGAAGTTTGGCTCATCTCCCTACCGGCCCCTGGCCCTGGCTGCACGAGGCCAGCAGCACTTCATAAAAACCGTTTTGTTCAAACGCCAGAAATAAACCAAACGTCTTTTCTGATCCGTTCTCTCTGGCGGCGGCACCAGCCCCGTTCGGCTGTCCTTGGATGTGAACTTGGCTTTGAGGGCGTCACAGGGCCCTGCGGGCCATGGAGACCCTCGCTGGATGGTGACCCTTTGCCGAAGGTCAGTGGCTGCTGTTCAGCGACCCCAGTGTGGTCCTTGGGGACCTTGTTAGCCACACGACCGACGTGACCAGACCACAGGCTCTGGGTGACACATGTCTCCCTCAGCAGGTGGCTCTGACCGATGGGGGTGGGGTGGGGGGCAGGAGCTGCTGGGGCCAGGCAGGCTGGTGGGCGGCCCAGGGGGAGCTGCAAGTGCGGGAGGCTCTCCAGGAGGGAAGCCCAGGAGCGCCCCTGGCCCTGGGTCAACCCACCCAGAGGGACCCCGGCACAGGGAGACTCCACTGCCCGGGATGGGCCCCACCCCAGGTCAGTGGGCCGGGCGTGGCCAGTGCCTCAGGGGCTCCAGCCACAGATGCTGACCCTTCCTTGAGCCCCGCCCCTGGAGGGTGCTCACCTCACTGAGCCCAGGCGGCTGCCGTTCAGCTTCAGCTGGCTGAGCTTGGGCAAGTGCACCCCTGTGGGGCACAGGAAGGAGACTGGGTGGCGGCCCTTTAGTCGCCGGCCTTGCCCCGGCTCCAGGCCTCGGCTGGGACGCAGGCGCACAGGGAGGGCGGGGCACAGGGCTGCCCGGGAGCTGCTGCACCCCCAGACCACGCCGTCCCTCAGCACACAGCATGGGGTGCCAGGCCATGGGGACCCTCCAGCTCACATCCCTGTGTAACCCAAGGATCCTGGGGAAGGGGTACAGGGAGGGCTTAGGGGCTGCAGGGCAGGCTGGTGGGCACAGGGAAGGCCTGTAGGGTGCAGGGCATACGAGTGGGCGGGGCCTGGGTGCCTGTGGCCTCAGAGCAGCCTGGCCTAGGGTGCAGGCGCCCGGGGCGGGGGTCGAGCTCTCACCGAAGCTCCCCAGGCTGTGCTCGCGGGTGTCCACGCGCAGCTCCAGCACAGTCACTTGCCGGAGGTCACTCACCTGGGCCAGGGCCTGCTGCAGAAACAACGGGACAGCCCGGAGTAGGCGGGGTGTGGCATTGGCCCCGAGCTGCCTCTGATGGCCATGGGGGCTTCGGCAGGTGATGGCAAGGACATGAGTGGAGGCTGATGGGCCCTTGCCGAGGGCTGGACCCTGCCGAGGGCTGAGGGCTGCCAGGGGCCCTGGGACAGGCCAAAGTGGCCTGGAGCCGCCATGCACAACAGGACGTTCACACCACAAGCCTCTGTGTCTGGGGCTGCTTCGCACGCAGCAAGTAGGGTCTCCACGCTGGCCGGATGGCAGCCATGACAAGGGCCCTGAAGGACCTGAGTCTGGGGTTAGGGAGAGGGCTGCAGGGGCGGAAAGAGGGGGACCAGTGTCGCGGCCTTGGAGCATTCATAAGACCCCGACAGAAACCTGGACGGTGTCGAGGGCAAGGATGACCTCGTGACCTCGGGCAGCGCCCCAAGCTGGTGCCAGGGATCTGCCCCAGAGGATGCTCAGGGCAGGACGGTAAGGAGCGCTGGAGGCTCCGGGCTTCAGAGCCAGAGGGTCCTCTCGCCTCCCTTTGTCTCAGGAAAGCCCGGGAATGGCTTGGCGGAGACAGCCCCGGCCAGAGCCTCGGGGAGAAGTGGGTGGCCTGGTCCGCACAGGGGCTGCGGGGCTGCAGCGAGGCCGCCAGGAAGCCAGTCACCCCAGCTTCCAGTGGGCGGTGGCGTCACATGGTGGCCTAAAAATAACGGGCCTGTGGGGCGTGTCCCCAGACAAGGGCCGGGCAGACGCTCCCCACTGGATGCTGGTGTCACTGTGGCCCCAGGAGGCCGGACGCAGACCCCCCCACCCCGCAGAGCTCCCAGGGCACCTCGCCCGCTGTGAATCCAGACCTGGCATGTGAGGGCGCGGAGCCCTGCTGAGGACCTGCCTCCAGTCCTGCACGTGTGGGTGCCGTGAGGAGCTGCGGGTGGACCGGGGCCCTGAGGTGACCCTCCACCCTGCACCAGGGCAGAGCGGGCGCTGGCTGCAGGGCGCAGAGGCCCCACCAGGGCGGGCGTGGGAAGGGGCTGGTGGTGCACACGGCGCAGGAGCCGGCCACCCGCCCGAGGCTCTAGAGAAGTTACCCCAAAGGCCCCAAAGGCCAAAGCCCAAAAGCCAAAGCCCAGGGCTACACAACACAACACCCACGGCAGGGGCCTGTGGCTAGAGCCCATCCAGGGACAGGCCCCGACGGGGGAAAGGTCAGTCTGTGGGTCTCCCTGGCGCGCAACTGCTCAGGCCTCGGGCTCAGGGACAGACAGGGAGACGGGGCTCACTGTGGCCGCATGGGCGGCCGCCTCCCCCAGGAGGCCTCAGGGATGGTCACACCGGTCACCGGGAGTCTGGACCACACTGGCCAGTAGTGACGGTCACTGCTGATCCCCTGAGGTGCTGTCAGAGACAGCACAGTGCGCGCAGGGGCTGCGCGCAGCTCTGTGAGAAGTTGGGTGACACCAACAACAGCTCTTTGAGACACCAGGACTGGCCTTGGGGCTCCTTTTCCTGCCCCCCCAGACCAGCAAGGCCCCCCTTCCTCCAGAGGCAGCACAGCCCCCAGCCCCCTGCCGCTGCCTTACGTCCTCTCTCAGGGAGCCCCACCCACAGGTGTGATTGGACCGTTTCAATCCTTGGCTGACTGGACCATTCGGCACCAGTCAGCTCGGAGCTCGCACCTGATCCATCCCTTCCACAGTGCAGGAGGGGCACATAGAGGGCGGTTGCTGGGCTGCGAGCCACGGCCCTCTCTGCCTGCCCTTGCTGGGGTCTCGGCCCTCCAGCTGACAATGGCCAGCGAGGGGGGGGGTCTGGGGGGCCCTGCTTGGGTGTGGGGCGCAGGGCTGCCCAATAGGGCACATATGGGAACCTGCTGGGCCTTAGGGCGAGCACAACCCCGCACCCCAGACTCAGGAGAAAGTCTCTTGCCCCAGAGGTGGTCGGGGCGCCCCAAGCCCACCTGGCCGGCCCAGATACCTGGTTCCTTCCTCTGGCCCACATCTCCGCTCCCCAGCGCCCTTCGCACTGAGTGCTGTGCCCTTGGCGGGGGCATCCTGCCCCCGTCCCTGCTGGGAGGCACAGCCTCCTTCCTGGCTCACGCGGCCCCGGAGCACAGGGCTGGCACTCCGCCCGCGCCCAACACTCACCAGCCGTGCAGGCGACAGGTAGTCCTCCACCAGCTGCTCCCCAAGGCCGCGCCCCGGGCCCCCTGGGGCCTTGCTCTGCGGGCTGGGGTTGTGCAGCCCCCGCCAGCTCAGCTCTCGCACCTGCACACGGGCCGTGCTGGGCCGGGACGCGTGGCTCAGTCCTGGCCTGGGTCCATCCGCCTCCGCCCTGCGGCCAGGCAGAGGGCAGAGCCACTGAGTGGTCTCCTGCTCACCCGGCCCACTTGAGACGCCCTACGGCCCTTGACACCTCCCGATACCCAACAAGTGCCTGGGCCTCCCAGAGCAGGCTCCTGGCCTGGCCCGGGGTGCCCTCGCCTGCTTGAGGGGAGTCCTGCCCACAGCCTGGGTTCACACCCTAGCCAGGTGGGGGCCCTCAGGGTCCACAGCACCTGCTGATTCCAGCCCCCCACCTGCGGCCCCAAGTCTGCTCTGGGCGGGGAGGGGCAGGGGACAGGGGCTGAGGCGGTGTGCCCAGCTGCCCAGTGCCACTGCTGCCTCAGGTCCTGGCCTTAAGTCCTCCACCAGGTGGGCCCTGAGCCCGAGCCCAGCACCAGGTCCCACCTGTGCTGGGAGCCCCTTACCTGGCGGCAGCTGCCTCTTCCCACCGTGGGTCAAACATCCGGGCAGGGGGGTGGCATGTGGCCCTGGGGGCACCTTCAAGAGACTGTGGGTTGGACCTTGGGCAGGTCAGTGTGGCCAGGGTCACATGGACAGGCTGGGCCAAGGCCACAGGGCCCACAGGCCAGCAGCATGGAGGCAGCAGGGGCTGTCGGCCTGGGCCTGGCCCTCAGTCCCCTTTGACCGTCCTGACAGGGAGCCTGGCCTGACAGGGAGACAGGGCCAGGCGGGTGCCTGCCTGGGTCCCTCCAGTGCAAGTGCCCGGTCACCATTCAAATTCCTACACCTCTCGACTCGCCCGCCTCCAAAGGGGCCCTCGAGCTGCCCGGCCCCATGGCGAGGGCAGAGCCACACCTGCTCGCTGGTGTTGCTCCATCAGGGCCTGGGCGCCGTGTCCCCAGGGTGGAGGGGCCGGCTCCCTCCGGCCAGGTCCCGGCCCTACGCCCCCCGCTGCTCTCTCCCGCCCTTCCAGGCCTGCTTTCCCAGCAGACTGACCTTCACAGCCTCTGCCGCAGCTCTGGCCGCCTGCGGGCCTCCCCGGGGTCTGGTGGGCTGCGCCGGCGGTGGTCTGCGTGGCCACGCCCGCTCACATTGCCCTCCAACTGTGGATGTGCTGCAGCTTGCTGGCCTGCCTCCTGCTCATTGGCCTCCGTGGACGTCCGGGTTTCCCCCTGCCCATCACACCAGAGACCCCCCCACCTGGGCCGGGAGAGTGCTCAGCTGGGCTTTGGCAGACGTGCTGGGCCCTGGACAAGTTGCCCAGCTCCTGGGCCTCGGTGGCCTCGTCTGGAAAGTGACCTGGACACCAAGGGTCAGGGGAGGCGGGAACGTTCAGGGAGGCCCAGTGCTCCGCCTCATGCCGTTTCGGCCGGGATATCTTTGCAGAGGAGCCCTCCGCAGTCTGCCTTTCTGCAGCTGGAGAAGGGCCGGGTGCCAGGAAGGAGACCCTCCTGCCGGGGCCTGCCCATGACTAGGCCCCGGGGTCTGAGCCCAGGGGGTCCGAGGGCCAGACGGGGCTGGATCTGGGGCTCCCGTCCTCACGCTGGCCCTGGCCCTCACGCACTGGCCGCGCCTGCCCACGCTGCCAGCGGCCCTGCTGGGACCAGGCCCTGCCCCTGGGTGGGCCCCCAGCCCCGCCTGTAAGCCAGCGAGGGGGGCGCCGGCCTGGCCCGGCTCCTCGGGCGAGCCCCCATACCCGCACCTCTTCACCAGAGGGGAGGGGCGCTGAGGACCCACCTCCCCAGCAAGGAGGTCTGGGTTCCCCGCCTCTGCCTCCCCCACAAGCCGGCTTGGGGCCTCTCTACGCCGGTGACCCACGGTCCCCCGGGGCGGCCGGGGTGTGGGCAGGGTCCTGGGGGGGCCGATTTGATATGTGGGGTGCCGCTTCACCCCCTCCGCGCCACAAAGTGTGGAGGCGCCGGACCCCAAGGCGCGCCGGGCTCTCACCGGAGGCGTCGGCCGCGGGGCTGGGCTGGGCCCCGGCGCCCTCCGCGGCCCTGGGGCGCTCCTCGGACGGCGGGGCTCTTCCGGCCCGGGGTGGCAGCCTGGCGCCATGGCAACGGGGGCGGGGTCTCATTTGAATATTCAAATACCCCGGAACCCCCGGGCCGGGCTGGGGGGTGGGCCACGCCCCCAACAGCGGAGGCCGGGCCGGGCCGGGCGGGTCAGCCCGAGCGGCCCCCGCGGGCGCGCCTGGGGCGGGGCGTGGGGGGCGTGGGGGGTGGGGGGGCGGGGCGGGGGCCGTGGGGGGGCGGGGCGCGGGGGCCGTGGGGGGGCGGGGGCCCCACCCGGGCGCCCGCGCGGACGGCAGGTGTCGGGCCCCGCCCGAGGCTCCCCAGGGCGCCGTCCCCGGGCGCGGGGCTCCGCGTGCGGCGCGGCGGGTGCCCGGCGGAGGCCGCGGGCAGCGGCCCTCGCGCCCCCGCCCTACGCGGGCCCCGCCGGCGCAGACGCCGCGGCCCGGGGCGCCCGGACGCGCGTGTCCCCGGGGCCGGCGGGCGGGTCGCCGCGAGCTCGCGGGCCGGGCGGCGCCTCCGCGGCGGGGGCGGCGGGGCCTCGGCGGGCGGGCAGCGCCCCGGGGGGTCGCGAGGCCGAGCCGGCTCGCAGGGTCCGGTCGTCCCCGCGCGCGCCGAGACCCCGCGGAGCGGCGGCTGCGGGGGGAGGGGGCGCCCGGCCCGCGCCTCGAGGGCGGGAGCGGAGGACGCGGGGCCCGCAGCCTCCCGCGCCCCCTGTCCGCAGGGCCCCGCCCGGCCCAGCCCCGAGCCGGCGCCCCCCCGCCCCGCCCCGCCCCCCGAGCCCGCGCCCGCGCCCGGGCCCCGCCGACCCGGGCTCCGGCCCGACCCCGCGCCCCGCCCGCCCGCCCGCCCGCCCGGAAGCCCCGCCCGCGCGGCGCCTGAGCGGCGGGCCCGTCGGCCAACCGCAGCGGGCCGGGCGGGCGGCCGCGGCCAATGGCCGGCCACGCCCGGCTGACGGACGGGCGCGGGGCGGGGCGTGCGCGGGCCCGGCCGAGTGTCCGCCGCCCGCGCCCCGCCGCCGGCAGCCGAGCCGCACCCGCCGCGGACAAGCCCATGCGCGGGGCGAGCCGCGCGCCCCGGCCCCGGCCCCCGTCCCCGCGCCGCTCCCGGCCCCGGCCCCGGCCCCGGCCCCGGCCCCGGCCCCGGGGGCAGTCGCGCCAGTGAGCGGTGAGTGCGGCCGGGGCCGGGGTCGGGCCGGGCCGGGCCGGGCCGGGCCGCCGCGCCCAGCGGTCCTCGCCCGGGGCGCGCGCGCGGGGGCGCAGGTGAGCGCGCCGGCCCGCCGGGCGGGGCGCTGCGGCGGGGTCGCGCCGGGCCCGGCCCTCGGGGGACCGGCCTCCGCGGGCCCCGCGTGGGCCCCGCCGCCCGAGACCGCGCCGCGCGCGGGCGCCGGCCCCGGGAGAGCCTGGGCTCCGGCGGCGCCGCGCGCTGCCCCCCGGGGCCCCCGCCGACCCCACTTTGGGGATCGCCCCGCGGGGAGCCCCGGCCCCGGCCCTCCCCGCCCCACCTGCCGTCGCCTCCTTCGGGTCCTCGTGCCCTGCGCCCCGCTGGCCGCGACCCTGGCCCCGGCGGGCGCGTCGCCTCCCCTTGCTCCGGGCCGGGGCCCGCCCTCCTGCCGGCTCCTCCTGGCGCCCCGGAGGCCGGGGCTTCTCCTGTCCCCGGCCTGAGCCGCGCAGGCGACAGCGGCTCCGGGAAACGCTGGGAAGGCGCCATGCGGGTCGCCCGGCTGCCCCGCGGCTGGCACTGGCCTGCCTGGGCACGCTGCTGGGGCCCGGCCGCCAGACCTGTTCTCCCAGGGAGGGGCCCTGGTAACCTCAGCCCGCGGGCCCCGGCTCAGGGTTTCTGCCGACCCGGCAGCTTCTAATTTGGGTGCGTGGCTGGGAGAGCGCAGCGGTCAGCTGGCCTCTGGCACAGACACCAAGCGCAGGGGGCGGGGGTGCGGGCCCCTCCCCGCCCCGGGTCGGGGGCCCGCAGGTGGGCAGCTGGACCCCGGCGACCTGGTTGTTGGGGTCCAGAGTCCGGGGCGGCCGGCCGCAGGGTCTGGGTGTGGCTGAGCGTGGCCTCCCTGCAGGTGGCCCGAGACCACCGTGGTGCCTGCAGCGCCCCCGCCCTTGAGGCGCGATGACGGAGTATAAGCTGGTGGTGGTGGGGGCCGGGGGCGTGGGCAAGAGCGCCCTGACCATCCAGCTCATCCAGAACCACTTCGTGGACGAATACGACCCTACCATCGAGGTGAGTGGACTCCACCGCCCAGCGAGGAGGGCCCCAGGGCGGCTCCTGTGGGCGCCGGTGCGGGCCAGGCCCCTGAGCGTGTCCTCCCCCAGGACTCGTACCGGAAGCAGGTGGTGATCGACGGGGAGACGTGCCTGTTGGACATCCTGGACACGGCGGGCCAGGAGGAGTACAGCGCCATGCGGGACCAGTACATGCGCACGGGCGAGGGCTTCCTCTGCGTGTTTGCCATCAACAACACCAAGTCCTTCGAGGACATCCACCAGTACAGGTGCGAGCCGGCCGGGGCTCCCCGTGCACCCCCATGGCACCGCAGCTCACACCACCTCCCCGCAGGGAGCAGATCAAGCGGGTGAAGGACGCGGACGACGTGCCCATGGTGCTGGTGGGGAACAAGAGCGACCTGGCCGCGCGCACCGTGGAGGCCCAGCAGGCGCAGGACCTGGCCCGCAGCTACGGCATCCCCTACGTCGAGACCTCGGCCAAGACGCGCCAGGTGAGACCCCCCCCAGCCAGCCAGGGACCCCTGCCGGCCAGGGAGCAGCGCTCATCACCCCCTCCCTCGACACAGGGCAGCCGCTCTGGCTCTGGCTCCAGCTCCGGGACCCCCTGGGACCCTCCAGGACCCCCATGACCCAGCAGCCCCCCGCGCTGTAAGTCTTCCCGGACGGCAGGGCAGCGAGGGAGGCCAGGGCCGGGGTCTGGACTGACACAGCCGCAGGGGAGGTGGAGGTCCCTGGAGAGAGCTGCCCTGAGCCAGGCCGGAGCGGTGACCCTGGGGCCCCAGCCCCCCGCCCCCAGAGTGCCCCACGGCCCAGCCCCGACCCCTTAGTGTGCTTTGGGGACAAGGGCACCAGCGCAGGGGGACTGGGCGCAAGGTGGTCCAGCGGGGCACCAGCCGGGCCCTCCCGCCCCACCACACCACCTGACGGGGGCCCGGGGCTGTTGGCAGTGCAGGGTGGGGGGGCGGGCCTGTGCCTGCGGGGTCCCGTCTCCTGCCCACAGCCCCAGGCCCTCTGAGCTGCCCCTTCCCCGCAGGGTGTGGAGGACGCCTTCTACACGTTGGTGCGGGAGATCCGCCAGCACAAGGCGCGCAAGCTGAGCCCGCCGGATGAGGGTGGTCCGGGCTGTGGCAGCTGCAAGTGCCTGCTGTCCTGATGGCATCCACGTCGCGTCCACGCTGCCGCCTCCGGCCCCCAGCTGCCCGCCTGGCCCTGGATGGCGGGACGGAGAGAGGAGGGAAGGGCTGGCGGGGCCCAGTGGGGCCAGAGGACAGAGGCGACCACGCCCCCTGCGGACGCTTTGCACAGACTGGCGTGGACTGACCGGTGGCCCACCCTGCCCCTGCCCGCCCTGCCCGCCGGGCACTGGCTGAGCCGCAGTAAATTATTAGATGGCCTCGTCATGGCGCCGGCCAGGCCGGGAGGCTGTGGTGTGTGCAGCGCCGGTGCCGCCGCGGGTCCGCGTGCGCGCCGACCAGAACTGACCGGCAGGGGTGGCGCTGAGGGCTAGCCCTGCCCTCTGGTGGGAGGCCCTTCTGGGTTTGGGGGCTGTCCAGCCCAGCGGGCAGTGGGCCTGGTTCCCACTCGGGTGGGGGGCCTGGGCCCCAGGTGGGCAGGGGCCGCTGGTCTTCTCAGGCCCACGGGGGGTGGGGAGTGTCCCAGACCTTGGGCCCATGTTGGGGGACTCCCGGGGCCCCTTCTCTCAGAGGCCTTGAGCGTTTAGCTTCCACGGGCATCTTAGGCGGGAGGCCTCGGCCAGTCAATGCAGAGGGGACCCTGTCCGGGCAGCCCCTCGCCCTGCCCTCAGGCCCCCAAGCTCGCCCCAGCACGCACGCCCCACAGGCCCCAGCACACGCGTGCCCCCCGGCGCCAACAGGCCATCCTGTGTGCCCGCTCCACCCAGCAGGAAGGGGGCCTTTGGGGCCAGTGCTGCCAAGGGGCACAGGGCGCAGCAGAACCCCCGTGTCAGGTCCTTGCGGCTCATCAGGGGGATTCACCCTGGGGGATGGGGCTCCTGGATGAGGGGTCCTGGCAGCTAAGGGGCGTGACGGCCAACCTGGGGCCGGCAGGGACCCCCTGCGGATGCTGCAGAGGAGCATGGTGGCCGAGGGCTTTTCTGCTCCCTGGCTGACCGTGGCCAGAGGCTCTGGGCTTCCCCCTCATGCCCTGGCCAGCAGCTCCATGTCCTGGTGCGAGGGCAGAGCTGCTTGGGGGCCCGTATTGGGAGGTGCCAGGGCAAGGGGCGCTGCCCTCAGGCTTCGGCTGGGGCCCCGGCGTGCTGGCTGCTTGTCGGGTGAGGCACCGGGACCCGCAGAGCCGTGAGGACGGTTTGGATCAGGACCAGCCAGGCCTAGGGACCCAGAGGGCGCTGTGGGAGTGAGGCTGCCCTCCCCTGACCTGAGTGCTGTCAGCAGTTGGTCTGCTCGGGGCACAGGGTGCCCTGTCTGGCTCAGCTGCTGGCTCACCTGCAGCAGCCCAGCCCGCGGCCGCGCTTCTCAGCCTCCAGGCGCCCGAGACGGGCCTGGGCCGGAGAGCGCCAGGGAGCCCCCTGGGGTCTCTAGAGGTACTGGTGCGATGGTCTTGCCTGAGAGTGGGCGGGGTGGGGTGGCTTGCCCCACGGGCTCCAGGAGGGCACTTGGGGTGGTCTGGGAGAGGCTGGGTCCCTTGAGGGAATGTTCCGGAAGAGCGGGGAGCAGTAGCTGCTTAGTGGGGCGGGTGGGAACCTTCAGCCCTGCTTGGTTTCTGATGATGGGCGTGTGTTTTGAGGTGCAGGTGGCGCCCTGGGCGGCCAAGCCCCTGGGTGTGGGGCATCCTTTCCAGGTTGGAAAGGGGTGCTCAGGTGCCGGGAGCCCTTCCTCAGGTGCATCTCCACTGTGGGCCTGGCTGGGTGGGCCGGGAGGCCCTGCAGGAGTGGCGAGCAGGGGCTCACTGCTTGCACGGGGGTCATTGGCACATGGGCGCATGGAGGGCCTAGCTGCCAGGAGGGCGCCCCAAGACCTGGCTGCAGAGCTGAGCGGTCAGCCAGGCACAGCACTGCCCGGGCGCGTGGGGGAGGATGCCCGACGAGAGCCTGTCGCTGGGCTCGAGTTCACTGTCCTTGGTGTCCCGGCTCCTGGACGACAGCTCCTGGGCTCTTCCCCAAGGAGAAGGGCGCCCCCTCCCCAACTCCAGCCCATCCCCCAAGCCCCCCCCCCCAGACGGCTCAACCCCTCCCCTGGGGCCCTGAGACCCCCCACCCGGTGCCCTGGGACTTCCGGCTTCCCCTCCTGAGTTCTCTGGGACCCTCACATTCCCTCCCAGTCACTGCGGAGACCCCCATTCCTCTGGGACCCTCAAACACCCCTGGGGCTCCCAGTCTAGCCCCCAGGCCATCTGGGAGACCCTCTGAGACCCCAAAGGCCTCCCAGAACTGAGTCCCACCGTCTTCCCCTCCCCTGCCCTCCTGCCGGGCAGCCTCACTTGAGGCGGCTGTTCCCTGAAGGTCAGTCAGGTGTGTCCTGCAGGTGGGGCCCACGCGCAGGTCAGCTGGCTGCCTGGGAAGACCCTGCCCAGCTCCCTGGGCCTGCTGGGGTGGGGGTCGGTCCAGAGAGGCCCCAGGAGGTCCAGGAGGTCCGGCTGCCTGCATCCTCAGGAGGGCAGGGAGGTTTCCCACAGAAACAGGCCTGGCCCTTGGTGAGGGCGCAGGGCCCCCGTCTGTGTGTCCACTGGGCCGCGGCGACGGCCCTCGGGCTCCTCCGGGCCCCGGGCCCCCCTGCGCACAGCCCTCCCGTGCCCGTGGGGCCCCGGCCGCCTCCGCGCCCAACGCTTCGCCCCTGCACGGGGCCGCCCCGCCTCAGGGCGCAGATGCCTGGCCCCGGGGCACCTCGCTGTCCACTTCCCCGCGGCCCCTCGCTCCTCCGCGCGCGAGCCGGTCACGTGCTGCCCCCCTCGGGGCGGGAAGGGGGGGCGGCCCCCACCGGCTCCTTCCCCCGTCCCAGCCCAGGGACGCGCCTGACACCCCGAGTGGGCCCCGGGCTCCACAGAGGTGCCGCCACCGAGCGCTGCTGCTGTGCGCGGGCGAGCGCCCCGCCGCTGCCGTGAGCGCCGCGGGTCAGCGGCCTCGCGCGGCCGGCGCGCCCGCACCTGTCCGTGGGCGGCGCTCGCTCCCGGCCTCACCGCGCGGGCGAACCTGCCAGGCCGCTCTGGCAACAGATGACGGGGCCGCCCGGCCCCGCCCCGCGCGTCACCCCTGCGCGACGCCCAGCCCTGGCCCCGCCCCCTGCGCCGTGGCCCTTCTCCCTGTCGTTCACGGGCCGTGGCCGTCCCTGGTCGTCTGGAGGTCAGTCGCTCCCCGCCGCCGCTGAGCGAGTAAAGCGGCCTGCGGGGCGGGCTGTGGGCGGGCGCCGCGCCCCGAAGCCCACGCTGAGCCCGCGAGAGGCGCGCCCCGGGCCCGGGCCGGCGGGGCGTCTGCGCGTGCGCGCCCGCGCGGGGCTCGCCGGGAGTCCCGGCCGCGCGGTGTGCGCCTGCGCCCGGGCCGGCCCCGGCCGTGGGGTCCGCGCGAGGCCGCCGGGGCTGCGCGCCCCGCCCCCCCCCGCCGCCGCTCGGGGGACGGGCCGCCCTGGGAGCCGCGCCCGGCGCCCTCTTCCCGCCCGCCCCAGGGGGCGGCATCCCGGGGGGCCTCGGCCCCCGCGTGGCGCGCGCCTCGCTGTTCGGAGCCCGGGGCCAGGACTCCGCGGAGGCTCTGCTCGGGGCCGGGGCGCCGCCTCGTCGCCTCTCGGATGAGCCAGCCGTGCGGCTCCGCGCGCCGGACAGCGGCCCGAGCCCGGCCGCGGCGGGGGCTGCAGAGACCTTTGCCGCGCGAGCGGCGGCGTCGGGGCGGTGGTGCTGCCCGCTTTCCCGCGAGGAAACGTGGCCGGGTGGGCGCCGCGGAAGGCCCGGCCTCCGCCCCTGGACAGCGGCCGATTTTCTTGAGACTTTTCTTTAAAAAGCAAAAGTTTATTTTGTTTATTGATGCACACAAGAACTGGGGTACAGGCCAGAGGTGCGGGGGTGAGAGGACTCACCAGAGACGGGGGGGGGGGGGCGGGCAGAGAAGGCGGATCCACTGAAATCCACTCCTGAGGGGAGCAGCCGGGAGACAGGAGAGGTCTGCCGCGCCCTGGCCGGGGATCGAACTCAGGCCACAGCATTCACAATCTGAGACTATCCCCTATACCCCAGGGGGGGCCCCAAATTTGAGGGTTTTATTGGGAAACTTACTAGGAATATACACCTTTCTCTTCTCTCTGCATGTTTGTTCTAGAAAAGATCTATCACAGCAGAACTCTTCTTCCCTAGCCTCTGTGGGGCACAGGACAGAATCCCTTTTACAGTGTGACCCCCCTTAATAGTTTGGGGTCCCCGGGCATCCCTTGGTCACATGCTGACACAGTCAAACTCCAGTCTCACCCTTCATGGGCAAATGCCCAACGGGCTAGGCCATAGCAGGGCCACTAAGGCCTGAGAGTCAAACTGCCAGCAGAAGTCAAGGCCGCAGGGACAGGAACGGCGAAGGGGGGCAAGCCCGGGGAGCAGGACACAGGAGGCAAGATGTCCTGCAAGCTGGCTCCATGGGAGGACCAGGGTGACAGTGCCCTTGTGGCCCAGAGCCCCCCAAGCACTGAGCCGCCAAGAGCAGTGGCCAGGAGCAGCCTCCCGGCCTCCTCTGCCCGCCCCTCCCACCGTGTGCCCACCTTCCTGTGCCCCCGTCGGCAGCCTGGCCCTGGCCTGCCGGGAGCTGGAATCCCAGGTCAGCGTTGTGGGCGGGCGGGGCCGCCACACCTGAGCGGAGCCCCGGGAGCGCTGTGACTCCCATCACGGCGAGTGCCTGCTCCTCGCAGGAAAGTCAGAAACGGGGTCTCCCTGGTGGCACAGGGGTTAAGCCTCAGTGCTGTGAAGCTGTCAGCGGTGGATCCTCCCACCTTCCCCTGCACCTCTGGCCTGCACCCCAGTTCCTCTACTTTGCCCCCAAATCCCCAAACCCTTAAATTGCCCATCTCCTGGTGGGAAAATGCCCAACCTTGGTCGGTCAGAAAAACTGCTGAGGCCTGAGGTGCGCTCTGGCGGGGCCGCAGGAGGCAGGCCTCAGAGAGCTGGGGAGAGACGCCTCATCAGGGTAACGGCTGCTGAGGGCGAGGACATGGCCCCCGTACCCACGGGTCCCCCTGAGTCTCTTTCCCAGCAGCACCGCGGAGGCTTGGGCAGAGAAGCATGAGCCGCGCTGCCCCTGTGTTCTAGGGCCTCCCTGGGCTGCTCAGCCTGCCCGGGGCACTTGGGAGCTCGTCGGGTGGGGCGGGGGGCGGGGGGAACGGCACCCCCTTCAGAAGGTGCATCTGTGACAATGAGGGGTCTGTGTTTCTCTCCCCTCTTCCTTTTCTGCCTGTGAACGACTCCCTGAGCACGGTACTGGGGTTGGAGGGCTTTGCCTTTCTGCACACACAGGTGGCATGAGCCCCTAGAACAGACAACCTGGGTGTCCCCTTGGCAGTGTGGGGTTCCTGGCACCCCTTGGTTCTGTGCAGAATCACTTCCTCAGGCTGCAGGCGTCTCAGGAACTCAGCACCCTCTTCTTTGCCTGCCGTTGAGGAGAACTTCCTGGGCGCCTTTTGTGGTTGTGGGCATCTCTGCACCTGCTCTGGGGCGATGGCAGGAGTTTGCCCGCCCCTCGGAGATCTGCCTGTAATCACTGAGCCTACATTAGTGCCCCCCCCAGCCCCTGCCCCCGGAGCCCAGCAGGGGCTGGCCCAGCCACACCTTTCCCCACGGAGGAGCCCTGTGCGCCAGTCCTCCGAGAGCCGCCCCCAGCCCCACCCTGGCCGGGCCTGCCACGTCCGCGCCACTGGGCCCTGGTCAGAGGGGCCCTGCCCCTGAGCACGCCGGTTCCCTTGTCTGGTTTGGCTGGCCTGGTTGTTAGGGATCTTTGAAGAAAAAAGCAAAAGCAAAAATACCACCGTCCCTTCGAGCCTGTCACGCTGGCGGCCTCGGCTTGGTCAGCAGAGGCCTCCATGTGGGCAGCCACCCACGTGCCTGGCTGGCCGCTGCCTCGCCCTGCTGAGCCTGCAGGACCCCACGTCTGGCGGGTGCTGGGCCTCCCCCACACCCCCCCGGGCGCGGAGGCTGCACGGCACCCTGACTCCATTTTTCTTGTGCCCTGTTTTCTCACCTTGCACGTCCCACATTCTGAGCAGCATGCATCACCGGCCTCCTGACGTCTCGTGTCCCGGAGGGCCTGCGCTGTGGGCTTGAGGCCTGTGCGCTCCTCAGGCGCAGGAACTGCGGGATGGGCCCTGAGGCCAGCGGGGTGACCTGAGAGTGCCACGGCGGGTGCTTGTGTGGGTGCATTCCAGAGGGCAGCGGGTGACGGGTGTGAGGGTTGGGGAGGCTGCGCCTGACAGCCGGGTGGGGGCGAGGTGCTGTTCTCCCTGGCTGCGCCCCAGAACGCCGTCCGTTTCCGCAGGGGGGGGTGGCCCGAGCAGACGCGGCCTCTTCTTGGACTGGGGGGGCCTTGGGCGGGGCGGCTCTGCCCCGGCCCATCGCCGGCGGCCTCAGGTCACCGCGCCCGGGGCCCTCTCGCTCCCGCGCCTCGGCCGGGGGGGGGGCCGCTCTGGGCTCTGACGGCTCGCGGAGGCCCGCGGGGGGGCGGGGGGCCGGGGGGCCGGGGGGCCGGGGCGGGCCGGGGCGGGGCGGGGCGGGGGGCGGGCGGCCGCCCCGCCGCTCTGCCCCCGCGCCTGGCGACGAGCCCGAGCGCGCTCAGGCCGGACGCGCAGGCCGTGCGGTTGGCGGAGTCGCCGAGCGCCACGACGGGCGGGCCTCTCCGCAGGCGGGGGACGCTGGCCCGGCCGGCGGCGACACCCCCGTGGCACCGCCGCGCCCCGGCCCGGGCGGCCCCGGCAGCGCGTCGCGCGGCCCGAGCGGGGCCGAGGCGGGGGAGGCCGTCCGCGGGGCGGCAGCTCCGGGCCCACGAGCCGCGCCCGAGGAGCCGGGGCGCGGGGCGTCCCCGCCGCAGGCCCCGCCCCGGCCCCGCCCCGGCCCGCCCCCGGCCCCGCCCCCGGGCCCGCCCCCGCCGGCGTCCGCCTCGGGCCGGGCATTTGCGGGCGGCGGCGGCGCGGACCCCAGCCAGGTGAGCGTCCCGGGCGGGCCGGGCGGGCCGGGCGGGCCGGGCGGGCCGGGCGGGCCGGGCCTCCGCGCGCTCCCCAGGCCGGGCCGGACCGCGGGCGCGGGTGCTCAGGCCCGCGGGCTCCCGGGCCCCGCCGCCCGGCCTCGGCCCCCCCCCCCCGGCCCGGGCCCGCACGGCGGGCGGGTCTGAGCGCGGCTGGTTCCTCCCCAGAGCGGCGCTGGCGGCCCGGCCCGGCCCGGACACGCGGAGCCTCGGCTGGGCGCGGCGGGCGGCGGCGGCCCTGGGCGGCCCCGCGCGCCCCGCGCCGCGCCCCGCGCCCCGCAGAGGTAACCGCGGCCCGCGGCCCGGCGCCGGGGCTGGATCCGGGGGCGGCGCGGACGAGCCCCGCGGCCCGCAGAGGACCCGGCCGGGAGCCCCGCGGCCCGCTCGGGCGGCACTCCGGGCGGCGACCGCGCAGGGCCCGCGCACCCCACCCTTGGCCGCGGCCCGGCGAGGCTCGTGACGCCCTGCGGCCCCCCCGCCGGCGCCCCCCTCCCGGCCGGCTGGGTCAGGCCCGGGGCCGCGCCCCGCCCCGCCGCTGTCGCCTCCGCCCGGCCGCCTGGGGCTGCTGGGGTCCCCGCGGTGGGCTGGGCGGTGCCGGCGCCGGCGGGAGCTGCCTCCAAGCCCGGTCCAGGGAGCGCGGCTCTCCGGGAACCAGGAACCTCCCCGGGGCTGAGTCACCCCGCCCGGCGGCCCCTCCAGGGGCAGCGGCGGGAAAGCCTCTTTCAGCCTGACTCCTCCCTGGGCTCCCTGCCCCAGGCGGCCCCCACCCCCAGGGCGGGGCTGTGGGGAGCAGCTGCCCGCCGCGGCCGCCCAGGACACGGTGCGGGAGGTTGGCGCTTCTGTGGACACACCCGTGAGGGCCAGCCTCTGGGCCTGTCTCCCCACCTTCTGCTGGCCCCTGGGCAGTGGTCCCACCCCCTGCGGTGCTCTGGGGCCTCCTGGGGCCTCCTGGGGCGTGGGCCTGCGGCCTTCCTGTCCTGGGGTGAGTGCAGGGCCCGCAGAGGGGAAGCCGGGTATGGAGGCCGACAGGTGAGTGGCCTCTGCCCCAGGGCCTCAGGCGTCCCTAGTGCTGCAGCCAGTGGAGGCCTTTGCTGGGGCCGCCGCCTGCTGCCTCCCCCCTCTCTAATCCTGGAGGCCAGGGTGGAAGAAGGGGTCGAGCTTCTCCCCAGACCTTAGCCTCCCCGGGGTCCTGCTTGGGACGCTCCGCGCGCTGGCCGCTGGCCTGTCGGCGTGGCCCGGCTCAGCGCCTCCCCCCGCCCCCGCAGAGCGTGCCTCCTCACCCGCCATGAGTCTGGACGTGCACTGCCAGCAGCTGAGTGCCGCGCAGTGGGCAGAGCTGGTCCCTCAGCTCCAGCAGCACCAGGCGGTCAGGTAGGTGGGTGCGGGCCGGGGGGGCGCCCCAGGTGGGGGGGTGTGCGCTCCAAAGCCCTTGACCTGCGGGTGCACGGAGTGAATTTTGTCATTTTCCCGGAACCCGAGACGTGGCTCTTGTGCTTTATTCCTGCTCTTGCTCCTGGCGTGGCCTGGTGGGGTCTGGGGGTCCTGCCTGCCCCACGCTGGGCGCCGGTCAAGGTGAAGCACCCGTGGAGTGGCCCCCCCCCCAGCTTTCCGTGTCCTTTGCTGTCCTGGCCCCGGGGCCCCAGCGGGCACCATCACCCTGGCCGGCGGCTGGGGTGTGAGTGGCGCCTGCCCCGCCATGTCCCGGGCGGCCTCCGCACTGCCCGGGCCCGAGGTGGCCCCTTGAGAGGCTGGAGCTGCCGCTCCTCCCTGCTGAGCACCCCGGGGGCCGGCGGGTGGCCCTTCTCCCCTCCGGCTGTCACGGGGGATCCCCGCGCCCGCCAGCGAGCCGTGCTGCACAGTCATGGCGGCGGCCTCCAGCCCGGCCGGGAATTTCAGCTCTTGCTTCCTTCCTGCTTGCCACGGCCATCCTGCCCGCAGGCCTGGCCCTCCCTTGGCCCTGCGTCACCGTGGTCAGGATGAAGGTGGCGTCAGCGCCGGGTCGCCGAGCCCCGCCCTCGCCCTGCTCGTGGCCCTGGTGGCCCCGCGGCTGCGGGGGCCCAGCCCGGCACTCTGCATGCTGGCTCCTCGCACGCTTGGCTTTCTCCCCGGAGTCGGGACCCTCCTGCTGGGGCGGCGCCCGCAGCATCCAGCGTCCTAGTCCCACCCGGCCGCCGGCTGGCCCTGACTGTCCTGGTGTGAGCCCGTGAGGCGTCTCGACCCACCGCCCCGCGTCCTGTCCACAGGCTGGAAGACTGTGGCCTCACCGAGGCCCACTGCCAGGACATCAGTGCCGCCCTTCGGGCCAACCCCTCCCTGGCTGAGCTCAGCCTTCGCTACAATGAGCTGGGGGACGCCGGCGTGCGCCAGCTGCTCCTGGCACTGCAGAGTCCCACCTGCATGGTCCAGAAGCTCAAGTGAGTCTGATCTGGGGCGGCTCCCAGCCGGGGCGGGGCCTGCAGGCGGCTGGAGTGCGACCGTCCGCGAGGCGGGAGCCACAGACCCTGGGCTGGGTGCTGCTGGGGGCGGGCTGGCTCCCGCCCGAGCCTGCCTGTTCCTGGTCTGCGGCTTCCTCGCCCTGACGGCCGCTGCACTCCAGCCTGCAGAGCTGCTCCCTGACGGAGGCCAGCTGCAGGGTCCTGCCCGCGGCCCTGCGCTCCATGCCCAGCCTGCGGAAGTTGGACCTCAGCGACAACAAGCTGGGGGACGCGGGCCTGCAGCTGCTCTGCGAGGGGTTCCTGGACCCTCAGTGCCGCCTGGAGAAGCTGCAGTGCGTACGCCCCGCCCGTCCTGTGCACCCCGGCCCACACCCACCTAGGCTGGCACCTGCCGTGGGGCCGGCCAGGGCGGGCCCTTTGGAAGCACCTGGGCGTGGGGTGGGCAGGCCCCGTTGGGGTGATGTCTGGCTCCCGGTCCGGAACCACGGGGAGGGGCCCGTGACCTGCGCGGGTCCCCAGAGGGCTCCGGGTGGACGCCTCTGCCGGCCCTGATGCAGGCCTGTCCCCAGCTTGCAGTGCTGTGACCTGACGGCCGCCAGCTGCGAGCGCCTGGTCTCGGCGATGGGGACCAAGCCTGGCTTCCGGGAGCTGGTGCTGACCCACAACCAGATCGGCGAGGCAGGGGCCCGGGCGCTGTGCCGTGGCCTGGCCGCCGCCCCCTGCCAGCTCGAGTTGCTCAAGTGAGTTGGGGGAGGAGAACAGGGGCGGGGGGGCGTGATCAGGGCCCCACGGCTCCCTGTCCTCCTGTCCCCCAGTCTGGAGAGCTGTGGCCTGACCTCAAGCAACTGTGAGGACGTGGGTGCCCTTGTGGACTCCAAAGCCTCCTTGTGCCACCTGGACCTGAGCAACAACCCGCTGGGCGACGCGGGCATCGCGCAGCTGTGCTCGGCGCTGCTGGGCCCCAGCTCCCAGATCAAGACCTTGTGGTGAGGGGCCTCTGCTGGGTGGCCGTGGGGCTCTGCCTAGCCAGGCTCCCTCTGGGAGGGCAGAGGCACTGACCGCCCCGCTGCCCCCAGGCTCTGGGAGTGCGACCTCACGGCCGAGGGCTGCAGGGAGGTCTGCCGTGTGCTCAGGGCCAAGAAGAGCCTGAAGGAGCTCAGCCTGGCGGACAATGCGCTGGGGGATGAGGGTGTGCGGCTGCTGTGTGAGAGCCTGCTGGACCCCGGCTGCCAGCTCGAGTCCCTGTGGTGAGCACGGTGGGGGGAGGGGGGGCCCAGGCGGCAGGTGGGCCGGGCAGGGGCCCGGTGCCAGTCTCGTTCATCCCGCAGGGTAAAGACCTGTGGCCTCACGGCCGCCTCCTGCCAGCACCTGAGCTCGATGCTGACCAAGAACCAGCACCTCCGGGAGCTGCAGCTGAGCCGAAACCCGCTGGGCAACGCCGGCGTCCAGCTGCTCTGCCAGGGCCTGAGCCAGCCGGACACCAAGCTGCAGACCCTCTGGTGAGCCCGCGTCCCGTCCCTCCCCACCAGGCCCCGGACCGGGGCCTCCACCCTGGCCCCGGCCTGCCTGCCCTGGACGGCTGGGTCCTGGTCTTCCGAGGCTTAGCGCTTGGCTGCCCTGTGGGCAGGGGACCCCAGTTCCTGAGCCCTCGCCTCAAAGGCTGGGATGGTCCCGCGAGACCCTGTGGGAGCGGGGCTCGGCTTGGGGCCCACCGCAGCCCTGACCGCCGCCTCCCCTGCCAGGCTGTCGGACTGCGAGGTGACGGACAGCAGCTGCGGCAGCTTTGCCTCCCTCCTGCTGGCCAACCGCAGCCTGCGTGAGCTGGACCTCAGCAACAACGGCCTGGGGGACCCGGGCGTCCTGCAGCTGCTGGGCAGCCTGGAGCAGCCCGAGTGCAGCCTGACCCAGATGGTGTAAGTGGGCTGGGGGTGTGCGGTGTGGGGGCTGAGCAGGGCGCGTGGACACTGGCTCACCCCTGCCTCTCTGCCCAGCCTGTACGACATCTACTGGACGGAGGCCGTAGAGGACCGCCTGCAAGCCCTGGAGGAGAGCAAGCCAGGCCTGAAGATCATCTACTGACGCGCGCCCTGCCCCACCCCCCACGCATTCTCTGGGTGTCCTGGTTCTGAAGGGAAACACTCACAGCCCAACTGCGGAAATTCACTTTTATATCATTAAAGCACTTTCTGACAGGAAGGGCCCCTCCTTCATCTGAGGTACCAGCTTGGAAGGGCACCCCAAGAGCTGCTGGGAACCCACAGCTGCAGGCCCCACCTGCAGAGGCTGGCTCCCTCGGGGTGGGAGTGGGGTCCACCTGGCTCTGCAGCCCAGGGCCACCATGTGACACTGCCGGGGGCAGCACCCAGAGCCCTCTGGGCAGAGACCAGGGCGCACCCAAGGGCGACGGCGCCACCTCTCAGCAGGGCACCATCTCCCCACTCAGGGTGGAGGGTAGTTGAGAGTGATCGGGACCTTCAAAGGGCCTGGGCAGAGCCCCAGTCTGTGCCATGAGCCCTCGTGTCCCTGCTGTGCTTCCTAATGCAGCTCCTGGACGCAGGAAGGAAGGTGCCAGAGCACGTGTGTGCGCAGGAGGAATGTGGGGCAGGGGCGAGTATGTGTCAGGGGGCATGTGGCGGTGTTGGGTGCTCTGGTCTTTTCTGGAAACCTCTTCAAAGGAGGAGGCAACAAGGGAAACAAGGCTCTTCTGAGGCCAGGAGCCCCGGCTGTGGGGGCAGGGACCTCAGCCGGGTGGCGGGGTCTGGAAATCCGGGCACTTGTGTGTCTGGAGCTGGTCCTGGGCAGGATGGGCATCTCCCCCAGCCTGTCCCCTCCGTAGGCAGGCCCCCAAGTGGCTGCCTGCCTGTGGCTGCCCCTGGGGTGGGGGAGGCGAGGGAGCCTCAAAGTGGGGGTGTGCCTTCTCCTGGCTGTACTCGTTCCTCTGGCTCCTGGAGGAGACCCCCACACGGGCTGGAGACCCCCAAAGCCCTCCTGACCTCAGGCACTGGCAGCGGCCTCTCAACCTGCGTGGGCTGCTCTGGGGTGGTAGGGTGACTGGTAGCCCAAGGAGTGGAGAAGGGGGTGCCTTTGAGGGGTGCTCAGCGTGGACCTGGTCTTGGGGAAGCCGACCCTGCTAGTGGGCAGCTCAGATGCATGTGCCGGGTGCCCCTGACGGAGGTGGCCGGTCGCTGGGGACAACACCCTGTGGCCCAGCTGGAGTCGCGAAGGGTGGAGGTGACACGGCCCGGGGTTCCTGGCGGGCCGCTGGCTGAAGGTCACAGGTCACTTGGGTGCTGGCGACCCCTCCCTCGCCGGCGCTGGCCCCGGGGTGTCGTGGGGGCCGGCCTGGTGTCCGTCCCCGCTGCTGACAGCCCTGCCGGGGGGCGGCCTGCCCTGCTGCTTCTGCCGCCGGGTCTCCTTGTAGCGCAGGGTGATGTCCCTGGGGGCCGAGGGCGCGTCACGGGGTGCCCGCGGGAGGGCGGGCGCGCGCGCAGGACCCAGCCCGGCTCACCGCAGGAAGAAGCGCCACACGGTCCAGGTGAGCACAAGCACCGAGCCGAGCGTCCAGCACTGGGAGATGTAGAAGGGCAGGGACAGCGTGAGCGTGTGCGGGTCGTACTTGACCACGATGAGCAGCTCGGTGGCAGTGATGGCCGCGACGAGCCAGGCCTGCTGGCCCAGCTTCTTGTGCAGCTTCCTGCGGAGCAGGAGCGCGGGGCGGGCGGTCAGCAGCGAAGAGACCGGCCCGGGCAGGCACCGCGGCCGCTGCCCCCCGCCCGGGCGTGTCCCCCCAGCCCCGCCCGCGCGCTCACGGGTCGTCCAGGAAGTCGTAGATCTCCCGCATGGCCACGCCGCCCACGTTCACGAAGAAGACCAGGCGCAGCAGGACCAGGCAGTGCTCGGGCGGCATCCACAGCACGAACTTCAGGTAGAAGGTGTTGAGCTCTGCCAAGAGAAACTGGGGCGGGGCGGCGGTGGGCGGGGGCCGCGCGCGCGGGGCGGGGGGGGGCGGGGGCGGGCCTCACCACCAGGATGATGCCGCACACGGCCAGCCAGCGCCGCAGCGAGGACGCGGGCTTCCACTCGAAGCGCACCCAGCTGTAGGGCGTGAACTGGAAGGCGATCCTCTTCATCTTGCCCCTGCGACACGCGTGTCAGGCGGCCCGCGGCGCCCGCGGGGGGCCCCGGGGAGCCGGGCCGGCGGCGCGGCCGACCTACTTGTAGGTGGGGATGTTCCAGAGGCCCTGCCACTTGTACGTCTTCAGGGACAGCCACTCCAGGGTCTTCATGCCGCAGTAGATGCCCAGCCCGTTGCAGACCAGCACGTCCATGATCCACTGCGGGCGGCGGGGGGTGCTGAGACGCGCCCGCAGCCCCCGCCGCGGGCGCCCCGCCCGGCCCGCACACCTACGTGGTCCCACCAGCACTCGCTGAAGTTGGGCAGCTGGTGCTCGAGGCTGTACTCCAGGAACTCGAACATCACGCTCACGATGGTGCACATCCACCAGTCCCGGATCATCAGTGTCTGCGGCCAGGCGCCCGCCACTCAGAGGCCGTCCCCAGCCCGCAGGCCGGGTCTCCAGGGTTCTAACCGGCCGGCACCGCGCTGACCCAAACCCGAGCTCCCAGGCAGGTTCCAGGGCCCTCAGGGGGAACTCTGGACAGCTGGGCCATCCCGCGCCTCGGCCGTGAGGCCTCACCCCCACCCAGGGTCAACAGGGACACTCAGGGCAGGCCCGAAACCAGGGGTCGCGCCTGGCAGCCGGGCCACCTCACCTTCAGGTACCAGCCGATGAAGTGTGCGGGCACGAAGCCGTCCAGCTTGTCCTGTGGGCGACACAGTGCAGGCCTCGTGCAAGCCCCGGCCCCTCGGGCCCCTCACCCCCGCCAGCACCCAGGACCAGAGCAGGGGCGCCGAGCTGTCCCACACCAGACATGCCTTGAGCTGCCTCTGGACTAGGGCAGGGCACCCCACACCCAGCACCAAGGAGGGCGCAGGTTAGGCAGGACGCTGGCCCAGCTGGGGTGCTGAGCTTCGTCAGTGTGAGGGGTGGGGTCCCGCCGAAAGCAGCACCCAGAGGCCGGTGCTCAAGGCACACTGGGGCTGGGCCTCACCCAGACGTTGTGGAAGGGGTCAGTCTTGTTGTCGGGGTCGTAGATGAGGCAGTTGCCCCCATAATCCCTCTCGGGTAGTGGGACCCCCAGTCTGGGGTCAACGTACTTCAGAAACTGACGGCCATCCTGGACGGTCTGCAAAGCCAGCACCCTGGTCAGTGGGCTGGACCTGTCCTGACCCCTTGATGGGCCAGGGCCCTGCCCCTTGCCAGGATGAAATCAGGCAAACGGCTCCACGTACAACAACCTCAGAGTCCGCTACTATGGGGGTGGGGGGGGGGCGGAGGAGCTGGTGCTCTGGGCCCCAAAAACCATGTCCTGGCCACAGCCTCACTCAGACCCTGTGCGCACCCAGCGGGGGCCTGGCCAGCACTCCAAGAGGACAGGGCAGCCGAAGGTGAGGTCCCACCACCTGAGGGCCTAGACACTAAATCCCGGCCGTCCACTCTGCTGGACGGGTCAGAGGGCCCGAGGAGATGTGAGCACTGACCGACCCACGGGCAGCAAGTGGGCACCAGGGAGCGACTGGCCGGGATGGGTTAGGGGCATTGCTAAGGGCTAGTCTGGCCTTGGCTCATTTATCAAATGCACCAACTTCACGTGTGACTCAGCAGGGAAGCTGGGTACACGGTTAATGGGAACTTGATGCCATTCTGTGGATCTGCTTCAACATAGAAAATGTAAATTAGTACAAAATAAAATACTGACCCTAGCAAAATAAATCAAGTTCGTCTCCCAAGTGGACATGCACAGGCCCGTGAGGCCGTGAACGCCACCACCGGTCCCCGACCGTCAGTCGGGTCAGAGGAGGGCCCATACTGGCAGGGGCGAGGGGTGCGGGTGAATCCGCTAAACACAGACAGGCCATGAGGCCACGAAGCCCACCCGTGGGCCTGTCTCTGGAAGAGCCATGGCGGCGCTGCTCAGGATTGGCCGCCCAAGTGTCCACCAGCAGTTGAAGAAGTGAGACGTGTCCACACACCAGATGCTGCTTGGCTTTGCAAAGGGCGCGCGGACGCCTGCAGGACCCAAGGGGCCGGGGCACGAGGTGACACAGAGCAGCACAGGGTGGCCCCCAGAGCACCCAGGGGCGTCAGATCCAGAGTAGCGGGGCCAGGTGGGGAGAGTGTCAGGACAGCGTTTCCACTGGGAAGATGGAAGGTTCTGGAGCTAGTGTGGGGGGACAGCACAGACTTGCGAAGGTGCCCAAGACCCCTCAGTTGCTCACCAAAAGTGGCTAAAATGATAAATGTTGTGAATCTTTACTATAATTAAAATTTAAAAAGGCCTTGTAATAAAACAAAAAAAAAAAAACACACTCGTGTTCGTGTGTGTGCACATAAAACTGGTGTGAGGTGCAGGCTCCACGGGCTGTGCCAGGCCAGCTGGTTCTGCTTGCACAGAGGTCTCCATGGGGACCTGGTACCCCGAGTCCCTGTGTGGTTCTTCGCAACTTCTTGTGAGTCTGTGATTGCTTTTATTATTATTATTATTATTTTATTATTTATTTATACAAGCACTGGGTACAGTCAGAGACACGGGAGGGTGAGAGAATTCACCAGAGCCAGAGCGGGGAGCAGAACAGGCAGAAGGACCGAAGGACACTGCTGAGGGGAGCAGCGGGCGGCAGGAGAGGTCTGCGCGCCATGCGGGACCCTCGCTGGTGGCCGGGGATCGAACCAGCGCTGCAGAGGCTGTGGGCAGCTTCACAGCCCAGTGTTCAACCGCTGCACCACCAGGGGAGGCCCTGTGATTGCTTTTAGATGTAAAAAACCTCAACATTGGACCTCCCCAGTGGCGCAGCATTTGAGCGCTGGGTTGCGAAGCTGCCCGCAGCCTCTGCAGCGCCGGTTCGATCCCAGCCGCCGGGCGAGGGTCCCACATGGCGCGCAGACCTCTCCTGCCGCCCGCTGCTCCCCTCAGCAGTGTCCTTCGGTCCTTCTGCCTGCTCTGCTCCCCGCTCTGGCTCTGGTGAATCCTCTCACCCTCCTGCGCTTCTGACTGTACCCAGTGCTGATATAAATAAATAAATAAATAAAATCTTAAAAAAAAAAAAAAACAAACAAAAAAAACAAACAAAAAAAAAAAACCTCAACATCAATGAGGGACCTAAACAAAAAACAAAACTAAAATGTCGAAGAAAATCTCAGCCTGGCATTAGACAAAAACCACTGAGTCGTGCTATCCCCACTGCCATTACCACAGAACAGCGGCCAGCGCTGCTGGTGAAGAGGGGTGGCACAGCCCTGGTGGGGCACCTGACATCGTGGCCCAGCTGAGGCTCTAGAAAGCTGCCCCAATGCAGCACTACAGACAAGCCAGTGGCCATAGAAGGTCAAAACAAGCCTCCCTGGGGGCTGCGGGGTTAGTCTCAGGCTGTCACTGTTAGTCTCAGGCCTGTGTGCATCCCCCACACACCTCTGGCCTGTACCCCAGTTCTTCTATGCATAAATAAATCTTTAAAAAATAATTAAAAATAAATAAATGAAAGGCTGAAACACTGGAACAACTCAGCAAAGCGGGCATCCACCTGTGCTTGCTGGCGCTAGGGGATGCCACCCAGACGCAGCGGGCACCTGCTAGAGAGGCCAAAACAGAGCACCCAGGCCGAACCCAGGCTGCAGGGGATGGGGCATGGGAGTCCCAGAAGGGGCAGCACAACACAGTCCCCACCCCCGCGGGGTGCGCCTCCTGCTACGCCCTCTTGCTACCTGGTCCACAGGGATGTCCAGACAGCTGTGTTCCTAATGGTCCCAAACCAGATGCAACTGAATGTTCCTCAACACCTGGTGGGTGCACAAACCAGAAGATGCGCATGGTGGATACCACTATCTGATAAAAGGGAGCCATGGGCTCCAGTGCCCCTGGTGACACCAGGAGCTGCCTCAGCCAAAGCCCTTTTATGTGCACTGCCTGGGTTGTGGAGTGGGCCCATCAGGTGTGAGCTCTGAGCTACTGGTGCTAAATGGCCCAATCAGCCACAGGACTGAAAAATGGTCCAATCAGACTTGTGGGTGGGGCTCCCTGAGAGAGGATATAGGCCAGGGTCTCTGGCCTACTTACATAGAGGGGGTTGCCAGACACTGTTCCAGCCTCTGAACAGAGGAGGACCAGATGCTGAGAGAAGGACGAAGAAAAGCCACATCCGGCCACTGACCTCAGGCGAGGGAAGAGGAGCTGAAGACCTTTCAGGGACGGGGCCTCCGTCCAGTCTCTCCACCCATGAAAGGAGCCCCAAGGCCCCGTCCTGGCGGCTCAAAGAACTGTTGTTGGTGTCACCCAACCTCTCTCAGAGCTGTGACGCTGGGGCTCTCTGCCAGCACCTCTAGGGACCCACAGTGACTATCCCTACTAGCCAGTGCTGTCCAGACTCCTGGTGACCGGTGGTGACCATCACTGAGGCCACCTGGGGGAGGCGGCCACCCCGTGTGGCCACAATGAGCCTGTCTCCCTGTTTGCGGGGTAAATCAATCTGCACGGTTGTTCCCTGAGCCCGAGGCCTGAGCAGTTACATGTGGGAGAGACCCACACTGACCTGTCCCCTACTGGGGCCTGTCCCTTGATTGGCTCCAGGCCCCTCTTGTGTAGGAGGAGCCCAACAGCACCTGATTTGGTTTTGGGCATTAACCTCTTGGCTGCTGCCTCGAGCCCGGGCCTCCCACCATCTCACTGGCGCTCACGCCCATCCAGGGTTAGGACGGAAGAAACTCCACTAAATTCTTTGTAACCGGAACAAGGAACATCCGTGAGAGGAAGGTGTAGAGGTGCGTCCCGGCCCCAGTTCTCTGACCGTGGTGTGGGGGAGCAGCCGGGACGTGAGCACGGGGGCAAGACCATCACGGGCCATAGGAAGACCGAGCCCAGCACCCACTGGCTGGGACAAGCTGGGCAGCGCCCCAGGCTTGGCCCTCAGGCAGGCCCGAGCCACGCCGGCCGCCGGCATCCCCCAAGCTGAGTCTCCAGGCGGAGCCTCAGGTGCGAAGTGCTGGTCACCGCCTGCCCGTAATGGCCCTTCTGGACACCCCTGCCCACTGGCGTGGGGGCTCAGCCTGGCTTCCTCCCCACTCACCTTTCACCCGCCAAGGCCATGTCCTCACTGCAGTCCCCAGTTTATGAAGCCAAGAAAACCACTTACCTGGAAGAGGATGAAGATGAGGAACAGCTCGTAGACCACGCTGACGCAGAGCCAGAAGCGCCAGTAGGCTGCGGGACAGGGGCACGGCGTCAGGCTGGCCGCGCCGCCCACTCGGCTAGGCAGCCCGCGCAGGGCTGGGCGGGGCGGGGTCCAGCTCAGACTCAAACTCGGCTTCTCCCTGGGCCGCTGCTGCTGCTCCGCATCCCTCCACACCACCCAAGTCCTGCTTCTCCCTCCCGTCTGGCGCAGAGGCCCAGGCAGGCGCCGGTGGAGCCCAGCCTCTCCCACCACGGGACGCGGCGTCTCCTCTGAGCGCGCGAGGAGGCCCCCGCTGCGGCCGCTGCCTCTTGATCGCGGTAGCATTTTCAGTTTTCTACGTTTCAGCACTGACTCTGCTCTTGACGTGGCCAGGCCCAGCCTGTCTCTTCGCGCTAAACCCACCCTGAGCCCCAGGACAAGCCCGGCCTGGTGACGGCGGCCCTTGAGTCCAGTGGACGCGCCCAACAGCGCTCACCGCAGAGGCGGCCGCCGGAAGGGCCTTGTCCCTCCAAGCCTGTCCTCCGCGGCCCCCACACTTCCCACGGGCCCAGGGAAGGCGTCCATCTCCCACTGGGAAATGTTCCGGAAGCGAACAGCAGCGTCACCCTCCAGGACCGCAGCCTGCGTGCCCAAGGCCTCGGGCCTGCCTTTCCCCTGTCATGTCCGTGAAGCCCGCAGGCCCCTCCCGTGGCCGGGTGGGGTGCAGACGTCCGCAGGACCGGACCAGAGCCCCAAGGTGGACTTGCCCTGGTCAAGCCCCTCCTCAGACACAGGGCAGGTGCCCCGAACGGGACTCCAGGCGCCTCATGTCAGGCAGGATGGAAAAGTCTAGAAAACTCTTCCTGGTCAAGAGCTGCAGCAGAGCCTCAGGGTGTATGCACGAGTGTGGGGAGCCCGGCGCAGGAGGGGCTGGAGGCTCCGAGGAGCGCTTCTCCCCAGCACCCATTGGGACGGGCCTCTCCCCGTCACAGTCCTCCCTGCACCCCCGCTCGCCTGCCTGGCCACACGGTGGGCCGGCTCAGACACTCCTGCACACCGCGGTGCTGCACCTCCCCCTGCAGTGACCCTTAGGGCTAATGGCTTGCGCCACGGTCCCTAGGTCCGGCTGGACAACCAGCGCGCAGGGGGAGAACAGCAAACTCCCCGAAGACATAGATAAGACGGACGCCTGTGGAAAGATAACGACCCCCAGGAGCCACTAGGGGAATGCTGTCCGCACAGAACCTTATCTCGCCTTCTCTAGACCCACAAACTTCATTCTACTACAACTGTCTCTCTAAAATCTTTTCTCTTTCTCTGTCAAAAAAGGTCATTGGTTTGCTGATTAAAAAGAACATACGAAATCTAATAACGAGGCTAATTCAAATGAAACGTTACTAGACTCGGTGTATTAACAGAGCTGCTAGCTTAATAACTTCTCTGTTGTGTGCTTAGCCTTGTCAGCATTAATCTTAATGATAAAAATATTACATTGTGAAAAGTAAAACTCACCCGTGCTAATTAATAGTGATTTAGTGGTAGTGAGTAGTTAAAACAAAAAGAAATCACATAAAACAAAAAGAAAAATTAATCGCCCGACTACTTAGGACTGCGCCGGGCCCAGATGTAGATCACGCCCTGTCAATGATAAGCTAACCCTGAAAGCAAGCGGATTTCTTCACCGATGCTCGCCGTTCCTCTGCCGTTAGAGAACATATACATACTGGTCACCCGCTCAAAGAGAATGACACTCAGATTTTCACTCTTGAAGTGTGTCTGTGTGTCATTTCTTTCACCGACGCCCTGACCACCCTGCGGTCTCTCAACCCTGAGACGGCCTCATCGTTCACTGCTGTGCTGGTCCGCGGCACCGCGGGGTCCATGCCCCCTCCTTGCCCGGACGGCCCAGCCGAGCGGCACCAGGGAGGCCCCACTCTAGCTCTCGGGGCTCCGCAGCGGGACGGGAATTCTGAGGGGGAGGCCTTTTCGCAGGGACCGGCCCCTGGGGGCTGCAGCCAGTCAGGCAGCTCCCAGAGGGTGGGGGGTCACCGCCCCCCTGCTCCTCTCCCACAGCCCAGGGCACCCTCTTCCCCGCCCCCCGGGGCTCCCAGGCCACCCAGGGGCCGCCAGCGGAGCTCCCAAGACAGCCGGGGCGAGGCTCCTGAGCCAGCGGGTCAAACTGGCGAGGAAACAGCACCGAGTCAGAGAGAACCACGCGGCCCCAGGGCGCGGCCCTCTGCACAGGCTCGGGGCGGATCGGCCCGGCCACCGGCACCCGCGCCACAATCCCGGCCGTGACCATGGCGGGGTCAGCCGGCCTTCCCCATGGCTCGCGTGGGGCGTCCAGAGCCTTCCGGCGAGAGCGGCTGACCAGCAAGGGACGCCTGGGCCGAGACCCCTCCCGGCCACAAGGCCCCGCGCGACACGTCTGCCCCGGGCTCTCGGTAAAGCGAAGACCTGCCGGAGGACGCGGGAGTGGAAACCGCCCCGCGAGGAGGGCGCCGGCCTGGTGGGTCCTCGCCGCAACTCACAGGGCTCTTCTGGGGGGTTTATTTACATTTTTGGTATTTTCCAAATCACCAAGAAACACGGGCCCCTCACGGGGCAGAAAAGCAACACGTCACCGAGGGGGCCGGGTGGGGCGAGGGGCGGGCGGCCGAGAGAGGGGCCCCAGCAGACGCGCGTTACCTGGGTGAGGCCTGGAGAAGGGCCCATCCTTGGCTTGTGTGACTCCAAAACATAAGAACACCAAGATACTGGCCACGATGCCTCTGCAAATACAGAACAGCCTCAGTGTGCGCCGCGGGGGCGCAGGGGTCGGGCGGGACAGGCCACGCTGCCCGCAGCCCCGCCCGGCGCAGACCTCTTGGTGTTGTAGGCCGTGTCCCGCGGCGTCTCCTCCAGCAGCGTCACGTAGCCCAGCACGCAGGTGAGGATGAAGAGCACGGTCAGGGTGTGCGCCCGCCTGCGGGGAGCCCAGGTCAGCGCGCCCGGCCGGCACCGGCACTGGGAGGCGCCACTCAGCCTCATCTGAGAGTGGGGGGGGGGTGACCCACCCTCTGCCCGCCCCCGCAGGCCCGGTCACCCCCAGCGCCCCACGTCTGTCCAGCCCCGGTGGCTGTAGGAGCGAGCCCGGTGGGGCAGCCCTGGCACCGGGCAGTGCCTTCTGGAAGGTGTGGGGCCCGTGTGGGGTCCCTGCAGCACCCACCTGAGCCCTCCCAGAAAAACGGCTGCTTCCTGTCTTTTGGGGCTGTGACATCTCCCTGGGGGTCTCCACACAACCAGGCCAACGAGGGCGCAGCCCCATGCCGCCGGTGGGGTGCAGAGAGCGCCCCAAAAGCCCGCTGCTGCGGAGCTGCCCCTGAGAGGTGGCCTCGCCCCCCTGCCTGCCCACCCCGGCCACTGATGATGCCCATGCCATGGCCTTCAGCTCGGCCTCCATTGGGCGCGGCCACGGGCGGCAAGTGGACATTTAACTTAAGAAACTTTCCGCCCAACTGATCTTCCAGCTGCGTGGAGATGGCGGCCACGACGCCCCTCGCCTGGACACAGGGGTCGCTCGGAACCCTGGTGACGCCCAGTGACAGGCCCTCTGGCCCACACAGCGCCACATCCAGGGCACCTGCAGGGGGGCCTCCCCAGACGTGTCCTGTTGGAGAAACATGTCTTTGCCCTACACTCTGTCCCCTCAGACCTGCAGGCATGAGCTGGGGGTTGCCCTGCCGTGGCCCCGGGGGGGCGCCGGGGACCTGGCCCCCGTGTGGACACAGAGTGAGGGAACGCAGCCTCCAGCCACTGGAATGCACCCCAAGAAGCCCAACAGTCTTTGAAAACGAAACCCGAGAAACAAAGTTATGAATCATGCAAATGGCCCTTCGAGGAGCTTGGAGCACGAAGTAATGTCCACAGACGCAAACTTTTAAGCTTCTAAGTGAATTCTTGGCGATGCCCTAGAATTCCCTAAAATGCAAGTTTGTAGAATCCCTTCCCACAAATCCCAGTGGCGACCAGTCAGCACCTGGGCCCTTCCCCTGCTCAGGGGGGCGCAGGCCCCGGCCAGGCCCTCACCAGCCCTCCCTCTCCTCACAGGTCAGCTCAGCCAGCTGGGGTCCACTCCCAGGGACTGAGGCCCCTGGACAGGGGTCCCAGGGCTGCTGCTTGGTGCTTCTGCAGAAACCACCGCGGGGTGGGGGTTCTGCCAGCGGGTAGCCCTCCGCCCACGGGCTCCCTGCTGTATCCCCCACATAGAAACTGGCCGGGGGGACCCCAAGTGTGCCGCACGGATGGGAAAACCGGAGCAGGCCTGGCCGCGCGCCCTCCAGGCCAGTCTCCAGAGGTCACCCCGGGGTGGGGGAGGCCCCCGCCCAACCCTGCAGGCTGGAGGGGTGTGGCCCCCCAGGAGAGGCCACAGCTGGGCCCGGCGACAGCTCCAGCGACAGGGCACCAGCCCCGGCTCCGCGGCCACGAGCCCGGCAGGACGGGCGGCCGGCCCTGCAGCCGCTGCCGCCCCCCACGCGGGCCCAGCCCCCCCCAGAGCTGACAGGCCGGGGCGCAGGGGCCCCACGTGCGGCTCCCGGTCCGCGCCCGCCCGCGAGCGTGCGGGACCGGCCCCAGCGCCGGCCCGCGAGCCGCTCCCCGCGGCCCCCCGGGGCCGGGTCTCTCCGGGGCTGGGCCGAGGCCACGGCGCCCGCGCGCCCGCCGGGGGCCGAGCGCCCAGGGCCGGGGAGGCCGGGCCGCGCACGGAGGGGCCGGCCCAGCTCCCGGAGACGCGCGCGGCCCCGGCCCCGAGCCGGCGGGGCGCGGCGGCTGGAGGTGACTTTGCCGGGCCCGGAGGCGGCCCGGAGGCGCCCGGCGCTCACCAGAAGAAGGTGTTGGTGCCGTCGTCGTAGACCTCGGACTCGGTGCTGCGGCGGCCCCCGCCCGGCCCGGGCGCTCGGGCCGCGGGCGCGCCGTCGGGCGGCTCCTCCGGCGGGGCCGGGCGGGCGGGCGCGGGGGACCCCGGCCGCGGCCCCCCGGCGCCCCGGCGCTCGCCCCTGCGCATGGCGCCGCCCCGGCCGCTCGCGCCGCGCCCCAGCGCGCGCACGGCGGGCCCCGGCAGAGCGGCGCGCGGGGAGCGGGGACGGCGGCGGCGCGTCGCCCGGCGGGGTCTCGGGCGCGCCGGGCGCGGGCGGCGCGGAAAGGGTGGGCGGTGCATTGTGGGGCTTGTAGTCCGCGCCGCGGGGCAGGCCGGGCCTCGCAGGCCACGACGCCGGCTCCGCGCGGGGCGGGCCGCCTGGTTGCCGGGCAACCGGAGCCGCCGCGCCGCCCGCAGCGCAGCGCAGCGCGCCCCGCCCCGCCCCTGCCCGAGCCGAGCCGGGGCGCGGACGGGCCGGGGCGCTGGAGCCCCGGGGGTGTCTGGGCGCCCGGAAGGGCGAGGGCGCGCCCCTTCCGGTCGGCCCCAGCGGCTCGTGTCGGCCGAGCTCGGCCCGAAATCCCGGCCCCAGGCAACAGTGGGGACCCGCCCGCAGCCCGCCCCGCCGCGCCGCGGGGTCGAGGCCCGGGGGCAGGCGCGCCCCGACAGCGCCCCAGAGGCGGCGGCGGGGCGCGCCGGGAGGAAAGGGCGAGCTCGGGGACGGCGCCCTCCCGTCGGCCCGGGCGAGGCGCTCTGGGGCGTCGGGGCGGGCGCCGCGGGCCCCTCCCGAGCAAAAAGCCCCCGAGCCCCGCGCGGGGCGGCCGCCACCCACCGCCGGCCCCCGCTCCCCGGGACGGCGGCTCAGCCGGGAGGGGCGGTCGCGCCCGCTGGCGGGGCCGGGCCGCGGCTCTTGGCTTCGGAGGAGGCGCCGCTGCCCCGGCCGAGGGGCCGCTCCCGCGGGGGCGGGGCCGGGGCCGGGGCCGGGGGCGCCCCAGGCCCGTCCGGGGTGCGGCCCGGCTTCTCCCGCGGGAAGGACGAGGCTGTCGGCGCGGGCGCGGCTCGGGGAAGCGGCTCCCGGCACGGCCGCGCGACGGCCGGCGGCCCCGGTCAGGCGACGACGCGCCGTGTCCGCAGCGGCTGCCGCTGGACGGCGAGCCGGGCCCGACGGGTGGACAGGCCGCCCAGGCCGGACCCCAGACGAGGTCCCTGAGCGCCGCCGCGGGGCGCCCCCGCCCGGGGAAGGCGCCCCTGGGCGGCCCGCGGGGTGTGGGGCGGCCGCCCCGCCGCGCACGGGGCTCCGGCCTGCTGGGCGCCGGGCCGCCTTCGGGGGCCGTGGGCTGAGGGCAGGGGGCGGCCCCCGGGGGGCCAGACCGAGGGCAGCCCGGCCTCCAGCAGCGCCGCCGCGACAGCGTAGAGGCCGGGGCTCGCGCAGCGGAGCGGAGCAGGCGCGCGGGGGCCACCGAGGGCGGCGGAGGCGCCCCGACAGCCCGGCGGGGGGGCGGAGCGCGGGGCCTGCGGGCCCATTCCGGGGGGCGCACACAGGGCCGCCTCCGTCCGGGCCCACGCGCGGCGCCCCGCCCAGTCTCCCGCGGCCGCGCCTGTCCTTGGGGCCGCGACCCTGCCTTATATCCTCGCTCAGCGCGCCCCACCCACAAGCCTGATTGGGCCACTGAGCACCAATCAGTTTGCAGCTCACATCTGATTGGCCCCTTCCAGATCCGGGCCCGCGCCGGCCTATAAAAGGGCCCTGCGGGGCGCGCTCCTGGCCTGGGCACTGGCCGTCCGAGCCCGCGCTCGGCGGCGGCGACGGCCCCAGGGGCCGGCAGGCCAAGGCCCGGACTGGCGGCCGCTCTGCGGGACTCCCCGCTCCGGCCAGCGCCGCGCCCGCTGCCCCGCGCCCGGACCCCCCCGCGGCCGGCCCGGCGCGCTTCTCGCCGTCGCCTGCCCCCCACTGCCGCGGACAGCCCCCGCCAGGGCCGGCGGGCGGCAGGAGCCCCCAGGGGCGCGACGGGCTCGTCTGCCGCGGGGCGGCCGGTCGGGGCTGGGACCGCGCGCGGGGGCGGCCCCCGGGCCCGGCCGCTCCTGCCTCCCGCTGCCCCTCGCGCTGCGCGTGGCCAGCTGCCCGCGCTCCCGCCGGCCCTGCGAATCCTCCTGGCGCCCCCGCACCTCCGGCCGGCCGGGGTCCCGGTGCGGAGACAGATCCTGAAAAGTAAAATGGAAACGTGCCAAGTTGCTGCGCCCTTCGGAGAAATGGGTACAAGTGGCCAAACGACGAAGGAGGTCTGTGCTGTCAGCTTCCATTGGGAACGACTGTGGCCAATGCGGGGCCTCCCGGGGGCGCGGCGGGGGAGCGCCGGGCGGCGAAGCTGCCCGCGGCCTCTGCGGCGCCGGTTCGATCCCCGGCTGCTCCCCGGCCCCGGAGGAGGGTCCCGCATGGCGCGCAGCCCTCTCCTGCCGCCCGCTGCTCCCCTCAGCGGTGTCCTTCGGTCCTTCTGCCTGCTCTGCTCCCCACTCTGGCCCTGGTGGATTCTCTCACCCTCCCGCGCTTCTGCCTGTGCCCAGGGCTTGTATAAACAAAACAAACAAACAAATAAACAAACAAACAAACAAATAAAGCATGCCTCTAAAAAAAATAAAAGAAAAACAAAAACGACTATGGTCAATGAAACAGAGTGAGAAAGGCGCAGGGAGCCCATTACCTCCGCAGCACAGCAGCCGGCCGGGCAGCGTGGGGAGCAGGAGCGCATGGCCAGAGAGGAGGGGGCGGGCGGGCCAAGGCAGGGGCTGTGGGGGCTCCCGCTCCCTGTGGGGCACCCTGCCCTTGGGGCCTCCTCGACCCACAAATGGGGCTCCTTTTAATTTTTGAATCAGGGCAGCCTCAGGGCTGGCCAGTCGCTGGGGCCCTCAGGAGAGACAAGGACCACAGGCCTATCCACAGGGCACGAGAGAGCAAGGGCAGAGCGAGGGCAGAGCCCCGGGGGTGCCCACTGACCAGAGACTGAGGCCCAGGCTCCTTGCTGAGGCCCCAGCAGTTTCACGGGGATGCTTCCTGATGGCCGGTCTGAAGCATAGGCTGTGGCCGACAGGCGGCCTTCCCTCGTGGCTCCGCTGGCTCTTGGGCTGGGCCTGTCTGGGTGGCTCAGCCCTGCGCTGAGAGGCTTCAAGGCAAGGCTTTGATACCCGGGGGTCCTCACGGCTGCCAGTAAAGGGGAGCCTGAGCCCCATTCCCAGCGGGCAGCCTGTGTCAGAGCTGTGCCACTTGCGCCCAGTCCCCGGGAGGCAGCTTGGCCCACGGCAGGAAGGCCAGCAGCCCGCAGCCGACTGCAAGAGTCCAGCCAGAAAGGACCTTCTGCGCAAAGGAGGCGTCGGTCTCGCCCAGCCGGGCGGGCTGCTCCACAGGGACCAGGGTCTGGACGGCCCTCCCCGCCGCCCTGTCCCGCGGCTGCGCGCTCCTCTGCCTGTTCGGACCATCCCCGACAAGGCTGCTCTCCAGAGCGGCAATTTATTGGCTCTTCCCCAATATCTCATTTGTTGGTAAAAATAAGGGCGGTTTTATTTTTACAGGTAACAGATGTGTCTGCGCTGGGGGTCCTCCGCATCTGCACCGAGAGCCCTGCCCCAGGGCTGTGCACTCCAGCCCTCAGAAGCAGGATGACCCCGCCTGGCTCCCAACTGGGCGATGCTCCTGAGGGCAGCTGGGCAGGACCAGCCGGAGTGGGGCCGCCCCCTCCAGGCGCCGACCACTTTGACCTTCAAAACTTCTTAGGTTCTATTTTTTATGTTTGTTTTTAAAAGATTTATTAGTGCACACAAGAACTGGGGTACAGGCCAGAGGTGAGAGGACTCCCTAGAGGCAGAGCGGGGAACAAAGCAGGCGGAATGACTGAAACCCACTGCTGAGGGAGCAGCAGGGAGTCAGGAGAGGTCTGCTGCGCCATGTGGGTAGCTCCCTGGTGGACTGGGAATCGAATTTGTGCTGCGGAGGCTGCAGACAGCTTCATAGGCTGCGTCTTAACCCCTTGCATCACCAGGGAGGCCCCGCAGGTTCTATTTTTAACTGTCCTTTGGAGGAGAAATTGTGGACAGAGAGGTGTCGGCCCGGTGTGCGCCACAGTACCCCTGATCCCCGACTCGTAGGGTCGCTCCTGCAGGCTGGAGTCGCCTAGGATTGGGTCACCCCTCGGGGGCCAGCCTCGATGTCCCCGGCCACGTGTCAGGACACCTCCCCGCAGGGTGAGACTGGGGACCGCCTCGGAGGAGGGCGCTCGGCGGTGGGCCGAGCTCCAGGGCCCCAGGCGGGGCAGGCGTGGAGGCCGCGGGGGCACCCAGGCTGGCAGAGCCGGGAGCTGAGCGGAGCGCAGCCGTGGGGCGAAGTTCATGAGGCGTGCCCTGGGCTCAGCCCCAACCGTCAGGCTTGCGGGGCTCAGGTCGGAGCACACAGGCTAAAGCGGCGGGGAGACTTGCTGAGAACGCCCCTCCTGCTCGCCTGTCCACCGCGGCGAATCTGCAGAGGTGGGCGGGGCGCAGGGCCCTCCACCGCCCGCCTCGGGAAGACGCAGGGTCTGTGGGCGGGGATGTCAGGAGCCGGGTCCCCACCCAGGGCCCCCGGTCACAGGCCTGGCCCAGCTTCCTGCAGGGGCGGGGCGGGCACGGGTCAGTCCAGCGACAGCCCGGGAGGCCCGGCCCCGGCTGGCCCAGCGGCCTCTGGGAAGTGCCCACCAGACCCCAGGGAGGTCCGCGGCGCGGGTCTCTGGCTCTGTCCCCCGCGTCCCCTGCAGGGCCCCCGGGCCCAACCGAGGCCTGAGGCCCCTGGGACGGATGGGGTGGGGCCGGCCCCGCTGCACTTTGGGCGGGAGGGCGGTGGCGGGTGCGCAGGGTGCCCGGGGGTGGAGGGGGACGCTGGGGGCTCAGGGCGGCGGGCACTGGGGAGCCTGGCTTTGTGTGGGGGCCGCGGGCTGCCGAACAATAGGCTTTTGGGTGAGAACGCGGGCGGAATGGTGAAGACTGCACAGGTGGAAGCTCAAGGAAGCCGAGCGAAACCCCAGCGGCCCGGCCAGACGGAGCCAGCGGGGGCACCGGGCGCCGCATCTGCTCTCCCGGCGCACACGCGCGGCCGGGTTGGGACAAAACTGCACGTTTCCCCCGACAGCCGCAGCAGCACCCCGGCCCCGAGGCGCAGCACCCCGGCCCCGAGGCGCCCCACGCGCCCCAGCCGCGACTCCATGGGCCTGGCAGCATGTCCCTCAAGGCACATATTCCTACACGTTTTCACCCTCTTGGATTTTTTCTCAGCTTATGCAAGTGAAATTAGACCAGAGTGGACCAAACCGGTTTGGGCTTTTGACGTGCTTGGGGCTCAGTGAGTGGGTTCTTGGGGCCCCCTAAGAAAGGCGCTTGCAGGACCCCGGCAGGCAGGGCGGGTGTTGCCGGAGAACGGCCGCCAGGTGGACGCGGCAGACGGCCTCAGCCAGCCCTGCCTGTGGCCAGAGCCAGGGTGCCCTCCCGTGGGGTCCTCTGGGGGGTTCACTCCTTTGGGGGATTTTGTTGCTCGAGTCGGGTTGGGCTGGTTTCTGTAAGGAAACCCTTCCTGCCCCACCTCCGATTCCCGGAAATGCCCGTGGGCACTCCAAGGACTCGGCAACCTTCCTTGGCCCCCCACCCCCCCCCCCGCCTTCTGGACCCCAGTTCTTTCCCTGGGCGTCCGCGGGCCCCTTTCTGAAGGGCGCGGCAGCCCCTCTCCCCACAGCACGGGCGGGGCCCTTCGCCGAGCGCCAGGCTGGCGTGGCAAGGTCCGGTTGCGAGTGGCCCCGGGGCAACGGGGTGAACCCCGGCCACGCCAGAGGCTTCTTTCGAGCCGGAGAAAATGTGAGCACGGCCGACTGGGCTGGAGGCTGAGCGGGGACACGCCGGCCAGCAGGGCGGGCCTGAGCGCGGGGCACCCACGTTCAAACCCCGCACAGACCGTTTTCTGAGCTCTGGCCCGGGGCGGAGAGCCCGGGCGCCCCCAGAGCCGCTGCCGTCCTCCTCAGGAAAGGTGGCCACGCTCGGCGCCCCTGCCCGAGCACGTGGCCGAGCCGGTGACCGGGTGAGCCGCACTTCCCTGTCCTGCTGGCTGGACGCGCTGTGATGCGCTCTGAGCCCGCCCTGGGCCCTCGCTGCAGGTGGCAGGATGACCCTCGCCGCGGCCAGGCACCTGCGGACCCGTCGGCGGCCGAATGTGCCTGCCCCGTCCCGGTGGCACACCAGGCTGCCTCCCGGCGCGGCCAGCCCTGCTGCCCTGACTGCCTGTCTCGGGCCCCCAGCAGAAATGTGGGCGAGGCCATGTTGTCCCCTGAAGCCAGAGCAGCCATGTCAGCCTGAGTCTGAGCTGGAGGCAGCTGCGTGCTCCCGGGGGTGCAGCACGAGCTCCTGCCCGCCCCCTCCCCCGTGCACCTAGTGCCCCTCCCCCAGGCACCCAGTGCCCCTCCCCCGTGCACCCTGCACCCCCTCCACCGTGCACCCCGTGTCCCGCCATGAGCCCCTGCCCACATCCTCACTGTGGCTGTCAGAGCCCGGTGTCCCCTCCCGTAGGGCAGTCAGCAGGCTCCCTGGAGAGCCCCTCCCTGTAGCCCGGGGCTCTCAACTCTGGGCACAGCCTTAGGGCCCCAAGCGTCCCCCTCCTACGGCAGGACCCACAGACCAGGGGCTCAGGGTGGGAGGAGACATTTCTTTTGGGGTCCGGCTCGTCCTCATTCCTCTGTGCCCTGGCCCCCCTCCAAGGCCACAGCACTGGACATGGGGGGTTGGCTGGTCTGGCGGGCACCTGGGGTCATGAGGCTGGGAGGCAGCGGGGGAGGGCAAGGTGAGCACCTCCTGGGAGGCCCAGAGCCAGGTGTCAGCTGAACCCCATCTCACAGCAGAGCCCCCTGCAGGTGAGGGCGGCGGCCCCCAGGGAGGGAGGAGCCCCAGTGGTGTGGCCCCGGGGACCTGGGTGCAGGGCAGCTTCCCGGCTGTGCCCTGGCCTGGCTGGGGAGGGTGGGGCAGGGCCGGTGGAGGAGGGAGCCGGAGAGGTCGGATCAAGGAGGGAGGGGTGAGTCCCACGCGGAAGTCGGCAGGCGCAGGACGCACAGTTCCTCCCGCCCGAGGCCGCGCGGCAGCATGCAGGTGAGGGGGGGTGTGAGCACGGGGCCAGCAGCCCTCGCCAGCCCTGGGCTCTGGGGCCCGGGCCGGGCTCCCAGGAGCTGCAGGGTCCAGGCGGGAAGGGCGCGTGACCCACCCCTACCCGGGGCAGGACCGGGCCCCCGCGGTGGCGCGAGCTCGTGGCTGGGCCGGCGCGCCCAGGCTGGTGGCCGGCCGGGGCCCTGCTCCTGCAGCCCCACTCCAGGCCATGCGCCCCGCGGGCTCTGGAGCCTGACTCGGGAGGCAGAGCCGCAGGCTGGGGGCCCCCCGGCGAGGGGAGGCTGTCCTGGGGACGTCCTCTGGCCCTCTCCGGGAGAGGCTGCTGGGCGTCGCGTGCTGGGTGGAGTGTGAAACCAGCCTCCCACTCCGTCTCCCGGTGCCAGGTGTGGGCGAGCCACCAGGCCTGTGCTCGGCCTCCCGCCGCCCCGAGCCAGCTGCGCTGGCCCAGCCCCTGCCTCCCCGCCAGCCCTGTCCCTGTCCCAGAGTGGAGTGCAGCGCTGGGTGGCGGGGACACCTGTTTGGCTGCCCTGAGAATCAGCCCTTGCAAGGGCGGGCTTGGTGGCCTGTGCCCGGCCGTGCCAGGCACTCACCCTGGTGCTTCCACGGGCCGGGAGTCAGGTGCGGAGCCCTGGGGGGCTGGGTACCTGTCCCTGGATGCCCACTCTCCTCCCAGGGCCGTCCCCCACCTTCTGCCTCCCACCAACCTCTGGAGCTAGTAGCCAGGCAGGCGCCGGCGCCCCAGGCCCCCGTGCCGCTGGCACCGGGCAGGGCCGCGAGGGCTGTTCGGTCAGCCGCAGCTCTGCCTGGGGGGACGGCGGGCACTGAGGGGATGCAGGGGCAGGGGACAAACAGTGGGCAGAGGGACAGAGGGCCCTGAAGGCGGGGACCGTGGCCAGGGTCCAGGGAAGGCCTGGACTGGGGTTGGAGCCCCGGGACCCGAGGGCATCTGCTCCTTGCCTGGTGGGGTGCTGGGTGTCTCTGAACCGGCGGCCGGGCAGAGGCGGCCAGAGCAGCCGCTGCCATGTGAGTGGCTCCTTGTCTGTGAGCTGCACCTGAGGTGGGGCCAGTGCCCGCCGGGCCCTTAGGGAGCACCCTGTCCATCCCGCCTTTTCCAGGAGGCTTCGGGTGATGTCTGGAAGGCACGGGAGGCCTCTGAGGGGTGGCCTGGGGCCAGGGCTGGTGCAGGCCCAGTGGCCTCATTCCTGAGTCTGAGGGACTGGCCTCTGCCCTGACCGGGGGACAGTCCCTTCTCCCCAGGATCCCTCTGCCTGACTGGACCGCCCCAAAGTCCTGCCCTGGGGTCCCAACTCCCACCCGCTTGTCCTGGCCCTCAGCCACAGCTAATGTTAGCGGGTGTCTCCTTTTAGCCCCTCTGTGGGGCTGGGTGGGCTGGGACCCTCCGCAGGTGTCGTGTCCAGCACATGAGGGCTTGCCTGCCGGAGGGCCCGCTGCACTCCCTGGTTTGGCAACACATGCTACTGAACCCCAGAAGCTACTGACCCCCAGAACCAGCTGCTGGAGCTGTGGCATGAGCTGCGTGGGGCTGAGGCGCTGCTGTCCCGCTGGCCCTCAGCCCAGGGCCTGTCTGCACAGGGTGGGGCTCTCCTCTGGCCAAGACGGAGAATTTCCAGAACTGCAGCCACACCTGAGGCAGGTGTCTGTCAGTGGGCGGGTGGGTAGGCCCAGGCGCCGGGCGAGAGGCGGGCCGGGACCCCTGCTGGGCAGGGGGGGGGTGGCGCTGGGCTCTGCCCCCCTGCCCTGGGGTCCCCAGCCGCCAGCAGGACAGCGGGGCGTGTTTCCTGACTGTGGGCGATGGGGCTGCAGGGACCTCCGCTGGTCAGGCCCCGGCCTCCACCACTGGCCGTTCCTGGCCTGGGGGCCTGGGTGGGCGGCGGCGGTGGGCCGCAGGGCTCGTGAAGCAAGACGTGGAGCCCCAGCCGCGGTGTGCGGGCTGAGCGGGCAGTGCCCGCGGGGCTCCGTGGGGCTCCATGGGGCTCCGTGGGGTGCTCATCCCTGTCCCGGGCTGTCTGGCGGGGCCTTCCAGAGGCTCTGGAGGAGGTACGGGAGCTGGCAGGAGTGTGGTTGGGGAAGGGGAGGGATAGGGACTGGGGGGACTGGCGGGGCAGGATCCAGCAGTGGGCAGGAGGTGGGCAGGGCCGGGAGGACCGGGTGACAGGGAGGGATGGCTTGGGCTGGTGAGAGCCCAGGGCCACGGAGGCCACAGGAGGTGGCTGTGGGCCCCTGGCCCTGCCGGTGCTCTCGGAGCCAGCACGGCCTTGCCTGGGGTGGGGCGGGGCGGTCTCCTGCAGGACAGGGAGCCTGGCTCTGGCCACCTCTGCCCCAAAGCCCATGTCCTCTCCCGCACCTGGGCCCGGGTGCCCCCACCCCATGTCTGCCCTTGTCCCCCATTTCTGCTCTCCCATCCCATCACCTGCTGGGGGACCTGGGCCCGTGTCTCAGCCCTCAGAGGCGCCATCTGGGGGCACACAGGGAGCAGATGAGACCCCAGCACCCCTAACCCCCCAGGACACACCGCCCACCAGGGACCCCCTGGGCGCTGCCTGGGGTCCCCTACCTGCCCTTCCCCTGACCTCAGCCCCACTGCTGCCCGCCTGTCAAGGTGAAGCGCCCATGGAGTGGCTGCCCCCGCTTTCCCTGTCCTTTCTGGTCCTGGCTCTGGGGCCCCCGTGAGCACCGTCACCCTGGCTGGCCGGCTGTGCTGCCCGGGCCTGGGGTGCCCCGCGGAGGGGCCCCGGCAGACAGGATGTGGGCCTGGGGCGGGCTGCACGCCGTCCCTGCACGTCCAGGGCTGGGGGGGCGGCTCCTCGCCCAGCACCGCCTCCTTCCCGTCTTCATTTCTCTGGCATGGCAGGGAGATGGAGCCCAGCCCCCACCCCGTGGGCGAGAACGTGAAGCTGGGGGTCCATCCCAGCCCCCTCTGGCCTGGCGTCTACGTCTGCCCAGAGCCCCTGGGCCCCTGGCCGGGCCCCCGGGCAGCAGCGTGCCCTCGCCGGCAGAGGGAGATTGGCCACCTCCACTCTTCAGACAGGACCTGTGGCCTGAGCGTGCCCAGGGTGGGGGCGCTGCAGGCCTCTCCAGATGGCGGCCCCCCCTCACACCACGTGGGCGCCACAGGGACACTCCGGACTGTCCGGTGGCCCGGGCGGTGGGGGAGGCCTGGGTCTCCTGACGCCCCTCCTCACCTGGCTCTGCCTCTGGGCTTCTGTCTCGCCCCTGGCTCGGAGAGCCCAGGTGGGCAGGTGGGCGCCTTCCTGTGCTGGGCGGCCACATCCCAGCCCCCAGGTTTCCCGTCAGTGGCCCTGCCGTGGTCAGCCCCCTCCTGTCTGACCGGCCCTAGGGCGCCCGGAGCCCCTCGATCTCGGTGGCGATGGACGGGAACAGTTACCCCCTGCTGGAGGCCAGCCCCGCCCGGGTGCCCGCGGGGACCCCTCGGGCCGGTCCCGCGCCCAGCGCTGCCCCGGTGCGCGCAGCCCTCACTCCCCTCCTCACCCCAGGGGGACGGGCCCTGGGATTACGTGCTCGTGGCCCCCTGAAAGGCCAGGAGGACGGCACGCGGCAGAAGTCCCCGAAGGACGAGGAGGCCCTCACGCTGCGCCAGTCCCCGAAGGTCGAGGACGCCGGGCGGGAGTTCCTGACAATGCTCCGGGGAAAAGGCTTCCACGTCGTGGTGGGCGCCCGGGGCGGGCCGGGCGCGGGCGGGGCTCACGCCGGCGGGGCGGGAGGTGGTGGGCGGGGCGGGCGGGGAGTGGGCGGGGCGGGAGGTGGTGGGCGGGGCGGGCGGGGAGTGGGCGGGGAGTGGGCGGGGCGGGGGGTGGTGGGCGGGGCGGACGGGAGAGTGGGCGGGGCGGGAGGTGGTGGGCGGGGCGGGAGGTGGTGGGCGGGGCGGGCGGGGAGTGGGCGGGGCTAACGCCGGCGGGGCGGGAGGTGGTGGGCGGGGCGGGCGGGGAGTGGGCGGGGCGGGAGGTGGTGGGCGGGGCGGGTGGGGAGTGGGCGGGGCGGGTGGGGAGTGGGCGGGGCGGGAGGTGGTGGGCGGGGCGGGCGGGGAGTGGGCGGGGCGGGCGGGGAGTGGGCGGGGCGGGAGGTGGTGGGCGGGGCGGGCGGGGAGTGGGCGGGTCCCGCGCAAGGTCAGGAGAGGGCCCGCCGGGTCAGGCGGAGGAGGGTTCCCGCGGGACGAGGTCCCATCAGCGCCCACCCCCAGGAGAAGCAGGACCAGAAGAGGGTGTTCTTCGGGATCCGAGCTGGTGACAACATCTTCAGCCGGTACAGCGCGCTGCTCCCGGATCCCGAGGGCCCTGACGCCAAAGAGGGGAGCCCCAGTTGTGTAAAACCTGCCGCCAGGTGAGGCTGCACCCGGTCCAGGCCTGGGAGGCCCCGCCCAAGGCGAGCAGCCCGCGCGGGGGCCCAGGGCGGCTGCCGGGGGGACACACTTCTGAGGGTTCCCATGCCGCGTCCCTGGGGACTCAGCCAGAACCAGAGGGAAAGGGTGGGGGGACCCCCAGGGGCAGAGAAGCCCCTCCCAGCCTCCCCTCCCGCTGTGGGTCATCTCACACCCGGAGGAGGCCCCACCTCTCCCTTCCAGAGGCGATGCCCTTCCCCCGACATCTGGCCCCCAGGCCTGTCCACCTGCCCTCCCCATCACTCGCCTGCCCTGACCCCACCAGGAGCAGCTGGGGCCTGATCAGGGAGGCTGGCACAGAACTGGGGGCGACTGGCGGTCTCAGGACAAGAGGGGTGGGATGGGACCCTGGGCCTCTGGAGGTTCCCGGGCCCCCCACAGTTGGTGGGGCTGGGCCTTCCCACCTGGGTAGCCTTGGCCAGCCGCTCCGCCCGCCTGGGTCTCAGTCCCACGCAGGAAGCAGCTCAGGGGAGAAGGGAGGGGGTTTTCCGGACCCAGGTGGGTGGTGTGCGGGGTGGGGGCGGGGTGTGGGTCTGGGCGGGAAGGGTGGAGAATTGCCGGGTCCAGGAGGGGAGGGGCCACAGGAGGGCTAAGCAAGTGAGGGAGGGCTCTGAGCTGCATCCTGGATGCAGGGCTCAGCCAGATGGGCAGGGTGGGTGGGTGGGCGGGCGCCAGGACAGAGCCACCACATGGGGTGGGGCCCTGTGGTCGGGTGGGGCCACGCAGAGCTCTCTTATTTCAGAATCCGAATCGTCAACTTCATCCTGGGCAGCATGAGGACGTCGGATGGTAGTAAGGACTGGACGCCAGATGGCCGGAGCAGCTGCCCGTGGGGGCTGGATGGGGAGGGTGGGCAGGGTCCTCCTAAGGCCCTCGCCACGCCTGACCCCAGACTTCCTGTGACCCCCCCCCCAGAGAGTTTTAAAGATTTGGTGAAGCGCAAGGTCTTTGAGACCAGGTTCCCCCTGCACAAGGTGAGCAGGCGCCCATGGCGGGGGGCTGCAGGGGGGGCCGGGAGGCAGGCGCTCTCACCAGCTCCCCCACCCCAGGAGGAGGAGAAGCCGAAGAAATGGGCCAGGTGGAGAGACTTTCGCCGCAAGCAGCCAATCGATGAAATCAGGTCTCAGTCCCAAACAAATCACCTGTGCCCCCCGGACACACCTGTGACTCCAGATACACCTGTGCCCCCAGACACACCTGTGCCCCCTAGACACCTGTGCACCCCCACCTGTGCCTCCTCCAGACACACCTGTGCGGCCATAAACACATGAGTCTCTACTCCCCATTTAGATGTGCTGACACGTCTGAAGGCTTTCCCTGCCCCCTCCCCGCCCTCTGACCCAGACGGTCATTCTGCCGGGGAGGCCCTGACCTGCGCTGTGCCCGCAGGAGCTACTTTGGCGAGAAGGTGGCCCTGTACTTTGCCTGGCTCGAGTGGTACACCTGGATGCTGGTGCCCGCGGCGGCCATCGGCCTCATCATCTTCCTGAGCGGCTTCTCCCTGTTCGACACCAGCCAGATCAGGTGGGGTGCGGCGGGGTGCGGCTCCGGGGATGGGGAGTGCGGGGAGGGGAGACCCAGGCGCCCAGCCGCTGGTCCCTCACCAGCAAGGAGATCTGTACGGCCGGGGACGTCTTCCTGTGTCCTCGGGGCGACCACGACCACGACTACCAGCGGCTGTCGGACACCTGCGCCTTTGCCAAGGTCGGCCGCCCGGGGTGCGCCCAGCCCGCCGGCCTGCGAAGGGCCGGCCTGGCCCCCTGGGCACAGGGGCCTCTGCTTCCCTAGGGTGGGTGTGAGCCGCGTGCGGCCCCCGACGAGCCCCTCCCCCAGCCTCAGCCCCGCCCTCGCCTCGCCCCTCCCAGCCCGGGCCTCCCTCCCCCGCCCCACGAGGGCCTCACCCTGCCCCAGCCTCTCCCCTCCAGGCCCCACCCCGCCCCGGACCCGCCCCTCGCCCCGCCCCTCAGACCGCAGGCCCCGCCCCACACCCTCTAGGCCCCGCCCTCGCCCCTCAAGCCCCGCCCCTCGCCCGCCCAGCCTCGCCTCTCCGCAGCTCACGCACCTGTTCGACAACGAGGGCACCGTGCTGTTCGCCTTCTTCATGGCTGTGTGGGGTGAGTGGCCGGCGGCGCGGCCCGGGCTCGGCCCGCCCGCCCGGCCGGCCGCCCCGCCCCGCCTGACGCCCGCCTGCGCCCGCAGCCACGGTGTTCCTGGAGCTCTGGAAGCGGAGGCGCGCCCGGGTGGTCCTGCACTGGGGCCGGCACGCCTGGGACGAGGACCAGGTGAGGGCCAGGTGAGGGCCAGGTGAGGCGCGCCCGGCCTGTGCCCGCGGCCGCCGGGCGGCGCCCACACGTGCCTGTGCCCGCAGGAGGAGATCGCGCTGGCGCTCATCGCCCACGGGGGCCGCGGGGACGGCCACGGGGGCCGCGGGGACGGCCACGGGAGCCACGAGGACGGCCACGGGGGCCGCGGGACGGCCACGGGGGCCGCGGGGACACGCTGCGGCGGCACCAGCACTCCTACCTGGGGAGCGCCGCCGTCCTGGCGCTGCTGCTGCTCATGGTGCGCGCCCGCGGGGGCGGCCTGGAGGGGCGCGGGCCCGCGACGCCCCCCCCCCCGCCCCCGGCCCGTTCCGACCGCCGCCCGCCCCCAGATCTGCCTCACGATCCTCCTGACGGTCGCCCTGGTGCTCTACCGCGTGGTGGCCGCCGCCGCCTTCCGCTACCTGGCCGTGCCCTGCCTGGAGGTGGCCGTCGTGGCCACCGGCGCCGTGGCGCACTACGTCATGATCCTCGTCTTGACCAAGGTGGGCGCGGGGCGCGCGGGGCGCGCGGGGTGCGGCGGGGCGCGGCGGGCTGAGCGCTGCCTCCCGCCACAGGTCAACAGGAGGGCGGCCCTGAAGCTCTGCGACCTCGGTGAGCAGGGGCGGCCGGGCTCCTGCTTCACCCCGTGCGGGCGGGGGGCGGGGGGCGGGGGCAGGGAGCTGTCGCGGCGGGCAGCGGCTCCGGAGGGATGTAGAGGAACCGCCATCTCATCCAGAGAAGCCCAGGACCTTCTCAGAGCGGGAGAGCAAGTTCATGGTCAAGTTCTTCATCCTGCAATTCTTCACGCACTTCTCCTCCCTCATCTACACGGCCTTCATCCTGGGCAGGTGAGGCCGCCCGGAGACCCAGCGGAGCAGCTCAGGCCAGGCGCAGCCTGGGATGCAGGGCCAGGCCCGCCCTAGGACAGTGAGCTCGGTGGGCCCCAGCCCGGCCACAACACAACTGAGCACACATGCCCATGCTCACCCGTGCACAGCCACACACACGCACACACCCTCGCTCTCCTAATCAGCAAAATGAGCCTTTTGGGCCCAATCCGCAGGCCCCATCTTTCTGGAGGGATGTGGGGTCCCTCCGTCCCCCGGAGTCACTTACTTTGCCTGCGGTGCAAACCCAAGGCCATGGGCCCCAGCTCCGGGAACCTGCAGGGAGGAACCAAACGCCTGCTGTGCTCAGACACGGCGTTCCATGCACTGCCCCCTCCCAGCTGCACTTGGCCCTGCACCCTACGGGCCTGCTCTGCGGGGTGGGGCCTCTGAGAAGGGGACGTGGGCTCAGTGTCCGCTCTGTCCAGGGCCTGAGTGACACCGGCTACAAATAGCTGGACACCCTTTTCCTCAACCCCTGGGAGGGTCCTTGTTTGGGGCTTGTTACATTTGTGGGGGGGGGGGCTGGCTGTCTTGCCCTGCTGTGCCCCTCAGCGCACTTAGGTCTTTTCACCAGCTGCCATGCCTCTGCTGCCTAGCTACGTCCCTCCACAGCACCACCTGCACCCCGCAGAGGGGCTGTCACCTCAGCTCTGCTTCTCCCACCTGCTGGGGGCTGCACCCCTCTCTCCCACCCTCAGTGCTGTGGCGCCCACGATCCGCTCTCAGTCTGAGACCCTCCTCCAGCCCGAGTGTTCGTGGGAGCCCAGGCCCCAGGTCCAGCTGCCCTGGACATTCCGCGGGGATGTCACTGCGTCCACAGCAAGTCCCTGGTCTCCCTGGTCTCCCTACTCTCCCCTGGCAGCCCAGACCCCTCTCTCCTCTGCCCCTGCAGCCCTTGCTGCCCAAGACCAGACACACCCCTCGTCCATGGATGAGGACGCTGGTCCATGGTGTGCTCAGCTGCAGGCCTGGGGCCCAGAGCCTGCACAGCGGGTGGCCTGGAGCGACCCACCTCACCACAGCTTTGGTGCTTCCTGTGACAACCTCCTCCCAGCTCCTTGTCTGGGTTGTCTCATTTGGAAATGGAAAGTTCTGGGTTGACCGTTTGAGTGTCTTTGCCTTTTTCTGCCCATTTTGTGTTGAGCTTGGCCAACATCAGGGCACTCCCTGGGTGCCCGTCTGGGGGGGCATCACTGTCTCCCAGGCTCCTCTGGGGGCTCAGTCTTTGACCTTAGAGACTTTCCTCATGTCTAGCTTTTGGCCACTGTCTGTCACTGAGAAACACATGGCCAGCTCTGAGCTATGGGCTGCGGGCCCCCTGGGCCTCTGGCTCTGGCTGTCCCTGGGAGGGGAATCTGGTGCCCTGACGGGAGGCTTGTTAGTGTGATGGGGCCAGGACCAGTTGGGGCTCAGTGCGAGAGCTTGGCTGTTCCCCGCCGGAAGTGAGCCCCTATGACCCAAGGGGGTCAGGGCTTGGGTGGGGCTTTGTAGGGGCCAGGGCGAGGCTGGGTGGGTGCCCAGACATCAGCCCTGCAGGGTCCAGTCCAGCAGATGTCCTGCATGGGCACCAGCCTCTGTAGTTCCCTTGCAGCTTTGAGGTGAAGCCAGGTAGTGGCGTCAGTAGCACTCTAACCGCAAGTTGGCAGGGCACACCGAAGTCCAGAAAGTATTGCTAAAGTGACCTCCAAAGCTGCAGCCACTGGTCTGCACCTGTACCTCCTCCTGAGCTGATGAGCAAAGGCCTTTTGTTTTGAAAGTGCCTTAAAAAAAAACTCTAAGCGAGAGTCTAGCATCTTTCCAGATGTTTGTTGGCCATTGCATTTCTTCTGTAAGTTGAGTGTTCATTTCATCTGAGCATTTTTCTTGGTTATTAGAGCATCGAAATCAAGTGGATTCTGTTTTATTTGGCTTTATTAGTTTCTTTTTAAAAAATTTATTTATGTTTAAGCATACAAGAACTGGGGTATAGGCCAGAGGAGCAGGAGGGTGAGAGGATTCACCAGAGACAGATTGGGGAGCAGAACAGGCAGATGGACCTAAAACACTGCTGAGGGGAGCAAAGGGTGAGACAGGAGAGGTCTGCCGTGCCATGTGGGTAGCTCCCTGGCTGGGGATCGAACCAGTGCTGCAGAGGCTGCCGACAGCTTCACAGCACGGCGCTCAACTACCTGCGCCACCAGGGAGGCCTGCTTTATTAGTTTCTTAAAATCATGACACATTTTCTTTGCTTCATCTTTGAAAATGTATTTATTACACAGCTCTTTCATTTCCCTGTAGTTTTGAATTGCCTTTTATTTTCCTCGCATGCTGTTATCATATCAGGCTTACCTGCTCCATACTGCCTGCTGCATGGAGTTTGTTCCAGAGACCTTGCTTGGAAGCACCTGTTTCTCCCCACACAGCTGCTCCCTCTCTGTGCTCCTGCCGAGGGAATCCCATCTGCTGCCCTCCTGGGATGGGGCCATCATTTCTGATTCCCATGCCTTCTTGTCTCAGTTTTTGCTTTCATTCATCTAAGAAAGCATATCTAATAGATAAAACTTCTGAGTTCCTGGCTGTCCAGAGACCCATTCTACTTGTGCACGGGGCTGCCACAGCTTCCACTTTCCCTTCTGGGACATCAGTGTCATCACTCCATGGTCTCCAGACATGCAAAATGGCTAATGTGTGGAAAACCTTATTTTTGTTCCTTTCCAGTCGGCCTAGTGTTTTCCCTTCAGAAGCTTAGGAGCTTCTCTTGAAGCTGGGACCCATATAGGGCTGGATCTTTTCTTCATGTGGGGTGCTGGCGATTGCTTGCCCTTGCATTGAAAAACCTTATGTGCTATTTGGGTTAATTGAATCTTCTTCTTTTAAACCTTTTGTTCTCGGGTTAATTTCCTCCTCCCTGTTCTCTCTTTCTGGGACGCTGGGTCCTCTCGGGATTGTCCTCTCCATTTCTTACCATGGCTCTCATACATTCTAGCCCTGTGTCCAGGGCTCGAATTCAACATTTGGGGAGATTTCCTTCCCTTTTTGCCTTTCTATTGATTTTTTAAAAAGATTTATTTATTTATGCATACAAGAGCTGGGGTACAGGACAGAGATGTGGGGGGTGGGAGGATTCACCAGAGACAGAGTGGGGAGCAGAACAGGCAGACTGACTGAAGTACAGTGCTGAGGGGAGCAGCGGGCAAGTCAGGAGGTCTGCTGCGCCATGTGGGTTTCTCCCTGGCCGGCTGGGGATTGAACTTGTGCTGCAGTGGTTGTGGATTGCTTCATAGTGCAGTGCTTAACCCCTTGCGCTACCAGGGAGGCCCCGTCTACTGATTTTTTTTTTGAAGTTTACAATTAATTTCCAAGGGTCCTTTTGTTGTCATTCTCCCGCTATTTTTCCTTTCGGGTGCTCTTCCTTTTTTTTTTTTTTTTTTTTTTTTTTTTTTTTTTTTTTTTTTTTTTTTTTTTTTTTAATAGAGGCATGTTTTATTTATTTATTTGTTTGTTTGTTTTGTTTATACATGCACTGGGTACAGTCAGAAGCGCGGGAGGGTGAGAGAATTCACCAGAGCCAGAGCGGGGAGCAGAGCAGGCAGAAGGACCGAAGTACACTGCTGAGGGGAGCAGCGGGCGGCAGGAGATTCTGCGCGCCATGCGGGACCCGCCTCCGGTGGCCGGGGAGCAGCCGGGGATTGAACCAGCGCTGCAGAGGCTGCGGGCAGCTTCGCAACCCAGCGCTCAACCGCTGCGCCACCGGGGAGGCCCTCGGGTGCTCTTCCTTGTTCCTGTGAAGGCAGTACTAAAAATAGAAAGACCAGCGTTTCCCCATCAGCTCTCACCTGCTCCCTAATCGTCTCACTTCCTGGAAGGGCAACTTTCTTTCTCCCTTTCCTCCTTGAACCTGGGCTTCCTCAGCCTGGAGAACCTCACTGGCCACTCACGCAGAGCACAGGGTGCAGCCGTCTCCCCGTGGGTAGAATGGGACTCTGCAAAGGCCGCTGTGTCATTCCGCACCCCAGCCCCAAGTGCTTTCCACGCTCCCCCCCTCCAGTCCACACACCAGTGCTACGGGGCCTGCTTTACAGATGCCGCGGCCAAGGCCCAGTGAGGCAGCCCTGCCTGCCCTGGCTCCAGAGGAGAAACTGAGGCCAGCCTGAGACTGTCTGGGCGGGCTCAGAGCCGTGGGCGCGGGGCTTTCCCTTCAGGGTGCAGGTGTGGGTACGCTGGCCCATGGGTGCGGGGGTGGGGGTGCCCTGGGTGGAAGGCCTGCTGGGGAAGGCCCCACCTGCAGGGAGGGTTCCTGGGGGCCTGCTTCGTTTCCCACCCCTGCCCCCTACTCCCCACCGCCCACAGGGCAGTGCGCCCTAGCAGCCTCACTGTCCTTCTCAGGATCAACGGCCACCCTGGGAAATCCGTGCGCCTGTGGGGGCTGTGGAAGCTGGAGGAGGTCAGTCCACTCCTGCCCAGGCTCCCTGCGCCCCTGGTCTCCCTGTGCCCCGTCCGCCCTGCCCTGCCCGCGCCCCAGCCACCCCCCCACTCCCTGCTGGGCCTCCCCCACGCCCGTCCCCGCGCCCGGCCTCCCTGCGCCCCCTGCTTCCCGGCGCCGGCCCTGGCCCGCCGCCCTAACCCCCGGCCCGACCTCCCGCGCCCGCAGTGCCATCTCAGCGGCTGCATGATGGACCTGTTCGTGCAGATGGCCGTCATCATGGTCCTGAAGCAGATGCTCAGCAACTTCGTGGAGTACCTGAGCCCGTGAGGACCCCGCCCCCGTCTCTGAGGCAGAGCCCGGGGGGCCCTCAGCCACAGCACCCTTCTCGTCCCCCGCAGGTGGCTGAGCTACAAGCGCCGCTGCAAAAGACTCCCGCAGGGCAGCCCGGACCCCGACCTCAGCGACTGGCAGCGCAACTACCTCCTGAATGAGGTCACCACCTTCAGCCTCTTCGACGAGTTCATGGAGATGAGTGCGTGGGCAGGCGGTGCTGGGAAGGGGGGCGCCTGGGGGGCGCCTGGGGGGGCAGTGGGAGGCGGCTGGGGGACGGGGCGATGGGGGGCGGGGCGGGGCGGTGGGACGAGGCACGCGAGGGCTGGGTGCGGCCCGCCCGCGGGGCACAGCCCTCACCTGGTGGCCGCCACAGTGATCCAGTATGGCTTCACCACCACCTTCGTGGCCGCCTTCCCTCTCGCGCCGCTGCTCGCGCTCGTCAGTAACGTCGTGGAGCTCCGCCTGGACGCCATCAAGATGGCCAGGCTGCGGCGGCGCCTGGTGCCGCGCATGGCCAAGGACATCGGTCAGGACCTTCCCTGGGCGCACAGGGAGGGGGCGTCGGGCTTGGCTCAGGGGTTGCACCGACAGGTGCTGGGTCGCTCTCAGCTACAGTGCCAGAAAGTCCCTCCACCCCAGCCAGCCCCAGCGGCTTGGGCCTCTGCCAGGGAGGGGGCGCGGGGCCTGGGTGGGCCTAGGCTGGGAGGAAGCAGAGGGCCCTGCGGGACCCTCCCTCTGGAAGTCTAGCCCTAGGGGCGCAGGCAGAAGGGCCTCATCCAGCCGGCAGGGGCAGAGCAGGTGGCCCAGGACAGGTGTCGGGTGAGCAGAGGGAGTGCGGAGCGGAGGGGCAGAGAGAAGTATGAGGAGCACTGCCCTGGCACTGGAGTGGGCGGCCGGGGGACACGGGTACAGCTGGGAGACGCGAGCCCCGCCCATCCAGGTCAAGAGGAAGGGGCGGGGAGCTGATGCTGCTGAGTGGCCCTGGTCTCCTCACCAGTGAGTGCCGTGCTGGGGCGCGGCGGGGCTCCGAGGCCTTGACCAGCAGCCGCCGGCTCAGCCCAGCCCCTCCTGCAGGCACGTGGCTGCAGGTGCTGGAGACCATCGGCGTGCTGGCCGTCATCGCCAACGGCATGGTCATCTCCTTCACGTCCGAGTTCATCCCCCGACTGGTGTACCAGTACCGCTACGGCCCTTGCCGGGGTGGGGCCCGCCCTGAAGTCGAGTAAGGGGGTGCTGCCACAGTTCCTGGGGACCCCCAGACTGTCCATTGGCCCCTGGGAAACTGGCCGCACAGCCCAGCCCCTCTCTGCAGAAGAGGCCTTTCAGCTGTGGGCGGCTGTGAGAGGCGGGCCTGGGCAGCCCGGCCTCTGCCTGCCGCAGAGACCCCCGGGGGCTGGGCCCGCACCCACGCTGGCTGCTGTCTGCCCCCAGCTGCCTCACCGGCTACGTCAACCACAGCCTGTCCGTGTTCTACACCAAGGACCTGCCGGGGGCCAGTCCGACACAGGACGCAGGCAACGTGACGGAGTGCAGGTGTGGACCCCCCTCCTGGCGAGGGCCCTCTGGACGCCCGTCCCCTGATCTCAGACACTGCCCTCTCCCCAGGTACCGGGACTACCGCAACGCCCAGGACTACGGCCTCTCCCAGCAGTTCTGGGTCCTCCTGGCCATCCGCATGGCCTTCCTCATCCTCTTCGAGGTGGGTGGCACTCCCCTGTCAGCCCCGCCCGCCTGGGCAGGAGCTGACGCCGCCTGCCTGCCCGCAGCACGTGGCCCTGTGCATCAAGCTGGTGGCTGCCTGGTTCGTGCCCGATGTCCCTCAGGCGGTGAAGAACAGAGTCCTGGAAGACAAGTTCGAGAAGCTGAAGGGCAAGATGAAGAGCTGTAGCGCCTCGCACCCCCCCAGCCACAAGATCACAGAGGTGTAGGGACCCAGGCTGGTAGGGGGTGCTCAGGGCACCCCGCCCACCCCTGGCTATGTGGGGGCTGCAGGGTGGCCCGGGCACGTGTGGTGCAGACATGGGGCCCATTCCCTATCTGGTGACCCCACCACCTATGGAGCCAAGGGGTCCCCCATCAGTCACATGCAGGGAGCTGAGCTGCCGCCCCCAGGCCACTGGGCTGCTGAGCCCAAGCCTTCCCCCCACCACCTCCTGGTGGGGCCACCCCATGGTGCCTCCCCACAGCCAGCAGAATTTTCTATAATAAAATAAGTGTGTTGTTTTTTAAGGATTTATTTATTTATGCAAGAGCTGGGGCACAGGCCAGATGTGCGGGAGGGTGAGAGGACTCCCCAGAGACAGAGCGGGGAGCAGAGCAGGCAGACGGACAGCACACTGCTGAGGGGAGCAGCGGGCGCAGGAGAGGTCTGCTGGCCCTGTGGGTTGCTCTGCGGCCAGCCAGGATGGAACCGGCGCTGCGAGGCTGCGGACAGCTCCGCCCCCAATGAGTGTTTTGTGCGCTCGGTAGTGGGGACGCCAGGGTCCCAGGGTGTCCGAGGGTGCCCGCGCCCTGGCCTTGCGCGGGACCCTGAGGTCTGGGCAGCTGGCCCCAGGCCTCCTGGGCCGTGTCCCCAGGGCTTCCGAGCCCCACCCTCCCGCCCCTGAGCTTCGGGTCCGAGGGGTCAGTCAGGCCGGCTTCCCGGAGGGGGAGGGGGAGGGGCGCGCGGGGCGTCTTGGGGCGAGCCCTGCAGGGCTGGCGGAGCCGGTCTGGCCCCTGCCCCCAGGCCCTGCACCCGGCGCCGGCCTAGGAATGAGCCCGAGTCTCCGGCGCCAGCCCCGGGCGCTGAGCGGGGCTCTGGCCCGCCCTCCGCGCTGGCCGCGGGGCGGGGCTGCACCTGCCGCCGGGGCTGTCGCCGCGCGCACCTGGCCAGGTGAGGCGCCCGCCCCGCGCCCGCGCGCCCCGGGGCCGGCAGCAGGTGAGCGGCGCCCGGCCCAGGCGGGCGGTGCGTGGCGGTCGCGGCTCCGCGGCGGGGGGCGGGGGGCGCGGGGCGCGGGGCGCGGGGCGCGGGGCGCGGGCGCGGCCCCGCAGGAAGTGGCCCGGACCCGGCGGGGCCCGCGTCGCCCGGAAGCCGAGCTGGGGGCGGCGGCCCGGCCTGGGGCCGGGGCCTGGGGCTGGGCCCGGCGCTCCGACGCGGCCGTGGCCTCCGCGCGACCTTCCCAGCCCCGAGCCCCAGCCCCCGCGACGGGGGGACGCCGCCCCCAAGGCGAGCGCAGCCCGTGGGGTGCGAGCGGGGAGAATGGGCGTCGCCTGGAGCTGACAGACCCTCTGGGGCCTGGAAGCCGCGTCCCGGTCTCTCCTGGGGAGAGAGTTGGGGCCAACAAGACCGAGGGCCAGACTGGCCGCCCCTCAGAGTCGGGGGGACTCTGGGGCACTGTGGGGTGCTGGGCAGCAAACCAGACGCAGGGGAGAGCAGGAGGCCGTGGAGGAGGGCGGGGGCTGGGGGCAGAGCTCGCCCCGGAAGATAGCCCAGTCCCGCCATGCGGCCCCGGCGCTGCCAGGGTAGAGCCAGGTGGGCGGCCGGGCAGGGCTGGGGGGCACACAGGGGCGCCTGGCTCCTGACTTCCTGGGTCGCAGGGCACCCCTGGGACTCAGGTGCTCACCTGCCACTCAACACAGGGCTCCTCGCCTTATGAGGGGTCAGGGAAGCCCTGGCTCTGGGGGGGGGTGTCCTACAGTTGGGCCTCCCCCCAGTTTTGTGGGTCCTGAGCACCCCAGGAGGGGTCGGGTCTGAGCTCTGCCATGGGGCCAGGGTGAAGGGAGGCCAGCCCCCACCCTGAGGCGCTCAGCTGCAGCACCCACCCACTGGGGGCCAGGGGGTCGGGTCAGCCTCCAGCCATCTCTGGGGCAGCCTGTTGCTGGCTCCCTTATCTGGGGAAGGGCCCTGCCCTCCCACCCCAGCCAGCAGCCAGCAGCCAGGGTCCACCTGAGCCTGAGGACCGCTCCTGGCCTGGCTCAGGGCCCCACGCTGGGGGCGTCTCCGCAGGACTCCGCTCCGGGGGTCAGGGTCGCATGGGGCCCCACAGCCTTCTCCGGCCAGGGGAGCGGCATGGGGGGAGCTGCCCCCTCCCTGATGTGGCACCAGAGGATGTCCAGGAAGCCCGGCCCATCCTCCCAGCACTGGGCAGCTGGGGTCTCCCTGCTGGGGTCTCCCTGAGGACCCGCGTCTCGCCCCCGTCGTGTGGCCCCAGCGCGGAAGGAGCCCTTGACTCAGCGTTACAGGAAGCGGCGGGCGGGGCGGGGTGGGTGCTGGGTGGGGTCAGGCAGGGAGGATGTGACTGCAGGCCAGGAAGCTGCAGGAAGGTTCTGATTCAAACACACAAACAAAAGCCGGGCCTGGCGGGCTGGCCATGTCCCGGGCCGGCCCCTCCGAGGCGACCTTGGCTCCCGGGGTGCAGTGAGCCCTGTGGCCCAGGAGCAGAAAGCCGGGCCAGGAGCGCGGGCGCCACCACCGGCCGCTGCTGTGGGTGGCCGAGCCGTCGCCTTCTGGAGGCCTGACCTTGAGTCAGCATGTGCGGCAGGTGTGAGTGGGGGCCGTGCGGGGCTGTGCCTGCAGGGGTGTGCCAGGGCTGTGCGGAGGCCATGGGGTGGGGCCATGCAAGGGCTGTGTGTGCAGGGGTGTGCCTGGCAGCAGAGCCAGGCTCAGAGGTGAGGGTGTGTGTGTGCAAGCGCAGTGCGGGCGTGCACAGGGAAGGCCGCGTGTGCTTGGCATGTGCAGGGAGGGCGTGCAAGGAAGGGGTGCAGGGGAGACCCGGGGGTGCGGGAGGAGGGTGTAGGAGACGGTGGAGGTGCAGGGGGTTGTGGGAGGGGAGTGGGGAGGGACCTGGCACGTGACTGCCCATTTCCAGCAGTTGGGCCTCAGTCCCCAGGATGAGGCTGCCTCCCGCAGGGGCACCTCTGGGCAGGGAGCTGGAGGGGCTGCTGCAGGTGCTGCCTGGGATCCCTCTGGGCACTATGGGCACCACCCGCCTCCCACCGCCCCTCTCCATCTTCCAGAGGCCTCCCCAGGAGGACGCCCGTGTCCCCTGGGGGGTGTGGCTGATGCACCACCAGTTGTTGGAGATTCCAGCCAAACCAGGCTTGGTCTGCAGAGACCAGGCTGGGCCGCGCCAGTGCCCCAGGCAGCAGGAAGGAGGGGCTGGCTCGGAGCCCCAGGGCCTGGCCTGGCCCGGGCTGGTCCCTCTGGTAGCCCCAGCATGTCCACTAAACAGCCCTGGGTGCTTGGAGGATGCGGCTCCTGGCCTCCCGGTCACCCCAGAGCTTTGTAGGGGGCCATGTACTGCTGTCCTCAGGCAGACCGCAGCAGAGCCCTGTGGGGCCGGGCTTCCCCGGATGGGCCGCAGGTGGTCAGAGGGACGGGGGCGCGGCACAGGCCCACTGCTAGGGTGGCTGCCCTGCCCTGCCTCGCTGGCCTTGGCACACGCAGCGCTGGGCCCAGGACAAGGCTGGTGGCCAGGACCTGCAGCCTGGGGGCCATGGCAAGGACAGGGCGCAGGCTTCCGGGCCCAGGGATCCCTATTGCGGGGGACATGGAGACAAGGCCAGGGCCGGCTCCACGCAGGGTGTGGGGTGCGCCCACACTCCCTCCCTGGGCTGTCACGAGGCCCTGGGCAGTGTGGGGTTGGCAGAGGCCCCTCCCAGCCCGGCCACACCAGGCCCACCCCAGACGCGAGAGGTGCTGGTGTCCAGGGAGCGGCCAGCACAGGGCAGTGCTGTCTGCAGCCAAGGTTACTTGTTAACTCGCCCTGTTCCTGTTTGCCCTGTTCCTGGGGACAGCAGCGGCCTCTGACGGATTGGCCCCAGGTCCTGCCCAGCTCCTGGAGGCCAGTGCACTCAGCCAGAGCCCTGCGGAGCCAGGGGTGGCGGTGGCGCCCGTTCTTCCCGAGGAGGCCCTGGCCAGACCATGGCAGGTAGATGGGCCGGGAGGGAGCACCCCACCCCTACAGCTGGTCCCCCCCACCCCCCACCCCTGCCGTGTGGCCCAGCTCTCAGCTTGGCCCACAGCTGGGTACAAAGGCCTCTGACCACCCCTCCCCCAAGGCCAGGCTGGGCCCTGAGTCCTCTCCTGCCCAAGACCTCAGCCCAGGCCTGCAGGGGTCAGCAAAGCACAAGGACACTGGGAGCACCTGAGTCCCCCAAGCCAGCCTGGGCCTAGCGCCTGGCCCCTGGCCTGGGTGGGTGTTATAGCAAGGCCCACGGGAAGTGTGCGGCCAGGTCCCATCCTGGGCAGGCCCTGCTGGGCCCGGTGCTCGGCTCCCAGTGACCACACCTCCCCGCCACGCTGGCGTTCTCTGCAGACAGGGTGGCCCTTCCCTGGCCCCGCTGCCACTGCCCGTTTGCCCCAGCCCGGCCCCCGCTCCATGGGACCCGGTGGCAGGTCACCACGTGGCCAGCCAGGTTGCCTGCGCCACCACTGCCTTGCTCCTTCCTGACTCCCAGGTGGGCTGGGGACACGTGGGTGCCGAGTCCCGGCAAGGCCAACCACTGGGGCCTCTCTCTGCAGGTGTCTGTGACCGGGCCCCCGACTTCCTCTCCCCACCTGGAGATCAGGTCCTGCAGCCTGCCCCAGGCAGTGTGGTCACTCTGAACTGCACGGCCTGGGTGGGCTCTGAGCTCCACTGTCCGACCCCCGAGGTCCAGTGGCTGAAAGATGGGGAGCCCCTGGGCAACGGAAGCCACTACAACCTCCGCGAGGACTTCTGGTAGGGGGCCAGCCTGGACGTGCTTGCAGCCGGACAGGTGCCGCTCAGGACGCCAGCGGAGGGCATGACTGTAGGGACAGGTGGCCACTGTGGATGTTCCCCCTTGGGGATAGCACACAGGTCTTAGGGCCTGACCGAGGCATCAATATCAGGCCAAGCCTGGGTCAGATGAACCCAGGGCCCCAGCCTGGGGTCAGGGTGACTATCCCAAGGGGAAGCCACGCCCTCCAGTTTCTGGTCACTGCGGCCTTTCCAGTGGGTCCAGACAGGTGGGCTCTGGGGCATCCGCCATTGCTCCTTGGCTTCAGGTGAGAGGGTGGGGCCTGGTTTCCCCAGGTTGAAGCTCAACTTGTCAGAGAGTCTTCTGTCCAGTGTCCTGGGGGTCAACCTGACCAGCTCGGAAGAGTACGGGGTCTTCACCTGCTGCATCGGGAACCTGAGCTCTGCCTCCTTCATTCTTAGAAGAGCTGGTGAGGGCAGTGGACGGGGGAAGTGGGGGAGGGAGGTGGAGGCCTGGGGAGCCTTGAGGCTTGGAGGGTGCGGGGGGGGGGGGGTGGCGTGCTCAGGCTGTGGCTCTGTCCCCAGGCCCGGCAGGCCACGTGGCCGCCGTGCTGGCCTCTGTCCTGGTCCTGCTGGCCCTGCTCCTGGTGGCCCTGCTGTATGTGAAGTGTCGGCTCAACCTGCTGCTCTGGCACCAGAACACCTACGGGGAGGTGGAGGTGAACGGTGCGTGGGGCTCCGGGCAGGACCAGGCCCTCCGGCTCTGCAGGCTCCGGTTTGGGCTGTGGGGTTGGGCCCGGCAGGTGGTGGCAGCTCTGGATTGGAGCCTGGGGAGCGGGGTTCAGGAAAGGGGGTGTCACAGTGCAGCCCAGGAGGGCCAGGGCTGGGTGGGGAGGGAACGGGCAGGCTGCTGGCGTCCTGGGGCCAGCGTGGCCCTATGCCAGGGAGGGAGGGGTCCAGGCGTCCCCGGGGCGCCCCCAGTTGCGGTCTCGGAGTCAGGCCTGGCCCCCTGCGCGCTGCGGGAGAGGCCCACGGGGTCCGGGATCGAGGCGGGGGGCGGGCAGGGCTTGGGCAGCCCCCTGACTGCTCTGCCCGCAGATGGGAAGCTCTACGACGCCTACATCTCCTACAGCGACAGCCCGGAGGACAGGAAGTTTGTGAACTTCATCCTCAAGCCGCAGCTGGAGCGGCGTCGGGGTTACAAGCTCTTCCTGGACGACCGCGACCTTCTGCCGCGCGCGGGTGAGGCAGCGCCCCGCCCCGGGCCCAGGCCCCGCCCCGGGATCAGGCCCCGCCCCAGGCCCGGCCCCGCCCCCGGCCTCCCCTAGGGCCCCTGCCTCGGGCCCCACCCCTCAAGGTCTGGCCCCGCCCCCATGCCTCAGGCCCCGCCTCCCCTAGGGCACTGCCTCAGCCCCACCCTCAAGGCCTGACCCTGCCCCCAGCCCCTGGGCCCCACCTCAGGCCCCACCCTCAAGGCCTGGCCCCGCCCCAGGCCCCGCCCTAGGGCCCGCCTCAGGCCCCACTCTCAAGGCCTGGCCCCGCCCCCGGGCCCCACCCCTAGGTCCCCGCCCCCGGCCCCACCCTCAAGGCCTGGCCGCACCCCCGGCCCCAGCCTCAAGGCCTGGCCCCGCCCCGGGCCCCGCCCGAGGCCCCACCCTCAAGGCCTGGCCCCGCCCCCGCCCCGGCCCCGCCCGAGGCCCCACCCTCAAGATCTGGCCCCGCCCCCACCCCGGCCCCGCCTCAGGCCCCACCCTCAAGGCCTGGCCCGGGCCCAGCCCCGGCCCCGCCCTCAAGGCCCGGCCCCGCCCCGGGCCCCGCTTCAGGCCCCACCCTCAAGGCCTGGCCCCGCCCCCCGCTCCGGGCACCGCCCCGGCCCCGCCCTCAAGGTCTTCCCCCCGGGCCCCGCCCCGGCCCCGCCCTCAAGGCCGGCCCCGCCCCGGCCCCGCCCTCAAGGCCCGGCCCCGCCCCGCGGGCGCCGCCCGCTCCCGCAGAGCCGTCCGCCGACCTCCTGGTGAACCTGAGCCGCTGCCGGCGCCTCATCGTGGTGCTGTCGGACGCCTTCCTCGGCCGCGCCTGGTGCAGCCACAGCTTCCGGTGGGTCCCGCGCGGGGCGGGGCGGGGCGGGCCCGGGCCGCGCCCCCCTGACAGTGCCGCCCCCGCAGGGAGGGCCTGTGCCGGCTGCTGGAGCTCACGCGCCGCCCCATCTTCATCACCTTCGAGGGCCAGAGGCGCGCCCCCGCGCACCCCGCGCTCCACCTGCTGCGCCAGCACCGCCACCTGGTGACCCTGCTGCTCTGGAGGCCCGGCTCCGTGGTGCGGGCGGGGCGGGCCGCGGAGGCGCTCCCGGGGCTGCGCCCGGCGGGGGGCGGGGGGGGGGCTGTGCACCTGCTCACCCCGCCCCCCCCAGACGCCGGCCTCCGACTTCTGGAAAGAGCTGCAGCTGGCGCTGCCTCGGAAGGTGCAGTACAGAGCGATGGAGGGGGACCCCCAGACCCAGATGCAGGACGACAAGGACCCCATGCTGATTGTGCGGGGCCACGTCCCGGAGGGGCGATCGGCCCTGGGCCCCGAGCTGGACCCTGACCCGGAGGGCGACCTGGGTATGAGCCCAACCCCGAGAAGACCAGCTGGGAGGGCAGGCAGGGGGACCCCCAACCTGCAGCCTGGGTCGGGCTGGACAGACCCCTGGCTGGCGGTCACTGCCTTTCTCCCTGAGGTGCGGGGCCCAGACTGCTGGGCGCCTCCGTCGCTGGCCTGCTGAGGGTGAGCCTCAGGCCTTGCTGCCTCCTCCCAGGTGTGCGAGGGCCTGTCTTTGGCGGCCCCCCAGCTCCCTTCCAGGCCAGCGAGGTCTCGCTGGGAGAGGGCCCGGGCAGCGAGGTGGACGTGTCTGACCTGGGCTCGCGGAACTACAGCGCCCGCACGGACTTCTACTGCCTGGTGTCCAAGGACGACGTGTAGCCCTGGGCTGCAGAGTCACAGGGCCGGGGGCAGGCCCGGGCCGGGCCCCTCGGGGCGGAGACTGGCTCTCACCCCTTCTTGTGCCAGAAAATAAATTTCTTTTGGATCCTTCCCAGGCTTTGGCTTTTCTTCTCCTGGGGCAGGAAGGGTACCCAGGGCCTGCCCCCCTCAGCCTCCTTGTTCCGTCTCAGGCACTCAGGACCCTGACCCCCCTCGCTGGTCACTAACTCTGACCGTGTGCGCACACCTGCTCTCTGGCTCAGAGCACCTTGCAGAAGCCTCCTGGGGCCCCTGCCTAGTGCCTGTTGGGATGTGACCCCTGCACCCCACTCTGGTCCAGACACATGAGGGAAGCAGGCCCCTCAGAGAAACTGCAGGCTCTGGACTTTGTAGAAGAGTCTTTTGTCACAAGAATATTAGCAGTGTGGGCCTCCCTGGGGGCGCAGTGGGTTAAGACACAGCACTGTGAAGCTATCGGCATCCTCTGCAGCATGGCGCAAGTTCGATCCCTGCCGGCCAGGGAGTGACCCACATGCGCTTCAGACCTCCCAGTCTCCCCGATGCTCCCCTCAGCAGTGTGTTTCAGTGGGTCCTCCTGCTCTGCTCCCCACTCTGTCTCTGGGGAATTCTCTCACCCCACACCTCTGGTCTGCACCCCAGCTCTTGTGTACATAAATAAATAAAATAAATCTTTAAAAAAAAAAAAGAAAATCAGGGTGGCTTCCCAGCCTGACTCGGCGAGACAGGCCTCGGGCGGGCAGTGTCCCAGGAGCCGGGGCAGCGCAGAGGCTTGGGCATGTTTGCCCAGACGACTGCCCAGTAGGTTGGCACCAGAGCCAGGGTCACCATTCTGGCTCCAGGGGCCCACTGCCCAGCTATCTGCACCCCCACCCTGCTAGCTCTCCCCCACCGGACTTCCCCACCTTCTGGGACCCTCTCACCCAGAGAGGGCTGTGAGCCTCAGAGACGGGCGAGGTGCCTTGGGGGCACCGCCAAGCCCTGGGCTCCAGCCCAGCCGCCCACCGGAGCAGCACTTGGAGTCTGGCCGCGCGTTCACAGCACTTTATTCCCAGCGCCGGCGTCCCAAGGCCCTGCCCAGCCTCACCGGACCCACCTCTGCCACTGTGGCCCGGTCACCACCCCACATACCAGAACAGCCTCAAGCCCTGTCCCACCCCCTGCCCTGCAGAAGCCAAGTCCCCAGCTGCAAGCCCCTGCCCTCCCTGGTGTCCCAGGCCCTCGAAGATGTGCGGGGCTCTGGCGAGAGGCCCGGGCCCTGGGCCCTCCCCTCCTGGCTGGCCGGGGACAGCCCGAGCTGAGCCGTCCGTCCTCGAGGCTGGGCCCCATTGCCTTCTCCTCCTGCAGGGGGGCCTACGGGCCCAGGAAGTCCTCTTTGCGGTAGCCCTTCTGCAGTGGACAGAGGACAGAGTCAGGGCACCTGCCCACTGCTGGCCCGCCCTGCCCGCACCCTGGCTGCCCAGTGGGCTAGGCTCAGCTGGGCACCCGCTTCCCATGCGGACGTACCGCGCGGAAGTCTCGGTGCAGCTTGTTATACTGCCACAGGTTGGTCAGGAGGCTGGAGGCGGCCCGGGAGGACTTCTCACTGTCGGGGCTGCAGGGAGCAAGGGTTAGCGGGACGGCATGGCCAGTGGCCGCTGGCCGGGCACTGGGGCTGAGGGGGCACTCACCTGTCCCGCTTCTTCTTGATGAAGACCAACTTGCGGAGGCCATCAAAGTAGAGCAGGTCCCGGGCAGCCACGGGGCTGGCCACCACCAGGTTGTTGAGCACCGCGATGATGTTCACCAGCACGTCGGCAGGGGGGCACTTCTCACCCACGCTGCCCGGCAGCTTCTCGATCAGGTGACTCACCACCTTGGTGGCTGTGGAAGGTTGGGGACCATCTGCACCCCCACTCCCAGCCACCTGGCACCTCTGTCCACCACTGGCTCCCTCTGCCCGAAAAGCAGCTCCACATCAGTCAAGACCCAAGTGGGACCCACGGCCGCTGCGACTGGACTCACACATCTCATCCTTGTTCCTGGCGTTCCGAGACAGGTTCCGGATGAGGCCGGTCAGTGAGCGCAGCTGGTGGTGGTCAGCGGTCCGAACGCGGTCCAGCAGAGGGTTTAGGATGCGCTCCTGCTCCAGAGCCAGGCGGCTCAGCACGCCCGCCCACTGCAGGGACAGGGCAGGGGCAGGGCAGGTCAGCCGGTGGCCCCCCAGGGCCCCACCTTCAGCCTGGAGCGTTGAGGCTGGCCAGCCGCTCGCGAGGTGCCCCCTCTCCTGCCTTCGCGTCCAGCGGGAAGGCACCTCGTGGGCCTGGGCTCAGGCCTCGCCCAAATCCCAGCGCCCACCCCTGTCCCTCTGGCTGCTGGCCGAGTGCCCTGCAGCCCAGTAGTCCGGGCCCTCCCGGCAGAGCCTCAGCCCTGACGCTGTCCCGGCTCCTTCACCCGTCAGCCCAGCTGCCCCTCGAGACAGCCCACGCCGGAGCCCCGGGCTGGGATGCCCGGCCCCCCACGGCCCCACGCGAGGCCCCGCCCCGCCCAGCACGGGCCTCCAGCCCCCGCCCGCCCCGCCCCGCCCCCCGGGGGGACCCCGCGCCCCGCGCCCCGCTCACCCTGCGGTCTCCCGCCGTCACGTTCTGCAGCGCCCCGGCGGCCGCCTCCGTCGTGTGCCGGTTCAGCTCGCAGCGCTGCAGCAGGCGGTTGTACAGCCCCACGATCTGGGGGCTCCAGAGCCACTCGAGGCCCTTGGGGTCCTTGGACACCTCGGCGAAGGTCAGCGCGTCGGCCGTGAGGGGCAGCTGGGTGCGGGGTGCGAGGGTCAGCGGCCCGGCGGGCACCGGAGGCGGGTGGGAGCGGCCAGAGGGGGACCGAGGGGACCCGGGGAGGCCGGCGGGGCCCAGGGCGGGGTCCGCGGGGTCGGTGGCCGGCGGGGCCCCACGCGCCCCCCGCCCCCCCGCCCCGCGCACCTCCCGGAGCCGCCGGCTCTGCGGGGTGAAGCAGCCGACCACCTCCCGGGCGGCGCCCCCGCCAGGTCGCGGCGGCCGCGGCCCTCCAGGCGCTGCAGGGCGGACGGGGGCATCTCGTCGTACAGGCGGTAGGACAGGTTCCTCAGCACGCACACGGCGTTCTCCACGCTCTGCGGGGCGGGGGGTCAGAGCCGGGGCGCCCCCGCCCCCCGCCCCCGGGCCGCCGGCCTCACCTTGTCCTCGCACTTGCCCACGTCCAGCGCGTGGTTGATGTAGGTGACCAGGGCGTCCACCAGCCCGTGGCACTCGCGCATCTTCTGGCGAGTGGCCTGGGAGGCCGAGCTGAGGTTCCTGCGGGCGGGGCCCATCAGACACCCCCACGGCCGGCAGAGCCCCCGAGCGGGGACCCGGCCCGGGGCCTGAGCCCCGCGCCCGCCCGCTGCGCCCGCGCGCCCTGCCCCGGGCCTGCCCGTGCCCGCCAGGGCCTGGGACCACCGGGGCGTCTCCGCGGCCGCCGGCCCCCGCCGCGCCCCCGCACCCCCCGCCCCGGCCGGCCCCCTGGGCCCCGCCCGCGCACCGCAGGAAGCCCGTGGCGTTGTAGAAGATCTCGGCCTCCGAGGCGTTCTGCTGCTGCAGCGGCGGCCCCCCGCGCCCGACAGCGGGCTGAGCACCAGGTCCGTGAGCTGCTCCAGCGTGTCCCGCGCCAGGCGGTCCTTCAGGTGGTCGCTGGAGGACAGGTTCCACAGGATGCCTGCGCGCGGGCGGGGGCGGTCAGCGCGCCCTCGGCTCTCCGGGGAGCGGCGCGGGGGGACGCGCGGCCGGGCTGACCCCTCGCCAGGGCCGCAGGAGCCGCCGTGGGTGCCAAGGAAGGCGACGGGACAAGTTGGGGGCACGAACGGGGGGCTGGGGACAGGGACGGCGGGCAGCGGGGCTGGCGCAGGGCCGGGTCCGGGGGTCGGAGGGGGGCCCTGGGGCGGGGCCGTAGGGGCCATCGGTGCGGGGCGGGTTGGGGCCTGCGGGCGGGGCCGTCGGGGCGGGGCCATCGGGGCGGGGTGGGGCCGTCGGGGCGCGGCCGTCGGGGGCGGGGCGCACGGGCGGGGCCGTCGGGGCGGGGTGGGGCCGACGGGCGCGGCCGTCGGGGGCGGGGCCCACGGGCGGGGCCGTCGGGGCGGGGCGGGGCCGTCGGGGCGCGGCAGTCGGGGGCGGGGCCCATGGGCGGGGCCGTCGGGGCGGGGCCCACGGGCGGGGCCGTCGGGGCGGGGCGGGGCCGTCGGGGCGGGGCCGGCCGGGCCACCTGTCACGTTCTTGCGCAGCTCGTCGTCCTGCTCGCGCAGCGTCCGCAGCAGCTCGAAGATGCCGTTCTCCTCCACGAGCGCCAGCTTGTTGTCGGCGTTGTCGTAGATGAGGTTGCGCATGGCGCCCGTGGCGTGGCGCTGCACCTCCTGGTTGGCGTGGTTGAAGAGCCTCACCAGCCGGGGCACCGCCTGGAGGCTGCGGGCCTGCGGGGACCGGGCGGCAGCTGGCACCGGGGCGCCCGGGGGCGGGCCGGGGGGCGCGTGCCGCAGGCGCGCGGGTGCGGGCGGAGCTGGCCTGACTCAGCGCCGCGACTCGCGGCCTCTGCCTGGCCGCCCCTTGGCCGCCCCTGCGTTGTTCTGCGCCCCTCGGTGCGGGAGCAGGGGCGCCGATGGGCGCCTCCCGGGGCGAGAGCCCGGGCGGGGGCGTCCGCGCCTGCCGCGAGCAGCACGTGCAGAAACAGCCGCGGCTGTTAGGGCCGGAGCGGCCTGAGCACCGAGACCGACCTCGGCCTCCTCCTTGTTCCCAGCCTCAGCTGGAGCAGCTGGACACGCACGCCCCGTGCCCGTGTGCGCTCCCCGTTGCCCGCTTGCGTCTTTGCTCCTTTTATTTTCTGATTCTAAATGAGAGCGAGGTCGCCCCTGGAGCTGGGCTGCACTTTCTTGGTGCCTCCCTCTGGGCTCCTCACTGTTCTGGACGTGGGTAATGCATTTTCATGCCGCCGCCACACGCTGTGGTGAGACAGATGGATGCAGGTGGAGGTGTGTGCAGGTGTGGAGGTGTGTGCAGGTGTGCACAGATATGGAGGTGCACGCAGGCATGTACAGTTGTGTGCAGACGTGCACAGGTGTGCACACTATGCTGGGATGTGCAGGTGTGTGCAGGAGTGCGCAGGTATGGAGGTGTGTATAAATGAGAGCAGGGAGATGCCAATAGATGCAAGTCACCTCTCTGGCCCCCGTGCTGGGGGCTGTGGACAGCAGGGCACACAGGGTGGGCGGGGCACGGGGCAGTCACCTGCTTTTTGGCTGCGGCATCGCTGTAGCACTTGTGCTGGATGTACGCTGCGCCCAGCACCTGCAGGTTGGGGTCCGAGGCCATGAGGTACTTGACGGCGGAGGGCAGGTCAATGTCGTCAAAGCTGCAGAGCCAGGGGCCAGAGGTCAGGGGTCATGGGGGGGCGGGGCCAGGGCAGGATCTCCTCCAGAGCCGGGCCCCGCTCACCCTGAGCTGAGCCTCTGCAGAGTACGATGGCCGCCGTAGCTGTCCAGCCCACGCACGTCCGGCAGGTGGCCCGAGTCGGCCAGGCTGAGGCTGAGGCTGCGGACGGAGGGCGCCCGGGCGATGGGCTCCAGGCCCCCGCCCGGGCCCACCCCTACACCCCCGCGGCTGCGGTGGCTGCTCTGGAATCGCTGCAGTGTCCGCATGGCCGGGGCACGGATGGTCCGGCTGGGAGGCCCTTCAGAAGACTCGGGCCAGTCCAGCCCCCCTGCCCGGCTGGAGCTGGAGCTGGCCTGGCGCTCGTAGGCAAACGCCCTATAGCTGGCGGGGGCCGCCGGCTCCAGCTGTTCGGACACCACGCTGTAGCGGTCGTCCCCGCCCGCAGGCCCCAGCCGCAGGGAGCGCAGGGACAGGGCGTCGTAGTCCGCGCGGCCCCCAGCCCCGCCACGCTCGTGAAAGGACATGGGCCGGCCGGGCATGGGGGGCCCCTGCTGGGCTGCCCCGTACCCCACCGCCCCGAAGGCGCTGCCCCCGTTGTGGGCGGAGCTCAGCCTCCGACTGGAGCTCAGGTCCACGGCCGAGCGGGAGGACCAGGAGGCCGGGCTGTAGGCGGGCTTGGCGATGGGCCGGAAGCTCTGTGGGGCGGGCGGGAAGGGCGGTGAGGGGGCGCCCCGACTCCCCGAGCCCCCCGCAAAACCGCAGGGCCCGCCGGGCTCCACTCACCGAGCCGCCTTCCGCGCTCAGGCCCTGGGAGCGGGAGCTGAAGCCGGTCTGCAGGGTATGGTAGTAGCCGCGGGACGCGCCTGGGGACATGGACAGTGGGAGGCTGGCCGGCGGCCTGCGGTCCAGCCCGGGGCGCCTGCTCCTGCGGCCGCGTGGGCCACGTGGACCAGTCCCCCTGCAGGGCATTCCCTGTCCCACTGGGCAGAGCCACTCCGGCCCCTTCGGGGTGCCAGCCCGACTCCGTGGCGAGTGGACAGTCGGGCGAGTGGGGACAGGGGATGGAAGGAGGGAGCCGCCTGGACAGACTGACTGGGGGGTGAAGGGCCGGGTAGCATGAGGTGGAAGGAGGATGGCTACTGGGGGGACAGGTGGACAGGGCGTGGCTGGCGGTAGGTCCCGACACACGGGGCACAGGAAGAGCTGGAGACCGGATTGCTCAGAGTGGGGTACAAGGCAGTGGGGGCGCCTGGTGATGCCAGAGCGCCTCTTGGACCGGGGTCCTGGGGTCAGCCTCTGCTGGGGTCCCTGCAGGGGCTTCCCAAAACGTGGTGGAAGGCGGCATGCCCGGCAGCCTGGCAGGAGGGCCTGCGGAGGGACTGGGGTGCGGAGAAGGGCCAGGCCTGGCCCCTCCCCCAGCCCAGCGCCCCGCCCAGCGGCTCCCAGACCCGCCCTGGTTAATGAGGCTTCTGGGCAGGGGCTATTAACCCTTTGACGCTAGTGAGGCCAGCCCAGGGGGCACACCCCCGCCCGGGGACCTTGCCCCCACCCCCAAATTATAATCCTCTGCCTCCTAATTGTCAGGGTGGCCAGGTGGTAATTAACCCCTCCCTGCTCCTTCCTTGGCCGGTGACCCCGGCACCGGCCTGGCCACCAGCAAGGCCGAGGTCCAGGGAGGGAAGGCCGGCGCTCCCTGGCTGACCCTCTTGTCCCAGCCAGGGCCAGTCCTGGGGAAGGGCCTGTGCCCGCGGTGGTGGGTCCAGCCCCGAGAGCCCTGAGGTCCGACGGTCTGCCACGGCCCCCTCGCAGCCAGGCAGGGCAATGGCAGCGTTTCTGGGGCCAGCGCCCCAACGCACTGGGTGGTATGGCTCTGCACAGCTCACACGTGTACACACTCACACTCAATGCCAGCACAGCCCTGTACACGTACCCACAGCTCACATGTGTACACACTCACACACAACCTTGTACACATATACATACACCTCACATGTTTACACACAATGCCAGCACAACCTAATACACAGCTCACACGAGTACACATACACACAATGCCAGCATAACCTTGTACACGCACAGACAGCTCACACGTGTACACACAATGCCTGCACAGTCCTGTACACACACACACGACCACAGCGCACACTTAACACAATGCACTCACACACATTCACACACACAGTGGAGCACACATGTGTGCACTCACGTGCACACAGACACTTGTGATGCTCACACACTCACAGGAATGCACACCCGCACACACCCCGTGTGCACACACACTGGTGGCTTGGCTTCCTACAGGTGGATCTGATGGGGAGGCCCTGCCCCCACCCCCAACTCTCCGGGTCACTGGTGCCCCCTGCAATCCCCCCCCCACTCCAGACCCTGGCCCAGCTGGGCAGGTGGCTCCTGTGCAGCCTCTGGAGCCACCCTCCCCCTTGGCCTGCTCACCCCGAGGGCGGGGCAGCTTCCGTCTGGGGTGCCGGGCCCCTGAGCCCACGTGCGGGCCTGTGCTGGGAGGGCCCGACAGTGCCGCCCCATGTGCCCACAGCCTGGCCTGGCGAGCCCACATGCCCATCGACTCCCTCCCGTCACCCCCACCGTGGGGCACCGGGGCGAAGGGGCCAGTGGGCCCAGCTGTCTGGATGGAGGACTTGGGTCCCTGCTGGGAGCAGGAGGCCGGCTGGCTTCTCCCACGCCTGCGGGGCGGGGCAGTGACTCAGGGTATGGCCTGGTGAGTCAGGAGCTGAACCTGGAGCTGGCCCGGCGGCCTCTGGCCCTCCACCACCACACCCACCGGCCGCCGGCCCACCACAGCCCCCGCCCGGCGCCCACCCTGCCCGCGGCTGCTTACCTCTGGCCATCTCGGCCACCCCCTCGGGCTCAGTCGCCCCATTGTACCGCGGCTGCTGGCCCAGCTGCTGGAGCCGGGCTCGGACCTGCTCCTGGACTCGGGCTGCCCGCAGCCGCTCGGCCTCTGGCCCCTCGGCGCCGCGACGGTCCAGCTGCAGGTCTGAGGGCAGCGCCAGGGAGCACACGCCGGCCTCGGGCTGCAGGGCGGACAGCAGGAAGTTGCCGTCCTGCATGGCGGCAGGCGGGCCGGGCTGGGTCTGCCGGGCCTGGGCCACGGCGGCGCCTCCAGCCTGAACTGTCTTCACCGTCTTGTCCCCAACGGCCCTGTCCCCGCAGTCCCCTCCCTGCTGGCCTCACCCAGCGCTGGCCTGAAGACAGACGCCCGCCCAGCCCTGAGCTCAGCTGGGGGCGGGGACACTGGGGCCAGGTGGGAGGGAGGGGCCGCCACCTGCGTAAGGTGGAATTTGTGCGGAAGAACTGGCCTGCCCAGGCCCGGCCTGCTCCACCTCCAGCGGGGGCCTGCCTGTGGGGGTGCAGGGGCTCTGCACCAGGCTGAGGACCCAGTGGGGCGGGCTGGGCTGGGCTGGCCAGGCCCTCAGGTCCTGAGCCTTGGGGAGGGGCAGGGAGGCCGGGGTTCTGCGGGCAGGCCGTGTGGGCCAGCGCCAGGGCTGGTGTGCCCCGGCATCAGGGGGAGAAAACAAGGCGTCTGGGCGGGGCTGGCCGGTGGGCTGGGCCTGGAGCCCCGTCCTGGTCTCGGAGCCCAGAGCCCAGAGGTGTGTGGTAGCCTGCCTAGCCCCGGGCCCAGGGTCCCCAGACCCCTCCTGTAGACCCCGTAAGTCACCCCAGCCCCTCTACTGCGCCCCAAAGGCATTTTGGCCCTCTCTGCACCCCTCACTGGCTCCTGCCCCGGGCTTGGGGTGGGAGGCTGTCCCAACACGTGAGTCAGGGCTCAGCTCAGGCGGGGCCGCCCCAGGGGCCTGACTCAGAGGGGCCCCCCTGCCCGGGCCGGGGGCAGGAGCTGGGGTGTGCTGTGGGAACCCCGGAGTCGGGAAAGTGGGGCCCAAGAACGGTTGGACCGGGAGGGGACCCAGGCCTGGGGATTCACCCCACTGTCAGGCCCCCGGGGGGCTGTAGCCGGCACAGGCCCTGGAGGATGGGGGGGCAAGCCAAGGAGGGCCGGAGGGATGGGGCTGAGCCGGCCCCTCACAGCCTCCTCCCTTTCCCACGGGAGACCCTTACCCCCCACCCCGCCCGTGCCCGGACATCTGCCTCCATCTGCTCAGTCCTGGGGGGTCATGCGAGCCCAGACGGGGATGGGGCTGCTTGGCAGAGGCCTGGGGTGAAAAGTGGGGCTCGGAGGCCACCCTAAGTGTGCGCCCCACGCTGGGCAGGCCAGAGAGAGCCGAGGTCTGGCAGCGGGGGGAGGGCGAGTCTCCAGAAATAGCGGCAGAGGCTGGGGGTCGCGGGGGGCCTACCAGGCTCGTGGTCTGCATGCTGCCGGCCCTGTGGCTCTTCGCAGAGGCCGCCGAGGGTGCAGGGGTCCTGGGCTCCATCCGGGCCCGTGCTTCCGCAGGGCGGCCTCTGGCTGGGACGGGACTGGGGGCGCCGCGGGGCGGGGTGGGGAGGCGCAGGCCCAGCCCATCAGACCGGCTGCTTCCCTGGGAGACGCGTTCTGTGTGGAAAAATCCTGGGAGACAAGTTTGTGCGGCACTGAGCGGCCTCGAGGCGCACGCCTGGCAAGGCCCAGCCCGCCCTGCACCGCCCCCGGCCCCGGGCACAGCGGCCCGGCCGGTGGGCCGGGCCCAAGAGGGGCAGCCTGGCCAGAGCGTGTCCGCTGGAGGCAGGAGCCAGTGGGGACAGGGCTCGGTGGCCTGGAGGGCGACGGGCAGGGGCGGTGGGCGGGAGTGTCCTGGGCCTCTTGTCAACAGCCTGGCAGGGCCCCAGGCCGGCTCCGTGGGGTGACCCCTCTCAGGACAGGGAGGGCGGCGGCGCCCAGCAGCCTCCCGGGCTCAGCGCCCTCGAGGCCTGGGGTTGTGCCTCCTCACTGCCACTGCCCTCTGGCCCCGGCACCAGCGTGTTGGGGGGCACCGGGAGGACTCGGCAGCCTGAGCTTCACGGGGGGCTTCCTGGAGGAGGTGGCTGGCCCGGGGTCTGGGTGGGTGGGGCGCAGATCCCCCAGGTGAGTGAGGCGCGGGGGCCACAGAGTCTGCTCAGGAAGGAGCCCCGAGGGCCCGGCTACTACCACGAGTCTCTAAAGGAGGCACGGGATGGGGTGCGGAGGGCCAGTGGGGGGTGCTGGCAGGGGTTGGGGGGGCCCTGCCGCTGCCTGAGTGGCCGTGCTCACGTGGGGGCCCTGACGGTGCCAGGGACCGGGCGGGGGAGCCGGAGGCGTTGGACCAGGCTCAGGGCAGCGCTCAGGCCGGAAGCGGGACTCCAGGTAGGTCCCGGGCCAACATGGCTGCCCTGGGAGGCCCCAGCGCCCTCCGCAGCCCGGGGGCACTGCCCGCAGGCAGATCCGTCAGACGCTGGCGGCTGCACCCACGCTCGCCCAGCCTCCACGGCCCGCTTGGGCCTCGGGCCCAGTCCCGCCCAGCGCCCGCCTCCCCCGCGAGCCGGCTGGGCCGTGCCAGGCCGGCGCCTTTGGGTGGAGAAGGGGGGCAGCTCCCACCGCACAGCCCCTCCCTGGGGGTGCTGACACTTCTCGGGACCCCTCCTGGGTCTGGGCCCCGCCGTGAGCTGAGGCCTTCCGGCCTTGCTGCCTGAGAGGATGGAGTCTGCTGAGCCCCGAGAGCCCCGTGGGCGCCCCCCTTCCCAGCAGAGGAGGTTCCAGGAAGAGGCTTTGCTTGAGGGTCCCGTGCGGGAGTGGGTGGGCGAGCGGAGCCGCCAGGAGACGGCGGGCCGCAGTGGGAGCCCTGGGGGGCGTGCTGGGAAGGGCCGCCCTTACCGTCTCCAGGAGAGAGACTCGAGGGAGCAGAGACCGGGGGGCAGGGCGGCTGGTGGCAGGAGGGAGGGTGAGGAGTGGCCGCCGTCCCTCTGCCGCTAGTGCCCACGCCTGCAGGGGCCAGCCAGTGCCCTGGGCCGGACTCCAGTGCTGGGTCCCGGCTAAACGAAGATGCCGGGTGTGTTGCGGGGTGGCCCGAGCACCGGGGCTGGATGCCCTCACTCTGTCCTTAGCCCGCAGGGACCCCACGGACGGCAGCTCGGGTGCAGCCTGGGAGGCCCCGCTGGCTGGTGGGAAGACGTTTTTGCAGACCCCCCAAGGGCCCCCAGCCAGGGCTGGGCTGCTTCCTGGGGCAACTTTCTCCGGGGTCCGGGAAGAGCTCGAGTCTTGCCCCGTGCTCCGCTCCGCCCCGTCCTCGCTGCCGTGTCTCGTCGGGCGGCCGCTCTTGGCTGTTGGGGCTGTGCTGGGATGTCAGCGCCGGAGCCGGCCGGGGCGGCTCCTTCCTCCGGTCGGCAGGTGTCTCGCGGACCCCCACCCACGGGGGGCGCGACAGAGTGGGGCAGGCGAGTCCCGGCCCTGCGCCCTCGCCCCACGGAGGCCCCCGCCGCCCTGGGACTCTGTTGCCCCAGTCTCCGGTGCCAGTTCAGACACGTTTTCTTCTGCTGCGTCTCTTGCGTATTTTCTGTCACGTCTTCCCCGTCGGCTCCTTCTCTGTGTCCGCGGCTGCGTCTCCCGGGGAGCTGCTTTAGCGGCGTCACTTTCCGTTTCTCTTCACCGGCTTTTCTCCAGCCTGATTTTTGTGTTTCTGACTGAGTTTTCAGCAATAGTTGTTCTTGTTTCTTTAAGTCCCTAAAATGACTTTGGTTTCTGTAGAGGTTTTATTTTTCTCTTACCCCTCCTCCCTAGCGTCAGATCATTTAGATTTCCTTTGTTTCCATGATTCATTTAATGTTTTTTTTAACTCGGAAATACACATCACAACACCCAGAAAATAAACGGGGACTTCTGTCATTCGCTTTTAAAGACCGTGTTTTTCAAGGACAGCTTTTGATTCGCAGCTTGGCCAGGAGGAAGCACAGAGATTTCTCCTGTTTCCCTGCCCGCCCCCACGCTCATCCTCCCTTGTCACCGACACCTTCCACCAGCCTGCAGCAGCTGCGGTCACCCTCTGCTGACACCTCGTCACCCACGGCCACGCGCAGGCTAAGGTTTGGTCGTGGCGGTGTGTATTCCTGGCTTGCTGCGTCCCCCACTCGGGGTCACAGTTCTCTTTGTTCTGCGCGCTCGCCCGCCTCCTCTGGCCCCACAGCTTTGTATTTTCTAGAATCCCAGAGAATTGGGCTCATCAGCGTGTGGCGTTCTCAGACCAACTTCTTGCACCTGTAGTAGGCACTGAGAACGCCTCACATCTTTTTCTGTTAAGATTTATTTATTTATGCATATAAAAGCTGGGGTGCAGGCCAGAGGTGTGGGGTAAGGACCCACCAGAGATAGTGGGGCGCAAAACAAGCGGATCCACTGAAACACACAGCTGAGGGGGCAGTGGGGAGACAGCAGCTGTGCCCTGTGGGCCACTCCCTGGCCGGGATCGGACTCGGGCTGCAGTGGTGACAGCCTGATAGTGCTGAGACTTAACCCCTGTGCCACCAGGGAGGCCCCTCCACATCTTCTCACTGTCCGATCGCTCGCTTTTGTAGCCCTGAATAGCAGACCACGTCTGGGGGCCCGCTGTGTCCACTCCCCAACCGGCGGGCTTCATGAGTGCTTCCGAGGCTTGTCCTGGCTGCTGGAGCTGCTGGAGACGCCACGGGCTGGATGTGTGCACGGAAGCCTCCAGCTCCTTGGGCACACGAGGGCGCTGCGCTGAAGTAAGTGGTAAGAACGTGCCTAGCTTTATGAGAACCACCGACCGGGGCCCCCAGAGGCTGCACCATCCTCCCTCCCCAGGAGCAGGCCCTACGGGGTCAGCGCCGGATCTGGGTCGTCTAATGAGCATGTGGAGTATCTGGTTGTGATTTTAATTTGCATTTCCCTGATGACGTAGCTGTTTTTCTTACGCCTACTGGCTGCCTGTAAGTCTTTGAGGTGTCTATTAAGGTCTGTGGCCCATTTTTCAGCTAGGTTGTTTTCCAGTTGTTGTGTTTTAAAAGGCATTTACATATTTTTGGGCAATAGTCCTTTATCAGATTGTCGTTTGAGAATATTTCCTCCCAGTCTGTGACACATCATCTCCTTCTTGATACTGTCTTCCAGAGAGGATGTTTTTAATTTTGGTGTGGTTCATCTTGTCGATTTATTATTTCACAGATCATGCCTTTGTTATTGTGTTAAAAAGTCATTGTTACAGGGCCTCGCTGAGGGCGCAAGTGAAGCTGTCTGCAGCCCCTGCAGCATGAGTTCGGTCCCTGGGTGGCCAGGGAGTGACCCGCAGGGCACAGCTGACCTCTCCCATCTCCCTGCTTCTCCCCTCAGCAGTGTGTTTCAGTGGATCCACCTGTTCTGCTCCCCACTCTGTATTTGGGGAGTCCCCTCACCCCACACCTCCGGCCTGCACCCCAGCTCTTGTGTGAATAAATAAATAAAATAAAACTTTAAAAAGGAGTCATTGCTATACCCTAGTTTTTTTTAAAGATTTATTTATTTATTATTATTATTTTTTAAGATTTATTTTATTTATACAAGAGCCAGGGTATATAGGCCAGATGCACAGGAAGATGAGAGGATCCACCAGAGACAGAGCGGGGAACAGAACAGGCAGACTGATGAAATACACTGCTGAGGGGAGCAGCGGGCGAGACAGGAGAGGTCTGCTCGCCATGTGGGTTGCTCCAAGACCGGCGGGGATCGAACCGGCACTGCAGAGGCCGCAGACAGCTGCGCTCAACCGCCTGCGCCAACAGGTAGGCCCGAAAGATTTATTTATTTTTATACAAGAACCGGGGTACGGGCCAGACATGCAGGAGGGTAAGAGGGATTCACCAGAGAGCGGGGAACAGAACAGGCAGACTGACGAAATACACTGCTGAGGGGAGCAGCGGGCGAGACAGGAGAGGCCTGTCACACCATGTGGGTATCTCCGCGGCCGGCCGGGATCAAACCGGCACTGCAGAGGCTGCAGACAGCTTCCCAGCGCTGTGCTCAACCGCCTGCGCCACCAGGGAGGCCCAGCTATACCCAAGTTTACCTTGGGTTTCTCCTGCCACCTTCGGGGACTTAGTTTCACATTTTACATCCAGGTCTGACCTGCTCCGAGCTGGCTATAGATGTCCCGTCTGCCCAGCTCTGCTCTTGTGCTTTTGCCCAGGACTCGCAGCCTGTGTTTCCATCTGTCCGGAGCAACTGGTCTGTCCCGTGGAGCCGCCAGTCCTCGCGCCAGCCACAGGCCCCCCCCAGCTGGGACGTCTCTGGGGTTGCTGGGTGGCGCGTTGGCTGCTCTGGGGGTCGAGGCAGTTCCAGGTGGGGTTGGGACGGCTGAGCACACAGATTCCATCGAGAAAGTGGGCATCTTGGTGTCCAGTCTCCCTGCCCACTGGCTTGGTGCCCCCCATTGATTTAGGCTCTTTTGGGTGCTAATTTTCCTGAAGCCATCCATCAGTTTTGTGGTTTCCTCATGGAGACCGTGCCCGTGTTTTCCTAGACGTATACCTAAGATCGCACTTCCGATGGGCCAATGTCAACGCGTTAGAAATATTTCAAACTCCGCTGTTTGTGGCCTCGCGTGGGGAATCGTGGGGTCTCCTGAGCGGCCCCTCCCCAGTGGCCCTGGGCCCGAGGCTCTGCTCCAAGCGCTGATCAGCACCGGGGGTGTTTCTGGTGATTCCTCTGGGTTCCCTGCGCGGATGGTCTTGCCCCTGCAAGCTGGGCCACACTCTCCTTCCCAGCCGGCATCTCTGGCTTCCTTGCTGCGTCTCACTGCTGGGCCCCGACTGTGCTGGGCAGGAGGGTGGGGGTCTGCCCCCAGCCCCATCTCCACTCAGGCTTTGCAGGGCGCTGCCCTCCCAGGCCTGCCTCCGGGCTACCCTGACCGAGGGCCGCTCTCCTCAGGGCGTTGGTTTTCTCTGCAGCCGCTGCCAGCAGCTCTCTGCCAGCTGCTCCCGCAGGCCAGGCCCAAGCCCTGGAGCCTTGTCTCTTGGCTGAGACGTCCCTCAGTGCCAGGCACAGTGGCCAGCACCTCACGCAGGTCAGCAGGTTACGGGAGCCTTCGCTGGGCGGCAGCTCCCAGAGGCGTTTCCTGCCGTGCACCCGCCAGCCCCCTTCCTGACCCCAGTGTGAGCCTTTTCTGAGCAGAGACAATCCTTCGAAACTGGACACCGAGGAAGGAGTGGGCAGTGTGGCTGGGCCCTGGCGGCCTCTGTGGGCACGTGCGGGCGGGCAGTGTCCCTCCCTGCGGCCCGTATCCTGGTCACCTGTGCCCTCCCCATCCCCTCTGGGACCTCCTGGGGCCAGGCTGGTGCCCACCCGGCCCTGCTGCTGCCCTGCACCCAGTCAGGGGCCACCAGAGTGGAGTCGCCCGAGATGGGCCTCCTCCCCAAGGGTCATGGGGACCCTGCAGGGTGCTGGGACTGGCTGCGCCTGGCGCCGACACACAGGGGGGACCAGGTGAACGGCTGCTGAGACGCCTGGGCCCCGGGTGGGCCTGGCGCAGGGGCAGGGCGAGAGCTGGGCGGGGTGACATGGAAGCAGAGGTGAGGGAGGCGGGATGCTGGCCCGGCCACAGGGAAAGGAGCCAGAAGCCAAGGAGCAGGCACCGCCAGAGCCTCCCAGACAGGCAGATGGTCCTGAAGCACAGCTCCGGGAAACCCCAGAACTGCCGGGACATGGTCCGGCCCCTCAAGCTCAGGTGGGTCCTCTGAGGGCAGCCCTGGTTCTGGGCCCACAGCCAGGCCCCTCTAGCTGAGGGCCCTGCCCCGCAGCCACCCATGGAGCAGAGCCCAGCGCCTGGCGGGCAGCTCAGCCCCAAGAGCCCAAGGGAAGGGAGGCCGTGGGCTGTCCCTGCTGACCCCTGCGAACGCCCGCCCTTGGGTCTGCCAGGCCCAGGAAGGGGAGGGGAGGGGATGGGGGAGGGGAGGGGGAGGCTCTCTGCTGGCCGCTGCGCTGGTCTCTGGGACCTCAGGGGCCCCACCCCCAGGCCAGCTCTGTCCTCCCAAGGAAGCAGGCGCACAGGACCAGTCAGAACTAAAAAAAATATTTCATTTCATTCTGAATAAAAAACAGAACAGACGAAACGCTCGGAAATCCTGAAAACAACGTCATCGCTACCGTAAATTTCACAGAAATCATCGCAGATGGGCCGGCGCGGCCCGGCGCCCGGTCCGGCCCAGGCCGCCCGCGCGGGCCCCGCGTCCTCAGGGCTGGCCGCGCGGGCCCCGGCGGCTGCGGGCGGCCCACATCCCGCGCTTGGAGTGGAAGTGGTGGAAGAAGTTGCGCAGGCGGAGCCGCTCCACCTCCAGTCCCGCCTGCAGGACCCTGGGGGCGAGGGGGCGAGGGGGCCGTGCTGGCTGGGGGGGCGTGAGGACGGGGCGGGGGGACAGTGAGGACTGGGGGGGCGGTGAGGACGGGGCAGGGCGGTGAGGACGCAGGGCGAGCGGGGTGCGAGCTGGCTGGGGGGCGGGGGCGGGGGCGGGGAGGGCCCGGTGGGAGCGGGGCAAGTCCGCCCGGTGCTGGGCCCCGGGGTGCAGGGGCTGCGCGAGGGGGGCCCGCGGCGCCCCACCTGTCCAGGAGCTCCCAGTCCTCGCCGCCCCACTGGTCCCGGAACTCCTCGGTGTTCATCCCGCCCACGCGGTCGAAGTCGGACTTGTAGATGCCAAAAAGGCCGAAGCCGTTCACCTCCCAGTACCCTGGGGAAGAGCCGGCCCCGTGACCCCGACCCCGCAGGCGACCCCCGACCCCAGGGGCCTGGCACGGGGTCCCCTCCATCCCGGGCCACACCCGGGGCTCCCCACCTGGCCGCAGTGCTGGGGGCGGCTCCCGGGAGCGGGCATGGCCCCGGGCCCCAGATTTCCCGCGGGCGTGGGCGGACCCGGAGCTCCTGGGGCCGGGGCATTACCGTGCGGGTCCTCGGGCGAGCTCCCGCAGCCCAGGCGCATGACCACCGGCGCGAAGGCCAGCTTGCCCTCCACACAGTGCTTGCGGATGCCGTCCAGGATGTTGGGGGGAAAGTGGATATGCAGGTCGCAAAGGAAAACGATGCTGCTGGCGTCCTGGAGGCGCGTGCGGCGTGAGCCCCGCTCCCCGGGCCACCCCCGCGCCCGCCCCGCACGCGCCCGCGCACCTGCACCGCGTCCACGCCCGCCTGCAGCCCCGCCGAGCGCTCGAAGTTCCCGCTTCGCCGCAGGTACTGGTACCTGGGGGGAGGGGTCAGCGAGCAGGACGCCTGGGGGCGACCGGGAACCCCCTCGCGAGGAGCACAGGGGCGCTTTCCCCGGCGGCTGGGGGGGCGCAGTTACCGGGGCAGCCGCGCCGAGCGCAGGGCCTGCTGCACGTCCATGTCCTCGCTTTCGAAGTCCACGAGGGTGACGCTGAAGCGCGAGTCCCCGGTGCGCGCGTGCAGCGCGGCCATGTCGGCCAGGAACTGGGCCACCCAGCGCGCCTGGTTCTTCACTGGAGGAGGGTGGGCGGCTGAGCCCGGCGCCCAGAGGCCCACCCGCCCCCCCGCCGGCCCCCCGCGCCGCACCTGGCACGATGAAGTGCACCATCACGTCCTGGCGCCAGGCCAGGCGCAGCGGCCGGCAGAGCTCCGGGCGGCCGTCGGGGCGCGGCGAGGCGGCGGGGCCTGGCTCGGGGCTCGCGGCGTCGCCGTCCGCGTCCCCCGCGCGCGCCCCGGGCAGGCGCAGGAAGACGTACTCGGACAGGCGCCGGCGGCCGCCCCCGCGCTCCTGCAGCTCCAGCTCCAGCAGGAAGCGGCTCCCGCGCGCCGAGTCGCGGCGCTTCTCCACGTTCACGATGCGCAGGAGGGAGAAGCGCCTGGAAGGCGGGGCCGGTCAGTCCCTGGGGCTTTTAGCCGCTGCCCGCATTCGCCCCGCAGGCAGCCGCCAGCCCGAAAGGAGGGCTCTGGACTCAGCCAAGTGGGGCGTCCCAGCACCCCGCGGAGCTGCTGCCTCCTCACCCCTCAGGCCCTTCCCGGTGGCTGCCCCCACCCTCTGCAGCACCCTCCTGAGTCCAGACCCCTTCCTTGGGGGGGCCACTCCTGCCCAGTCACATCTGACTAGCGTGGGGACCCCCCCTCCTGGCTGCCCGCGGCAGGGTCCAACGTCCTAGGTACAGTCCAGGGGGGGCAGGCCGTGTCTGGCCTGGGACTACTGGACTAGCTTAGCTAGCGTCCTCTTCCCAGGGGTCTTTGTCTCGGGGGTCCCAGCCCCTCCTCTCCAGGGCCCTGGGTAGCTCATCTGGTCGTCTGAGAGGTCTCCTTTTTGCCTTGCTGGCACCCCTCAGTCCAGGGGCTGAATCCCAAGGCTGGAAGCCCCTCCTAGCCCTGCATCCCCTTCCCAGCCCTGTCAAGCACCCCACTCCTCTCCCCCACTGTGCCCTCTGGCACAGGCTTCTCCTCATTTCGGAAACAGGGCACGCCCTGCCCACCATGCTCTCCAGGTCAAGGGCCGCCCCCCAAGCTTTGGGTGTCCATTGGCTCTCTGGCTGACGCTGCTGGGCAGCCCACCGTCCATGCGTTGGAGGTGGGGGGGCTCCTTTGGGCCCCCTCACCGCCACCTGACCAAGCCTGCCCCTCATGCCCCCTCGGGCTTTGCCTACACTCTTAAGTGACCCACCTTCAACCCAGACAGGCCGGCCCCCCTTCTGCTGAGTCTGCCCCAGTGTCCCGGGCCTGGCTGTAAAGGTCACAGACCCCCACCCCGCCCATCACCTGCCTCCCACCAACACCTTGTCGGGGGCTGTCTGCACAGACTGTGCCCCCTTCGTGCCCCCCCATTGTCCCGTCCACGTGGGGTGGAAACACAACTGGCTCCTGGGTCTAGGGAGACCAAGGTCAGCGTGGCCCTGGAAGGCCCGGCCCAGGGGGGGGCATCTGGCCAGGCTGACCCGGCCCGTGCCGGTTCAGGCCCAAGATGGGGAGGGGCAGGACTGGGAGTCGGCCCTGGGGTCTGGGGAGCCCCAGCACTGGGCAGGGGCCCTGGGTGGACCAGCCCGGCCCCTCCGCTCCTGGGGGAGGCGGCCGCGCGCCCTGGGCAGGGCGTACCCGCGGTGGCGCGCGTGCAGCCGCTCCATGTACTGCGCCACCACGTCCACCGCCTCGGCCTCGGGCAGCTGCAGGTTGCCCGACACGTTGCAGCGCAGGTCGTTCCAGTCGGAGCGCAGCAGCTCGAAGTCCAGGGCGCCCACGCTGAAGGTCCGCTGCCAGTCGATGGCGTCCTCCCGCCAGCGGCCCAGCGCCGGGCCGGCCGCCTCCGCGCTGTCCTCCGACGCGGCCTCGCCCGGGGTGCCCTCGTCGTCCGCGGCCCCCTCCGCGCCCCCCGCCCCCGCCCCGGGCGGCTGCGGCCGGGACACCTGGGACAAGCTCAGGAAGGAGGTCACGGGCCGCGCCTCGGACGAGTCCAAGTCCGCCGTGGGCGCCTCGAGTCCCGGCGTGGCCCGCGGCCGGGTCGGGGGCCTCGGCGCTGTGGCCCGGGGGCCGCCGGTCCTGCGGCCTCGCGACGCGGCCGGGCGCGGGGGCGCCCGCAGCGGCACCCGGGGCAGCGGTCGGGGGCGCAGGAAGAGGCCCGGGAAGGGCGGCCAGGGCGGGCCGCGGGGGCCGAGCGGCGCCAGGGCTCGCGGGGGCGCCCGCAGTCCCGGCCGCACGCGCGTCACGTACACCTTGGGGGGCGGCTGCTCCGGGGCGGGGCGCGGGGGCGGGGCGCGGCCCAGGAGGAGGGGCCGGGGGCGCGCGGCCCAGCTCAGCGCCCGGGCGCGCCGGGGGGCCCGCTGGTCCGGGGGGCTGGGGGGCGTGGGTGCCGTGGGGGAGGCCCCGGCCTCGGCCTCCGTGGGGGCCGCCGGGCCGGGGACGAGGTGGCCGCTCTGCGGCGGGGGTGCCCCCGTGGGCTCCGGACTGTCCAGCAGCTCGCCCTCGCCCTCGTCCTCGTCCTCGTCGTCCAGGAGGTCTGCGTCCAGCAAGGGCGGGTTGGGGGCCCCGCTCACAGGGACGGGGGGCGGGGGGGGGCGGGGGGGCGGGGCGCGCGCTCACCGTCCGGGTTGAGGAAGAGGAAAGCTCGGCGCTGCACCTCCTCCTCCTCGGGCCCCTCGGCCCCCTCGGGCCGGTCGGTCTTCATGTATTTATAGAAGCCAAACCTGGGGGGCGGGGAGCCTCAGCGCCGGCCCGCGGAGGCCCCGCCCCCCGCCCCCCGGCCCACCTTTCCAGGTACAGGGGCGACTCGCGGTAGAAGCACTTGTTGTCGGTCTCCATGTGCGTGAGGCGCGTGCGGTCGTTGGGGTACACGAAGGGCAGGTACACCTGGGGCGGGCACAGGGCTCAGCGCGGGCGCGCGGGCGCGGGTCTGGGGGTGCGGGCGGGCGGGCGGGGCGCTTACAAACTGCAGCCCCTGGTATCTCGCGATGGGAAAGTCCTTGACCACGTAGGTGGGCGCGTAGGCGCAGGGGGGCAGCACGTCCTCCAGGCTCGACGGCTCCAGCCGCGGCGCTGCGGGAGCGGTGGTCAGGGGCGCCCCCCGCCCCCCGCGCCCCCCCGCGCCCGGTCCCCGCCCCCCGCCCCCCTCCCGCCGCTCACTGAGGAAGAAGGTGTCCCGCGGGTCTGGCCGCAGCATGTCGGCGCCGGACTCCCCCGGCGGCGGACGCGCCCCCGCGTGACTGGCCGGAGACTGGGGCACGTGGGCCACCTGGTCCATCTTCAGGGCCGCCTCGTCTAGGGCACATAGGCGTGGGTGGCCGGGGGCGCCGAGAGGCCCCTCCCCAGAGCCCAGCCCCAAGCCCCCCCCAGGCACCTGTGTACAGGGACAGGTGAGCAGAGCCAATGACCTCGAACTTCAGGCCGGGCAGGAAGGCTCGCCACTGGGGGCAGAGAGGGCGGCAGGGTCAGGGCAGGCTGGGGCAGCTCCCCCGGCCAGGGAGCGGTCGGCCCTGACCTAGGGCGGGGGTCCCCTGTGGCCAACCCTCTGGAGGAATCAGAAAGCTTGGCGGGTGGGTGGCAAAGTCCCTGGGGCCTCGAGTAGGGGTAGCGGGGAAGTTGAGGGGTGACCAGAATGCTGGGGTCCCCAAGCCCCATCCAGCCCTCCTGACTTCCAGAGCAGGTTCTGGCTTCTGCCCTCATCTGCTCCAGTCTGGCCCTCCCAGGTGCCCTTGCCTCACTCTGGCTACCACCCAATCTTCCCGACATACCACCCCTCCCACCCCCTCAGACTGGGCTCTGGGGGGCCAACTCACACCACCTTCTGTCCCCTGCTCACCCGGGACCCTCCTGGCCACCCTCTCGGTGCCCACGGTCTCCAGCCAGGACCCTCCACCAAGTGGCACTAGGGCGACCCCACTCAGCAGCGAGTACAGTGGCCCAGCACGGCCCTCCAGACAACCGCCCCCCCCCCCCCAGGGCTCAGGCCTGTCCCGCCCTGTGGCCCCTCCCCATTTCTTCCAGTCCCACCTCCCTGGCTCAGGAGCCTCTTGGCCTCTCCTCAGTGACCACGGGTTAAGACGCAAACCCAGCAGGCTCGGCCCTGGGACAGCCCTAGCCGTCCAGGGAGCGCTACAGGCCCATCTGGCCGCGGGGCCCTCAGCTTCCCAAGGACGACAGACGGGCAGTGCTGCCTCGGCCGTGTCAGACCGGGCCGCACCGGATGCGCCACCTAGCCTCTCTGGTCCCCGCGCTCCCGTGACGGCCTCTCCCTGAGCTGCCCGAGACCCACATCCCCGCGGAGCCTGCCCAGCCCCCAGCAGTGCTGCTCGCCAGGGCAGGGTCCACTCCGTAGCCCCTCAGGGGGGCAGACAGAGGGTCTCGGGCGCCTCACTCACGCCCACTTCCACGTGGTCCGAGCCGCGGTCGTCCTGTTTGTGCAGTAGTTCAAAGTAGTACCGCCGGGAGGCCATGAGCCTGGGGACACAGGAGTCGGGGGTCCCGCCATGCCCAGGAGTCCGACGGACGGACGGAGAGCCCAGAGGAGCTGGCTCAGGGCTGGCCCCTGGGCGAGGGTGGACTGTGGATTGGTGGGACATGACAGGTGCACGGTGAGGTGTGAGTGGGTGTGTGTGGATAGGGTGTGCATGGCAGGTGTGCGTGGAGAGGGTGTGCGTGAAGTGGGCATGCGTGGCAGGGCTGTGCGTGAAGAGGGGGTACATGGAGTGGGTGTGCATGGAGCGGGTGTGTGTGGAGAGGGTGTGCGTGGACGGGGTGTGTGTGGACGGGGTGTGTGTGGAGGGGGTGTGTATGGAGCAGGTGTTTGTGGAGCGGGTGTGCGTGGAGGGGGTGTGCGTGGAGAGGGTGTGCGTGGAGTGGGTATGCATGGAGTGGGTGTGCGTGCAGGGCGTGTGTATGGAGCAGGTGTGTATGGAGCGGGTGTGCGTGGAGAGGGTGTGCGTGGAGAGGGTGTGTGTGGAGCGGGTGTGTGTGGAGCGGGTGTGTATGGAGCGGGTGTGTGTGGAGAGGGTGTGTGTGGAGCGGGTGTGTGTGGAGCGGGTGTGTGTGGAGCGGGTGTGCGTGGAGTGGGTGTGCATGGAGTGGGTGTGTGTGGAGCGGGTGTGTGTGGAGGGGGTGTGCAGGTGAAGATACGCGCCTGCCCAGCCCCCCACACACCCGCAGTCACTCACCGCCTGGGTTTGGACACCTGGGAGCTGAACTTGGTGAATTCCCCAGGTGCTGTCCACTCCGAGCCGGTCTGGTGGGTGACACAGAGGGGCAGTGGGGTGGCTGGTACCCCCCGTCTTGGGGTACCAGCCCACGAGCTCCCCATTCCTGAGGAGCTGGCGGAGACGGTGACCGAGGCCACAGCAGCCAGGCGAGGGCGGCCAGGGGCGAGGGGGGTCGGGGGCGAGGGTGGTCGGGGGCGAGGGCAGCCAGGGGTGAGGGCAGCCGGGGGCGTGGGCAGGGGCTGGGTGGGAGGGCGGGTCCTGGGTCAGGGCGGCGTACCTTGCCTACAAAGGCCACCAGCTGGGCGCCTGCCGGGCTCTCGCTGGGGCTCAGCCAGAACTCAGAGTTGTCATCTGAAGCCACCGAGAACTGCACATCTCCTAGGCCGCAGGACAGGGCGCGGGGCGGGCTCAGGGCCAGCTGGGGCCGCCGCCCCCCACCCCAGCGCGGCCAGCCCGGGGCAGCGCGCACCATCTCGCGCCGGGTGGATGAAACCGAAGACCCGGAGCCCGTAGTTCTTCCACTTGGGGGACACGGCCAGCTTCTTCACGGTGGTTCGCGTCTGCGGGGCAGTGACCTCCGCTGTGGCAGCCCCGCCGCGCCCCTCGGTCCCTCCCGCACGCCTCCGCCGGGCACTCACGTGCGGGAACAGAGGGAAGTGCAGGTTCCTCCTCAGCTGGCCCACGGCGCCCCCGCACCAGTCCTCGAACACGTGCAGGTTCACCTGCCCCTTGTACTGGGGGGAAGGGGGCTCAGCTTCCGCTCAGCAGGGGCCCCCCACCCCCGCGCCCGCGCTCACCTCCTCCCGCCACGGCGGCGCCTGCTGCGTGAGGTTGGGTGGGGGGGCCTTCCTGCCCTCCCGGGGAGGCGCGAGTTCGGGTCCTGACCTTCGGGCTAGGAGAGGAGGGGGTTGGGGAGACAAGCCCATCAGGAGCCCCCGGCGGGCAGGCCTCAGGGCCTCAGGGCCTGCCCGCCCCAGCGCGCCGGCTGTCCGCGCGGGCCAGCCCTGTCCACGGCCGCGGGCGAGCGCCCCAGCTCACCGCCTGCTCCTCCTCGCGACTCTCGCTGGAGTCCTCTGCCCTCTGCGTGGCGCCCGCGGCCCGCGCGCCCCCGCCGTCCGTCACGCCGCTCGGCTTCTCTCCATCTGCGAGGGCGCGGGGCGTCACTGGGCCGCAGCACGGGGCTGGGGTGGAGGAAGGCCGGCGTGTGCCCTGCCGAGCCTCCCCTGGCCTCCCTGGAGCTCCAGAGGCCGGCCTTGGAGGTTTTCTTCCCACCTCCTGCCCAGCACACCCATCTGGCCATGCTCATCCGTGGCGCCACCTCCAGGAAGGCCCCCTGGCCTGCTCTGTGCCCTCAGGGCACTCTGCCCATGCGGAACGAGTTCACTGTGGGTTGGTGCCAGGGCTTGCCAGGGAGGCCAGCCCACAGAGTGTGCTGCAGCTGCCCAGGGCGCTGGGCAGCACCTGGGCAGGGGGACAGGCACACAGTCCAAGGACCTGGAGCCAGGGCAGCCTGGAGGCAGGCTGTCCTCCGGGGACACTCCCAGGCAATCTCCACAGCCTGCATGTCCCACAGCCCTATCCTGGAGCAGACCATGCCTGACCCACTGTCCCAGCTCTCCAGGCCCCTCCCCGAGCTGGGGCCTGGACATCCCACGCTGCCCCCCGAGGAGGATCCACACTCTGGTCTGAGCCTCAGAGCAGGAGGACTCACTACCCAGTGCGGTGCCTGCTGGTGCCCCCCACGGCCACTCTCCCCGGGGCCACTGCAGGCACCCTCGGGAGCCAGCAGCCTGCATGCTGGCTGGGCCGCTCCTGGGGAGAGGCTGCGTGGCTGCCAGCCCTCCTGGGGTCTCCCCACCACAGGGCCTCTGTCTGGCTGGAAGGTGGGTGTTGAGCCCCCAGCTGCTGAGTTAGATGCCCAGCTGGACCTGCTGGTCAGGCTGGCCGGGACTGGGCTTGCCTGGAAAGCTGCAAAGGCAGCTGAGGGGGGACTGGTTTTGTTCTGTGTCACTGGGTCACACTTTGGGGTCCTGCCTGCCTGGTGTGCTGACAGCTGGGGGACTTCTTTTAGGCACGGAGGGATGCTGGGAGCCCCTGGCTCTGAGGTGCGAGGACTCTGGGGTGTCTGGACCTGGGGCTGCAGGTATGTGAGGGGGGGCTTCAGCAGGTGGAAGGGGGGAGGGGGACCCATTGGGCATCTAATTCTGCCTTGAGGTGTTCCCCTCTCTCCCATCCCCCCTAGGTTCCGGGCCCTGCCTCCTTTTCGCACCCCAAGAATTCATGAGTGCCTTTCCTCCCGAAAGGCAAGTCAAAGGCCACAAGCTCAAGAGCCCCTCCAGGAGCCCCCTCGCCAAAGCAGACGTCCCCACGGCGCTGGGCAGGACGGGCTTGGCTTTGTGGACTCAGGGCTGTCCCAGCCAGAGTTAGGGGAGCTCCCACGCCTGGGAGGTGACACTGCAGGCTGTTGTGGGGGTGAGGGTTTGTGTGGTGGGGCTGCCGGTTGCCGCCTTATGTGCCCCCCCATGGCCGTCTCTGAGGAGGTCACAGGTTTAGCGGGGTCCCCTCCAGCAGGTGCTCCAGGGCAGGTCAGCTCTGCCCTGCCCCGGGGGGGGGGGGGGTGGGGGGTGGGGGTGCAGGATTCTGCCCCTCAGCCTTCCCCAGCAGCGGGGGAACCGGCGGCTCCGCTACTCAGGCAACTGGTGGAGGCTCCCCCCTCCCGGGCCTCCAGGAAACCCCGGCGAGCCGGGCCCCCAAGGGCCCCCCGCGCACCGCGCCGCGGGCCCCCCCGCCCCCCTCCGGGGCCGCCCAGGTGCGGGGACGCTCCCAGGAGGGTCGCGCACGTCACTGATGACGTCACCGGGCGTCCGGGCCCGGCCGCGCCGCGCCCCCCGCCCCGATACCTGCGCGCTGGGGGCGCGGACGGGGCCTCCGGGCGGGCCTGGCCCACGGCGCGGCCCGGTGCCTGGGGACCCCGCCCGCCCGCCCGCGCCCCCCGCCGGGCGCGCCCCTACCTCGCCCGTAGCCCAGGCGCTGGCGCAGCGCGCGGCCCTGGCGCACCAGGCTCAGGTGCACGTACGTGAGCCACGCGGCGCAGGTGAGCAGCACCAGCAGCAGCAGCAGCTTGACCTGCTTGCGGAGCTTCTTCACCGGGAGCCACGGCATCGCGCCGCCCCGCCCGGCCGCGCTCAGCGGCGCCGCTGCGGCCCCCGGCTCCCGCGCCGCGCCCCGCGGCCCCGCATGGCCCTTTGTCCGCCGCCCGCGGCCACCGGCTGCGGCCGCGCCCCCCGCTGCCCTCGGCCGCGGCCCGGGGTGGGCGGCGGAGCGGCTCCCGGCGGCGCCCGGCCCGGCCCCGCCCGGCCGCTCGGGCTGCGCGCTGCTGGGGGGCCGCGGGGCGCGGGCGGCATCCACGCTGCGGCGCCACCACCGTGGGGCGGCCCGGCCGGCCGCGCGGCGCCGGCCAATCGCGGCCCGGCAGCCCGCGGGGAGCCAATGCGCGCGCGGGGCGGGCGGCGCGTTGGGGCGCGCGCCCTCGTCGTCTCCGCGCAACGCGCATCCACCTGGGCGCGCCGCGGGGGCGCGGGGCGGGCGCGAGGGGCGCGGGCCGGGGCCGGGCCGGGCCGGGCCGGGCCGGGCCGGGGGTGGAGGGAGGGACGGCACGCGGAGGGGCCCGCCTGGGCTTCCCGGCCCGCCGCGCTGGGTGCGGGGGGGGGGGGTGAGGACCCTCCCTGGCCGTGGGGACCGGGGACAGAGGGGCGCAGGACGGGGAGGGACGCAGGGTCCGGGCTGCATGGGGTTAGGGGGCAAGAACAACCCGGACCCAACAACCAGGTGTGCGGTGATGGGGGCGCCGAAGCCTGGGGCGTGGGAAAGGCGGGCGACGGGCTCAGCCCAGTCGTGGAGTGGGGCCTCTTGCCCACAGGACAACCCCGCCCGCGGGACTGAACTCAGGCAAGAGGAGGGAAGTTTGGGGGAACGAGTGGGGGCAGGGGTCAAGGGCTTGAGGGAGGAAGGCTGAGGAGGGTCTCAAAAGCCCACGGCTTCCCCTGAGGGGGATGAGGAATGCCCAAGGGCCTCAGCTTGGCGAGCCAGGGTTTCACCTGGCTGCCAGCTGGACAGGGCAGCAGAGGGGCAAGGTGGAGGCCTCTGAGGACAGAGTTGGGCGGGCTGGAGTACAGGACATCTGGGCACCCGGGAGGAGGGGTGCTCAGCCCAGCTCTCTAGTCTTGGACCTGACTTGGGGTCCATGGTGAACTTGGGGTCAGCCAAGCGGGGTGGGGGCCCTAGGGGTCAGCTGGGCAGGAGCGGAGCTGTCTTGCGGGTGTGTGATCCACTCGCCCACTTCACGTGCCCTCCCGGCGTCCGGCCAGTGCTCTTCTCCCTGCCTCCCTGTGCCCTGCCTCCCTGCCCACGTCCCATACCAGCCCAACGTTGGTGGTGGCCCCGACTCCAGGCCGCCAGCCCTTCGCATCCAGGGCAGGAGGCCCAAGGGGCGGCCGGCACCTTCCCTGACCCAGGGTGTGTGTGTCCGGGGGAGGCTGGGGACTCCTGCCTCGGGGTGGTCACCCAGCAGGGAGACACACCCTGCAGAGGCAGCTCTGGCTCCTTGTCACCACGGCCGCAGGGTGGGGCGGGACAGGCTGTCCGGGAGTTGGTGCCCCTGGACACCAACTCCCCTCCTTGTGTTTTAGCCCCGGGCCCGTTGTGTCGGCCCCCCCTAGCCTCCCCGCTCCGTGTCCCCTCTGCCTTCGCTGGGGCACATGATGCAGCCTGGTCAGCATCCAGACACGAGCCTCGGGCTCCAGCTCATGGAAATGCTGAGCTGGTAGCCACAGGCCCACCCCCCACCCCAGGGCCCAGCTGCCCCCTGAATGGCACTGAGGTGAGTGTCACTGCTGGCCCTCACTCCCCGCACTCCCCCCACTGGCTTTCCCTGCCCGGGACCCTGTCCAGGACCCTCTGGCACCAGGTTTGAGACTGAGGGTCGCCAGGGCTGTAGGCATTTGCTGATGGGACCGGGCGACTGGGTTGAGAGGGCCCCACCCATTTCCTCACACCCCTGTGAGGGGCCCCCGAAGTCCTACACTCCCCAGCCACGCTTTGGGCACCCGGTGTTGCGCCCCGCTTTGGGTGGGGCATACATAACCCATTGGAAGTTTCTGCGGGGAGTCCTGTCTGCACCCCCTCCTCAATCCGCCAGCCCGTGCCGGGACGAGCCGTGGCGTGGGCATCTGCCTGGCACAGCCCTGTCCGGTGCTCTGGGCCTGCTCCCCTGCACTGTTGCCAGCTGACAGCCCGGCCCAGGGTGCCCCTCCTCCGCGGGAGCCTGGCTCTGACCAGACAGGGTCCTGGACAAGAGGTCCAGGCTGGTGCCCCCGCGGTGACACCCGTGGTCACACGCGCAGCCCTCACGCCTTTCCGGGTGACCCCCATCCCCGCCGCCCTGCCGGCGCCTGCATCCCCGGGTGCTGCCCTGCTCCCCCACAGCGGACACCGCTCCCCACCCTGCAGAGGTGTGTCCCGCCCGCGGGCCCTGCTCCCTGACAGTGTCCTCTGGCCCTGCGGGCCCCGGGCCGGAAGCCCACTTTGGGTTTCCAGGCATGCGCTTCAGCTTTGCGCCCTTGAGATCTGTGGGTTTGGGCCTCCCTGGTGGGCCCCCCTGTCTCCCCGCTGCTCCCCTCGGCCGTGTGCTTCAGTGAATCGCCTGTTCTGCCCCCCACTCTGTCTCTGGGGAGTCCTCTCACCCCCCACCTCTGGCTTGTGCCCCGGTTCCTGTGTGCATAGATAAATAAACCTTTAAAGACAACAACTGATCTGGGGGTTTGGACAAAGCTGGGGCCGCGCGACCCGCCTGGTCTCCCCGCTCCGCTCACGGCGCGTTCCGCCGGGGGCCGCCAGGGGGCGCCGCAGGCCCGCGCTCCGGGAGGCCCTGCGCCCCGCCAGAACTGGGGGGGCCGCGCCGCGGGGGTCCGCAGCGAGGCCTGCGGGGGGCCCCGGGCTGTGTGTGGGGTGTTGGGAGGGCGGCGCCTTTCCTGACTCGCGGGGGCCAGCGCGCCTGCTGCCCCAGGGCGGGCGGCCGGGAGGCTGTCCAGGGGGCGGGGGTCCCTGCGCGCCGCTAGCCGGACCCCCCAGGTCGCGGGGGAGCCGGGCGGGGGAGGGTCGGCGCTGGGGCCGCTCGCGCGGGGGCGGGGCCCGGGCCGGTGGGAGGGAGGGGGCGGGGCGGGGCGGGGCGGGGCGGTGGGGGCCCCCGGTGGGGTGCGCCGGAGGCGGAGGGGGCAGCCTGGACGGCGGGGGCGGGAGCTCCGGGGGCGTCGCGGTTCCCCGAGGTGCCGCGGGAGGCGCTGCGCCCTGACAGGCCCTGCGCCGGGCGGGGCCTGGGCTCAGCGGGCCGGTCCGCCCGGCCCGCGGGGGAGGCCTGCGCGCCCGGCGCTCCTGGGGAGACGGAGCCGGTCCCACGGCCCGGAAAGCCGGCGGCGGCCTCTCGAGCCGCCTGCCCACCGGACGGCGCCGCCCCCGGCCCGCAGGCCCCAGAGACGCTGGGCGGGGTCGCCGCCCGCCTCTTGCCGGCCTGACCCTTTGGCCCCGCAGGGTCCGCGCCCAGGCCCAGGGCAGGGCGTCTCTCTCAGGGGCGACCGTGGCAGGTGGGCCAGGGCGTGTGTGGCCCCCAGGCCGCGGCACCCTCCCCGCGAGCCAAGCCCGAGGGCGGGCGCTGACCTGGAGAGCCCAGGCCCGGGAACCGGCTCCGAGACAAAGGCGGGCGGGCGCCGGCCGGCTCCCCAGGGAGCCTCGGGCCTTGGCCCCCCAAGCCTGGGCTTGGCTGTCACGGCCCAAAGGGTGGTCTTGCTGGTGGCTTTTCAGCGGGGCTCTGCTTGGGGCGCTGCGGCTCCGCCCCAGGGCGTCCAGCTCTGCGTGGTCCCTCACGACCAGGGCACGCAGGCCATTTGGAAACTGTCCACTTCCTGAGGAGAAAACCCAGGCCCCCACCAGCAGAGACCAGGGGTGGGAAGAAGGAAGGGGAGCTGCCCATTGGCCAGCACCTCTGCGGGCCGCAGGCCCCCAGTTCTGTGCACAGGAGCCTTCCTGTTTGCTGGAGAAAAGTGTCCCCCCACCCGGTGCCTGGAGACAGCCGCACCCACTGACTAAGAGCCGCTCCCTTACACCAAGACTGGAGGAGGAAGCAGCCAGCCGCCTGCATAGCATCGCAGCTACCTCATCGGCCGCTGCATCTGGACACAAAGGCATGATTAGTGGCTAGCAGAGCCAGCCCCCCCAGCAGCCCCCCCAGCAGCCAGCCACCCAATGCTTCCAGCACCCCTAGAAGCCACCCAGCAGCTCCCAGCACCCCCAGCAGCTGCCCAGCACCCTCAGAAGACCCCCGGCACCCACCCAGGGCCCCCAGCATTCCCAGATGCCCCCAGCACCCCCAGCAGCACTCCCAGAAGCCCTCAGCACCCCCAGTGCCCCCAGCACCTGCATAGCAGCTGCCCAACACCCCAGGAGCCTGCCAGCAGCCCCAGCACTGCTACAGCTAGACTCACTGGCCAGGGCCTCCATTTCTCCTGTGCCATCTGCTTGCAGTGAGGAGTGCTACGGTAACCAACAAGCACCTCCCCAGCAGTCACCCAGCATCCCCAGTGCCTCCCAAGCACCCTAGCATCTCCCCAGCACCCCCAGAAGCCCCCAAGTAAGCCCAGCACCTGCCCAGCAGCCACCCGGCACCCCCAGCCAGGAGGAGCTGAGGGAACGTGGTCTGTGCAGTCAGCCGACACCCGGGGCCCACCGGAGGCCCAGGCCCTGCACAGACCCCAAGTTAGGCTGGGGTCCAAAGGCCAGGCTGAAGCCGCGGACACTGGGAACAGCCCGCCCTCTCCGGGAAGGGCCTTTCCGGGGTCTGAAATCCAGCCACAGCTGAAGAGGGGGGTGAGCCTGACTGCAGAGGCCGGCTTGGCGTGACAAGAGCCCGGCCGAGCACAGGGCAGCTGGGGAGGGCAGGGCAAGCGCTGACCAGTGGGGAGCGCAGGGCAAGCGCTGGCCTCCTGGGGCAGGAGATCTTAGGCGCTGAGTAGGAAAAGTGAGGAAAAGAGGCCGTTTCCATAAAAGAGAAAACGGCTTCCAAACAGAAAATTAAAAGTCACTCGTCACTGGAGAAATACACATTAAAGCCGCTGCCTCCCGGCCAGCAAAGCGCCTGCCAGGCGTCCAGCCCCAGCGACACTCAAGCCTGGGACTCAGTGCAACGGTAGTCGCTGAACAAAGACAGCCGGACCCTGGGAGGGAGAGAGGCTGCTGGGGAGGGGCCCGGGAAGGGGGCAGTGGGAGGGGGAGGGGAGGGCGGGGAGAGAAGGGAGGAGGGGTGGGAAGCGAGGGGACTCCCCACAGGGAGGCAGGCACCCCATCTTCCGCCTGCCCTCTGGGCGGGGTGAGGGGCTCTTCTAAAGCGGAGGCGCGCAGGTCTCCTTGTGGCACCATGACTGGACCGGGGCCAGGCCAGGGGGTCCCGGGCCCGCACCACAGTGGCAGCTGTGGTTGACGAGACCCCCTTTTCTTGCTAAATTTGAAGTGGACGCTGAGGAGAAACTTCTTAAAGTGGCTCCAGCGCAGCGATATGTGCCCTGGAGCGGCCTGGAGGGGATCCAGGTGACCCTGCCAGCCCCAGCGTCCAGCGCCCTCTGCGCTTCCCGACTCCCGCGCCCCAAGCCCTTTGTTAGGCAGGGGTGACCTGGAAGCACCTAAGGGCCGGACTGGACACCTGGGGGGCTGGAGGGAGGAGGTCGGGTGCGCCTGTGGGGGTGGCCGCAGGGCAGGGCGGGGAGAGCAGCAGCTGGGGGGCTTCACAGCCCTGGGTGACAAAGGGTGATGAGACAAGGCAAGGCAGTGGGAAAGCACCCCCCAGTAGCGAGTCCCCAGGAGCCCAATGAAAGGGGAGCCCACCCCCTCAGCCCTTGCTGTCCTGGTCTTTCTGGGATTGGCCTGAGCTTGTGACCCCTCCACGCCCGCGAGCGGCACCCCACGCACACCCTGACGGGGGCAGAAACTGCGTCCCAGACTCTGTCGTTCTCAGGCTGTGGGGACGAACGCGATGGGTTGCACCCCGGCTCCCCTGCTTTCCAGCCACCGGCCAAGGCCACATGCACCTGCCGGGCAGGGGCGGCCAACGCTGGCCCTCGAAGGAAGCGCCCCTACCCCCCAGCATGGGGCTGCCCTGCGGGCACGTGGGCCACTGTTCACCGCTGAGCACACCCGCCGGCCGTCCTGACCATCCTGCCTCGCAGCTGGGCGCTTGGCACAGGCTGGCAGGCGCTGAGGGCAGAGGGGGCGCTCCTGACTGCTGGGTCACCAGCCCAAGAGGTGGGGGCCTGCTGAGGGGCCCAGTGCTCAAGGGCCACTGTGATGGGTGTCACGGCTGTGAGGCCTCCTGCTCTGCCCTATTTCTCTGAGGGGCGCTGCCGGGACTGCCTCGCCTGACGTCTCAAGCTGGGAGGCCCGCTGGACCCTAGGAGCTGGAGGGCCACGTGCCGCTGGTCCTCCCTGCAAGGAAAGGCAGGAGTTTCGGGGTGGTGCCCAGACTGCACTGCCCTCCCCCCCACCAAAGTAACTGGGGCAAACCCTGTACCTGAAGGTCCCGCACCCGCATGGGGCTCCAGGGCTGCGTACCAGAGCCAGGCCCAGCACCCGCCTCAGATCGGGGTCCCAGCACTGCACCCACAGGCACAGCCCCACAGGAGGGCCACACAGGCACCATTGGGCACCTTGACAGGCCCTGCTGGGCAGCTGCAAGCCCTTCCTTGCCTGCAGGTCACCCAGGGCTGAGTGGGGACACCTCGGGTACACATGCCAGTAGCTACATTTCAATAAAGCCAAAGGGTGACAGTAGTTTTCATTATTTAGTATATTTGAACTAATCCATCCAGACACCTCAATATAACCAACAAAAGCTATTATCAATGACAGACAGAGGACCCCGCTCTGTCTCCGGTGGATCCTCTCACCCTCCCCCGCATCTGGCCTGTACTCCGGTTCTTGTATAAATGTTTAAAAAAAATTTTTTTTTTCACCTTTGAATAACTGGCCTGTGTACACACAAGGACTGCATCTTTTTTTTGGTATGATTTTATTTTTGGGTAGAACTGGGGTGCAGGCCAGATGTGCAGGGGTATAAGAGGACTCCCCAGAGACAGAGTGGGGAGCAGAACAGGCGGATCCCACTGAAACACACTGCTGAGGGGAGCAGCGGGGAGACAGGCAGGGTCTGCTGCGCCATGTGGGTCACGCCCTGGCCGGGGATAGAACTCAGGCTTCAGCAGTGACAGCCTGAGACTGAACCCCAGGTCCCCAGGGAGGCTCCCACATGGGCTACTTCTCCATAAAATGGGGGTGCCCAAGAAGCAGTGTCCATGGGCCATCAGCACAGTCTTGAGGTGCAGCGAGGACAGCCGTGGGGGTCACACACACACAGGGGGCGAGCTGGGTGTCTTGAAAGTTCTGGGTTCTGGGCCAGGCTCCCAGCCAGGGAAGCCCAGAGTGGGGCTCCAGATGGTGTGGGCTCTACAGCCCCACAGACCAGCACTCTGCCCGCACAGCCCTGGCCGGGCTACCCATCCCCCGGAGCCAGGCAGAGCCTGGGGGCTGGAGGCGGCGGCAGCCGTCAGGCCGGGCCCACAGACGCCCCCCAGGACCCCGCTCCATGGACGTGGACACCTGCCTGCCCGCCTGCGGGACAGCAGCAAGCTGGGGACACCTTGAACGAGGGGGCAGGGCCCCTCCTCCTGGCCGCCTGGCCCAGGTGCTGCTTCCGCAGGGAGAGGACACAGGCGTGAGGGGGCGTCTCAGGAGGCTGGGCCGGGGCCGCAGGAAGCACCAGGCACCATCAGATACAGCGGGCGGTCTTTATTGTGACAGGCAGGGGACCGTGTGGAGGGTGGGGGTGGAGGAGTGAGTGGGTGGGCAGGGCAGACACTAGTAGCCTCTGCCGTTCTGGACAGCTGCATAAATGGCCATGCCGGCGAACACCAGGAGCGCGATGAGGCCGGCGTTGAGGAGGAGGCCGAGGCACAGGGCCCAGATGTTCAGGCACTTGGCGGTGGACGCGTAGGTCCGGGCCCCGAGGATGTCGCCCACCATCTTCCGGTCCCTGGCCTGGGGAGGAGACGGGGCTCATGAGGGCTCTACCGGGGCGGCCCCACCTGCCCTGCCCAGGGCCGGGCACCAGCCTCCCCATCCCGGTGTCCCTCTGGGGCCTCCGGCTCCTCCTCACGGGCTCTCAGCCTCCGGGAGGTCAGCCCCCGGGCCTGGCCCCTCACCCCATGTCGTCCCAGCCCTCCCAGCCAGGGGGACGGTCCCCAGCCGGGCACACCAGCAGGCGCGCTCTGGCGCCTGTCCCTCCCGAGGTGGCCCGGGCCCTGGGGCGGCACACGCACCTTCACGGAGTAGGCGAAGGCCGCGAGGCCCAGGCAGCAGAAGTTCATGAAGAGGGCGCTGAAGAGGGACCACACGACGTGGTCGGGCACGGCGGTCTCGGGCTGGATGGTGACCACGGTGGTGGTGGCGGCCCCGGGGGCCAGGCTGCCGGGCGCCCCCAGCACGGCCACCTCGTGCTCCTCCCTGAGCACCTCATAGCTCCCGGGGTTGGTGCCGGGCCGCAGGGACTGGGACATGTGGTTCATGGCTGGGGTGAGGCCGACGGGCTAACCGGGTCTGGGATCCCTGGACTCTCCTTCCTGAGCAGTTTCGATTTCTCTGGTTTCCTTTTCCTGACTTTTGGGGGTTTGGAATTGGCTGAGAGCCGGGAGGGAGGGAGGAAGGAGGCTGAGAGTCAGGTTACATGGGGGCGGGTCCAGGTCCTGGGGGGGTTTCCTGTCTAGGGCCCTCAGGGGGCTGGTCTCAGCCGGCCCCTCCCTTTCCTCAGTGAGGGCTGTGGGTAGGCTCTGGGGACCCTTTCCTGCCTGGGAGTCCTGTCCTCCCCCAGCCCGGCCCTGAGCCATTGCCCCCCCTCCCCCCCTGCACAGCCACCTCCAGCCCCAGATGAGCCACCTCCAGGGCCACTCCCCCCCACCGGGCTCCAGGCCCCTTGAGGCCCCCGTCTGCCCTGGCCCTGAGGGGGACTCAGGTGGGCTGGCCCCCTGGCGTTCAGGAAAGGATAGGGCCCATCCATGCCTTCTGTGGCAAGGTCAGTGAGGGCCTGGACCGGGCTCCTAGTAGTGGGAACTCCCGTGTGGACCTGTCCCTGGCCACCCTGAGGGTCCTTGTTGGAGCGTGGTGGCAGCAGCTCACCCGGAAGGGCTCTCTGCTGTTGGGGGTCAGTGGGGTGACACTTGGGGGTATGCAAACTCAGCCCCTGCACTTTGCTCCCCAAGGCAGCTTGGGAGGCTTGAAGGGACTGGGGGAACCAGGATGTTGCCATAGGAATGGGCCATAAAACCTTGAATTGATAAGGGAAACAAAAGGCCGTTATTGAAACCTTAAAGAACAGGTTTATTAGAGAAAGGGACAGAAGAATAGAGGACACCTGCATGGACCCCACCGGGCAGGAAGAGCTGCCCTGAAAGGAACAGGTTTGCTGAGAGACGCCTGCCTGGCCTGGTTGCAGCTGGCGGCCTTGAGCCGCGCTACCTCTGCTGAAGGAGGTCAGTGAAGAGAAGCCCCGGCCTGGTCCAGGTCTCGGACAGGCAGGAAGCTGCTGCCCTGCAGAGGAGAGAGCTGGTGAGGAGCCCCAGCACAATCACAGACGGCTGCCCAGCGCCAGGGCGGAGGCTGCCCTGATACTGTCTTCCGCTCTTTGGGAGGGGCTCACTCCTTCGTGGAGTGGTTTGTTTTGAATAAACTATGTAGAATTTGAAAGGGGCCAGATTTCTACAATGGCCTCAATCTCCATATCTTTACCCTCAGGTCTTGCCCCTGAAGCCCCCTGCAGCATCTGACACTGCTTGGGTCTTGGGCTTTGTGATCTGGGCTTTGGCGCCTGAGGATCCTAGTTCCGGTAGCTGGTTAAGGGCTATGCTAATCCCCCTACCCCCACCTCCAGCACTTGGCATTGTGTGAGCCAGCGTTCTGGTCTTGTGGCGCCTCCTTTCCAGTTTTTCTGTTCTTATCCTCCATCGAACCTGTCTGCACCCGTTCTGAGCCTGGCACCCTGTGCCCCAAACCTTGAAGGGAGCCGCCAGGTCAGTGTAGAGAGCCATGCCCCTCCCGTGCAGCCTCGGAGGGGCCTTGGCACCTGCCCCCAGGCCCTTCTTGAGGCCACATGGCCGGGATGGAGCCACCCTGAGCACCGGCCACATGCCTGAGGGCTGCAGCTGCTCTGCAGTCATTTGTTGGCCTCTAAAGTCACATTATTTTTTTTATTCAGGTAAGATTTTGTAAAGGGTGGTGTCCAGGGGAAGGGGAAATTCCAGGTTCCCTGCCCCACCCAAAGGAGGGTGGAGCTGAGCTGGGAGAAGCTAGAAAAGAGGGGCCTCCTGGCGGCTCAGGTGGTTGAGCGCCGCACTGTGAAACTGTCCACAGCCTCTGCGGCGTGGGTTTGATCCTGGCCGGCCGGCGAGAATCCTACATGGCGGAGCAGACCTCTCGTCTGCTCCTGACTCACCTGCGGCAGTGTATTTATTCAGTCTGCCTGTTCTGTTCCCGACTCTGTCTCTGGTGAATCCTCTCATGCTCCTGCGCCTCTGGCCTGTACCCCGGTTGTTGTATAAAAATAAATAAATCTTTTTTTTTTTTTTAAAGAAGCTAGAAAGGAGACTGGGGAGGGAAGGAAACAGGATGGAGACCCAGGAGGAGGCACAGGGAGCAGAGAGACATGTGAAGAAGCTGCACTTCTTTTTTTTTTTTAAGATTTATTTGTTTACTTATTTACACAAGCACTGGGGACAGTCAGAAGCGCGGGAGGGTGAGAGAATTCACCAGAGCCAGAGCAGGGAGCAGAGCAGGCAGAAGGACCGAAGGACACTGCTGAGGGGAGCAGCGGGCGGCAGGAGAGGTCTGCACGCCATGTGGGACCTTCGTCCCAGCGCTCAACCGCTGCACCACCAGGGGAGGTCCTCAGTCCTTCCTTTTTGATGACTTTGTAATGCTCCACCTGGTTCTTTTCTGACCAGATGATAGAGCTGGGCATGAAGGTCTCAGACTGGATGGTGATTATGGTGCTGGCCGTGGGGGCCAGGCTGCTGGGCGACCCAGCGCGGCCACTTTGTACTCCTCTTAGCTACCAGGCCTCCTCATAGCAGCTGGGGCTGCTGGGACAGGCACCAGAGCGCAGAGGCTGGGACACGTGGTTCATGGCTGGCGTGGGGCCAATGGGCTGATGGGTCTGGGTTCCCTAGGTCCTCCCCTCCTCAGGGAGCCCACAGGGCCACTCTAGAGAGGAGTCTGCAGCTGGGCCCCAGGCAGCTGCAGGAGGGAGCACCATGCTTCAGATGCTGCACCTGTTTTATTTTTTAAATTTAAATTTTATTTTTATATTCCCCATGCAATTGCAACCCCCCTTATTTTGACCCCAATCCCTCCTTTCCCCACCCCCCACCCCCCATAGAGTGTCTCTGGTTCATAGTTGCTTGTTGATTTTGATTTTCACTTTCTTATAGCTATTCTTTTTCCTAGTCCCTTATTTAGGTTTTCTAGATTCCTGCTATGAGTGAGACCATCCGGTATTTTCTTTTTCTTTCTGGCTTACTTCGCTGAGCATGATCCCTTCCAGCGCCATCCATGTTGCTGCAAATTGCATGTGTTTATCTTTTTTGAATGCTGAGTAATATTCCATGGTGTATATGTGTTATAGGACAGGGAGAGGGGCAGCCCAAACCCCGCAAACCTGCCTATTCTAAATGGGTTCTGCCATCCGCCGCATCAACACAAAACATAGGACACTTTAATGGGAAGGATCTTTAATAAAAACTAGGAAACAATACAGGTGAGGCAAAGAATCTAGTTTCTAAATGAAGCACCCAAAGTTACCCGTCCCCTCGTGGGTAAAAGTCCATCCAAATGGGATCGGCCCAGAACAAGGCCCCAAAGTCTACCACAAGTCTAAAACATCTTCCAGTGGGGACCCACAGAAAAGGGTCACAAACAACTGGACAAGCCCGGAAGGAAAAGAGCAAAATCAACATCAAGATAAAAACTGCCATTGTCACCTCCCCACGGGTCTCACCCACATCTGTGTCACCCCGTCCACGACCAAAAGACAAGCAGTTTCTTCACGTGTCTCTAGGCTCCATGCGCCTCCTCCAGGTCTCCTTCTGGCTCCATCCTGCTTCCTTCCCCAGTCTCTTCTGCAGTTTCTTCTCTTCCTGCTCAGCTCCACCCTCCCTTGGGTGGGGCAGGGAACCTCCCCCTTTCCTGGGGACCACCCTGTTGCATATGCACCCCATCTTCTTGATCCAGCATCTATTTTTGGGCATTTGGGTTGTTTCCGAAGCCTAGCTGTTGTAAACAGTGCTGCTAGAAACAGAGGGCGCTGCACCTCTTTTAAATAAAATCCAAAATGTGTTTGCTGGGATGGCACCAGCTCATTTTGCTCAGGGCTTCCTTCTGAAGACTCACCATCTGCTTCCCTCCCGCGGGGCACAGCCAGCGCCCGAGCCCCAGGCGGGGACAGTGGGGCATGACATACGGGCAGGCCGGGGGCACTGACCAGCCCCTGTGGCTGTCCCTGGCCTCTGGAGAGAACGGGCAGCTCTTCTGCAAGAGGGGTGCTGGGTGGGGGCGGGGAGCAGGCATCGCCACCACAAAGGCCGCCCCACACACGCCTGCCTTCCTCCGGGATCTGCAGATGCGCCTGCCGGGGTGCGCGCCTGCCGGGGTGCGCGCCTGCCGGGGTGCGCGCCTGCCGGGGTGCGCGCCTGCCGGGGTGCGCGCCTGCCGGGGTGCGCGCCTGCCGGGTGCGCAGCTTTGGGTCAAGGCCCCGAGGCTGGGTCGGCCTGGAGCCGCCTCCCAGGGGGGTCTGAGCCTGAGTCTCTCCCCGCGGCCTTCCCGCTTCTTGGCCGTGGCGGTGGAGGAAGCGCCAAGACAAGCATCCGAAAAATGATGAAAGCTGACTGGGCGTCAAGTCTGGGAGCGGCCCGGCCCTGCGCGCGCGCCGGGGAGGCGGCCCCGGGACACGCGCGCACGGGCCGCCCCGGGCGGAGCGCTCGTCCCGGCAGGGGCCGGCGGCGCAGCCGGGGCCTGCAGCCCTGGTCCCCGCGCGGCCGGTCCCGGGCGCTGCCCGCTGCCCCGTCGCCCCACCCGCCGCCGGCGCCCCGCCGAGGCCGTGTCCGGGAACGCCGGGGGCGCTCCTGAGGGCGCGGGCAGGAGGGAGCGGCCGCCGCCCGGGGTCCGGACCGCCAGCGCGCCCCGGAGTCCGCAGCTGACCGGGGCAGGGCCGGCGAGGGCGGCCGCGGGGCCCCGGGCCCGCCCCGCGGACGAGGCGGCGGCTCCGGCGCCCACACAGGCCGCGGCCTCGCCCGACGGCGTCGGCGGAGGCCGCCAGCAGCGCCGGCCAGTGGAGACGGCCGCTGCCGCCCCGGCTCCCCCCAGGCGACGTCGGGGGCAGGCGGGCCGCCCCGCTGGGGTCTGCGGCTCCCGGGCTCCGTGCGGGGCGCCGGCGCGGCTCCTGCTGCCCCAGGGCCGGGCGCGGGGCCTCCTCCCCCCCGGCCGCCCCCGCTCGCCCCCCCCCCGCTCATATCCTCTTCAGGGCGCCCCGCCCCCAAGTCTGATTGGACGCTGGCCCCGCAGCCCACAGCGCTGATTGGCCCGTCCGTGACCCGGGACGCGCGCTTCGCGCCCGCCCCGACGCCGCCGACGGGCTGGCTGTTGGCTACGGAGTCTGGTTGGGCCATTTTTCACCCGCGGGCCCTGCCCCACAGGCCTGGGGTGGAGCCGCGCGGCCGCGGCCTTGTAAAGGGGGGCCCCGGGCCCCCCCGCCCCCCGCCGATGTCTCCTGATTCCGCGCAGGGTTCCCGGCCTCCCCGCGGCGACCCAAGTCTCCCCAAGTCTCCCCGCGGGCGCCCCGTTCCCTGCCCGAGCCCGGTGCAGCCCCCGCCGTCAGGGGCCGGCCGCGAGTGGGGTGCAGCCGGGCGGGGTGCGGCCCTCAGAAGGCGGGTTCGGGCGCCCAGCGTGACCCCTCCGGAGGCGGGGTGCGCCCCGGCCCCGCGGAGCCCTGGCCCCTGCGGCTGGGAAGGGCGGGGCCGAGGCGCTTCGGGGTGCAGGGCGCGGGGGTCCGGCGGGGGGGGGGGGGGCTGAAGGGGCCAGGGTGAGGGGAGGCGGCAGAGGCCGGAGCCCCGAGTCAGCGTCAGAGACCCCGACTCCCCCCGGATGCAGCCCGGGCCTGGCGCCCAATTCTCTCCACCCACGGGGCGCTGCCGGGGGCGGGTGGGGAGGGGGCACCCCTGCTTCCGCCCGCAGCCACAGCCCGCCCTCAGGGCAGGTGTCGGGAACACAAAGCTCACAAGTAAAACTAAAAACAGGAAGGTGCGAGGTCGCTGGGCACACCCGGGGGCAGGCGGGCGAGGCAGAGGCCCCGAGCCTCCAAGGATGTGCAGGGGGAGCCCCTGCCGGAGGCCGGCTCGGAGCAGCCCTGGACGCCGGCCGCTCCTGTTATAGAGCAGCCCCGATGTTAAACGGGTTCCTGGCTGGGGGTCCTCACCCGCGCGCTTTAAAGGGACTTATGAATACTCCACTGCAGACACACACAAAAGGGTTAATAAAAGGTTTATTTACAAGAGAAAAAGAAATAAGGAAAATGCACAACTCAGGGAGAAAATAGGGAAATAAAGTCTTTCATGCGTCCTACCCGATCCGATGACCTGGAAACCCAAAGTCACTCTCAGAGCTGGCCGGACGCTGCGAGCTGGCCGAGGGCCAAAAATGGGGGACCCCCAAAGCCCACGTGTCTGCCTTTTATATCCACCTGGCTGCTTCACCCCACCCTCAGGTCCCAGCCACCTTCCCTTGGGTGGGGATGGGATATGGAGTTCCCAGTGTCTTTGGCTTTGACCTGGGGTGGGGGTGGACTCCACAAAGCCTGTATGGAATTTGCTTTGGGGCATCCTTTTCCCCCTAACACTCCTCCAGAGCCCAGCTCGCTGCCCCCTTGGACTCAGACTGCCCTCCCGCGGGAACCCCTCCTGGCTCTGGTCCCCTCCTGGCTCTGGTCCCGCACCCTGTGACAGGACCTGCACTCCCCGGTCTGCCGCCCGCGAACTGGCAGCCTGCTCCCCGACAGCCTGCTCCCCGACAGCCTGCTCCCCGACAGCGCACAGGCTGCCTCTCAGCTCAGCATCCCGCGGGGCTGTCCGGACTGCGGGCCCTCAAGCCCAGAGCCTTCCATGGCCGGAGGACTCCCACCCGGGGGATGGCCCGGCTAAGACACGTCCCGGCTGCTGTCTTCAGTCAGAGGTGCCTTGGGAACTGGGGTTGGCTCACCTGTATGGACGTAAGTGTACGTGTGTGACCAATGTAGGAATAAAATTCTCTTTGAGAGCCAACTTCCAACTGAAGCCAATTAATCATGCTCGCGACAGCAGGGCTTGGCGAGGCCCTGAGTGTGCCTCACCCCTGTTTTGGGGTGTCTGGGGAAGAGCCCAGAATTCTCAGCTCTTTACCTGCAAGTCCGTGGAAAAGGGCAGGTGGGACCAGTTGTGGGTCACATGTCCGGCGGGGACCCTCGCTGGGGCAGCAGCCAGTGCCCATCAGAGCGGGAGCTGCTGCCCAGGCCCTGCCACTCGGGATCCCCAGACCGGCCCCTGCGCCCCCCCGACGGCCACTGTGCCTCTGTGTCCCACTCGCACTGCCCACCCCGGGGCCAGACCCACCCTCATTCTCTACCCCTTCGTACCTGGGACCCACAGGCGCCTGCGATACCCCTGGGTCCACTGTTTTTTACCCCCTCGCCTGCCCGTCTTCTGGGGAGTCTTTCCTGAAGCTCAGCAGGATCATGGATAAGATCAGCCCCTGCCCCTCTCCAGGCGGGTCTGCCTCACCTCCTCTCTGCGCCTCAGTTACGGCCTGACTGCCTGAAACAGGACTTTGCACTTCGCATGTCTCCTGCCCTTTTGGTGGCCTTGGGGATTATTTTAACCTTTAAAAACTTTTTTTAAAGATTTATTTATTTATGCATACAAGAGCTGGGGTACAGGCCAGAGATGGGGGCAGTGAGAAGATTCACCAGAGACAGAGCGAGGAGCAGAGCGCTGAGGGGAGCTGCGGGGAGACAGGAGAGGTCTGCTGTGCCCTGTGGGTACAGCTCTCCATGCCGCAGAGGCTTCGGACAGCTTCCCAGCATTGTGCTCAACCCCTTGAGCCACCAGGGAGGCCCTAACTTTTTAAATTTTAATAAAACAGCTTGGAGCTGGGCCCCGAGGGCCTCAGGGCAAAGGCAGCGGCTCCAACCCCACCTCTCCTAGGGAGGGCAAGGCCCAGCTCTGGCTGCACTGGCTAGCAGGGGCACCTACAGCAGCCCTCTGCTCAAGAGCTCCCTCCATTGCCCCCAGGCCTGGGGAGCCCAGGAGGAAAGGCCATTGTCATGCCTCTGCCACAGGCCCACCCTGGAGAAGCCCCAAAACCCCGGGAGACACCTTGAGGCCAGGGGCTTCGGAAGGGTCCTGACCTACACCCAGCACCCCCCACACCTGAGGGCTGAGGGCAGGGAGGGGCAGGCTGAGACCAGGACCTTGAGGGCCCTGGACAGGAAACCCCCCCAAGACCTGGACCGGCCCCACCCCCATGTAACCTGACTCTCAGCCTCCTTCCTCCCTCCCTCCCGGCTCTCAGCCAATTCCAAACCCCCAAAAGTCAGGAAAAGGAAACCAGAGAAATCGAAACTGCTCAGGAAGGAGAGTCCAGGGATCCCAGACCCGGTTAGCCTGTCGGCCTCACCCCAGCCATGAACCACATGTCCCAGCCCCTGCAGCCCGGCTTCCCCCGGGGCAGCTGTGAGGTGCTCAGGGAGGAGCACGAGGTGGCCGTGCTGGGGGCGCCCGGCAGCCTGGCCCCCGGGGCCACCACCGTGGTCACCATCCAGCCCGAGACCGCCGTGCCCGACCACGTCGTGTGGTCCCTCTTCAGCGCCCTCTTCATGAACTTCTGCTGCCTGGGCCTCGCGGCCTTCGCCTACTCCGTGAAGGTGCGTGTGCCGCCCCAGGGCGCCTGCTGGTGTGCCCGGCTGGGGACCGTCCCCCTGGCTGGGAGGGCTGGGACGACATGGGGTGGGGGGCCAGGCCCGGGGGGGGCGGTGACCTCCCGGAGGCTGAGAGCCCGTGAGGCGGAGCCGGAGGCCCCAGCGGGACACCGGGATGGGGAGGCTGGTCCCCGACCCTGGGCAGGGCAGGTGGGGCCGCCCCGGTAGAGCCCTCGTGAGCCCCGTCTCCTCCCCAGGCCAGGGACCGGAAGATGGTGGGCGACATCCTCGGGGCCCGGACCTACGCGTCCACCGCCAAGTGCCTGAACATCTGGGCCCTGTGCCTCGGCCTCCTCCTCAACGCCGGCCTCATCGCGCTCCTGGTATTGGCCGGCCTGTCCGTTTATGCGGCTGTCCAGCACAGCAGAGGCTACTAGCGGCTGTCCGGCCCACCAGCCCTTTCACCGTGGCCGTGCCCGGTTGCCATTCTAAGACGGGCCTGTGGCCACCAAGTCAGTAAATGCCTCTCATCCACAGGCTGTGTCCGGCATGTCATTGGCATTAGAGAGCAGACCACCCCCCCACCACCACGGGGGCGGCACAGCCCGCGGCAGGACCCAGCGTCCCTTGGAGACACAGGGGGGCTCTCCCCAGAACAGGGGCCCCAAGTCCACATCCACACCAGTGGAGAGCCACACCCCATAGCCCCTGTGCCGTGGGGGACACAGGTCTGCTCCCCTGCCTCTCGCGGGGCGACCACAGAGCCGACACCCCAGGTGACCGGGTCCAGGGGGAGTGGACATGTGAGTGGGAATCAGCCCTGCAGCAACGGCTCTGACCGCCTTCCCCTGGCGGCTCCCCACACCCCGGCGCCTGGCCCTGCAGCATCCACAGGCAGCTGTGCCTGGGCAGGGCCCCTGCAGCCCCTTCCTCCTGAGTGGCCGTGCTTGCCCGAAATGGAGCCCTACCGTGCCCTGCACGCCACCCTCCTACCTGCCCAGGTGCGACTGGCGGAGACCTGGGTGGCTGAGTGTGCCCTGGCTGCCCCCATCTGGCTCCAAGGGAGCAGCCTGCTCTGGTGGCCGGCGTGGCCCTCGACGCGGTCCCTAGCAGGTGGGGCTGGCTCTCCCAAGTAGGGAGCCTCCCCGCCAGGGCCCAGGTCCGCCTCCTGGAGGGACACACCTCAGTCTGCGGATTCCCGAGAGGTGCACTGGCCTGGCGAGGGGGGGAGCGTGGGGTGGGGAAGCAGACCAGGGGCACTCAGTCCTGCCCCACCCAGACCCCTCCCACGAGGGTGTGGGTGCTCTGGGCCTCTTGGGGTCTGGCCCAAACTTCCACTCCAGGGCTCACCGCGGGCCATGCAGGCAGAGACGCTTCCCATGCCCTCCAGACAGGCTCCTCTCTGCAGGCCACCCCCGGGGACCCCCCGCGCCCCTCCACACCACTCTGCACCTGAGAAGGCCATTGGGCCGTCTCCTCAGCCACACCACCTCCCTGAGAGCAGCCGAGGCTTCCAGCCATGCCAGGGCGTCCAGCCACATGGACACTGGGCACAGAGGGGTCCCCAGCTGCTGGGCACCGACCCACTGCAGATCCTTGTCATATATCGCCCTGGAGGGCCCCCCAGTGCAGCTGACCAGCCCCACCCCGGCCTGCAGCCTGGGTGTGCAGGGGCCACAGGATGGCAGCCCCTCTGGGTGCTAGGCCAGGCTCCCTCACAGGGCACCCTGGAGTGTGGGCTCCAAGTGGCATGGGCTCTGCAGCCCTGCACTCTGCCTGCAGAGCCTCTGGCCAGGCCACCCCTCCCCTGGAGCCAGGCAGAGCCTGGGGCTGGAGGCGGCGGCAGCGGTCAGGCAGTGGCTGGACCACCCTGGGCCAGGCCCACAGATGCCCCCCAGGACCCCACTCCATGGACGTGTGTGGACACCCGCCTGCCAGCAGGACAGCAGTGAGCTGGGGACACCTCGAGCGCCCAGGGCTCACGAGGGGCAGGGCCCCTCCTCCTGGCCGCCTGGCCCAGGTGCTGCTTCCGCAGGGAGAGGACACAGGCGTGAGGGGGCGTCTCAGGAGGCTGGGCCGGGGCCGCAGGAAGCACCAGGCACCATCAGATACAGCGAGCGGTCTTTATTGTGACAGGCAGGGGACAGCGCAGGGGAGGAGGCCGGGGTGGAGGGGCAGGTGAGCAGGGCAGACACTAGTAGCCTCTGCGTTCCTGGATAGCTGTATAAACGGCTATGCCGGCGATCACCAGGAGCGCGATGAGGCCGGCGTTGAGGAGGAGGCCGAGGCACAGGGCCAAGATGTTCAGGCACTTGGCGGTGGATGCGTAGGTCCGGGCCCCGAGGATGTCGCCCACCATCTTTCGGTCCCTGGCCTGGGGAGGAGACGGGGCTCATGAGGGCTCTACCGGGGCGGCCCCACCTGCCCTGCCCAGGGCTGAGGACCAGCCTCCCCATCCCGGTGTCCCGCTGGGGCCTCCGGCTCCTCCTCACGGGCTCTCAGCCTCCGGGAGGTCACACCCCCCCCCGGGCCTGGCCCCCCACCCCATGTCGTCCCAGCCCTCCCAGCCAGGGGGACGGTCCCCAGCCGGGCACACCAGCAGGCGCGCTCTGGCGCCTGCCCCTCCCGAGGTGGCCCGGGCCCTGGGGCGGCACACGCACCTTCACGGAGAAGGCGAAGGCCGCGAGGCCCAGGCAGCAGAAGTTCATGAAGAGGGCGCTGAAGAGGGACCACACGACGTGGTCGGGCTCGGCGGTCTCGGGCTGGATGGTGACCACGGTGGTGGTGGCGGCCCCGGGGGCCAGGCTGTCCGGAGCCATGCCCGGGGCCAGGCTGTCGGGAGCCATGCCCGGGGCCAGGCTGCCGGGCATCCCCAGAACCGCCACCTCGTGCTCCTCCTTGTGCATCCTGCTGGGGAAGTGGGCTTGGTCCCTTGAGAGCCTGGTGGAGGTTCAGCGGGTGTCTCTGTAGAGCAGTTTCTGTTTCCCTGAGGTTTTTATTTCCTGGAATTTTGTAAATTGATTTCACTGGCTGGGAGTGGGGAGGGAGGACCGGAGACAGTGTCAGGTTACTCAGGGGTGGGTCCAGGTCCTGGGGGGTTTCCATCCCCGGGCCTCAGGGGGCTGGTCCAGCTGGCCCCCCCCACCCTCTGTTAGGGCTCTGGGTGGGTTCTGGGGACCTTTCCCGCCTGGGAGTCCCCTGGCCTCCCCCAGCCTGCCCTGAGCCGGCAGGACCCCTCTGCACAGCCACCTCCAGCCCCTGGGGCCACCCCTCAGCCCTGGCCCTGAGGGCGCTCCAGGGGCGGGGTCCTGGGGAGCCTGGGCCTTCTCTCCTCAGGCCTGGGCTGCAGTAACTGTGCCATTAGTCTGGGAAGCCAGGGATGGAGTCAGGGTAAGCGCTGATTACGGCGCTAACAGAAAGCCTTTATGGTACCCAAATATTATTATTATTATTTTTTAAAAGATTTATTTATTCACGCACACAAGAGCTGGGGTGCAGGCCAGAGGTGCGGGGTGAGAGGACTCCCCAGAGACAGAGTGGGAAGCAGCACAGGCAGATCTACTGAGACACACTGCTGAGGGGGGCAGCGGGAGGCAGGAGAGGTCTGCCGCGCCCTGGGGGTCACTCCCTGGCTGGGGATTGCACTCAGGCTGCGGACAGCTTCATAGTGCTGGGTCTTAACCCCTGTGCCCCCAGGGAGGCCCCCCGAATATTATTCGTAAAATAACATTTTAAAGGTTAAAGCCTCATCTGAATCTCCACAGCTCCCCGCCCCCCAACCCAGCTTAGCCTGGGCCAGCACCCCTCTCCCTCCAGCCACCCCGCCGCCCGGTGCCCTGAGGAGACAGTGGTATGTCTCCGGGTGAGCAACTCTGCAGGGCCAGTCTTTGGCCTGGCCAGCTGCGGGGCTGTGGGAGCTGAGAGGGGCCCCCTGGGGGGCGGAGGGCAGAGCCATCAGCAGAGCGCCCTCGGGCCCCGCGGGAGACAGAGGAGACTGGAGTCACCCTAGACTGCACAATCCAAACTGACTTTGTGTTTTCAAGGAAATCCGTTTTGTGGTGAATATCTGGTTGCTCTTGGTTTGGGGGACAGGGCTAAGCGGGCGCGGGGCTGGGGCCTGCTCCCAAGCCCTCTACTCAGAACCCGCTGGGGAGACCCACACCTCGCCCCGGCCCGCACGGTACCAGCCTCTGCTCCCCTGCACTGGTGCTGCCCAGGACCCGCTGAGCCCTTTGGAGTGGGTCCAGCGCTGGCCACTGAGTTCAGGGCCAGAGCGTGGCTGTGGGGCGGTGGGAGCCCTGCCCTGTGCTCACGAGCTGATGTGCGGGCGCTGGCCGTTGGCGCAGGGCTGAGGGCGCCTGGGCCCCGTCGGCCTGGTGCCCGCTGAGGGGGCAGAAAGGGGGCAGGTGAAGGCTGGCCGCCACAGCCTCACGGGGCATGGCAGAGAGCCCCGGCTGGGGGAGCTGCAGAGCAACTGGGAGCCCCTACAGTGCCCATGAACCTGCCCCAGTGGCGGGCACCCCCCGCCCTCCCCACCCCACCGTCGGGGTCTTTTTCGCAACAACCCTGAGCAGGCGGAGCGACAGCCCAGGCAGCCACGACTCCTCAGTGGGCAACGTGTCCAAGCAGGGACTGGCGCTGTGGGGGTCCTGTGTGCCCTGCTGGGGTCCCAGGGCCCAGCGCTGCCCACACTTGCTGAGGGCAGGCGGGGCTGAGGGCAGGGGCGCCCGGGCACCCCCTGTCATCACCAAAGACCCTTGAGTGCCAGGTGCCCAGCTGCAGGCGCGCTGGGCCCAGGAGGGCCTCTGCCCGCCCACTGGGCCTGGCTCTGGGGTCTGGGGTGCTGGGCCTGGGCAGTGGGCGGCTGCGCCCCGCCGGCACATGGGGGCCAGCGGGGGTTGGAGCAGGGGGAGCAGGAGCACCCCCAAGGGGGAGGGCCTTTTCTCTGAACCCACAAGCCAAGCGGACCCTCCAGCACCCTCAGAGCCCCCAGGAAGGGGGCGACCCGCAGCTGGGGGAGGGCAGCTGTCTCGGGTCTGCTGCCTCTGCCGACCCCCAGGTCTGCTTCCAGCGTCAGAGGAGCCGCGCGAAGACCTGCCCCCCAGCTCCGGAGCCCCCCGCCGGCCCCGCCGGCCCGTCCGCCCGCTGCTCCCCCGCGCCCTCCGCAGGTCAGGCCGGAGCGCGCGGGTCCAGGGGCTCCTCCGCCCCTCCCCCCGCGCCCCCGCGGGCCCCCCCCCCCCGCCCCCCGCGGCCGCGGGCTGGCGTTGGGGGGCTGGGCGCGGGCGGGGCGGCCGGGGCTGTAATTTGCGGGTCTGTTTAGCGCGGCCGCGGGGCGGGCGGGCATGAGGCCGGGGCCCACCCTGCGAGCAGCCGCGCAGCAGACGGCGCTGGAGCCCAGGGACACGGCGTGTCCCCGCGAGGACCCCCGGGCGCCGGCGCCCCCCCGGGCCCACGGCGCGGCCCACACGGGCCTCCCGCTGGGGGCGCCGCGCCCCCCGCCCCGAGACCCCCTGATCTGGTCGGCCTTCAGCACCCTCTACCCGAACCTGTGCTGCCTGGGCTTCCTGGCGCTCGCCCACTCCATCAAGGTGGGCCCGGCGGGTGGGGGTGCTGGGGTGCCGGCTGCGCTGGCGGGGGAGGCCTCTCCCCAGGAGCTGCGCCCCGAGCTAGAGGGTGTCCTCCAGCCCTGCCCTCCAGCGCTGCTCCCCTCTGCCGGGGGTGCCATCCCCCCAGAGGGAGGGGCTGTCCTGGGTCGCTCCCAGAGGGGCCTCCCTGGTTCCGCTCCCGCGGTGGGGTGGGGGTCTCCACACCCAGAGGACTCCCCACCCACAGAAGGCCCTGGAGACCTCCGTGGCATGGCATGGCCACGGGGTCCAGAGCTGGGTGGGGGGCGGTGTCCGCCCCACCTGGGGGCAGTGGAGAGGGTGCCTCAGCCCCCACGCCCCATCCCTACGTCCAGATGTCCTGTCCAGCCCACTCCCCGCTGGGGCACTGGGGCAGAGGCCGCGCCCGCCCCAGGCGCAGGTGGACACCTGTGCTGCCCGGTCCCCAGGCCCGAGACCAGAAGGCTGCGGGGGACCTGGAGGCGGCCCGGCGTCTCGGCTCCAGAGCCAAGTGCTACAACATCCTGGCCGCCATGTGGACGCTGGTGCCGCCGCTGCTGCTGCTGGCCCTGGTGGTGACCGGTGCCCTGCACCTGTCCCGGCTGGCCAAGGACTCCGCCGCCTTCTTCAGCACCAAGTTTGACGACTCAGACTACGACTGACCCCAAGGCTGGGCCCTGGCCCGACCCAGGACCCCAGCGCAGGACGCCCCCCCCGCCACCCCGAAGCCTCAGCTTGCTGGGCACCTCATGTGACCCCAGAGACCCTGACTTGGGTCCCCTCCCCCAAGCCCTGCCCAGGCCAGGCCCCTTGCTGCCCTGTCCCCTCACCAGGCTCGGCGTGAGTTCTCGATTAAAACGGCTGGTTCTAGAAGGTGTTTCCTGTGCCTCTGTCCTGGCCCCTTGCCGGGTAGGGGCTGTCTTCCTGTCAGGGCACACCCCTCCCCCCTCCGCCCACGGCGGCCCTCGCCAGCACTGAGTGTCTTAGGGTGAAGTGTGGGAACCCAGACTTTTTTCTTTGTAAAGATTTATCTACGCGCACGAGCTGAGGTGCAGGCCAGAGGTGGGAGGGGAGGACTCCCCAGAGACAGAGCGGGGAGCAGAGCAGCCAGATCCACTGAAACACACTGCTGGGGGGAGCAGCGGGGAGACAGGAGAGGTCTGCTGCGCCCTGTGGGCAGCTCCCTGGCCCTGGCTGGGGATCGCACTCGGGCTGCAGAGGCTGCGGACAGCCTCACAGTGTTGAGACTTAACTCCTGCGCCACCAGGGAGGCCCCACATCTCCCTTTAATTCGAGGGTGTCAGTCCCCACAGGGCCCCCTCGCCTGGCATGGGGCTGGACCCCGTGAGCAGGGGCTGCTGTGCTGGTGCCAGCTGCCCACTCACAAGCAGGGCGGGGACACATGGACTCTGGGCATTCTGGGGTCCGACCCCCAGGAACCAACAGAGGCCTGTGGTCACGCACACGCCCCGCGTGGCCGGGCCAATGACAGGGCCAGCTAATTGTAGAGGCCGAGCTGCAGGCCAGGCCAGGCTGGGGGCACCGCCCAGGCCCTGTCCCTCCCAGGGCACCCTGGGCCCGCCCCGGGCCCGGGCTGGGAGGCGTCTGGACTTGCAGGAACCCAGACACCCCCTAGAGCCAGGAGAGATGGGGTCGGGCTGTGTGCCGGGGGTCCAGCTCCCCACCCCCACAGGCCTGTTGCCCATGTGGCCCTGGGGCAGAGGTGTGCGCCGGTTGGCACGCTGGCCCCTAGTGGTCACTGAGGCCACACTGGACCCAGCCAGGGGCCGCAGGCCAGCATGTGGACTTGCCAGCCTGAGCTCTGGCCCCAAAAGGGGTGACCCCTGGTGGACACTGCAGCTGGGAGCTGGGTGCATCTCCCAAAGTGGGGAGCTCTGCCAGCCCCTCATTTGATGAGGGATGCAGATATTGTCCTGATAGGCAGGAGGAAAGGTCACCGGCAGCCATATCCTGCTGCTGGCCCAGCCTCCTGGCCAAGTGGGGGCCCCTGAGCAGCTGCCCACCATGGTCCCTCAAGTTGCCCCACTGTGTGCAGAGGCCCTGGTGCATAGGCGCTGCTCGCTGTCGGGCACAGGACACCTGGGGCCTGTGGGTACAGGGCTGCCCACCTGATGCCAGCGCCGGGGCTGGAAGACTAGTCTGCCTGACCGCACAGCCACCGGCCTCAGCTCTGCCACCTCCTCCCCCTGCCTCCCGACGCTGTCAGTGCATGGGCGGGTGTCTGCGTCCAGGGAACGTGGATGCCAAGGGCAGGGCTGCACAGGCTCGCGCTCCAGCGCTTCACCCCTCCCAGGCAGGGCACAGCCCCCCGCCTGGTCTGCAAATGGACCCCGGACACCGCGCTCCAGTCAGGACTTTAATTCCTTGGGCCGGGAGCAGACTTCTGGGGTGGCGGGCGGAGGGAGTCCGAAAGAGGTGGGTGCAGCCTGTGGCGAGGACCCGAGAGACACTCCTAAAGCCAGCAGCCTGGCTGAGCGGGGCAGGGAGGAGCCTGGGGGCTGGAGTGGGATGTCCAGAGAGGCTCTGAGGGCAGCTGTCCACGTCCTCAGAAAGTGCTCCCAGGCGCAGGCGTGGAGCCTGCCGCCCCCTGGGCCAGAGCCCGCTGTACCCGGCCGGCTGAGTAGGGGAAAGAGACCCTGTGTCCTGCGGGCAGAGGGGTGTCCTGGGGTGCGGTGCAGCAGGGGCTGCAGGGCCCACGCCCCACGATCACCTGGAGCAGATGCCTACCTGGGAGCAGGGGGAGCCGAGCCTGCGAGGGCCACAGCTCGGCCTCCAGTCGGGGGGCGCTGGGGTCCCCCGGGGCTGTGACTTCCAGTGTCACGGAGCCCGCGGCCCAGCAGAAGTCTAGCTTATTCCCCAGGTAGGACACTCCCCGGACACTCATTGCTGACACCCCCTCGGGACACACGGGGTCGAAGGTCAGGCCTGCCTGGGTGATCCTGGGGGTGGGGTTCTGTAAGCACTCCACTCCTGCCTCCCCCCCCCCCCCCCCCCCCCCCCCCGGCTCTCCGCCTGCCCCCTTGCCACCCCCGTCACCTGAACCCGGTGAATCCAAAGAGTGCTGCCTGCAGGAAGCCCCCCATGCCTGTCAGGAAGTTCACAGCTCCCGACCCGTCTGCGTTCTCTGTCCACACCTGCAGGCAGCGCCGTGCGTGTGGGACCCCAGGACGCTGGCTCTGGCCCCGGCCCTGGCCCCGCGGGTGTGTGCTCCCACCGGGCTGACCTTGAAGGGCTCCGAGACATTGGCCAGGTTTCGGTCCAGCAGGGCGCGCGCGCGCGCCGGGTCCTGTAGCTCCAGCCAGCCCACCGCAAACATGCTCTGGGAAGACAGGGTGTGAGGCCTGTCTGCGGCCAGAAGGCCAGCCCGCACCCCGCAGGCCAGCCCCGCACCCCGCCTGCCTCACCCAGGTCATGGCCGGGCCGCGGGGGCACGTCACCGCCTCGTAGACCTCCAGGTTGTTCCTGCGGACGCGAGGACTCAGGGAGAACGGGACCGGGTACCCCAGGAGCACCACATCCGCCTGCTTCACTGTCTCCCCTGGAAGCAGAGGCCTGTGAGCAGGGTGGCTGGGAGGGGGCTGAGGACAGATGCCCGGAAGGAGCTCATGTCTACTTACCCGGCTCATACCCGTCGAACTCCGGGTGGTAGCCCCGCTCTGGGTCGAAGGGCACCTTGATTCCCTCAGCCACCCGCAGCCACAGGTTGGGCACCGATCGCCCCAGGTCCTTGGCCAGGGCGGCAGCGAAGCGCAGGCTGGGGAGGGGCAGGGAGGCTGCAGGAGAGCTTTCCCAGGGCCCTGGCTGGGGGTGTGCAGTGGGGGGCGCGGTGGGGGGGGTGGGGGGGCCAGGGCGGGGCGCGGAGGTGCGGGGGCAGGACAAGGTGGGGCGCGCTAACTTGCTCTGGACCAGGACGTTGGTGTACACCGAGTTGTCCACCCCTGAGTGGTACTCGTCAGGGGGCATGACTCCTGGGCACGAAGGGTGAGACGCACTGAGTGCAAGTGTCAGGGCGCACCCTGAGCCAGTGCGAGGCGAGAGACACCAGGTGCTGTACATCACAGCCCGAGTGAGCACCTGCGCCCCCCGCCACTGCCCAAGATGCCCCCCGCCTGCGGCCCCCAGACCGCCCCCACCCACCGCCCCTGTACCCGAGACAGCCCACGCGCCGTGGCCCTCACCCCTCAGGTGGTATTGCCCCTCCTTGGGGCTCCACTCCACGCGGCTGCACCAGAACTCGGCTACCGCGCTGACCACGTCCCAGCCGCCAGCCTCCCGGAAGAGCTGCACGTCCTGGGGATGGAGGCCATGGCACCCAGGGCCCGGATCCCGCTGCCCGGGTCCACCCCGCCAGGTGCCCAGTGTGAGAGCCGGCCCATGCTCAGCAGGTGGGCAGGCTTGGTGTTCACACCTGGGTGGCGTGGTAGTACAGCTGGAAGGCCAGGACCACGGCCCCGTTGACGTGCAGCTCCTGTGCCCCGTAGACGCCCTCCGGGCACACCTCCAGGCCGGAGCCCGCACTCTCCCAGGCGAACTTGGCTCCCTAGGGCGGCAGACTGGCTGTTCACCGGGCGCCTGGCCTTAGTCCACCCCCCAGGCGACACTGAGGGCACCCCCTGTCCCCCGCCCCGGTGCCCTCCCGGGGTGGCTGGGCTGAAGTCACGTGGGTCCCACCGTGTGCTGACCCGGCCGGCTGCGAGGGCCCAGACGCCGCTCCCGCCTGTGCAGTGCAGGCTGCGGGTGGCTGAGCCCCGTGAGAATCCTGGGGGCCCTGGCCCCGCCGAGGGAGCCGAGCAGGCCGGGGTGGGGGTGTGTGTGGGGCTGTGGGGTTGGGGGGGGCAGGGATGACCACAGGGTGCACATGCAGGCCCCTCACCTGGCAGCCCAGCTTCCGGGCGTTCTCCAGGGCGCCGCCCAGTGTCCGGATGCGGTACTGCAGGAGGGCCCTGGCGGCCTCAGGGTGGAACATCAGCACATTCGGGAACATCCAGAGGTCCTGGGGGCACAGCAGGCCCTGCTGCGCCCACCCTCTCGGCACCTGCCCCACACACCTGGCAGCTTCTTGGGGATCCTCACTGCCTCCTCCATGCTGCCCCCTGGGGCTGCCCCATCTCCAGCCCTGGCACTGCTCTGGCGTCCTAGTCTGGTCTCAGGCCTGGAGCCTCCCTCCTCTGTCCCACCAGTGTCCCCAGGGGCTCAGGCCAGTGTCCGCCTGCCCTGCCCACACCCCACGCAGCAGGGCCTTCCCAGAACACACATGTGTGCCCACGCCGCTCCCCAGCTGATGGCGCCGGCTCCCGCACGCCTTCCGCCTCTCGAGCCAGGCCCAGGGTAGATGCCTCGGGCCTCTGGCGCCTGCTGGTCTCCTGGCCTGCATCTCTCTTTTTCACCAAACACCTCCCCGCTGTGGCCGAAACACCCCCCCACCTCAGGTGTCCCCTCCTAGCTGTGGCAGGGGCTGCCCAGGAGACCCCAGTTAGAGGCGGCAGCCGAGCCCTTCCTGGGGGGGCCTGCAGCCCTGGAGCCGCCCCCCTGTGGCAGATGCTGGCAGGACACGAGTGGGGGTCACACCTGGTCCCAGAAGACGTGGCCCCAGTAGCACTCGCCGCGGCTCCCGTTGGAGAGGCCCCCGGGGCTGAGGCCGTGGCAGGCGCCCCCCGGGACCCCGGGCTGGGGCAGGGCGCTGAGCAGGTAGTACAGGGCCCCCCGCAGGGCCTGGCGCAGGCACAGGGGCCCTGCCACGTCCAGGCCGCAGCCTGCCCAGAGCTGGGCCCAGGCCTGGACATGCACTCCGTACACCGCGCCCCCCTCCTGCAGCCTCAGGGCTTCGTCCAGGCGGGCCTGGGCCTCTGCCCGGCTGCCGCCCACCACCGTCAGGAACTCCCAGGTGCCCTCCTCCTCGCCCGCCCCCAGGGTCAGGGCAGGCGGCACTGGGGTCCACAGCATGTGCAGCTCCTGCCGCGGCCCCCCGGGCTGCTCGGGAGTGAGGATGTGGCCATACAGGTACCTGCAAGAGACAGCCGGTCTCAAGGACAGGCCCCCCGGGCCCCCCCCCGGCCCCCGGGACGCTTCTCACCGTGCTCCCCGGTGGTCAGGGCCCAGACGCAGGGCCAGGTCTGGGCTCTCTGGAGAGAAGGCCGACCGCAACAACACCGTGACCAGACCGCGCCCCGGGGCCCGGCGGGCGATGGACACGCTGGAGGCCAGGACGTGTGGCAGGGTCCGGTGGGCGTAGAGGCGCTGGGAGGCCCGGAAGGCAGGGCCCTCCAGGGTGTGCAGGAAGGAGCCTGGGAAAGGAGAGGGAGACACTGGTCCCTGCGGCCCAGCGGGGCAGCACAGCCACCTGCCTTCTGGGCTGAGCAGAGGCCCTGCGCCCCATGACCCTGCCTGGGGCCGTCTGGGCCAGAGCCAGCAGCCAGCCAGGCGGGGGTCTGGGGGCCTCAGGCCCACTCCTCTTGGTGAGCCGGGCGTGCCCAGTCAGAGGCGGTGGCAGGCCCTGCTGTTGGCCCCCCCTCACCTGGACCAACGGGGCAGCAGGACAGTAACAGTTACCTGTGTTAGTGTCCAGCATGAAGGTGCTGACCAACTGCTCTCTGGCCCCTGCAGGGGCCTCCAGCCCCACGTTGAGGGGACTGGGCAGAACGGCCCGGTGTGCGTCCCCCTGAGCCCCGTTGTACACCCCGCTGACGTGCAGGGTGGCGCTGTACACACGTGTGCCCAGGTATGGGCTGGTCACCGTGGCCAAGAGCCGGGGGTCACCGGGCAGGGAATGGGCCTTGAATATGGTGGGGTCCTCGCCAGCACCCTCCATGGAAAGGCTTGCTCGGTCAGGGAGCCTACAAAAGGAGGGGTCAGAGCCCCCACCGGCTGGGGCTCCTTTTCTCTGTGAGCCCCCAAACCCCCTTGGGACTTGGCTGATGGTCCCCCGACAGCCCCTGCATGCCAGTCACCGCGGCTGCGCCTAGGCCGGGCCCCAGGACCCGGGGAAGTGCGGAGGCGGCGGGAGGCTCAGCCGGGGCCGGGAGGGGCGCGCAGGGGCGTGGCCTGGGGCGCCGCGGGCCCCGAGCTGCGGAAGCTTGTGGGGGAGGCCGGGCGGGCGGCCCTGGGGCTCACCGCGGCCGGGCCCCGTCGGGTCGCGCAGGCCCCGCGAGGGCGGGCGGGAGGCGGGTCCGCGAGGGCGGAAGACCCGGCTCCCCGCGAGGCGGCCGGGCGGGCGGCGACCGGGTCCCGCCCCGGGGCTGCGCGGGCCTCGCCATTGGCCCCCCGCCGCCTCGGGGCGCTTCCCCGCCCCTTCCGAGGGGCGACGCCGCCCCCCGCGGCCCCGCCTGCCCCCGCGCGCCTCTCGGGCTCCGCGGCCGGCGGGAGGCCTGAGTGTCGCGGCCCCGCCCCGCGAAGCCCCGTTCGCTCTGCCCCGCGGTCCCGGCGCGCGCAGAGCCCCGGGCCCCGCGGGCGGCCCCTCCCGCCGCGCTCCCGCCCGCGCCGGGCCCGCTGGAGACCAGGCCTTGGGCGCCCTGGAGAGCGGCCGGGAGGCCAGGGAGCTGGGCCCTGGAGGGCAGAGCCGGGGCCAAGGGGCCTCCGCAGACGGCGATGGCGGCCACCTTGATCTCGGGTCCCAGCCCCAGAGCTGCGAGACGTGAGCTCTGCCCCTGCTGCTGCCCCGGGAGCCGCCGCCCTCCCCTGGCACCCCCGCCTGGCACCTGCAGCTTCTGTCCGAGACCCCGGGCTTACGCCCCCCTCCACCGCCAGAGCCCAGCGCGCGCTCCCCAGCCTTCCTGCACGGAGACACCCCTCTCTCGCCAGCCCCGCCCGCCCGCCCGCCTGCGTCCACCCGGTCAGCCTCCAGGCCCCTGCACTCCCTGATGCCGCCAGAGCCCGTGAGGCTGTGGGTTTGGTGACTCCCGCCCAGAACGCCTGCCCAGAGGGGCCTGTGGAATGCGCCCCTGGATGAGGGTGGGTTATGGAGGGAGCTTTCCCCTGGGGAGGGCAGGGGCTGACTCCAGGGCCTCCCACCTGGGCCGGGGTCTCAGGTGCTGGCTGCCCAGCAATGTCTGGGGGCTGCCACTGCTGGCCTCACCTCCCAGCTCCCTGTCCCCCAGTGAGGTGGGGCTCCAGGCCAGCGGGCAGGAGCGTCCGGCTGTGTGCAGCAGAAGCTGACCAAGGCCAGGCCCAAGGGGAATTCATTGATTCATTTATTTGTAAAAATTTATTTATGCATACAAGAATTGGGGTACAGACCAGAGGTAGAGGGAGTGAGAGGATTCACCAGAGACAGAGTGGGGAACAGAACAGGTATATCAGCTGAAATACACTGCTGAGGGGAGCAGGGGGGAGACAGGAGAGGTCTGCTGTGCCATGTGGGTGTCCCTGGCTGGCCAAGGGATCAAACTCTTGCTGCAGAGGTTGCTGATAGCTTCACTGTGCTGTGCTTGACTCCTTGCGCCACCAGGGAGGCTCCCCAAGGAGAATTTATTATGGCACGAAGGCCACCCACCTGGCCATCACCTCCCGCCCAGTGCCGGCCACTCTTCCAGCTCCACTCCTGATGACTGTGGACATGAGTGGACACCTCAGGCTAAGTTCTGGCAGAGGTGCAGGGCGAGGGGCCGCACTGCGGACGGGTGGGACCGGCAAAGGGTTGGTCTGGCTATGCACACCAGGGGGGCGCCTGCGGGTGCAGGGCTGGGGCGAGGAGCCAGGTTGTGGAGGACACAGGCATAACCTGTGGGGGAGGGTCACGCCTGAAGCCTGTCCAGGCCCAGGGCAGAGAGCACACCCTCTCCCCCTGGAATGGGGAGGTCAACTCTGCCGGTCACTGGAGCCTGCACCCACCATCCCCCTCTGGCCCCCAGGGCCTCAGAGGGTGCTGCTCAACCCCAGCTCAGGCTCTGAGTGGCTGTCCAGCGCTGGGTGCTCGATGACCAGACCAGGCCGGTCAGCCTTCACAGCCTGCAGCTCCTGCAGCGACAGCTGGCTCAGCTCCACCGAGGTCAGCCTGCAGCACGGGCGCAGGACAGTGCCCGTGAGGCTGGGGTGTCACAGGGGGCAGGGTGGGGAGAGGTGGGGAGGGGAGCCGTGGTGGACAGGCAGGGGCCTGGGCTGTGCCAGAGGAGCAGTGTGACAGCAGGTGGCCAGTCAGAGAGTGTCAGAGGCTGAGGCAGGGGCCGGGGCCTTCAGGGGAATGGAAGGCTGTGGGGGTCACTGGCCCAGACTGGCCGGGGCAGCAGGCAGCACATAGTTCTCTGACCAGAGCCTGCCTGGGCTGGGTAGAGCTTCCTTCCTCAGGACAGACCTGAGGCTGGGGTTGGGGCAGTGCTTGGGAGGGCCCGGGAGGGGCTCCTCTCTGGGGTCTAGCGAGGCCCTAGGCCACCCCCACCCCCGGGGAGAAGCTGTGTCCCCAGCACCCCCTCCTGCACCTGAGGGTCTGCAGGCGGCACGCTGGGTGCAGCAGGGCAGCACACAGGCAGGTCACCGTGGGTTCCGACAGCCAGCAGCCGCTGAGGTCCAGGGTGGTCAGTGCCGGTCTCTGGTGGAGGACGCCCAGCAGGCACTGGAGGGCTTCCTGGAGACTGGGCTGCTGCATCCTGGGGGGCACTGGTGTCAGACGCTGCTGTGTCCCCACCCACCCCTCCGGCCCACCTGTCTCACCTGAGCGTGTGCACCCGGCACTGGGGCCAGGCCAGGCCCTCGCCCAGCACTCGCAGGCCGGCCGCGCTGAGTGCATTGTGCAGGAGGCCCAGCTCCACCAGGCAGGGCGCCCTCCGTAGGGCCTCAGCAAGGTCCCGGCAGGCCAGGTCCGGGACTTTGCAGTGGGCCAGCCTGTGGTCAGGAAGCAGGGGGGGTCACTGGAGCCCCACCTCCCGCATCCCCCCTCCTGGGCAGAGGCCCCTGCAGGCTGCTAGGCCCCAGCCCTGCCCTCTCTTTCAGCACCCCAGGAGCTTTGTGGGGCGGAGCGTGGGTGCCCCTCCAGTCCGCCCTGCCTTCCAGGCAGCACCGTAGGGCGCATCTGCGGGCCTCCAGTTGCTGCGCAGCTGACAGGAGACCAGCTGGCCCCGCTCAGGCCTGGTCACCCCCCAAGAACTAGTCCTGTGGCTCCCTTACTTCCTGCTGACCCGGGGCAGCTGGCCCAGCTCTGACCATGACTGAGAAACACGTGGCCTCGCCGACTCTCACGTCAACCCTGGACGGCGAAAACGGACCTACAGGCCCAGGCGTGGAGAGAGGCTCCGGGTCCCAGCAGCGCCTGGGGCCTCGCTGGGGAGGAAACGCCCTGCCTTCCTGACCCCTCCCGCCACACGGGCCCCCCAAGCCCCGCCCAGGACACCCCGCCCAGGAGCCCCGCCCCACGCGCGACGCCCCGCCCCACGCGCCCCACCCCGCCCAGGACGTCCTGCCCGCGGGCTCTCAGCCTGTCCGCCGCCCAGGCCGGCCCACACCTCCCGCCCGGGCGCCTGCTCCGAGCCTGACCCGAAGGGGCGGGGTGGTCACTCACGTGAGGTTGCTCAGGCCGCACTGCGGGTCGGTCATGGCCTCGCAGAGCGGACGCAGCAGGGAGGCCTGCGGTTTCCGCGCGGCGGTGGGCGCGCTCCTGGCCGAGAGAGGGCAGTGAGGCCCCGCCCCAGCCCCTCCCTCGGGGAAGCCCCTCTCCGGGCCGCCCCCCACCCCGCCCCTCTGCGCCCTGCCGTGCGGCGCCCCAGCCGGGGCCGTCCCTCCGCGCTGCCTCGCACCGGGCAGTGGCTCTGCGTCCCCGGCCCTGGCCGCGCTCCGCTCTGCGCTCACACCTAGCACCTGCCCGGGCCCGGGCGGCCGGGGAGGCCCCGGCAGGGGGAGCGGAGGGTCGCGCCTGCGGAGAGCTGCAGGTGTCACGGGCACTGCGGGGTCACTTCAGGCCGAGGGGCCGAGGGGCTGCAGGCCGTGAGGGGAGCCCGGGGGCTTGGAGGGGGCGGAGGGGACGGCGGGGGTGCGTGCGGGCACGGGGATAGCCTGGAACCTGTGAGAAAGCTGCATGGGGCGGGGCGGCCGGGGGCAGGCGGGCCAGGCGGGTGCCATGCTGGGGCTTCGCCTGGGGTGTGACCCACGTGGGGTGGGCGCGCGAGGACAGCTGGGGCAGAGGATGGGCAGCGGCAGGCGCCTGGCATGGGGTGGGCAGAACCAGCCCCGAGTCCCGCCTCTCGTGGGGTGAGCAGACGGGCGCGGAGGGACACTCGGGCGCGTGCGCCCGGGAAGGCTCCCGCCCCCAGGCAGGCCCCGCGCCCAGCCGCCCGCCCCGAGACTCACGCGCCGCCGCCCAGGCCGCTCTGCAGCCGCCTCATCAGGCTCTTCTTCTTCTTCTTCTCCTGTGCAGCGACCAGTCTGCAGCCCGCCAGCTGCAGCGCCTGTCCCGCGGGGCAGCTCCGCACGCAGTAGCTCAGGACCGCCACGTCCATGGGGCTGAAGTGCACGCGCTCCAGCACCAGCCGCGGGAGGCCGCGCAGGGCCTCGCGCACGAAGGCGGCCTCCTGCGTCTCGTACAGGCAGTACAGCAGCTCCAGCGGGAAGCTGCGCTCCTCGGGCTCCTCCAGCTCCTCCGGCTCCTCCTGCGCCCCCAGCTCCTCCAGCTCCTCCTGCGCCCCCTGCTCCTCCGGAGCCTCCTGCGCCCCCTGATCCCGCGCCGCAGCGTTCCCCAGCCCTGCGGCCTCCTGGGGCAGCTCTGGTGCCGCTCTGGGGGGGCCTTGCTCCTGCACCCACCTCAGGACGTCCTGCTTCACGCGCTCTGACACGGCGCAGCCGAAGTGGCGCTCGATGTCGCGCATCCTCTCCGCGTTCAGCAGCCCGAAGAGGAAACGCGTGGTGAGTGTGAGGTGGCCAAGCGGATGGGTGTGCCGGCGCAGAAGCGCCCCGACACCGTCCGCGGGGTCCCCGGGGGCACCCTGCTCTTCCAGCAGGTAGGAGAGAGCGGCAAGGAACTCTTGGAAGCTCTGGTCCATGAACTGGTAGGTGACCTCGGTCTGCAGGACACCGGGCAGCTCCTTCTTGCTGAGAAACAGCATCTGGACCTCGGAGCCATGCAGCCCCAGGCGCTCCAGGTCGCACTCGGGGAACCGCGTCCTGCGCGCGAGGACGCCTTCGCGGGCCAGGCGGCACAGCTTGCACAGCTCGGCCCGCACCTGAGGCCTGGCAGTGGGCGCCGAGGTCAGCATGCTGGTGATGAAGAGCAGGTACACCGAGGTGGTGGTCTTGGAGGTGCGCGACAGGTCCTGGCGGAGCTCGAGCTGCTGGTGCAGAACCGTGCACACGATCCAGCACACGCAGGGCACGAAGCACAGCCCGAACAGCGTCTCGTTCTCCTTCACGAAGCGGTAGGCGCGCTCCGCCCGCCGCTCGTCCTTGAAGAACTTGTAGAAGTACTTCTTCTTGTCCTTGTCGGAGAAGCCGCGCACCTCGGCGCACTGCGGCGTGCGCAGGCGGCCCTGCAGCCTCCCGGCCACCGCCGTGCGCGTGGTCACCAGCAGGCGCGCCTGGGGGAGCAGCGCCTTGCTCAGCAGGCCGCCCAGCACCCGCGCGCCCCCTGCCGCCTCAAACGGGTCTGTGCAGGGCGCGGCGTCTGCGGGCACCTCGTCCGCGCCGTCCAGGATGAAGAGCAGCCGCTCCGACTGCGCCAGGATCTGCCGCAAAGGCGCGCCGCGATCCGGGCACTGCTCGAGGAGCAGGTCGGCCAGACTGCGCGTGGCCGGGCCCTCCAGCAGCTCGCGGCACGGCAGGAAGAAGGCGAAGTCCACCTGGCCCTGGTACAGTTTGCCCGCCGCCCAGTCGTACAGGATTTTCTTGGCGGCCATCGTCTTGCCGATGCCCGCCGGGCCCTGCAGCACCACGGTCAGGGGCCGGCGGCCCTCGTCGTCGCGGCTGAAGAGCCGGTTGAAGGTGTGGGTGTCCGAGCGCCGCGCGCGCTCAGACCGGGGTTCGTCCGCGGGGTCCAGGGGCTCGTCCTCCAGGACGGCGGCCTCGGGCGCGATCAGCAGCTTGGTGAAGCGCTTGTTGATCTTCACGGAGCGCGCGTTCCTCTCCTTCACCGTGGCGTGCTGCCGCAGCACGTGCTCGCGGTACCTCTTCTTGTACTCTGGGGCGGCGAGGAGAGGCCGGCGGTGTCAGCTGCACCCCCGGGCCCCTCGCCGTCGCGCGGCACAGGCCTCAGTCCCCCCGCGGTCCCACAGCCCTCTCCCACGACCCGCTTCCCGCGCCCGGGCGGCGCGCGGACATGGACTCCGAGGTGGGCTGGGCAGCTGGAGACCTGCCTCCCACCCAGAGAGACAGACCGACCTACCCGACACGGACAGCAGCGCCGAGGAGCTGGGGCCCAGCCCTGGAAGGGAGACCAGCAGTGAGGCGCCGGGGGTGCAGCTGGCGGTTGGGGCCGCTCCCAGGAACACTCTGACCCCAGCCCTGGGGCCTGCGGTTTGGTGGGCAAAGCGCGCCTTTTCTGGGGTGGCTCGAGGAGGGCGGCCTGTGACCCGGCCTCTGGCCAAGTGGGGGTAAGGGGGCGCCCCGGGACCCCGCCCCTGCGCTTACGCTGCAGCCGCTGCTCCTTGAGCCGCGCGGCCACGTCGCGCACATCCGCCCGCTTCAGGGTCTTGCGGGCCACGTCCAGCGCGGGCTCCGGCCCGTAGAAGTGGGTCAGCTGGTCTGCCAGGTCCACGGCGTCCGCGCACTCCAGCCGCCCCCAGGGGATGCTGCGACCGGCCAGCGGCGCGTCCCGCAGCTTGTGGCGGAAGCGCTTCAGCTGCTCCTGGCTCAGGTCCTCCAGCGCCGCCAGGAGCAGCTCGCGGGCGGCGGCGGCGCGGGACTCCACGCTGGGGTGGGGCGGGCAGGTCAACCGGCCGGAGCCCTGGCCGCCTCCGCGCCCCTCCCCGCCACCCGCCCTGGATGCCCGGCGGGGATGCTAGCGCCCTTCTCTGGGCGGCTCTGCGGGGAGGGAGCCCCCTCCCAGGACTCAGGTTGGGGCTTGGCGGTGGAGCGGTGCACGCCCGGTAACCGTTGGGGGTCACCGGAGTGGGGTCCCTCCTGGCAGCCAGCACCTCTGACCCGCTGCTGGGCCTCCCTCCTGCTCCAGACCCCCTTCCCGCCCGGCCCCTTTCACACCCCGGGCTGGTCAGACTCCTGAGACTCTCCTCCCACCCAGACCTGGCACCAGAAGCGCCATCCTGCACACTGTGCATTGAATTCCCCAGGACACCCCTAGGCAGACTGTGGATGCCTGGCCTAGGTGGTGAGGGTGTGGCTTAGAGCCCCCCCCCCCCAGGGGCCATCACTCACCTGCCCTGGCAGCCAGAGGCCTCTTCCCTGTCCATGGGATACTGCCCCGGGTCAGCGATCAAGCAGGGGGCAGTCAGAGAGGTGGCCCTACCCAGGCTAGGGGTGTCCAGGCTCAACGTGAGCCAGGCCCAAAGACTCCAGCCCTGCTGGCCCTGGGATGCTGCCGCGGTCAGCAAGCTCCCAGCAGGGCCCCACAGCAGCTGTGCAACCAGCGGACTGTCTAGTGACCTTTGATCGCTGCTGGTCCTTTATGGACTCAGTGCCCTGAGCACAGGGGTGTGGCCTGGCAGGTGCGAGTGCTGCAGGGCAGGGTGGGCTGCTGCAGAGGAGGTTGATTCAGTCCTTGGCCCTCAGGCCTCAGTGGGTTAAATTCCGAGGTCAGGAGTGACGAGGGCCAGGCGGGGCTGAGTGAGGGAGGGCTGGGCCCCACCAGCACACACGGGGTGCTTCTCACTCCCTTCTCTGCACACAAGCAAACCTGCTTGTGTGCAAACCTGCGCCCCAGGGCTTAGGCAGACCCCTGTGGTGACCATGAGACCACAGGCCCACCCCCTCAGCCCCCTCAGGCCCCCACGGGCCAGAGCTGCGATCCACAGGGCAGAGGGCAGCCCCTGGCCCATGCATGGGCAGTCCCCAGGCCCTGCAAGGCCCCCCTGCAGCCCTCACAGCACCCTCACTGACCCCCAATGTGACCCTGAGGCGCCCCCCAGACTGGCTATTTGAGGCCCAGAAGCCCACAGGCAGCCACACCCCACAAAAGCAGGCCCTCGGCCCCTGCTGGCCCTGTGCTGCCGCGCCGGACAGAGGCTGCCGGCTCGAGGACTGTTGGGGCCAGACTCTGGGGCCCTGTGTCCGACAGCTGGGCGACTGCAGCCATCGCCACAGGTGCCGAGGGTCCCAGGGTGTCAGCGAGGCCCCATCACCTCAGTGATGGCTGCTCCCTCTGGAGCTGAGCTTTCTGGGGTCACCAACGGTACACCCCTTCCCCAGCTCTCCAGTTCTGATTCTGCCTCCCCTCCCCAAGCCCTGCACTGCCCAGTTTCATTGAAGCACCTGCAGGATGCAGCCAGAGGCTGCGGGCAGGGACTTGGCCTGATACCAAGGTGCCTCCCTTCCCTCGGTGGACTCTGTGCCCCATAAACCCTCACTGTCTATTGGCCCCAGCTCTGGAAAAGGTGCTTACAGAGGAACAGCACTCTGGCCCTCTCTGGGGGGTGTGACCGCCCTGTGGACGGGAAGGAGGTGGGGACTGGGAGGGGCACAGCTGTGGAGAAGGCCAGGAGGAGGGAGTGAGGGAAAGACAGGGACGGACGGGTGGGGAGCCCCTTCGGGCCATGCCAGCTCATCAGCCTGTGCCACCTACTGGCTGCTTGCAAAGGGGAACGTGGGCTTGTCACTCCAGGGGGTCCCTCGGGGACGCGGCTCCTCAGCAGGACCCCATGGAAGTCCTGACTGTTTTTTCCTCAATCTGTTACGGGTCAGGGAGAAGGCACTTCAGACCCCGCAAACCTGCCTGCTCTAAATATGTTCTGCCATCCACCCCCTCAACACAAAACATATGAGACTTTAATGAAAAGGAACTTTAATATAATTAGTAAATGCAGGAAAGGCAAAGAACATAGCTTCTAAACCCAGCACCCACAGTCACCCGCCCCTCGGGGGTAAAAGCCCACCCAAGCGGGACGGGCCCAGAGCCAGGCCCCAAAGCTGCCACAGTCTAAAGCACCTTCCAGCAGGGACCCACAGAAAGGGGTCAGAAACAGCCAGACAAGTCTGGGAGGAAAAGAGCAAAATCAAAATTAAGACAAAACCCACCACTGTTACCTCCTGGGGACCACCCTGTTACAGCCCTACGCTTCGTCCTCATGGCAGCTGCCAGCCAGGCCCCTGGCGCCCCCTCGCCCGGCGCCCATTCTCACGTCTTGACCTCGGAGGAAGAGCCTTTGAAGGTGCCACGAGCTATTTTTGAGGTGTGGGTGAGGGGAGACCAGGGGCAAATTGAGCGCCATGAAGGCTGCCCCAGGCTGCGCATTTAGCAGACCGTCCATTCTTCACCAGTCCCTAGAGATGTGGGCGTGGGGCCGCGTCCCCACGCGCCCTGACTGCAGCACCGACGAGCGCTTCACAGGAAACCAGAGCCGGCCACGGCAACACGCAGAGCCCTCAGCACGGGTGGGCCCGCTTGCGAAGGCCAGGGCCGGCTGGGGCTATCCCGGGTCCACCAGGTCCACCAGCGCCACACACGTTGCAGAGAAGGGGGCGGCCCAGCGGCCCTCTGCGCAGAAGCAGGTAGGCCGCCGCAGCCGCCCCCAGCCCAGCCCTCAGCGGCTGACAACTGTCGGCCATGAGGGCGAGAGGCGGCCACCCGCCGGACCCTGCCCGCGGTGGCTGGCCCCACTGGCTGGACGGTGCTTCGGCCGCGGAGTTGGGCGGGAAGACGGAGTGAAGGCCTTCAGATTAGCGCAGGCAGATCTTGAACCTCGCCCCTGCGAGGCTCAGAAAGGGGTGGGAGCGGCCAGAGGAAGCCCCGGGGCAGCTTTGGGTCAGGCCACGGCTTCTCTGGTCCCAAACCACAAGCGACAGAAGAAAAGGAGTAAATAGGGGGCCTCCCGGGTGACTCAAGTGGTTAAGACACAACCTATGAAGCTATTGCCAGTCTCTGCAGCATGAGTTCGACTCCCGGCCAGGGAGCAAGCCACAGGGCACAGCAGACCTCTCCTGTCTCCCGCTGCTCCCCTCGGCAGTGTGTTTCAATCTGCCTGTTCTGCTCCCCACTCTGTCTCTGGGGAGTCCTCTCACCCCCCACACCTCTGGCCTGTACCCCAGCTCTTATATGCTCTTATAAATATGTAAATTAAAAAAAAAAAAAAGAAAAGGAGTGAATAAAGCCAGGGGCTCGCTGTGAGGACACGAGAGTACGGGGGCGCCGTGTGTGCTGCTCACTCAGCCCTGAACCAGCGCAGGCTCTTGTCCAGGAAGCCAGCAAAGGATTCGCAGGCATGGCAGAGAAGTGAGCAGAGAGACAAACTTTGTTTAAGAAAGCGAAGAACAGTTTATGGAGAGGACGGAAGCCAGGACTCCCAGGGACTGCCCTCAGGAGGCGAGTGAGCCCTTTCCTAAATCATCCCCCGGGGGGCTCTTCTCCCGGGCCACACTCCTCCGCAGAGGCAGACTGCCATTTGCCAGCTCTTATCTGAGTTTCTCTTTGTACTTCCCCTGGCCAACGTCTCCTAAAGTTTACTGCCCTCATCCACCCTCCTGAATGTCTCCGCCCTTGTCTCCGCTGCCTCTGCTCCCTGTCCCGCAGCCCTGCTGTGCTGTCCCTGAGCTGCCTCATCCGCCCAAAGCTGCCCCGGACTCGTGGTGGCAGGGGCACAGCACAGGGCGGATGGTGGGCTCACCCCAGTGTTGAGGACAAACTCAACCTGAACATACCCCGACAGGGACCCAACCGCGACCGGCTGCGACCACGGCTATAGGCTGCCGAGCCCAGGAGCTCGTACCCTGCAGGGTCAGGACCCCCGGCCTGCCCGCCCTGGGCAGCGGAGCCCGCTCCAGGCCCCGCAAGGCTGCCGTGGACCCCGGAGAACTGCGGTCACGGCCTGGAGTCTCTGGAAACTGGAGGGACCAGAGGCAGCCCAGAACCTGGTGCCAGAGCAGCTGCTGGAGGGAGCCTGGTGGGGAGCCGGGCCGGGGCGACTGTCGGGTTTACTCCCGGTTCCCATGTCCAGGCTGGAGGGGTGCCGTGGGGGTCAGACCCAGGCCCGGGGAGGGAACCCCTTGTACCGGAGGGGACATGGTGGGGTCTCTTTTCCAGAGACGTGAACTTTCTCTCTCCCTGGTGGATGACGATCCTGACAGTGGCTGTGCGGTCTCCTGGGAATTCCTGTCCCTGTCCCTCTCATTACCTCGTGGCCATGAAGTGGCAGCCACGGCTGACCAGGAGCTCCCCGGTGCTGCGGAGGAGGCAGCATCTGCGGTTGCAGGGAGCTACCAGCCCTGGCCTCCTGGACACAGCCCGTGTCTCCGGACGGGCCCATCAGCGGACACGGCGCGGCGGGTCAGTGCCGGGCGAGTGATGCCAGCGCTCAGGTGGATGCAGGGGCGGAGTGGGGGTGGCCTCGAGACACCAGGCAGATTTGTGGAGGCCGCGGGCTCCCTGAGCACCAGCAGCGGATGCTGAAACTGGAAATCAAATTACAGCCTCAAAAAGGTGATGCGCACGCCCGAGGAGCCGGGGCGGTCAGGACAGGCAAAACCATAAAACTGACCAATCAGAGTCCCTGGAGGGCGGCCCTGCCTGGGAGGGAGCCGCCGAGCCAGACCCAAGGCCACGGCGGGGTGGGCAGCACCGTGGGCGGCTGGGGGACTGCAGCTGAGGTGCCGGCCTGGCCCGGCCTCAAGTCCTGGGCTCTCAGGCCTGTGGGTTCTGTTGGGGGGACCCACCAGGGTCCCCAGCCTAAGTTCAGCCCTGGCCACACCTGGCACTGAGGCCGCCCTGCCTGCTGGGGGCCAGAACAGGGGCCGTCTGTGCTCGTGGCCCAAGCCCCGTCCACCCAGACCCCTCCTGGGCCACTGGGGCCGTGGGGTTCTGGCCCGAGTGGACAGGAAGAGTGGGGCTGGCGCGGGAGGCTGACTGGACCTGCCCAGGCCGTCGGCTGGGGTCCAGGCGGCTGCATGTCCCGGAGAGCCCTGGAACTGGCCGCCTGACCCGTCCTCGCGTTCCGAGAGGGAGCTGCCTTGCATGAGGGCCTCACCCTTGGGTCCCCCAACCCCTGGCTCCCGCTTTTCACCGCCGCTGCCCGCTGCCCACGTCTCCCCAGCCTGGCCCCACGCTCCCCTTAGGGTGGCAGAGAAAGCTCCTGGGAGGTGTAGGGAGCCGCTGGCCTGCGGGGGCCGGGGCCGGTGGCCTCCATGCGGCAGCGACGCCAGGCCAGGGCCTCAGTGCACAGGCCGGAGGGCTGGCCTTGGCATCTGCTCCGAGTGTGCGGTGCCCAGGTCACCCAGCCTCCCGGCCACAAGACGCCCCAGGCACCGCATGTCCCCACCCCCACCGCGGGCCTACTTCCGCCTCCGGGCCCCTTAGAGTCAGGGCCACTACTTTGCAGCCCCCAGGCCTGTCCCCGCTCCTGCTCACTCGAAGCCCCTCCGTGCAGTCGGGCCTGGCGGCTGCCCTACCCCAGAGCCCTCCTGGGGACCGCCGCCCCTTCGCTGGCCACCCGCCTGGCCCCTGAGGTTCTGGTCTTGGATTCCCCTGAGCCGGTGGTATGTGTCCTGTCATCCATCAGCGGCGTCTTCTGCGAATGTCCTCTCCCCGTGGGGACCTTTTGCTCTTTTAGCAGTAGCTTCCCCTCGGTCCCTTCTCCGTGGCAGGTGGAGCTGGGCTAGGACATTGCCGCCGGGCCAGGAGCCTCGTGGCTCTCCTGGAAGGAGCCAGGAGCTCCTGCTACCTGGGCCAGGCCCTGGTGCCCACAGGGACTGCCCTGTCAGCCCCCATCGGGGGACTTGGCCTCTCCTGCATGGACCTGGCCGGGCACTCAGGGCCCCGTGAGGGGGCGGGTTCTGGGGCCACCGCGGCATGGATCTGAGGCCCAGCGGGCACGCCTAGGTTATATGGCACAGTCATATAGGGGCCACCGTTGGCCACATGCCGCCCAGCTTCGCAGTGCTGGTCTTTGCTCCATCGATCTGTTTGCCCAGTCCCTCGCCCGTACCACCCAACCCCAGAGCAGGTGGGGCCCATGGCCAAGGCCTGTGCCCAAGGCTGGGCCTGCTGCTCACCCAGCTGCGCCATCCGCCCTGCCCTCACATCCACACCCCATGGGGCCCAGCAGCATGACCCTCTCCTTTGTCTTCGTTTCTCCAAAGCCCCCACTTCTAGGCACCCTCTCAGCCCCCCAGAGCCTCAGGGTCCCGGGTGGAGCAACATGGCCACGTAGCCAGGTCTCCAAGGCCCTGCCTCGGCCACAGGGCCAGGCCTGTGGGTCAGTGAAGTGTTTCCTGTGAGACCTGACTCCCCGGGAGGGAACCGGGCGCTCTGGCCCTTGGCCTCCCCTCTGTCCTGCACAGACATAGGCCGGGGCCGGCAGGGAGGGGGAAGCCACCCCTGTGGGCCCTGTGCCTCAGACAGGCCTGCGGGCTGGGGGTGGGTGGCACAGGGCCTGGGCCTCACTCGGGGCACGGCAGGCTCTGGGAGCACAGCCAGGTGGACGGATGCACTGGGTGCCTGAGCTGCCCGCTCAGAGATGGCTGAGGGAGCTCACCCGTCCCCGACGCTCCATACGGTCGCTAGGCCAGGAGAGCCATTGCCTCAGCCCGAGGGGTCACCAGCGCAATGCTGGGCCAGCCGGACATCGCCCCGAGGGCTAGCTGGTGGCCTAGGCTGACCAGGCCCCCCTGGGAGGGCGGCTGTTAAGTTTTATTGGGCTCACGGCACTGGGGCACCACCCCAGGTGTGGGCACCCACACCTGCCTCCCTGGCCCAGGCTCCCTGGGCTGTGGCCGCCACCAGGCCCTCGTACACCCAGCCACGGCAGCACCAGGGAGCCCTCACCCTGCATGGGCTCCTGCTGACCTGGCGCCTCGCCCTGAGCCTCCCGAGGGGGCTGCCGAAGGCCATGGCGGGTGGGTGGGGCTCTCCTTCCAAAGACGGGCTGGGTGCTCAGCTGTGGGGCACAGACCCATCGTGTGACTGCGCCAGATATATGGGGGGGTCCCCATGCAGATGCCTTTCCCAGGGCCTGGAACCCCAGTGTCTGCAGGAACTTCTTGGGGGGCTCTCCTGTCACTGAGGCCCTGGGACGGGCTGGATGCAGGGGGCAGCTGAGGCCTTTGCTGTGTGTGGGGCCCGGCCTCAGGGCCCTGCCCACTTCGTGGTGCTCAGATGTGCCCAGGGCGCATCTGCAGCTCACGGCCCCCTCCTGTGTCCTCTCCCAGGAGACCAAAGGGCCCTCTGGTGCATGAGTGGCTCTGCCCTGTCGCCTCTGCTCAAATGTCATCCAAGGGCTCCCCCTGCCCCTCCCCCTGCCCCTCCCCAGGACCTCCACCCATGCCTGTCCCCAAAGGCCATGCATGGGGGCCAGACTCCCAGCTTTGCGGCCCCTGCACATCGTGGGGCCCAGGCAGGCACTTGGCCCCTGTGCATGCACAGGACCTGCTGTCTGCAGCTGCCACTCACTGCGCCAAATGCGGTTTGAGGCTTCGGGAGGAGCCCGGGACGCTCTTTCCACCAGGAAGGTCTGACTCAAAATTGAGATTTAACTTAAATTTAGGAGCTAAGAGTAGGGCTCTTGGGAACGCGCACGGGACGTCTGGACACGAGGGCTGACGCTTGGACACAGCATGAAACATGGGCCATGAGAGAACAAGTTGGTGTGCTGGGCTCAGGCCTGCTGCGCTGGGGCCTATGCTGGGAGGACCCACTGCCCACAGATGGGGGTCATGGCCAGGATGCGCACAGCACGCCCCCGCAGCAGGGCGAGGAATGCCCCTCCGGGAAGATGGCCCAAAGTTGCCCGCAGTAAATGCAGACGGAGCCTGGAGAGAGCCACACCGCGTCCACCGGGCTGATCGCCTGGCCGGCCGCCCATTTGCTTTAATGGAGAGAAGCAAGTGCTGGGAAGCCCAGAAGCTGGGCCTGTTCCTGGCTGGCGTGGGCCTCTGCAGGAACTACCCCGAAGGGCCGGAAGCAGGAGTCCTGGCCTCCTCCACGAGGCCCATGCAGCACTGCTAACGGCAGCCAAGGGGCCAGCTTGGGCATCAGCCTGGGGGTCAGACTGCATCAGTCACCCTGGGGGCCCAGCCTGCATCCGCCAGTCCTGGGGGTCAGGCGTGTCCACCAGCGGGTGGAGGGGAACGCACAGGTGCACCCCAGGAAGCTCGGAATGGGAGGGAGCTCGTATGTGGCAAGAGGGCATTGGCCCGAGAACAAAGTACTGAGGGCAGAGACCAGCGGTGGCAGCATGGCCTCACCCTCCCACCCTGAACAAGAGGACAGGCCACCACAGCCACAGCCCAGGATGACCGGCGTGGGGGAGGGGCAGCGGAGAGAGGTGTGGTTGGGCCCATCAGGTGAACCAGGCATCTGAGCTGACGCCTTACGCGGGCCCCAGCGCAAGCCCGGCCACAGTGGGGCGCTGTCTGCTGCGCTGAAGCCCCTCCCGAGGCCCAGGGCGAAGCCTCCGCAATCTTGGCGACTTTGGAACACACAAGCCTTGCCCGCCGCCCAGCTGCTGCGGTAACACCCTCGGCCATCTAGTTTATGGCAGGAAGCTTGCACCTTGTGTCTGTTTCTCCCACCCCCACCCTCTGCCTTCGGCAACTGCCGGTATGCTCCATTCCCCAGAGTTTTTGAAAAGAGGCCTCACCCTCCAGGAGTGCGCCCCGCGGGGTAGGTCACCAGGTTGGGGTCAGGGTTGGGCGCCAGGGTCAGTGTCGGGGTTGGGCTCCGAGGTCGGGTCAGGGTCGGGGTCAGGTGCCATGCATGCCACGCGCTCCCTTGGGGTTTGACTCTTCCATGCACAGACTCATTCTGAGGTCACAGCCCCTCCAGCTTTCTGGGCCCTTGGGGTTTCCGTGCCCTGTGCCTGTGGTCAGACTCCCTGGCCACCCACGTCTGTCCGGGACCGTTGGGCAGCAGCACCTGGAAGTGTGCCTAGGGGTGCTCCGTGTGCCCCGCTCTGGACAGCAGCGCCTGGGAGTGCCTGGCTGACCCGGTATGCCCAGTGACCACTGAGACCCAGGCAGCCCAGGGGAGCCAACCCTCTGGGACGTGGCGGGAAGGGATTCTTTTTTTTTTTTAAAAGATTTATTTATCTATGCATACAAGAACTGGGGTACCAGGGGTGGGAAGGCGGTGAGAGGATTCACCAGAGACAGAGTGGGAAACAGAACAGACAGACAGACCGAAATACACTGCTGACAAAAAATCTGAGTAGAAAAATAATCCAGTAGCTATTATAATCCACCTCTAAGACAAGTATCCGTGTGGCCACACTGATGTGAATGATTTTTTTTTTTTAAAGATTTATTTATACAAGCACTGGGTACAGTCAGAAGCGCGGGAGGGTGAGAGGATTCACCAGAGCCAGAGCGGGGAGCAGAACAGGCAGAAAGATGAAGTACACTGCTGAGGGGAGCAGCGCGCGGCAGGAGGGGTCTGCGTACCATGTGGGACCCTTTTCTGGCGGCCGGGGATCGAACCGGCGCTACAGAGGCTGCGGGCAGCTTCGCAACCCTGTGCTCAACTGCTGTGCCACTGGGGAGGCCCTCATGTGAATGATTTTACAAGTAATAATTAGTGGGTAAATAAGTAATGGTGAAAATAATAAATAATAATAAATGGGAGGAAAATTTGCCTTGCAAAATAGTTCTAAATAGTGTTTTTTTAAAGATTTATTTATTTATACATACAAGAACTGGGGTACAGGCCAGAGGTGCAGGGGTGAGAGGACTCACCAGCGACAGAGTGGGGAGCAGAGCAGGCGATGCACTGAAACACACTGCTGAGGGGAGCAGCTGGGAGACAGAGGGTCTTCTGCGCCATGTGGGTCACTCCCTGGCCGGGGACTGAACTCGTGCCTCAGGGGCTGCTGACAGCTTCATAGGGCTAAGACTGACCCCTGTGCCCTCAGGGAGGTGAATTCTAAACAGTTTTCATGAGGACGCTGCGCCCTCGAGGAGGCCATAAACCCCCAGTGTGGCTGCATGGGGGTCTTCCTGGCCCGGGGCCCCGGGTGGGCAGCAGGGGCCACCCACACCGCAGGGCCGTCCCTACCCCAAGCACCTCGTCGAGTCACTGTCACAGAATAATGCCTGAACAAATATCTGGGCGCATGTCCCGGGTGAAACGAACCCCCACACCAGCAAACCTGAGGGCGGGCGGACTCTGCATGGGAGGGGACACAAGCCCGAGGCCAGCGCGGGGTGGAAAGGGACAGTTCCCGCCTCCTGGCCGCTGCCCTTGGGCCTCATTTCAGTGAATCCTGCTAACCCTAACATGGCCCTCGTTGAGGTGCGTTTTTGGAGAAAAGAAAGGAACCAATTTCCCTGGATGTGGCCGCCTGCGGGGGTGAGGAGGGGCACGGCCTCCTGTGACGGCCCTGGCGCAGAGGCCGAGCTCCTGGCCGCTCCTGGGCGGTGCCCACTGTGCTGCTGTCCGGCAGCCCTGGGAGGAACTGCTGTTTAGGGGAGCAGGGTGGGCGTCTGGGCTGCCGCTGGCTGCTGCAGCAGCTCCTATGGTCCCCAGTATGGACACCAGGTGGCGCCACCTGCCCACAGTGTCCATCTCAGGTGGCCTGTGGGCGGCTGCCGGGGCTCCCACCGTGGGTAGGCACCGGCAGGAGGAAACGGGAGCTGACTGCGTGTGTTGGAGGAGGAAGGCTGAGGGAGGACCCAGCACCAGGCCTCTCTGTCCACCTGAGCCCTGGCCACGGCTGCCCATGCCGTCCCAGACTGCCCAGAACAGGCTTGGCGCCCGAGCCCTGGGCCCTGCGCCTCTCCAAGCCTCAGTTTCTCTGGCGGTCACAGAGGGCACTCCCCCTACCTAGCCCCTTGGGACCTTTCCTTCCTGGTTCAGTGTGACCCCCCACTTGACCACCATCCCTTTCCCTGGGCCCTCCTGGCCTCCTAGAAGGAGACCCAGTAGAGGACAGTCCAGCACACGGGCTGTGCCCTGTGTGGGGCCGGCTGGCCTGGGGGTGGTGGGGCAGCCTCAGAGTCGGGTGGGGGCAGCAGGGATGTGTGTGGACCTCAGCCTGATCACGTGGTTCTGGGGATGAAGACCCAGCGGGGCTGAGGCTGGAGCTTGATGCCGCAGGAGCCCCATGGCCTAGAAGGGGGCAGGGGTGGCACTGGGGTCTCAGGCCGGGGGCCTGCATTCTGCAGGCCTCACGTCCAGGGCTGGGCTGGCCAGGGCTCATTTGGAAGCCTGGAAATGAGGCCTTGGGGTGCAGTAGGCTACCGACTGCCACCCCTCCCCCCCCAAGGGTGGAGGCCCTCTCTGCGCCAGCCCTGGGGGGTGAGTCTTATCCGTGACTCAGGACTGATCTCTGCTGCAGGCCTTATCCCCAGCTGGGACCCAAAGCTATAATTAAAGGTTCAGGCGGAAGGGATTACCACAGAGAGCCCCCCACGGCCTGAGGCAGCGCAGGGGAGATAACATTCAGGGCAGCCTCCTCTGGGCCCAAGACTTGGCTCCCCTCTGGGAAACCGAGTCACAGGAGCTGGTCTGGTCTGGCCCTGGTGTGGGGCAGGGAGCCCAGAGGTGCACCTCACACTGAGGGCCTGTGTGGTTCCCCACGCAGGACAGTGAAGTTCTGTGGGGCAGACCCTGAGGGCCTGACGGGCGCGTGGTGAGGACTGGCCTGGCCAGCCCAGGATGGTGCTGGTGTGGCCAGGGCCTAGGAGTGGCCTGGAGCGGGGCTGGGCCTGGCTCTCGGTCGGGTGGTCTCAGGGTCGTCCTGATGCAGTATTCTACCACATCTGACTTGCCTCAGTGTCCCTGGGGTCTGAGCCGGTCTTGGGCTCGGTGCTCGCTACCTGGACCCTGAGGTCTGCTGATCAAGGCCGCCCACAGGCCTCCACAGGAGCTGCGCCTGGGCCGCCCCGAGGGCCTGGCCCGAGGACCCCCAAATCAGCAGGGAGGCCAGCCCTGGCAGGTGGGGCCTGGGCATGGGAGCTGGCCAGGGGCGGCCTGGGCTGGGAAGGAGGTGAGGAGGCTGAACAGAGGCAGTGGGAGGCTGGCCTGTGTGTGGTGGGGGCACGTAGGGGGCTGGGGGCCGAGTGGGGTGCTGATGGCGGGGCTGGGGTAGCACACATGCCCCTGGTGGAAGGGAAAGCTGGTGCAATGTGGCATGAGCCAACGGGAGGGGCAATGACCCGGGGGGAGGTGACCAGAGCACCAGGTGCCCGGCCAGAGAGGGGTCAGGAGCCTGCACAACGTGGCAGAGGGTCCCAGCTCAGCTTCCGACAGCCAGGGAGAGATGCAGGGCCTGGGCCAATGGGGTGGCGGAGAGGAGAGGCTCAGGCTGGTCCTGCCTGCACTGCCCGCAGCCCAGACAGGCTGGCAGCCCCGGGGTGGGGGGGGGGTTTCTGCGTGCTGCCCCCAGCAGACACTCGGATGCTGCAGCCGTCTCATCCCTGCGTCCTCAGCTGGACCCTGGTCGCTTCCCTACCAGCTCTCTCTGGCTCTTCTGTGTGGACGCCTAGGCCCCATGCACAGCCCTGCTGGCGCCCCCAGGTTGCAGAAGGGCGCAGTGTGAGGCTCTCCTGCCCTGCATACACCCCTCCTGCCAAATAGTCACAGGACAGCTGCGCTCCCCCTTGAGCTATAAAAGGCCAAGCGAGCAGCAGACGTGCAGAGGACACACCACGGCGGGACTCGGGGCGGAGCTCAACCTGACCACCATGCTGAGACTGGTCCCTGCTGTCCGGCGGCTGCAAGCCCCCCTGAGGGCTGGGGGGGTCCCCAGGGCACACATCTCAGACAAGCCAGCCAGGACGCCTACTTCTGCTGCAGTGAGTGACCTGACCGGGAGGGTGCACGGTCCCCGGGGGCCTCAGGTGTGGGTTGGACGCAGAGGGCCAGGCTGCTGAAGGGTAAGGGACGTCCTCTCTGGCCAGGACACAGGTCAGAGCCTTTGCCACTGTGCCCAGTGGCCTGAGGCTCCAGCACCCCTGGTGCCAGCCAAGCCCCAGAGGGGCCCTTGCAGCCAGCTTCCCGGGGCCTCCTGGCAGCTGCCAGGCCTGGGGTCTGCTCGGAGGCCCCAGGGGTTTCCGAGCAGACAAGGGCCCTCAGGCTCCGCCCCTCCATGGGGAAGAGAGCTGCTGTGGGAGAACAGGTCAGCTTCAGATTAAAACACAGACCGGGCTCTAGGTCACTGCCCAAGGTCACACAGCCGGAGAGGCGACAGGGGAAGAGCAGGAGCTTCTGTGCCAGGCCAGAGCTGTCCTTGGCCCTTGGGATCAGCAGCCTGAGGAGAGGCTGGCTCCTGACTGGGCTTCAGGTCTGAGGGCGCAAGGCCAGCCCCGGGGGGGGGCGCGAGGAGAGGCAAAGCTCAGTTGGTGCCTGGACCAGCTGCAGCCCACTGCCCGCAGAGCACTAGCTGCACTGGGCCCCCGTCAGGGGCCTGCTCGAGTCGGGGGTGGGGGTTCAGGCCTCCCCCGTCCACCATGACTGTAGGCAGCCCCTGCAGGCCTTCACCAGCTCCACACCACCCAACTGGGTTCCAAGGGCCTGGGACAGTCCTGGCCCAAGGACTCACAGGTCTCTATCCCCCGCCCCCCCCCCCAACCAGGAGCAGGCCGTGGGGCTCTCCGTCATCTTCCTCAGCTTCCTGATCCCCGCAGGCTGGGTCCTGGGCAACCTGCAGAGCTACAAGCATGGCGGCTCGGCGTGAGGCTCCCGCCCTGCTCCAGGACAGGACGCGGCCCTGCTAACCTATTAAACCCTTCCCTCCACCCGCTTGCCTACGGAGTCTTCTGTGTGCGCTGCCCGCCCCCCCCACCCCACCAGAGGGTTAGGGTGGCTGTGGCAGGGGAGACCCTCCAAGGTCCTGGGAGAGAAGCCAAAGGAAAGAGACAAAGCCAAGGCGTTTATTAGACATGCAGGCGGCTGGGAACGTCACACAGGTGGGTGCAAGGGTGAGCAGCCTGGGGAGGCAGCGCTCAGGCATCTACACACCCTGCCTGCAGGGGCCCCTCCCTCCTGCAGGCCTCTCCCTGTGGCCGGGCCCCATCAATGACAGCCCCCCAAATGCAAATCTTGGTGGTCAGGATCATCCGCTGCGAGGCTGGGCAGGTGGCCTAGGTGAGGATATCGTGGGCCTGGTGCTCCACCAGCATCTCCATGCTCCTCACGTCGGCGCACCAGAGCTCCAGGCGGCCCTTCATCCCCTTGATCTGCGAGCGGAGAGGGACACAGGTTAGGTGCTTGGGGCCAAGGCGGCTCCCCGGTCCCAACTCAGGTCAAGGCAGTGCTACTGAGGACACCAGAGCTGGGGGCGGGGGGAGGCGGGATTACCCGGCAGCTCTTATCGCAAGGGGGTTTGGAGAGACACGCGAGACGACAGGCAAGGATGGAGGAAACCACAGGATTAGATTCCCAACAAACACGGACAAGAGGGATTTGAGCTCGAATCACAGGACCAGGAACGTGTCTGCACAGGCACCAATTTCAGGATTAAAAGGCACCAGCAGCACAAGCGGCGCCGTTGTCTCCGTAAGCTCTAAAATGCAGGGCCGGGCCCAGGCTCACGTTAAACGAGACTCTGAAACCCTCAGCCCCACAGCAGGAACTCAAGACCCATGCTGTCTCCCGAAGTGGCTTCTACCCAAACAAGACTCAGACACACCCGAGGACACCTACGCCGGGTGGGGGAGACGGGAGGAGGGGGGCCCAGGGAAACCCTCCTAGGCAGCCACCTCACGGCCCATCACCTGCTGCAGGTCCAGCACACGGGGCTGCACCCAGGCCATGTGCACGCGCTTGTCCACCTCGTCGATGCTGCCCCGCACCAGCCCCACGGACAGCGCCTTCATCACCAGCAGCTCCACCTGTGTGTGCAGAGAACGGGCTAGACGGGAGCACGGCATGAGGCGCCACGGTGGCAGCCCTGAGGCTCAAGGGCACCTGGGGGTCCCTCTGTGGGCGCTGAGCCCCAGCCCACTGGGCAGCACCCTGAGTCTGAGAACTGTACCTCGTTCACAGTGATTTTTGCACTTCTGGCAATTTCTTCAAAAGTGAGCTGCCTGTGGTTGGCAGGCCGCGTGAAAGTCATCTGAAAAAAAAAAAAAATAATAATAATTCTTCCAAACAAAAGCTGTCAGACCACGGACAAGGGCGTCTCTGTCAGTGTTTGCTGGAAGAGGCAGTTGTCCTCAGTGCCCCGCCTCCGAGCTCAGTCACGCTTCTCAGTGAGGACAAGGGCGAGGAGGGAGTGGTCTGACTGCAGGGCAGTTTCGGGGGGGCAGGCTCACCTCCATGAGGCACAAGAGCTGGATCTTCCTCAGCAGTTGGGCTTCGTTGGCTGCCAGGTCAGGCTGGGAGGCAGAGGGACACTGTCACCTGACCCGGACTTGGAGTCCCTACCAAACAGAACCCGGAGCCCTGCGCCTGCCCGCCCGCCCGCCCGCCCGCCGACCTGCTGCCCCCAGGCGCTCTTGAGTGTCTGGAACCTCTCCACGTTGCCGCTGTTGAAGGCGTACAGGGTGTCGATCAGCCACTGCCGGTCGGTGCCCCGCAGCGACTCCAGCACCGGGTGCATGAGCTGCAACAGCAGATGGTTGGCGGGCGAAGCGGCCCCCCGCGCCCCCCACCCCCACCCAAGTCTACTCACGAGCTCTCCGAAGTTAAACACACCCTCGCCGAGGAGCCCCGCCAGTCCCAGCGTGAATGCGCGCTCCTGCTGCTCCGACACTAGGCCGAAGACACCGGGTCACAGCCCGCCCACGAGAAGCGGGGCCCGCGGCTTCCAACGGCCCATGTGAGAAATGAAAGTGACCGCCCTCGGCGTCAGCTCTGCCAGACCCTGGGCCGTGCGGGGTGGGTGGCCCTGTGCCGCGGGCCTGTCCAGCCCCTGGAAGACAGCCCTGACCTGCTTTCTGCTCACAAGGCACTTCTCTTCCTCGCCCCGGCCCTCGGCTCTTTCCCAACACGCTTCCTGGAGCGCGGCAAGGAGCCCGCACCAGCCGTGTGGTTCCGGGCCTCACCCTCTGCGCTGTCCTGTGAGGACACGCTGGTTTCCCGTCTAGACACGTATTTCTTGTGTTTCCCCCCAAACTCATGGGTCACTTTCCTTTCCACCTCAACCCCTGAAAGGCCTTGTGACTCAGCCCCACTGGGCAGCTGCTCCAGTTTTTGGGACAAGCGTCTCAGGCGTGGGGTTCAGAGCACCCCCACCTGTAGCGTCAGGTGTCCTCCGGCCGTGCCTCTGACAGAGGCTCCGGCAAGGCAGAGGGGGTGGGGCAGGCCGGCAGGAGCTGACTGCACCTCACCTGAGCCCAATGCTGAGGGGAAAGAACGCAGATGTTCAGGCCCAGACGGCATCCCTCCCGCCGCGTCTCTATGCAGCGTGGACAGCGCCTCAGCGACACTGGGCACTGCCGTTACCTGGCAGGTCCTTGATGTCCACGCAGCCCAGAAAGCGCAGCGCGTCCTTGTAGTAGGAGGCGTGGTTCCCGATGGTCTGGTAGTATTTACTGGAGAGGTCGTAGAAACGGCTATGGACGGACGTCACCCCGGGGAGGGCGCCGAGCATCTCCTCGACCTCCTCGATGGTCTCCTGCAGAAAGGCACAGCCAGCTTTCTTTGTGACTTAAAGCACCTTAAAGGTGACATATGATAAGATGCCCTCGCCAAGGCATAGCCTGGAAACGGCTACAGCGCACCAGACGCAGAAATGAATGCGCCAGCTAGGCGAGGAGACACTGGAGGGGAGAGTGCCCGGCGGCATGGAGCAAAGAACAGGAAGACAAGGGAAGAGAGTGTGGCCCCCGTAGCGGGGGCGAGGGTCAGCCTGCCAGGAGCCTGGACCCCACCTGGGGGTGAGAAGCAGAGCCTGGAAGGGCCACGGGCCACAGTGCGGTTTGGATGCCCACCTGGTGCTGGGTGGGGTCGCTGGGAGAAATGCTCTGCAAGGTCGGGGAGGCGGAGAGTGTGTGTCTCACCCCTGCAGCCTCGCCTGCCCCTCACACAGGCACAGCACCGCAGCTAACAAACCCGAGCCCCTTCAACGGGGGCTGGACATATAGGCTGTGGAACATTCCCCCAGATTCACGGGTCACTGGCACCAGGAAGGAAGACGTAAGCCAATCATCCCGGCAACCGGCTGAAACCGCCGTCACTCCCCCACCTCCAGGGAGGCCCCGGGCAAGCAAAGGGCCATGGAACGCGGTGTGTGTATGTGTGGGGAGCCCTCCCAGGGCACCCTCACTGCAGGGCCGTGGCCATCACAGCACTCCTTATAGTTTCCTCAGCTGCGTCATAAATGCTTCCAAACAAGCATGGCAAGTGGGCCTCCCCGGTGGCTCAGGGGTAAAGCACAGCGCTATGAAGCTATCGGCAGCCTCTGCAGCATGAGTTCGATCCTGGCCAGGGAGCTACCCACATGGCGCATCAGACCTCTCATCTCCCCGCTGCTCCCCTCAGCAGTGGATTTCAGTGGATCTGCCTGTTCTGCTCCCCACTCTGTCTCTGGGGAGTCCCCTCACCCCAACACTTCTGACGCTTGCACCCCAGTTCTTGTATGCATAAATAAATCTTAAAAAAACAAAAACCAAAAACCAAAACCAAAAACACACACGGCAAGGGTGCACGTGTCGAGACTGGGGAGGCAGAGAGGACAGGCGATTTTTAGGGCAAGTGCAAGACACCTGAGTGCCCTCTTTAGTGCTCTGGTCACCAAAGCAAAACAAACACGTGGTCTCCAGTTAAACAAGGGGACCGACCACCTCAGTCCGCACCATCTCCACAGCTGACTCCAACATTACACCACAGGAACAAGGCGTGGCAGAGGCGTGGCCACGGCAGGCGGCCTCGGGTGGGGGCTCTGTGTTAAGGCGGGCAATCATTGTACCATCAACTTTCTCTCCAACTGGGCCAAGAAAATCTCTCTCTGTCTTTTTCACACACACTTGTGCAAAGTGGCAAAACGCTCTGTGCTACTTTTGCAACTTTTCTATAATTTAAACATAAGAGAAATAATTATTTTTAAAAACACTAACACGAAAAAGCGAGACCTCCAGTTTTAAACAAGCCATTGAACGCGACCACCTTGAAGCCTTACCTTGGTGACCTGCAGGTCCCCGATGTTCAGCTTGAGGGCACCGATGGCCGTCTTGCACAGGATCACCGCCTCGTCGCTGCTCTTCACCTGGGGTGGGACAAGCGGCGCTGAATGAGCACAGAGGCGGATGGAGCTTCTGGGAAGGACGTGTGCGCAGCCAGCACGGTGGACAGCAAGGCTCTGATGCAGACTTTGTATTTACCTTCTCACGAGTTTTCTCCAGAAAACTAAGAGCCACGTTAGGATCTAGGGGGAAAAAAAGAACAGTCATTAGAACCACAGTGGGGTCTCCGCACAGCGTGGCTTCCCCCACAGGCGCTTCTGGCAGGGCGATCTCTCGGGTCAGAATGTAAAGTACAACGAGAACAGAGTTTAGAACCTGACACTTCCTACCGACAGGCAATGATTCAACTGAAAAAGCATCTTAATCACTGTTCGGAATCACTCCTTTTCCAACCATAGGGAGACTCACCCGTCATCTGTCTCACAACATGAAGGGTGATCTCCACCAGGGACAGGGGGTTCACCCTGAAAGATAAACCACAGTCTGAGGGCCAGAGAGCATCAGCGTGTGCCGGGCTAAAGTGAACTCGGGGGCCTCCCTGGGGTGCAGGGGTCAGTCTCAGCGCTGTGAAGCTCTCACAGCCACTGTGGCCTGAGTGCAATCCTGGCCAGGGAGGGACCCAAAGGTGCAGCAGACCCCTCCTGTTCTCCCTGCTGCTCCCCTTGGCAGTGGATCTCAGTGGATCTGCCTGCTCTGCTCCCCACTGTCTCTGGGGGATCCTCTCACCCCCGCACCAGTTCTTGTATGCATAAGTAAATAAAAATAAATCATTAAAAACAAAAAAAACTGAAGTTGAGAAGAGCTTTACCTGTGTTCAAACTCACTGATGAAGTTCTCATAAAGCTGTAGAGCCAAAACATGGACAGTCGTCAGAGGGCACTTTCATGCTGCAAGACCTGCACCCTCAACCCCACACAGCCTATCACCCAGCAGGCACCAGCAGTGGTTGCCAGGTGATGCAAGGCCCATGCTTGGGCTTGTCAAGTCCTCACAAACAGTTACCAGCGGGTCACTGAAGAAAGCTGGGGGACTTCCTCTGGCTTTGGGACTCAGAACCCTGTTCTATGCAGATCTGCTGAAGACAATTTCCTATGTGACCGCCCCAAAGTAAAACAGACTCAGCCAGAAGTGTTCATTGGCCAGACAGAATGCAGTTCCTTCAGGTTTTAGGAGGATGCAGGCCAGTCGTATCCCATCTCCACATTCCTCCCTGGTCAGCCCACTGACTCCGATGCTTTAGACAGACACAAAGTAGAAGACAAAGGCGGGGCTCTTGGGGAGCTCCTGTCCCTCGCACAGATGACAGACTTGTAAACGCACACTCACAAGGGTGTGAAGGAAGGGCAAGGGATAAAAAGCACAAGGGCGAACCAGACAAGGGAGGCATCCCCGAGAAAGTGCTCCGGAAAGGACGACTGCTGAGACTTAAGGCAAGCAGCACAGCTGGAGAACAGACATGGCGTGGAAGAAGAGTCAGCTGGGAGCCACCCCAGATGACAGCAAACAGGTGCAAAGCTCTGGAGTGTTTCTGAAGGGCAGAGTGGGCAGCAACGGGGCTCGGTCTCTGGCCTGGGCGGGGTGAATCGGCACAGCACATGACCACGCTTCTATTTTAGAGTGACTGGTGGCAGAGGGCAGCAGGGGACAAGGGTAAAGCTACTAGGACTAAGAGTGGAGGACCTGCTGGTAAGCTGGACCCGACTCGAGAGAGGGGGCTGGTCACAGGAGGTGACTGGGCAACTGAGGTCCACTTGGGATAAGGAGAATCTGAGGTTCCTCTGCGGTGTGAAGATGGAATCACTTCCGTGACAGGACACGTGCTGTACAGTCACGTGTCACTTAACGTGGCTTTGTGGTCACCAGCGGACCCCACAGGGGAGTGGCCCCAGCGGGCCAGTCCAGGTTGTGAGCACACGCCACGACGTTTGTGCAACGACAAGCAATCACACGATGACACGCTCTTCTGAATGTACTGCAGGCACTAACAGACATGGCTACACAGACAGGACGGAGCACGCCTCAACCACGAAGAGGGAAAGGCTGCCTCTTCCTGCGTGCGGAAGGGCTCCACGGCTGAGCTCAAGGAAGCACGGACTGGGGCTGCCAGGCAAGGCCACTCAGGGCGGGCAACGGGCAGGAACCACAGCGTCAAGCTCGGCCAGTACTGGGCACAGTGACCGCGGCTGAGAGCACTCAGGGCATACTGAAAGCTGCTGAGCAAACAGATCTTAAAAGTTCTTCTCAAAAAAAAAAATGTGTGTGTGATGACAGATGTTGGTGTAACCTGTGATGATCATCTCACACACATATCCATCTCCAGTCACCATGCCGTACACCTTAAATAAAGCGATGTTATGTGTCAATAATTTCACAATAAAATTGGAAAAAAAAAATCTCTGTGGGAGCCAGTTAAGATACTTAAAGCTGGGCCTCCCTGGTGGCACAAGGGGTTAAGATGCAACCTATGAAGCTGTCCGCAGCCACTGCAGCACAAGTTCGATCCCTGGCCAGGGAGCTAGCCATATGGCGCAGCAGACCACTCCTGTCTCCCCACTGCTGCCCTCAGCAGTATGCTTCAGTGGATCTGCCTGTTCTGTTCCCCACTCTTTCTCTGGTGGATCCTCTCACCCCTCACACCTCTGGCCTGTACCCCAGCTCTTGTATGCATAAATATATCAATCTTTAAAAAAAAAAAAAATGATATTTAAAGCTCACACCTGTCCAAGAGCCTTTAAATAAAGTGGTTTTTTCAAATACAGAGGACTATTTCAAAGGATTCTTCTTTAAGTGGTGAGGTCTCAACTCTTCTGATATCTACTGTAACGTATGCAATTACAGAAAAGAAAAAGCCCACAAGCCCAACCCTCAAAGGCACTCCAGTGACTGGAGATTCATGAACACTCTCTGCATGGGTCCTCTGTGGGCCGAGTTCCAACAACTTTTAAAGGTTTACCTTGGCCACAGAAATAGTAACCTTGAAGTGGACAACCCAAATACTTTGTTACTTACAAGGTTAGGAACTACTTTGCTATATGTAGACAGTGATTTTTAACACAAAACAAAGGAGAGAAACGAATTATTATACATTAGCTACCACCATGATCAAAAACCTTAGGGAACATATGTTAAAACATCTCTAATTTACCATTTCTCCACAGAATCCAAAACACAGAATGTCCAACAAAATCTACAGGTTTACAGATTATGATAAGTTCCTTCCATTAGTAAAATGTCAAAGTGAGGGGAAAACCACAAGAGACTCCTGGGAGGCCACATGGAGAGGCAAGGAAGCGGCCAAGCTCGCTGTGTGCACACAGGCCAGTGCAGGTGTCAAGCCCAATCCAGTCAGGGCCCAAGAGCAAGGTGTCAGAGCATAGGCTGCCAGGGAGGCTTAAGAGGACCCATCAGAGCTTCTTAGAGGGTCTGGGGAAGGCTGGGGCAGGGTGTGGTTTCTATTTTTCTGTCGCCAAAATTCTGGAAGTGCTTACTGCAGAGGTACCCTATGGGGCACCCACCCCAAGTGCGGCACAGGACCAAAGATTTGGGCGGGCGAGCAGGATCAGTGGGGGTGAGGGGAGAGGAGTGTTGGCAGTTACCTAGAAGCTGTGTCAGGTGATCCACCTCTATAATTCTCTACCCCTCCCCCCTCAGGTTCTAAATTTTCAATTTCTGAGCAATTTCCCCCAAAACCACAACACTTAAAAAAAAGAAAACAGTCTATGAACGCTAAGACACAGGGACAAGCTACAACACGGCTGGAGTTTTAGAAACCAGAATGCCTGTAGTGGAATCTTTTTCTGTCACTCACTAGCTGCAACCTATGGCAAGTAGACCTCTCAGCATCTGCTTCTATATCAAAACACAGGGCATCAGCAGCATTGCCTCCCTGGCACAGAGAATGAATATGCAAAATGCTTAGATTAGTGCCTGACACAAAGTGATTGTAGCTTGCTAAAGAGAAACACCTGATATTTAAGTCCTTTTACACAACCTGATCTAACGTGACAAATGACTTACCTTGATGAGACCATCTCCCTGGGCAAAGCACGGATCCTGCACAAAATCAAGCACCTGCAGTGTCAGCTGATGCCACAGCCTGAAAGACACAAGTCCCTTGAGACCCACAAACACAGGTCCAGTCACAGCGTCGACCGTGGGCTCATCACACCAACGCTGGCAGACCCTGCTGGCCACTGAGGCCCGGCCCACCGCCCAGGCCTCCTGGTTCCGCCAGGGGCTTCTGGGGCCTGAGCCAACCAAATTTCTCTAAGACTCTCTTGCTTCACGTGGGGACGCTCTTCCAGACTATCCCAAGTCTAGCGTCAGGTTGAAGGAAACGGGAACTTTGGGGTCACACGTCTAACGGAGCCCCGGCTCTCTATCGGTGAGACTCGCAGGCAGGGGCGAGAGCTGAGCCCCAGCTTCCCCCTCTGCGAAGAGGGTGGTGGGAGACGTCAGGACTACCAAGACGAGGGCAAACCCCACGTGAAATGAAAAATCAAAAATTTTAAGAACGCAAAAAAGAAGCTTAAAAAACACAAGGTGATATCCAACAGAAGCAAGCCTTTGCCAAGCACAAGAATTTCCTTTCCGAGACCGCCGCCAGCAAGAGTCGCAGAACAGCCTGGCAAGGCTCGGGCCCCCCCGCCGCCCCGCAGCGGCGTCTCCGAGCAACCCCGCGCGCCCACCCGGCCGGGCCAAGGCGAAGCGCCGCGGCGAGCAGGGACCCCGGAAGTGTCCCCGGCGGACGCAGCCCGTCGCCGGGTGGACACCGGCCAGACCGCCGGCGACGGGCCGCGCACGGACGGCAGCGCCGGTTGTCGAGGACGGTGGGCAGCCCGGGCCGGTGAGGCCCCGACCCCGGCAGTCCCAAGGCAGGGCCGGCCTCCGCCCCGGCCCCCCCCCCCGACCCCCCGGCCCTCCGCCGTCCCCGGCCCGGCCCCCTGGAGCCCCGGGCCTCCGGCGCCCCCCGCCCCGCCCCGGCCTCCCCGCCGGCCCGCGCGCTCACTTCTTCGTGTAGAGCTCCTCCAGACGGTGCCACACGGCCGCCTGGCCGGGCCAGGAGCTCTGGCTCTGCTGCAGGAAGCCCGGCACGTCCTTCATGGCGGCGGCAGGACCCGGGACGCGGCGCGCGAGCAGTCGGCGGGATCGGCGGCCGCCGGAAGTGCGCACTCACTTCCGGCCCGGCGTCGCGCGGGGCAGGCTGGGAGCGCCGCCGCGGCCGGCGCCGCCGGTTGTCAGGGTGACGGCGTGCGGCGCGGCGCGTCCCTCGGGGCCCGGCCCGGCCGCCGAGGGGCGGGCGTCGCCGGTGGGGGGGTGATGGCGGTGCCTCCCGCGTGGGGCCTCGCGCGGACACCTGGCCGCGGGGAGCGCTCGGGAAGTGCGAACGTCACCGTCACGACTGAAAAAGCGTCGGACGCAGCTCAGGAACGCGGACCGAATCCCGGCCTGGTCTCCGGGGCGAGAGGCCGGCGCTCGGGGCGCGCGCGGACCCCGCCCCCGTCACCTGGGCCCTGGCGCGCGGGGCGGGGCGAGGGCGCGGGGCGGGACCGCGGGGGCGGGGCTCGGGCGCGCGGGGCGGGGCGGGACCGCGGGGGCGGGGCGAGGGCGCGCGGGGCGGGGCGGAGCGCCCGGGGCGGGGCCGCGGGGCCGGGGCGGGGCCGCGGCACGTGACCGTCGGGGACGAGGTCGCGGGCCGGGCTGCGCGGGACATGGCGAGTCTTCGGCTGGCGGCCCCCGCGCTCCGCCCCTGGGCCCCGGGCGGGGAGCGGGCCCGGGCCGGCCTGGCTCGGTGGGTCCGGGCGGCGGCGCGGGGCGGCGCGGGGCGGCGGGGCCGCGGGCGTCTGGCGCCCTGGCGGGGCCTGGAGCCCGCCCCCGCCTTCCGGCGCCCTCTGGGCTTCCGCCCCGCTGCAGCCGCGGCCCCGGGGCCCAGGCCGCGCGCCCGGCGACCCGGCGCCTCCTCCGCGGCCGGCCGCGCCGCCGTCGTGGCCCGGGGCGGGGCGCGGCGCGGGCCCGGCTGTGTGAGGGCCGCGCGGGCGGGCGCCCCCTGCCCGCCGCCGAGGCGCTCCGGCCGCGCGGGGCGCGCGCGGGGCTCTGCGGGGGCCAGGGCCGCCCCCGCGCGCGGGTGGGGCGCGCGACCGCCCCGCGGCGCCCCGTTTCCCCGCTCCGCGCCCTCGGGCCCGCGGCTGGGCGGAGGGCTCCGGCCCGGGGCCTCGCGCCCCGCCCCCCGCCCGCCCGGCGCCGACGCCCGCCCGCCCCAGCCCGCGGGGCCCGGGGGCGCGTGGCGTGTCTCGTTCGCTCCTGCGGGGGAGACAGCGGCCGTCGGCCTATCGGGGTGTCGCCGCGCCCGGCGTCTGGAGGGGCGCCCCCGCCCCCCGCCCCTCTCCCCGGCCCCGGGGCCGCAGCAGCCGGGGCCTGAGCCTCTCGGGACCCGCCTCCGGGCCAGCCCGCGCGGGCGGGGCCCCCAGCGCCGACGCCCCTCTCCTCCGCCCGCAGCCTCGCGGGGGCCGGAGGCCCGTCTGTGGAAGCGGGGGCGACGGCGGGACGCGGAAGCTTTGCCTGCGGGACGTGGCCGAGCGGGTGCGCGCCGGCGCCTGCCGGAGGGTCGTGGCCATGGTGGGCGCGGGCATCAGCACGCCCAGCGGCATCCCGGACTTCAGGTGCCCGCCCGCCCCGCGCCCCGCGCCCCCCGCCCGCCTCTGCCCCGCCCTGAGCCTCCTGCCCCCTCCGGCAGGTCCCCCGGGAGCGGCCTTTACAGCAACCTCCGGCAGTACGACCTCCCGTACCCCGAGGCCATCTTCGAGCTCACGTTTTTCTTTCACAACCCCAAGCCCTTCTTCACGCTGGCCAAGGAGCTGAACCCCGGGCACTACCGGCCCAACGCCGCGCACTACTTCCTCCGCCTGCTGCACGAGAAGGGGCTGCTGCTGCGCCTCTACACGCAGAACATCGACGGGCTGGAGCGAGGTGGGCCGGGAGCGCCCGCTGCCCCTTCCTCGCTCCCGCCCTCGCACCCCCCACCCCTCACCACACTCGCTGCACTGCCCCCCTCCCTCCACCCCCGCCTCCCCGACCGACCTCACCGCCTGCGCCGCCCCCCACTGCCCCACCTCACCTCACCTCGCCGCCCCTGCCCTCCGGTGCCCACACTGCGGCCCTCCCCTGCCTCGCCCCTGCCTTCCCACAGCTTCCCCAGTGCCCTGCACACCACCTTCCCCACTTGCCCGCCCCACCCTTCTCCCGCCCAGACCCACCTCCGCGCCACCACCCGCCCCCCTGCCCCTGTCTGCAGGGTCCAGGTGGCCTGGGGACCCAGTGCTCATCTGTCCCCAACCTGGTGACTGCTGTGCGCCCAACTCCTAACACCTTTGTCTGCAAAAATGTCCTCCGCGAGTTTCAGGGGCACCTGTGGGGTCTCCCTGGTATCGAGTCTGGGGGTCCTGGCCCTGGGAGGCCTTCCTTCGGCAACTGTCACCCGCAGCCAGGCAGGAGCCCACGGGCTCTTGCCAGACAGGCCCTGTAACCAGCTCCTGTTTGGGAAATTATCGCATTTATATTATTTTTTTGTTTTTACTTATCTGTGGAATGGAAAATGTTTTCCCAGATAATGAATGGCTATAGTTTTCTAAACTAATGTCTAATTTTTTGGTGCTATTTTGATCATCTTTTTAATTTTGTTTTAAAATATTTTATGTGTAGAGGAACTGGGGTGCAGGCCAGAGGTGCGGGGTGAGAGGACTCACCATAGACAGGGTGGGGAGCAGAACAGGTGGATCCACTGAAATACACCGCTGAGGGGAGCAGCGGGGAGACAGGCGAGGTCTGCTGCGCCCTGGCTGGGGATTGAACTCAGGCCTCAGCACTGACAGCCTGAGACTAGCCTCCGGCCCCCAGGGGGGCCCTTTGATGGCCTTTAAATGATTTTACTTGCCATGTTTTTCCTGATGGGGGCACCCTCTCTGGGTGTGGCCGGAGCCCATCCCTGGGGCGCAGCACGGCTCCGGCCTTGCCTTTCAGCCTCTGGCATCCCAGCCTCCAAGCTGGTGGAAGCTCACGGGTCTTTCGCCTCTGCCACCTGCACCGTCTGCCGAAGACCCTCCCCAGGGGAGGGCTTCTGGGTGAGTTGTCCCTCTGCCCTTCTCAGAGGGCGAGGCCTGGGAAAGAGGAATTTGATGAGTGTCATGTTGGAAACATGGGACAGCAGCGACAATGTCTTGGTTTTAACGCAAGTCAGATCTGCTTGCTTTGTGTCTCGTCCAGGCGGACGTGATGGCGGACAGGATCCCCCGCTGCCCGGTCTGCACCGGCATTGTGAAGCCCGACATTGTGTTCTTTGGGGAGCCGCTGCCCCAGAGGTTCCTGTTGCACGTGGTGGACTTCCCCATGGCAGACCTGCTGCTCATCCTCGGGACCTCCCTGGAGGTACATCTGTGGGGCAGTGCAGGCTGGGGTGCTGCTGTTCCCCGAGGCTGTGGCGTGCAGTGTCCCGAGCTCCTCACCACGGTGGTTTTTCAGGTGGAGCCTTTTGCCAGCCTGTCTGAAGCCGTGCGGAGCTCAGTGCCCCGACTGCTCATCAACCGGGACTTGGTGGGGTCCTTGGCTTGGAGCCCTCGCAGCCAGGACGTGGTGCAGCTGGGGGACGTGGTTCAGGGCGTGGAAATGCTGGTGGAGCTTCTGGGATGGACGGCAGAGCTGCAGGACCTCATCCAGAGGGAGATGGGGAAGGTAGAGTCTGCTGAGCACGGCTGTTGGGGCTCCGGCCTGGCAAGCTCAGTGCAGACCCTGAGCGCCCAAGCAGCGACAGGACGCAGGTGTTGGTGGATGCGCCTCTGCAGCCAACTGGGGCCGTCTGTGCTGCTGGTCCGGCGTCGGGGTTCTTGCACCTCCACATGGAGGCCTGCCTGGGCCCTGCCATGGCCTTCTGCTCCCCACAGCCAGGAGGCACCAGAGGGCAGGGCCTGGTGTGGGCATCTGAGCTGGGTGGGGGTGGGGGGCCCTGTGCTAAGGGGTGCCCCGGGACACTGGTGTGAGGCTGCGGCCCCCGTGGTCACTGGGCCTGCCGCGCCCCAGGTGTTGAGCCTGGTGACGGGCGGTTGCTCAGGCGGTCTCCCTGAGAATTGGGCAGCCATGCGACCGAGGATAGCCCCGTCCATCCAGGCATCGAGCTCCTAAAACGCAGCCACCTCCAAGCGGCGTCTGTCTGTGCGGGGCGCCCTGCTGGCCTCAGCCCTCACCCCAGGCCACAGCCTCCCAGCTGCTGACTGCAGCCTGGTCTCTCACTCCGCTGAGCCAAGGAGCCCCCTAAGAGGGTTCACCCTAACCCACACCTCATTGCTCTCGGGCCACGGCGTCAGTGGAACCACTCTCCTCGCTACGTGGAGGGCAGTGAAGTCTGTGCATGCGCGGTGCCTCCTGCAGGGTTGTGCTCCTGGGCAGCGGGGACCTCCTGGGGCCAGGTCGGCTGCTCCCTGCAGCAGCGGGACTGAGCTGCGTGGCCCTGGGCTGTGGGCGGGACTCCTCTGGGACCAGACACCAGCATTTCTAATGTCAAACGCGTGGCTCTCAGGACTGACTTTTGGGGGATGAGTCACAGCCCTGGCTTGAGCTACCTGTGAGCTTGTGGGCATCATGGCTACACCTACCCCCCCCCCCCGGCCCTGCACCCTCACAGGCCCAGTGGCAGCACTGCCACATAGGAAAGCTTCCGCTTTATGGACCTTTGCGCCCAGGCCGGCCCTGGAGTAACCGGCTCCTTCTCTCCTGTGTTCCAGCTGGGCGGACGGGACGGCTAGGAGAGCGGTGGCCGCCCGGTCCGGCAGTGGCTGCAGGGGGAGCAGCCTGTACTGAGGAGACCTCTCCTGGAGGACGCAGTTCGGCAGGGTTCTGGCCCAGTGGAAACAGGTGCCCGGAGCAGAGCTGGCGGCCCCAGCACAAGCCCCGTGCCATTGGGTGGGTTTCGCTGGTCAGCAGGACTGCCCATGCTACTCCGCAAGCTCAGTGCCAATGCTTCACCCACAGCAACCCCCTTGAGCTGGGGCAGATGGATGCTGGGCAGCCACCCCCACCCCAGGGCTGCCCCTGGGTCTCAGCAGTGCCACGTTGGCCTCCTCGGCAAGGTTATTTTTAGAGAAAAATTAACTTGAGAGAAACCTTATCTCTCATTTTTACCACAAAATAAACTTTTATGTAAGAAGTGGGGACCCCTTCACTTGTTTTCTCAAGGGAGTGCAGGGACCCCACCAAAGGGATCTCGGTGGGCTCTGCTGGGGTGACCGGAGGCCCTGGCTCCATGTCCCGGCTGGGCGCTGACCACCCCCCTTCTGCACTAGGCCGCCCTAACTGGCCCCCAACCCTGGCCGCCCTGCCGGCACCTTCTAGCCCTGCCTGGCTGGCGCTTGCTCAGCAAATTTAGCTGAGCAGGACCTGGAAGGTGCCTGGTGGCCTCATTTATCAAGAATAACGCGAGATGTGCTGGTGCGGAGCAGAATGGAGTCAACTCCTAACTCTGCTCGCGCCCGGATGACTCACGCTTGGGCTCACACACTCTTGCTCAAGTCTCTTTATTCCGGCTGGCGTTTCTGTGACACAAGACAGAGATGAATGGGCTCACGAGGGACTTTTCCATTTACACGCCGATGGTCTAAGCCAGCATGGAGACTGAGGTTCAACAGTCCCACCTGGCGGGACCCTGGGGCTGGGGATGCAGTGGCCAGCGGCTAAGCCAGGATGGGCGTGCAGAAGGGGCCCCCAGCCTGCACTTGGTAGGAACGGACCGCAAAGCAAATGTGGAGGTGGGTTTCTGACATCACAGGCAGCCCCGCAGGCCCCCAGCCTGCTCAGCCCCTCTGGGCAGGGTCCGCTTCCCTTGCAGACGCCAAGGCTGAGCTTTGGCAGGACGAGGCCCTTGCAGGCCTAGAGATCAGGTACTGGACCAGAGGCAGGTCATTAACAAAACATGGGAGGAAGGGGTCTCCAAGCGGGAGGGGCGTGGCTCCCTGGCGAGAGACCCAAGGACACCTCCGGAAGCAGCACCAGTTCTGGAGGGGGTGCAGCGGAACAGCCGTCTTCAGTCGGGGTCTGAGTCGGGGCCCGAGAACTGCCCCTCCACGCTCTCGCATAAGGCATCCTGTAGGGATGTGAGCTGACCCCGGGGGCTCATCCCCATGGGCTGGATGACTCTGTGTCTGCAGGAGAGGCAGGGCGGGCTCTGAGGGTCCTGGTGCTCCCGCCCGCTGCCGCCCACACAGCCCACACCACCAGCCCCGGCCGTAACTCGGGCCCCTTGTGGGACCTCGCTTTGACCAGGCCTCAACCGTAACCACTGCCCACAGCTCCAGACCTTGGGCCGCCTGATTGCTTCCCGAGGCCCTGCCCTGCTCTGGTCGCTCTGTGCAGGCGGGGGTCTGTGGGCAGTCCTTCTGGACAGCCTATCAAGGGTCTGCGGGCGGCCTACCTGGACAGCTTGTCAAACATGTTCACCAGCTTCATGGCCTCATGCTCCTTCTGCTCCTCCGTCATGCCCTCCATGGGGTTGGGTGGCTTCTCCTCCACCCTCCCGGTCACTGGGTTGATGCTGTTTCCCAGGGAGGGGTGGGTACGTGAGGGACTTTCTAGGACAGGGGCTGCCTGGAACGGGTGACCCCTGCCCCCTGCATGGGCTGACCTGGCAAGAAGCCATTTTTGGGGAAAACGGAGGCGCCTGGCCGCAGGAAGAGGGCCCTGCCTCTGGGTGCAGCCATAGCTCCCGCCATCTGGGCGAGCCCCACCGCCCCAGCTGCCCACCTCTGTTCCAACATGTCGTGACCCCTGGATGTGTGACGTGGGGATGGGAGCCTGGCGTGGGAACGGCCTGCCAGCTGTCCACCCCACACGGGTCTATGGGTGTGCGGCAGGGAGAGCTGCATGCGGCAAGGGCCTGAGGCACACACCTGGCCTTGGCCTCCTTGTATTCCTCTGTGTCCGTGTCCTCGTCCTCCGAGTATTGGCCCTCAGGCCGGCCCCCTGCCATGAGGCCCCGGGCGGCCAGGAGACCAGCAGCATTTCCGTAGCCTGTGTACTTGATGAAGCGCGGCACTGAGGGGCAGGTGGGGGTCAGTGTGTGGCTGTGGCTGCTGAGGGCCAGCCCAGGGCAAGTGCCTACTCACCGCTCTCGGAGCACAGGACAAACAGGAACTCAGCGGCCACCCGCTTCACGTCGGTGTCCAGGTGCGTCATAAGGCGGACGAGCTTGTTGCGCAGCAGCTCCCCGACCTCAGGCCGGGTCCTCACATCCCGCAGCGGGGGCAGCACCTGGGAGACGGTAGTCCCTCAGCCCAGCCCAGAGAGGCTGGGTCTGGGATGCAGCCCAGCCCCGCCCTCCGCCCTACCTGTGCCTTCAGGAACTTCCTGGCAGGGCGATGCAGGCGGGCGCACTCTGTTAACACGCTCAGCACGGGGGCCACACTCTCCTTCAGCCTGTGCGTCTGCGGAGCAGCCTGTGTCACCTGGGCTGGCCTCCGGCGGGCGACACAACCAGCAGAGCCCGGCAGCAGGGGCTCAGGACCTGCTGCAGTCAGCTGGCTCAGCCGGTGCCCAGGCGAGCCTCGAGAGGGATGGGGTGGGCCCTGACTCAGGCAGCTACTTGCGTGCTGGGCGCAGAGAAACCACACAGCCACTCCAAACGCGCCTCTACACCGAGGCGACCAGCCAGAGCCAAGCCTGACATGGCCTCAGGGACACAGCGCCAGGGCCCTGACCCTCCCTGGCACCCCTGGGGCCCGACGCCATCAGCGAAGGCAGCAGTGCCCTCTGGCCTGATGCCAGGTCCCAAGGGTTCCGCCCAGCCCCACCCACTGTGGGGAAACAGGAAGCTCCTGGAGGGGCTGCCCAGCACCCATCAGCCAACGCCCCGTGGAGCAGCCCGGGGACCGGAAGCTTCTGGCAGGAGGCTTCTGGTGGTCTTGTCCCCTCAGAGAAGCCAAAGATGCAGACACGTGTCCCCGAAACTGCCTGTGCAGTGACACTGAGGATCTAGGGTCACAAGCAGGGGTGGCAGCTTCTCGGGGCCGAGCAGGGCACAGACACCCGGAGAACAGCACCCTGCTGCCTGCAGACCTCTTCTGCTGGGATCCACCAAGGTGAGACCACCGCCCCCCACTGGTGGACAGGGCCCACAGGCTTCCCAGGGCCCACAGCCTGCTGTGCGGGCTCCCACTGACCTGGTCCAGACGCTTCTCCAAGAAGCCAAGGAGAACCTGAATCACATCCATGTTCACGCCCAAGAACTGCAGGGAGCCTTCGTGTGGCTCCAGGGTGAGGAGGACGTCCAGGCAGTTGAGCGGCAAGTTGCCCAGAAGGTTCACTGTGTGCCTGGGGGCAGATGAGAGGGGCTGGGTCAGTGCCAGCTGCCAGCACCTGCAGCCGGTGGCCCCGTCCGCCGTACGGGACGTGAGCGCGTGGGCCTGACAGCACACCAGGGATCGGGGCTGATGCTGGGGGTGGGTCCCTGGTGACCGCTCTGCAGGCACCCCACGTGCCCCCTCAGTGCACAGTGCCTTAGGTGAGCTTGGGGAACCAGGGCTCAGCAGGTTTGAGTTGCTGAGAATGGGGTGAACGTCCATATTAGTGGATACTGTGTTGTCCACTGCCACTACCCAAGCACCTTGGGATGCCTTCCTGTCCCGATAGATATTAGAAGTACTCAGTGCTCCTTGGAAAACTGATGTCCGCCCCACCCAGAAAGTGCTAAGGACTCCCGTGGGTGGAGCGTGGTCCACAGCCCTGGTGGCCCCAGCCCACCCTCACCCGCGGAGCTCCTCTGTGCGGTCCCCGGCGGCTGCCACCATCACGCAGTGGCGCAGCAGGATCCCCAGGTGCCGGTAAAGGGCAGCGTCTTCCTGACCAGAGAGAAGGGCTCCGGTGAGAGGCCCACAGGTGCCCATTGAGGAACAAGGCCCGCTGGGCAGCCCCACGGACGCACCTGGCCCTCCCATCCCTCCCACCTTTGAGATCCCAGGGTGAGGGAACACTCTGCTGGCGGCCACCTCGCGGTGGGGTGTGGCACATGGCCTCCACGCGCACGCTGAGCCGTGGACCAGGGGAGCCCTCGCAGGCCCTTCCCCAGGAGAGCGGAGGAGCCCTGGGGGTGCAGGGCCAGGAACTGCGCTGCGTTAAGCCCCACCTACCACCGGCGGGTGAGCGCTCACCTCATCCACCTCTCTCTTGACAGAGTCAAAGGTGATGTTGAAGAGCACCTTGAGGATCTCCATGACCCGCTCAGTCTCCTGAGGGGGAAGGAGCTCGGGGGGGCTCTCTCTGGGGGTCACTCCCAGCGTCAGCTCCAGCGCGTCGGTCAGCAGGGGCACGCCCTGCAGCTCCCGGAACAGCTGCTGCCGCACGTCGGTGCGCAGCGCGGTGAGCAAGAAGAGCAGGCGCAGGTCGAAGAAGCGGACGTCGTGCGGGAGCCCGCCCCGGCCGCTCCGGCCCACGCGCTCGGCCAGCCGCACCACCAGGCGCGCCTCGGCCGCCAGCACCTGCGCCGCGGGGCTGCTGAGCACGAGGTTGCACAGGCACTTGAGCGCCTCCAGCGCCACGTCCATGTCGGGGGCCTCGAGGCCCGGGCCCTCGGGCGCGGAGAGGCCGGCGTGGCGGGCCAGCGCCTGCAGGCTCCGGCGGCCGGCGAAGCGGGCCAGGCAGCCGCGGTCCCGGGACAGGATGCGCACGCTCTGCAGCCAGGCGACGCGGCAGGCGGGCGGCAGCCCCCGCTCCAGGACCGAGGCCAGCAGCTCCGCCAGCCTCTGCGGGCAGGGGACAGGGTGTCTCGCCGGGCCGGGCCGGGCCGCGCGCGCGCGCCCGCCCGCCCGCCCGCCCGCCCGCCCGCGCCCGCCGGCGCCCACCTTCCTGTCCTCCTGCTGGGCGGCGTCGAACGTGAAGCTCTGCGAGTTCTGCGGAGAGGCCGGCGGCTCAGCGGGCGCTCGGGCCCGGCCCGGCCCGGCCCGGCCCGGCCCGGCCCGGCCCGCGGCGCCCCCGCCCGCCCGCCCGCCCGCCCCCCGGCGCCCCCGGCGGCCTCACCTCCCGGTTGTACGCGCGCAGCGCCGCCAGGACCGCGTCCTGCTCGCCCGCCTCCACGGCGTCCGCCACCGCCCGGGGCTCCATGGCGCCCCCGGGACGGCGCCGGAGAAAGGGCGGGTCCTCGCGCGGCTCCCGGTTCCGGGCCCCGCCGCGCGCCCGCCCCGCCCCGCCCCGCTCGCCCCGCCCCGCTCGCCCCGCCCCGCCCCGCCCCGCCTGGGGCGCCGGCCGCGGGGCGCGGCCTTCCTCGGTGACGCGCCTGCGCGGCCTCCCTGGGCTGACGCGCCTGCGCGGCCGGAAGGGGCGGGCCCGGGCGCCGGAAGTCCTGCGCGACGCGCCACGTCTGAGGCGCCGCGGCGGCCGGAGACGGGCAGGGCCGGGCCGCGATGGCCGACTGGGCGCGGGGTGAGCGCGGGCCGCGCGCCCGGAGCGGGGCGCTCCCCGGGAGGGCGGCGGCGGCGGCCGGGCTGGGCCGGTGCGGTCGCTGGAGCCTCGCGGCCCGCGCCGGCAGGGGTGGCCGCGCCGGACGCGCCCCGCCGCGGTCCGCCCCCCGGGACGCCCGTGCCCGGCGCCCTGGGCCGCTGTGCGCCCTGAGGCGTGAGCGGGGACGCCGGGGGGCCGCTCAGGACTTCAGCCCCAGCTCGCCGGGCGTGTCCAGTCACGGGCCGGGCCTCCGCGCTCGCCGGCGCGGGCGCCGCTGGAGGCGCTTTGTGGGGCGGGAACAGTCTGGGGGCTTGTCCGCGGGCCTCCTCCGCCCGCCTTCTGGGGCCGTCGCCCTGCAGGGCCCAGTTCTCCCGCCCCGGCCCTCCAGGGTTTGTCCACCCCCGTGGGAGGCTTGCTGCCCTCCGGCCAGGCTGGGCTTCCGCGGCGCAGGCGTGTGCTTTGTCCGGGGTGTCAGCAGGTGGAGGCTGAACTGAACCCCTCGGGGGTGCTTTGCCCCTGCCGGCGGCACGCGGGCCTGGGCTCACACACAGGCTCCTGCGCGAAGTACTTCGCACTGGGACCTCCGTGGGCCCGGCCCCTAGAGGGCCACCTTGGCCAGGTGGGGCTGGACTGACAATCCCGAAGCCAGAAAGGGGGGGCTCCTGGTGTGTGGTCCCTGGGGATGTACCCCGCTCCACCCCCAGCCTTTCTCTCCTCTTGCAGCTCAGAGCCCTGGCGCTGTTGAGGAGATCCTCGACCGGGAGAACAAGCGCATGGCCGACAGCCTGGCCTCCAAGGTCACCAGGCTCAAGTCGGTCAGTGGGGTCCACTCACCGCTTCTTTGCTCCCCAGCGTGGGGGTCAGAGGGAGGGGAGAGGCCTGGAGGGCTCTGCGTGGTTCTTATCCCTGTCCCCACGGCCGTGCTCGCCTGCATGGAGCCAGGTGGTGGCTGGGCCCCTGATGCCGCCAGGTGGGGGTGCTGTGCTGCCCAGGGTTCCTGACCCCAAGTTCTCTGTCCCTACCAGCTGGCCCTGGACATCGACAGAGACGCAGAGGACCAGAACCGGTACCTGGACGGCATGGTAAGGGCCAGCTCTGCCCCCGCCCCCTGTCAGCGCGTGGACCCTGGAGGGACTGCCCCCATGTGACCCCGCTGGTCCCCTCAGGACTCGGACTTCTCGAGTGTGACGGGCCTGCTCACCGGGAGCGTAAAGCGCTTTTCTTCAATGGCACGGTCTGGACGTGACAACCGAAGACTCCTTTGTGGTATGGCCGTGGGCCTGATCGTGGCCTTCTTCATCCTCTCCTATCTCGTGTCCAGGACACGGACGTGAGCCACAGGGACTGGGCTCCGGAGGGCCCCTCCCCTCCCTGGTGTGTTGGGTTCCAAGGACCTGCTACGAAATACTCCTTTGAAACACCAGTCGTGGCTCAGGAGCCTTCTTCCTGCGTGGCTGGGAGCCCTCGGCTGCCTCTGACCCAGTGCACTCATGCTGGCTGGGCCGGAAGCCAGGTCCGCCCCCTTCTGCCATGCTGGGTGCAGAGGCATCAGCGGGGCCAGATCTGAGTGGAGCAGCTGGGGGCCCTGGACGTGGCCGCCTGCGTGTGACCGCCAGTCCTTCTCCTGGTCCTTGCGGCTCTGCCATCCTTGTCTAGGAAAGGCCACTTTCGGTATCCGAGGTGACTGGTGTGGACACAGGATGCAGATGTGGCTCTGAAGTTCAAAGCAGTGCCGATTCCTTTGACCCAGAGCCCTTGGGTGCCCCCTGAAGGCCCCGAGATCTGTGTCCTCTGTCCTGTGGCTGAGACGAGGGATGTGGTGAGTGGCCTGCGGCCTCGCCCTGTCCTCTGGGTCGTGTGGCCTCGTACCCAGGAACAGACTTGGGTTTTCCCAGGAAGCAGCTATGCCCCGGGGAGGGCGGATGGGGGCCAGATCAGCAGGGACAAGCCCACCCACTTCACGGTCAGTGGGGTGGGGGCTGTCGTGCAGGTGGGGCTTTCCTGCAAGGGCCTTTACCCCCACCAGGCCTCGCCCCTCCTCCCACAGCAAGCCACCCCATGGGGGTCCTGAGCCTGTCCCCACTCACCCCTCCCTGGCCCTTGGCCCGCCCAGCTGCTCCCATGCACCGTGGGCCGGGTAGCTCATCTGGGCCCACCAGAGGCTCCCTCCGTGGTCCGCTCCCATTGCCTGAAACTCCCGTGGAAGTGAGGCCTCAACTCTGCTTTTGCGACTGTCATCTGCCTCCGTGCACGCCCCTTCCTCACTGAGGGCCAACCACCCGCACCCCATGGGCGGTGCCTTCTCCCACCTCTCCCCTGGGCTCACACACAGGCTCCAGCGCGAAGTACTTCGCATGGGGACCTCCGTGGGCCCGGCCCCTGCGGGGGCGCAGCCACCCCATTTCCCGTGCTCCTTCGCCCGCTGAGGCCTGTTGGCCAGCATTTCCCAGAAACCCAGCTTGCCACCCACACCCTGCAATGCTTGGGTTGCCACAACCCGAGTGTCCTCTGCTCCCGCCTCCACCGCTCATGCAGCCCACCCGGCTTCAGCCCATCCTCAGGCACGGGCAGAACACCTGCGCCTCCATGCTGAGCAGTGCTGTGGGGCCCGCACCCAGCTTGCCTTGCATGCTTTGATGCCCCCGGGCCTGCCCCGTGCCTAGTGGGACTGATTGCCAGGCATCACCCCCAGGGCCGAGGGTGAGACACTTAAGCCTTTGGAATAAACAATCTCATGATGAAAGGATGAAAGAAACACGGTCTGCGGTGTGTTGGTTCCCTTGGGGCCGGGAGAGCCTGTCTGAGGTGGCCTAGGCCCTGGGGCCCCGCCGGCCGGGGTGCGGGCGGCCATGGTCACAGCCTGCCCCCTGCCTGCCCGTGCCGCGTGTCTGGGATGCAGACGGACATGAGAGTGACGTGGTCTCGGGGCTCAGTGGGTAATGGGTGTTGATAACCCACCCCCGTGGCTGCTGGCCTGGCCTGCCCTGCCTGTGGCCAGCGCTCACCAAGGCTGAGCTGAGGCTCAGTCCCTGCTCGGCCTGCTGTGGAGCCCAGCGCAGCTTTTGGGTAACCCCGTCTTGAGGCCAGTGCAGGTGCCCATGGTGTCTGGTGTTTGCCGGGCTTCCCCTGACATGTGACCAGTACCCTCACGGCAGCTGTGATGACCTGTGGGTGCACTCAGGCCGTGGGCCTGGTGGGCAGCCGCGCCCGCCTCCTGTGGGGCCCTCACATAGGGGTGAGGGGCACGTCCGCTTGCTGTGTTGTGGCCCTGGTGTGGTCACAGGCCCCAGGGAGCGCTGGGGCAGGAGTGACCTGGAGTCCGCAGGACGCAGAGGGCAGGGCCCGGCAGGGGAGCAGGAATCCCACAGCCGCCCTTTCTGGAAAAGCTCGGCCCCCACCCCAGACCAATGGAGTCCATGGTTTATTGACTGTCGGCACAGAAGGGAAGAAGCTTAGCAAGTGGGAAAACCTTGTAGAAAAAAATAATTGCTCCCGGTGTCCCAGCAGGTGCCCTGCCCTGCAGCCAGGCCAGCGGGGCCTCCTGCTGGCCGGGAAGGCCCCGGGGACGTGCGGAGGACCAGCGGGACCTACTCCACATCCACAACCAGGGGTGCCATGTAGTCGGAGTGCTTGATGCCGAAGGTGACGACGGGGGCCCAGGGCTTGGTGACAGTTACCTGGGAAGGAGAGGCTCTGAGGAGCCGCCTGCTGCTCCCGGTTAGGTCAGGCATCTGGCCAGTGCGGCCTCTGGGCTCAGACCCTTCCCACCCCGCCAGGCTGTGCCCCCTCTGCCGTCCCCTCCCAGACCTCCCCAGCCCTGGGGTTGCGCTCCCGGCTGTGCCCCCCCTGGGCCGACCCGTCCTCTGCTGCTTCCCCCCCGCCCCATGATCCTCCAGACCTTCTCGGGGCTGTGGGCGCCCGGCCCTGGCTTGAGGGTCTTGTCTCCGGGGGCTCCACCCGGGCGGCCATGGTGTACTGTGGCGCCTTGTGCTTGGTCACCTGCACGTCGGTCTGGCGGTAGGCCGCGGGGCCCGGCGTCTGCGGCATGAGAGGGGCTCAGATGGGGCCTGCTGGGTCCGAGGCGGGCCTGGGCCTGGTCCTGCACCAGGGCCTGGGGGCTGCACGGGGCTGGGGGCCACTCCGCCCTTGCTCTTCCATGGCCCTGCTCACTCCTCCAGAGGTAGGGAGGTCAGCCCGGTGGGTGTCCGGCCTGTGGGCTGGCTGCTCTGGCAAGGAGGGGGGCTGTGGCCCTGGCTTGCCAGCCTCCCCACTCTCCGGGCCCTGGGCACACGGCTGCCTCTGGACCTTCACAGGGCAGTTCCCAGCAGAGCCCGCGTCTCCCGTCGTGTCTCCCGTCGTGGCTGCGCTGTCTTCTCCCGCCCACACCTGCCCTGCTCTGCTCCGGCTCCCGGCCCCGCCCGGGCCCTCACCCGCCCAGGCCGGGGCCTCCTTGTCCTGTCCACTGCCTGCCCCCCACAGGACAGTAGCCCGGTGGGGGCTGGGCGCCCGAAGGCTGCCCCACGGTGAGGAGTGGCCTCTGGGGAGGGGGGTAAAGCTGGCGGTCCCAGGCTGGGGTGCCGTCTCTGGCTCAGTGGCCCTTGCCTTGTGCAGGTCATCGCTGAAGCTGCCCAGCTTGCTGCGGCCCTTGATGGAGAAGGAGGGCTGGGAGGCCTTCCCCACCGCGCGGGGCCCCATCACCACGGGCAGCATGTAGGCGGCGGGGCCTGTGGGCGCGTGGGCACTGAGTCTCATGCTGGGCGGCACCCCCCCTCCCCCGCTCCTCCCTCGGGGCCTTCCCGTCTGGGAGGCCAGGCGTCTCGCTGCCCACCTCTCCCGCCCCAGCTGGGACCCCAACCATTGGCGGGGGGCCCGCCAGCGTCGCTGTGGACCTGGGGTGCTGTCCACACGGAAGGTCTTGGTCCGGGCGGAAATGGAGTGGCTGGGCGCTGCGTCGAGCACGTGCTTGGCCGATCTCTCCGGAAAGTAGTCCCCTGGGATGAGAGAGCGGGGCGCCTCAGGCCCCCAGGAATGGCGGCCGAGACTGGTCCGAGGACACCCGTGTGGAAACACGGGGGTGGGGCCGCAGCTACTCTCCAGACGGAAGGAAGGGCCTGACATGGCCTGGCCCCAGGCCGCTGGCGGGGATGGACCCGGGGCTGACCCAGGCCGAGGGTCTCAAGGCTGAGCTGGGACGACTGGGGACCCCTGCGTGGGGGAGGGGGCCCGGACCCCCGGGGGGTGTGCGGTGGCGCCGGCGGGGCTGGGCAGCGCGGAGGCCCACCAGTTGCTCACCGGGGCCAGGGGTCAGCAGGGTCTTGGTGTGGTAGCGCCCCAGGATGGAGTAGGCGGGGCCGAGGTCATTGCCAGTCCTCAGGATCTTGGGGTTCACGCTGTAGCGGGGCCCCGGGGAGCAGTTCTCTGCCAGCAGCATGGGGGCCCCCCGGAAGCTGTAGGCTGGCGCCCGCCACTTGGTGGGCGTGTGCTTCACAAAACCTGTGGGGCAGGGCCTCTGAGCGGCCTGGAGCACCCCATCCCACCGCCCAGGGCCCGCGGCTGGGAGTTGGGGCCCCTCAGGGTCTCCACACCCTCCCGCCCACCCCAAGTTCAACAGGCCAGCCCAGGCCCCAGAGCCCCGCCCGGCCTCGGGCACTTACCCGTGGAGGGCGGGATCAGGTACTTGGGCCCCGGGCTGCTGTAGAGGGCCATGATGGGCCCCCTGGGGCGGTGCGGCCTCCAGGTGCCCACCCACACATCCTCCGCCATGGCTGGTACGTGCACAGGTGGGCAGGTGACCGGGTGCCGGGGCCCAGCCCCCCAGCCCATCCTTGCCTTTGCCCCCGGCAGGCAGCACTGCAGCCACACCCTCCACAGTGGGGTCTGGCGCTGGGGGTCTAGGGGCAGAGGGCTCCTGCCTGGCTCCGCTCTGCCCTGGCCCCTGCCCTGGTGGCGTGAGGCCCGCCTGGCACATCTGTCCCTTCCGCCCTCGCTGACCACGCCTTCGGCTCTAGGGGCTCAGAGGATGGGGGCAGTGGCCGGTGGGGCCCTTCCTTGGCTGAGGCTGTGCTGGGGGTGCAGGGAGGGGCTGCGTGGAGGGGCCTCACCTCTCGGGTCCAGCTGCAGCCCCCAGAGCACCCTGCGGACCAAGCTCCTCAGAGGCGCCCCCGGCCTTGGTGCTAGGGGGTCTGGAACAGGGGAGAGGAGAGGGCCTCCCCTCCTGCCTCCCTCCCTCCCTCTCTCTCTCTCTACCCCCCTCTCTCTCTCTCCCCCCCCTTCCTCCCTCTCTCTTCCTCCCTCGCTCCCTGTCCTTTTCCCTGGGGGATTCTGGAATTGGGAGGGGCGCCCCAGCTCTAGAATGCCAGGTGTGGAGGAGGCTTCTAGATCTGTGAGACGGACAATGGGCTCTGCCTGGGCCCCACCCCCGCACCTGCTTGGCTTCCCACCTGAGATGCACCTGCTTGGCTTCCCACAGGGTGGCAGAGGAGCGGGGTGGGAGGCTGAGGGGCTGCTCTGGGGGGTGCCATGCGAGAGTGGGGTGGGCGGAGCTGACCTCAGCCCTGCCCAGTGGAGACCGGCGCGCTGGGGAAACTGAGGTGCAGGCCGGCTTGGCTGGCTGGGTTCTGGGTTCAGGCGGAGGTCTGGCGGGACATGGGGAGCTGCCAGCCCGGCCTTTCTCAGGCTGCTCTCCCCGCAGCCCCCACCCCCAGGCCCGGGCGCCCAGCGCTGCCCTTCTCCTGGCCTTGACCTGCAGGTGAGCAGGCTCCCCTACCTGAGCACCCTCAGTGCCATGGCAGCCGTCCCTCCTGTCCGTCCCACCGTCCCTGAGCCGGCCACCCTCGTGCCACCCCGCGGACCTGGCCTCTGGCCACCCTGGGCCCTGCCCTGCCACATCGCCGCGCCAGCCGTGGGGAGGGGCTCTGCGGGGCCCCTGCGGGGTGGGGGCGCGTGCGGGAGACAGGAGCTGAGCCTGAGCTGCAGGAGGCTTTATTGATCCAACAGTCTGGGGAGCAACCGCGGCGGTCGGCCGTCCTGGCTGTGCTGTGCTGGCTGGCGGCGGCGCCCAGGGCGCTAGGAGCTATCCAGGGTGCCCAGCACTTGCACCTGGAAAGTGGACGTGTGTGGGCCAGCAGCTGGGGCGCCGTGCCCGGGGCAGCAAGAAGGCCCAGCTGCAGGCAGACAGCTGCCCGGGACCCTGCCAGGCTGCCTTTGCTGGCTTGGCAGGCTGGGCGACGGGTGGCTGCGGGTGACTGTGGGCAGCTGTGGGGCGGCTGCGGGTGACTGGGTCACTGTGGGGGACTGGGTAGCTGTGGGTGACTGGGGTGGCTGTAGGCTGACTGGGGCCGCTGTGGGCCACTGGGTGGCTGTAGGCTGCTGCGGGTGACTCTGGGTGACTGGGCGGCTGCGGGGTAACTGGGGGGTGCTGCCCTGGTTGTTCGGTAGAGGCCTGGGCAGTAGGGCTTATGTCCTGCTAGGGCCGAGGTCTTGAAGGGAGCAGGGCCCCCCAGCCGCCCTACCAGCAGCTTGACCAGCTCTGCCTTGTGCATGGGCTGCAGGCCGTCGATGCAGGACTTGAGCTCGGTCAGCGCAGCCCTGGCTTCGTCGTTGATGTCAAACTTGCCCAGGGGCCCCTCGTAGAGCTCCTCTGAGGTCCCCACCAGCAGCGTTTGCAGGAAGTCCATGAAAAAGTCATTGGTGTCCTGTCCTGTGGCCAGCCCTGCACGGTGGACAAGATGACCCAGGGCGGGCCCGTCCCAGCCGGCCCTAGGCCCCCCCAGCCCCAGCCACTGGCCTCCAGACTGCCCAGCCTGCCTGGTGGCCCTTTTGCCACCCTCCACCCTGCCCAGGTCTTCCTCCAGAGCACCCTGCAGCTGCCTGCCCCGGCCCTCCCGTCACCCCACCCTCGTCTGTCTCTGTCCACTCTGGCTCCCCGAGATCGCGGGGGGCTGGGGATGGCAAGCCCCTGGCGTGGTGGGGGCTTCCGGCTGCCGTGCAGCCGGGCTGACCTGGGCATCAAGGGTGGGCCCGGCTGCCTGGGCTGGGGCTGGGCTGGGGCTGGGCTCTGCTGGTCTTGGCTGCTGGCCAGGGTGGCCGCCTGGGGCTGGGGTCAGCAGGGCCTTAGGGGTGGCAGATGGAGCAGGCTCTGCTCACTGCCAGGGGCTCGGGGCCTTGCCCCCCCCACCCCGCCCTGAGAGTGCTGGAAACCCGTCGGTGCTCAGACTCACCGCAGGCGCAGAGTAGGGCGAGCGTCGCCAGGAGGAGGGTGCTGGTCCCCTTCATGGCCGCAGCAATGGGACTCGGAGCCGCCTCAGCCTGCTTTATACCCCTGGGGCCTCACCTGGCCCCAGGGCAGGTCTGACCTGCCCATCAGGACCTGGCAGGTGAGCGCGCAGGTGGAGCAGCTGAGGGTGTGTCCTCACCCCTGGCCTGCCAGGTGGGTGCCAACTGGACGCAGGCTTGGGTGCTGTGGGAGGGCCAGCTGGCAGGCAGCGTAGGGTGGACACACCTGGGGCATGGATGGCTGGACCGGGGATGAGCTCCAAGGCCCCGGCCAAGCTGCTGGGCTGTGGCTGCTGGGCAGGCTCACCCCCACCCCCCAGTGCCCGTGGGTCTGCCCTGGGCTCTGAGCACTGGGGCTGGTCCCAGCAGCTACTGCTGGGGCAGGAGCAGGGCAGCAGGCAGGGGCTTCCTGGGGTCTGCGGATCTGGGTGGTGGGAGATGGGCTAGGCCTGCGATGGGCAGCCGCGGCCCAGGGGATGGAACGTGGACCTGAGGAGCCAAGAGCTGGGCCACCCCTGGGCATGGCAGGGTTTCTGTGGTAACTGCTGCTGGACTCCCTCCCCATGGCCCTGCCGGTCTCTTGTCCCCTGCTGCCACCTGGTGGCTGATCGCATCCTAGGGCCTGGCTGCTCACCCACAGGGTCCCCTGAGGACAGGGCTCAGCCCCACCCAGCGCTGCACTGGGGAGTCCTCACTGGGCACTGACATGCACCCCACCCTGGCAGCTTCACATGGGCTTGTCTCCACGGCCTGTGTCACCCTGTCCCTCACTCGCCTCCACCTGGCCCTGTTTATCACAGACCCCAGTCCCTTGTACATGGCAGGTTCCCAGGAAGACACAGTAACACCCTATAACTCGCCATCACCCTAAATGTGAAAGTAAAAAAAAATTGAGAGAAGCAGTTAAAGGGCGGCCCTCAGGGAAAGCGCCGTAGACACCGTGGAGACGCTTGTGACTTACCTTTGCTTTTCTGGACGGTCTTGCAGAATAGATACTTTTAAGTTATAAAGCATTGCTATAATGTTTTCTCTTTTTAAAAATTTATTTATGCACACAAGAACTGGGGCGCAGGCCAGAGGCGCGGGAGTGAGGACTCCCCAGAGACAGAGTGGGGAGCAGAACAGGCGGACCCACTGGAATCCACTGCTGAGGGGAGCAGCGGGCGAGTCAGGAGAGGTCTGCTGTGCCCTGTGGTCACTCCCTGGCCAAGGCTGTGGACAGAATCACGCTCGGGGCTCAACCCCTGCGCACCAGGAGGGCCATAACGTTTTCTTTTATGGCTCGACATTTGGCGTCATGTGTTACTCATCATAGTGAATTCAAGAATGTGCACATCGAGTATCACATCTTATGACGTTGCATTTAAATTCCCTGCGGACAATTTGAGTTTTGGTGCAAGCTACAAAGTGAGCTTTTTTTTTTTTTTTTTGCATTCCTGTCAATTCACCAGTTTCCAGACAATTCCCGGACCCATGAGAGCTACAACTGGAGCCATTTAAGAATAAGTCAGGGTTCAGTTAGGGTTAGGGTTAGGGTTAGGGTTAGGGTTAGGGTTAGGGTTAGGGTTAGGGTTAGGGTTAGGGTTAGGGTTAGGGTTAGGGTTAGGGTTAGGGTTAGGGTTAGGGTTAGGGTTAGGGTCAGGGTTTAGGGTCAGGGTTAGGGGTCAGGGTCAGAGTTTAGGGTTTAGGGTCAAGGTCAGGGTTAGGGGTTAGGGTTTGGGTTAGGGGTTAGGGTAGGGGTTAGAGGTTAAGGGTCGGGTTAGGGTCAGGATCCAGGTCAGGGTCGGGTCAGGGTCAGGGTCAAGGGTAGGGTTAGGTTCAGGGTCAGGGTCAGCCCGACCCCGGTCCTGGAGCGCCCCCTACACCAGCACCTGCAGCCCCGCCCCTGTGCCCGGCTCCCACCTCCCCAGCAGCCTGGCTCGCCGTGGCACTCACTTCCCGGGACTTGGGGTGAAGTCCTTGCCTGTGGGAACACGGTTTCTTCAGGAGTGGCCCCAGAGCGAGGGAGGTGAGGACGTCTCCCTGCCGGTGGCTGATGCAGAGCGGCGCGTCAGGGGCCCAGGGCGGGGCGGGCTGGCTGTGGGGAGTTCTGCGTGGGTCACTTTGGGTCCTGGAGGAACATGGGGATCAGGACATTCCCGAGTGTGACCCTGTGGGTGCCCAGCGCCCCTGAATGAAGGCGCATCCCCCGTGTTTGCTGCCAGCTGCTCTTTGCTGCACTGATCAACCCCCGGGTGGGTTTTCTGGGCTCTCCACGCTGTTCCATTGAACAGCGTGTGGACTTATTTTATTTCTGTGGACTTAGGATATAATTTGGGGAATGTATTGTAAACTTTTCGGGGGCCTGACACCCCCCCCTACGCCAGGTCCAGCAGGCAGGAGGGCAGAGTCGAGTGCTAGTCTCCCGGGGTGCAGGTTCTGACCCAGTGGGTTGCATGGCGCCTGGAGCTGTGCATTTCTCATGGGGTCTGAGATGCCACCTGTGCTGGGCCCGGGCCCACGCCTGGGGGCCAAGGCATCACTACCTGTCGTGCAGGTGATGTGGCCATTCAGAGCCTTGAAGGGGGCTTTGACCCTGGAAACTGCCTCATGAGGTGACTTTACAATAACCCTTGAATAGAATCCAGGCTTTCCTGAGCCTTGAGTGACCAGGAGCCACACGGCCTGCCACACTCTGGCTACAAGTCTTTGGTTTTCTGATGTGGGTTATTATTAACCAATTCAGTGTATTGAAAGCAGTGGCCCTCTCTGCATCCGAGAAACCCCACAGCAGTGACAGCTGGGCACCGTCACCAATCAGGGTGGAAAGTTTCTTCACGGGGAGTATGTGAGACACTGAAGGGCCCTTTTCTAAGCTCTTGAGATCTTTTCTCTATAGATGGTGCTAAGAGGATTCCTCCTATTTCAGGGATTGTGTAAACCACAGTGACTCATGTGGGAACTGGACATTTTGGAGATACTCCATTTTATCTTTTTTCAAAAAAAGTTTTTGTTTATTTTTTCATAGAAGAACTGGGGTGCAGGCCAGGGGTGTGGGAGGGTGAGAGGATTCACCAGAGACAGAGTAGGGAGTAGAACAGGCGGATCTACTGAGATACACTGCTGAAGGGAGCATCAGGCGAGACAGGAGAGGTCTGCTGCACCATGTGGGTAGCTCCCCAGCCAGGCTTGAACTCAGACCATTGTGGTGACAGCACTGAGATTTAACCCCTAGGCCACTGGGCAGGGGGGAGGCTGCACTTTACCTTTTACTGTGTTAAAATGATGTTACCTCCTTCCTTGCCAATCCCTCTGTTATGCTTGTTTTGGAGAGAAGTTGAATTTCTCTGGATAGGAGAAAGGAATCAGCATTTACTGAGCACCTGCTGGAGCAACAAGTTCGTTGCTTTAGTTATGTGATCTCCATTAATGATGCCATAGAGATATTATTCCTACCCTGTAGTCGTGGACCCTGAGGTCCAAAATGGATCAGTAACTTCTCTGAGATCAAAGGCCAGATATATTTGGATTCCCAAATCTGTGTTTTGTACTGAACTGGAGGTTTTAAAATGAGGGTAGGGCCTCCCCAGTGGCGCAGCGGTTGAGCGCTGGGTGGCGAAGCTACCCGCAGCCTCTGCAGCGCCAGTTCTATCCCTGGCCTCAGGGCGAGGGTCCCACATGGTGCGCAGACCTTGCCACGCGCTGCTCCCCTCAGCAGTGTACTTTGGTCCTTCTGCCTGCTCTGCTCCCCGGTCTGGCTCTGGTGAATTCTCTCGCCCTCCCGCGCTTCTGACTGTACCCAGTGCTTGGATAAATAAGTAAATAAATCTTTAAAAAAATAAATAAAATGAGGGTAAATTGTAACCCTCTTGGAGGCCAGGGGGAGGGAAGGAATCTGGGCACCCCCACCCATCCTCGGAACAGGTCCTTGGGTGCTGGGCGTCCTCCTCCATAAGGAAGGAGCTTCAGCTTAAAACAAGATAGAACAAAACTTTCAAGTTTCATTCCACTGCGTGAAGATGCTGTCATTAATATTGAACGTGAATGACTTCATAGTTTTAGAATGGCTCTCATCCCAAACGTGATTGCTGCTTGCAAGAGACTGCAGTTGAAAACAGCCTTTTTCCAATTATTTCCACAAAGCAGGCTTAATTGCTGCTCCTACCAGAGAAAATTCCTGGAGATCTAGAACAATTGGTGAGGAGGGGATGCCTCGGCAGTGCCTGCAGCATTATTCAGGATGAGACCCCCTTTAGGAGCATTCATTTATTTATATTGTCTTAGGGTCTTCCCTGTCCTTAAAGAGCATCTCTCTTTTTTCTTCTTTTTTTTTTTTTTTAAAGATTTATTTATTTATACAAGAACTAGGGTACAGGCCAGATATGTGGGAGAGTGAGAGGACTCACCAGACAGAGCAGGGAGCAGAACAGGCAGATTGACTGAAATACACTGCTGAGGGGAGCAGCAGGGGAGACAGGAGAGATCTGCCGCGCCATGTGGGCATCTGCGGCTGGCGGGGATCGAACCGCCACTGCAGAGGCTGCGGACAGCTTCACAGCACTGCGCTCAACTGCCTGCACCACCAGGAGGCCCTTTTCATCTTTGCTTACATAGTAGTTCATTTTTGTCTAGTTATTGGTTTCTCCCCTCAGGGGTGGTCCCCATAGTTCTCCCACCACCCTAGCACCCATGACCCATCACCTTGTGCTCTTCCCTCCCCTCTGTTCACCCCCCTCCCTCCCCCTCCCTCCTGAATGCCTCAGCTCTTGGTCAGCCTGCTAGGGTTGCCTTTTTCTTTACCTTTTGTTCTGTTTCTCTATATTTCACAGGTAAGTGAAACCATCTGATGCTGGAGTCCAACTGCAGCCAAGGCAGGGTCCACGAAGGTAAGGAAGGCGTCAGCGGGAATGAGGGAATGAGGAGACACTGACACTTGATCAGGTGACAAGTATCTCCTCCTGATAGCCTCAGCGGAGTTTTATTTATGCATCGGAAATTTGTTATTTTATCATGCAATCATGCAATCATGCGATTTTATTTTTACATTCTCTAGAGGTTATTTTTAAATTATTAACTGTGCACAATCTTTACTCAAATTTCCTCGTCTATGATTAACCTGATTACAGTTTTTCTTTAAGTGAAGTAAATTTCTCAGAACTAGAAACAAGAGCTAGACAGAGTATGACTAATGTGGCCAAGCTAGTTAACTACATAAAGGTCAAGCGGGCATTGTAAGATCAGAAGGCAGCTTCCTAGTTTGCTGGGACAGTGGGTCCCCCTACTGTGGGAACAGTATGTGGTGCATTTTTTTCAGGCCAATTTGTCTCTGGGGCGCCTCAGTGCCTCCTCTTGTGAGGACTTCTACCAGGTTTGGTTCCAATAGTTCCTTCAAGCATGATTTGTTGAAGATTTTAGCATTGCTCATGGTAGGTGATTTACAAATCAGGGGACATGGAGAAATACTGGAAATCGTCACATTATCAATTATGTTGGAATGTACATTATTTATTTATTTATTTATACTCTCAAAACACTCAAATTTTTTTATTTTTTAATTTTTTTTAGTTAGCTTTTTTAAAAAATAATAAATTTTATTTTTATATTCCCCATACAATTGGAATGTACATTTTTTAAACTGCTGTAGTGCGCGTTACCAAAACAAGCATTAACGTCAATACTTATAATGTCATTTTAAAGCTTTATAGAAAATTTCCATGATTGTGAAAACTGCCATAAACAAATGAAAGGAAGTAGCTGGAGCTGGCTGCGGAGCTTCCCAACCTTTCAGGAATTTCCCCCCTGCCTGGACCCTGTCAAACAGCATGGGTAGCCCGGCTTGCACCAATCTGATATTTATCTTTCTCCTGCCTTATTGTGGCTAGCATCATCCCTTCCAGCTCCATCCATATCACCACAAGTGGCATGAATTTGTCTTTTTGATTGCAGAGTAATATTCCGTGGTGTAACTATACCTCAACATTTTCATCCATTCATCTGTTTTGTGGCATTTGAGTTGTTTCCATACCATGGCTACTGTAAATAGTGCTGCAATAAACACAGGAGTTCAGGTTTCCTGTTTTTTTCTGTCCTTGGGTAGATTCCTAGGAGTGGAACGCTGGATCATATGTAGACCTGTTTTCAGTGTTCTGAGGACCCTCCACACATCTGCCCATAGTGGCTGGACCAGTTTGTGCTCCCACCAGCACTGTCAGAGGCTCCTTTGTCTCCTCTGCTTCTCCAGCATTTCTTGTTTCCAGTTTTTCTTTTTTAACGTGGGGCATTCTCACTGGAGTGAGGTGGTATATCATTGTGGTTTTGATTTGCATTTCCATTTTTGGACTGGGTTGTTTGTTTTTGTTGAGTCATGTAAGCTCTTTGTAGATCTTTGGTATCAGTCCCTTATCTGTCATAGGTGTGCTGCTATTTTCCCCCATTCGGCGGGTGTCTCTGTGTTGATGACCGTCTCTAGCTGTATCCCCAGTTGTGTACATTCTCCCTGGTCTCCTTGCTTCTGGAGAAGAAACCTCAAAGACGTTTCTGAGCATCATGTCATGGAGTGTTTGCCTATGTTCTCTTCTGTGTATTCTACGGTGCCAGGTTTCACATGCAAGCCTTTCATCCACTGGAGTTGGTTTGTGTATGGTGTGAGGTAGTGGTCTAGTTGCATTCTTGTGCACGTTGCAATCCAGTTTCCCCAGCACCATTTATGGACAAGGCTATTCTTGTTCCAATGTATAGTCTTAGCTCCTGTGACATAGGTTAGTTCACCAATGGTCTCTGTGTCTGTTTTTATTCCAATAATGTTTTCATTATAATAGCTTTGTAGTATTCTTTGATGTCTGGGAGTGTAATACCTTGTGGGTCTGCTACTCCTAAACGGATTGTTTTTATCACCTATAGTTTTAAGCAAGGTCAAGATGGCCCAGTCAGTTAGGTGCAGAGCCCAACCCTTCAAGGTGCCCTTTCAAATCAAACAACAGCACAAAGCTGGATCACGCTGGGAAGGCTATGCATCACGAGGTATGACTGGGAACACCCAGGGGCTGAGGACCAATGTATAACATGTACTCCCGACTTATACATCACCAAGGTATGACCGGGAACGGGGTGCTGAGGACTGATGTATAACAAAGGACCCCAGAAGCTGATCAGTGGAAGCCTTGTTGATAAGATTAGAACCATGGCTGGGGATTGGGGAGTGACCTCCATGACAATACCGAGTCATCCAGCAGAGGAGAAGTGCCTGGAGGGCAGACTCACAATCCCTGATCTTCTACATTCTTCCCCTTTCTTTCATCTCCTATCCCTTAATCTCCTTCCCCTTTCCTTTTGCTCCTCGCACTTATAATCGATGCTGTGGATCAATAAGAAGGCCAGGATCTTGTGCTTCAGCAGCATCCTGCATTATGTAGCCTGCTCCACGACTCCCGACTCCCGTTTCTTTATCAGCGTGGTGTTGCCCAACGCAACAATAGCTCCTTTCTCCTCCACCCTTTTAGTCAGAAGAATTTTCGCTACTAGAGGTTGCTGTGATGCCATATGAATTTGAGCCCTATTGGTTCCATTTCATTGAAGAACACCATGGTGATTTGTGTTGGAATTGCATGGAATCTGTAAATTGCATACAAATAGGAAGTCGCATCTAGGTTTGTTACATTTTTCCAATTATGGAACATTCATAAAACGAGTGTTAATAAAAAATGTAGGTGTTATTTTCTGTAATTTCTAAAAAGGTGTTATTTTCTATAACTTCTTTTTTTTTTTTTTAAACACAAGGCATGAATTTTTATTTTATTCTGCTTATCTAGTTTTTTTTTTTTTTAAGATTTATTTATTTATTTATTTGTTTGTTTGTTTATACATGCACTGGGTACAGTCAGAAGCACGGGAGGGTGAGAGAATTCACCAGAGGCAGAGCGGGGAGCAGAGCAGGCAGAAGGACCGAAGTACACTGCTGAGGGGAGCAGCGGGCGGCAGGAGAGGTCTGCGCGCCATGTGGGACCCTCCTCCGGTGGCCGGGGAGCAGCTGGGGATCGAACCGGCGTCGCAGAGGCTGCGGGCAGCTTCGCAACCCAGCGCTCAACCGCTGCGCCACCGGGGAGGCCCTATTTTCTATAACTTCTGAAACAGACAAAGTAGGTCTGTTCTCTAGACATGAAGAAAGGATGTTTCAGATGGAAAGGCGAAGGCATTTTATCATAGAATAGGTGACCAGTTGTTGATCGTATAATATGAGGATATTAATCCACATTTCTGCTGATGGAACGCTCAGTAAGATCATCCCTTTGTCATCTGCTTCATGGAGCCACCAGAGAAATTGCTGCACTTAAGTGACTTACTTGCACGCTTTATAAAGGAATCAAGGAGAGGAATTAAGTCAGGAAATTCAAAACGTGAAACTGGAAAACATGAAGTTGATAATGAAGTTAGAGCCACGTCTCTGGTCACGTGTGTCTGTAAAATCCACAGTCCTCGATTGCGGGCTGGTCACCCGCCACTGGACAAGGCAGGGCCAGACCCACTGATCCGTGGATGGTCCTTTCTGAAGCTGGGCCTGGGGTCTGAATTTGTACCTGGCGAGCAAGGGCACTTTGCTGCTGTCTTGGGTGGGTTGGTTCCCGTCCTCCTATCTTTGCCTCCCTGGGGAGAGGAAAGGGAGGAACCAGATGTTTCCCGAGGGCTGTCTCAGTCCTTCCCTCGGTCCTCGCTGCCCTCACAAGACAACCTGTGGGTCACGTCATTTATTTACAGCCTCAAAGAGCTCTTCAGTGACTCCCATGTCCTCACTCAGGCTAAAGTCCAAGCCTCCAGACAAGCTTATGAGAGTCTTGCCATCTGCTCCTGCTGTCTCAGGCCCGCGGCCCCTCTCTGACAGCCTCCTTCTCTCTCCCCCACCCCATTCACCTGACCGAGTCCACTTCAAGGGTCATTCCGCTGGAGCCCTGCATGATGCCCCCTTGGCCAGGAGCGTGTCAGGTGCCCCTTCCAGGGAAGATTGTGGTATCTCAAATTTCCCGTCAGAATTCTTGTGTGTCTGTTGAAGTTCCCTGTGTCCCCGATTGCTTGTGAGGGTGTCCTGAGCTGTGGGTTCAGCTCAGCTCGTGTCCTAGGCACCTAGCAGACAGTGGGCGCTCAGCAACAACAGGTGAAGGGGTTGTGTCCACCTCTAGAGTTGAGGAGATACTTTCCTTTGTACAGATGAGGAAACTGTGGCTCAGGTATTGGAGCCACAAAAAGAAAAACCTACACCCCCTGGGCCTGCCTGAGCCTAGAACCTTCCATTTCAGCAGAGGGTGTCCGGAGCCGTCCGGAGCATGCGCCGTGTTGCGTATGCATGCCATGAGTTAAGTTTCGCTTTACGTTTCGCTTTCGGAGAACCACAGGTTTTTCCTGTAAATTACATGAGACTGGGAGGTACCGGGGGAGGAGCTACCAGGATATAAGAGGAGAACGCGGGAGAGAGCGGGAGAAGAAAAGAGATTTAAGAGGAGAACCATGAGAGAGGAGAGTGCTGCGAGAGGAGCAGAGAGAAGGCCAGGGAAGTAAGAAAGACAGGGAAAAGAAAGACATGGAAAAGTAAGAGAAGGAAAAGGGAAAATAAAGAAGCATGCGCTAGCATCAAGTTGTCTCAAGGCCCTCATTTCAATCCTCAGCCCTTCTCTTACGTGCCTACGTATCCCGCGGGTCGGGACAAGAGGGGGTAGTCTTGGTGCCCCTGCCAGTCAGCTCCTCTCTCTCCTTATTCAGTGTAGATGGAAGCACAGACCTGGCATCTTCTTGGGCAGGGGGAAGTGCTGGAGCAGCCCTACCCACCTCTCTTTCAACTGTCAGGGGCCTCCATGCCTGGAATGACACTGCCAGGCAGGCGCTAATCCCTCGTGGCCAGTGAGGAGATGGTGTGGTTGTTGCACCCCCAGGGCAGAGCTTCTGGCTACGGGGAGGATGAAGGTGCTCAGAGAGTCTGTGCAGCTTCTGTCACAGGCAGCGACCAGCTCCAGCGGGACCCATAGTGTGATGGACATAGCTGCAGGGCGAGCTCCTGGGTGGACCATGGTGCATTTTTACCTTGTTCCATTGAGTCCTCTGCTCAGAGCACTCAAAGCACAACAGTGATATGCTCCAGATTTTTTTTTCTTTTGGCTCCAATAATGGACTATTTTCAAGTAATAAAAAACTGTCATACTGGACATTCATGGACAATGCTGCTGACTAATTGTTGCTTCTCTTACACACATTGTAACCCTAAAAAACACTGTCTCCTAAAATTGCACCATAAAATCTGTGCCACCATAGATATGGTGGAATAAAAATTAAAAGGGGGGATTGTAACAGGGTGGTCCCCAGGAAAGGGGGAGGTTCCCTGCCCCACCCAAGGGAGGGTGGAGCTGAGCAGGAAGAGGAGAAGCTGCAGAAGAGACTGAGGAAGGAGGCAGGATGGAGCCAGGAGACCTGGAGGAGGCGCATGGAGCCTAGAGACATGTGAAGAAACTGCGCTTGTCTTTTGGTCGTGGACTGGGTGACACAGATGTGGGTGAGACCCATGGGGAGGTGACAATGGCAGCTTTTATCTTGATGTTGATTTTGCTCTTTTCCTTCCGGGCTTGTCTGCTTGTTTCTGACCCTTTTCTGTGGGTCCCCACTGGAAGATGCTTTAGACTTGTGGCAGGCTTTGGGGCTTTGCTCTGGGCCAATCCCATTTGGATGGACTTTTACCCACGAGGGGACGGGTAACTTTGGGTGCTTCATTTAGAAACTAGACTCTTTGCCTTACCTGTATTGTTTCCTAGTTTTATTAAAGTTCCTTCCCATTAAAGTCTTATATGTTTTGTGTTGATGCGGCGGATGGCAGAACCCATTTAGAATAGGCAGGTTTGCGGGGTTTGGGCTGACCCTCTCCCTGTCCTATAACAATCAGACCTTCACGCACCCGTGGCCCAGGTCGGGACTTCACTCCAATTCTTAGGAGAGCCCTGACAAAGGAGGACAGGACTCACGGTGGCGACACCCACCCGATGATCTTGCTGCATCATAACGGTGTGGAAATTCAAAGTGAGATACAGGTAAATAGCCCACGTTTCCTCCGAAGATGGTGACAATCTAAAAATTCTAAGATAGATGGGGAAGACTCGAGTGTCTTTACGTCTTGGGTGGAAATGTTGATGAGGATGTCCATGTTGTGGGTCGGTACACAATTCCATTTCCACATTGCTCAAATGGGTTGAGACTACAACATTTGTTGCTATCATTGCCACTTTGAAAGTCACCCCGTCAAAAATAGTAAAAGTCACGGATAGACATTGCAATAGTTGTCTGCTATGTATTAGTGACTTACTTTCATTGACAGTTGACAAAATTCATTTATAGGGTAGCTTTTTAGCAAAAATAAAATTTCCTTTTTAAAAAATGGGATTTAAATATTGTTGGCATTCTTTGGTTCCTCATATGACTCTTGCTATTCCCAGTGTTGTTTTTTTTTTAAAGATTTATTTATTTATTTATGCAAGCACAGAAGCGCGGGAGGGTGAGAGGATTCACCAGAGCCAGAGCGGGGAGCAGAACAGGCAGACTGACTGAAATGCACTGCTGAGGGGAACAGCAGGTGAGACAGGAGAGGTCTGCTGTGCCATGTGGGACCCTCGCCGGTGGCCGGGGATTGAATCGGTGCAGCAGAGGCTGCAGGCAGGTTCGCAGCCCAGTGCTCCACCATTGAGCCACTGGGGAGGCCCCCCAGTATTTTTTCTTTCTTTTCCTTGAGCCTTAGCACCCTCTTCATTTATGATGCTTCTGACCTTGTATGGTTTGCAGGCTTACCCAGAAATAGGCTCACTGTTGAACTCACGGATGAATCAATATAAATTTTGATATCACCGTATTTCTTGTCTATTATGGAACCTCCACTGAAATAATCAGGTTTTCAGTTCTAGAATGAGACAGAAAATGAAAGTGCTCTGTTTGGTAGTGTTGCCTACCAGGGAGAGGGGCACCCCAGACCCTGCAAACCTGCTTGCTCTAAATATGTTCTGCCATCCGCCACATCAACACAAAACATATGAGACTTTAATGAAAAGGAACTTTAATACAATTAGTAAACAATACAGGAGAGACAAAGATTATAGTTTCTAAATCAAACACCCAAAGTTACCCATTCCCTCTTGGGTAAAAGTCAACCCAAGCAGGATTGGCCTAGAGCATGGCCCTAAAGCTGCCACAAGTCTAAAGCATCTTCCAGTGGGGACCCACAGAAAAGTATCAGAAACAACCAGACACGTCTGGGAGGAAAAGAGCAAAATCAAAATTAAGACAAAAACTGCCATTGTCACCACCCCATGGGTCTCACCCACATGTGTGTCAATCAGTCCACGACCAAAAGGCAAACACAGTTTCTTCACGTGTCTCTTGGCTCCCTGCGTCTCCTCCAGGTCTTGTGGCTCCATCCTGCTTCCTTCTTTCCTCAGTCTCCTGTGCAGCTTCTTTACTCCCTGCTCAGCTCCACCCTCCTTTGGGTGGGACAGGAAACCTGGAAACTCCCCCTTTCCTGGGGACCACCCTGTTACAGTAGGACACAATATTTATATTGATCTGTGACAAGTTGACTTGGAAGACAGGAATTTCATTCTATTATGTTCTGTATTTCTTTTTCTAAAGGCAATGAACTAGTCACAGGAAGGTTTTATTAGTTATTTCAAATTTTGTTTTATGAAATGTCATTGCTCCATTCAAAATTTTGTCTTTTTCTTCCCATAATTTTGTACAAGTTTCAGGCCTCTTGTACTTGTTTATTTTGTAAAATTTTTATTTATTTATGCATACAAGATGGGGTTGTAGGCCATAGATGCAGAGACACTCTGCTGAGGTTGGCAGTGGGCGAGACTGGAGAGGTATAGTGCAGCATGTGGGCCAGCTCCCAGGCTGGGCATGGAACTCATGCCACAGTGGCTGCCAGGAGCTTGATAGTGCTGAGACTTACCCCCTTGCGCCATGAGAGAGGCCCCAGGCATCTTGTATCAAAAGCTGGAAGGTTCTGGACTTTGAATTAGTGCCTTATTATTCTCACCGTTTTTTTATTTTTACCTATAACTATATGAAGCTTGTTGACTAAGCACAATGAATATTTTAAAAATTGAAAAAGGGTAAAATGTGTTCATTTGGACCAACAAATGAGTAGGAGCCTCAGTTCAAACTAAAAATTGAAAACCCTTGATGGAATTCAGGTGATAGGGCTCAGTATAGGGGGGTTTCTTGGATCCCTCTGACAAATAATTGAATAATGTTCCTTTTCATTAGCACGCATCAAGTTTATTGAGAAAAGAGAACAGCAAAGAGAGATGTCTGCATAGACACAGGCTTCTGAAAGAAAAAAAGCCGCATTTTACCAGGGTACAGGGCGTTCTTTCATAAGGTTCCTTGATGGAATTATTGTGGAAATTATTGCCTTCGTGTCAGAATGGATTGGTCTTCTAAGTTTGATAATCCTCTCTGCTCCCACCTCTGGCTGATCATCTTTTCTGACCCCACCTTAGATTGCTGGAACGTTCCCTGGTTGGGTTAATAAAGATTTATAAATTGTCCTTACAGTATCTTCCTTTCTAAATTTTTATATTCCAATAATCCATCACCCCTCAGTAATAAAACAGAAAACAAAACACAAACAAAAACGAGGTGAGCTTGACATTAACTGACATGCAGCTGCTCTGTCCACCCCTGCTTTACTATCAGGAATGCCATATTTTCACCCTTAAATTTTTTATAACTGTTACAGGGCAGGGAGAGGGGTACCCCAGAACCCCCAAATCTGCCTGCTCTACATAGGTTCTGCCATCTGCCACATCAAGACAAAAATAACACCTTTAATGGAAAGGAAATTTAATACAATTAGTAAACAATACAGAAAAGACAAAGAATATAATTTCTAAATTAATCACCCAAAGTTACCCATCCCCTCTGGGCAAAAGTCCAGCCAAATGGGATTGGCCCAGAGCAAGGCCCAAAAGCTGCCACAAAGCACCTTCCAGGGGGACGCATAGGAAAGAGTCAGAAATAGCCAGACAAGTCTGGGAGGAAAAGAACAAAATCAAAATCAAGACAAAAACCGCCATTGTCACCTCCCCACGGGTCTCTCACCCTCATCTGTTTCACCCAGTCCACGACCAAAAGGCAAGCACAGTTTTTCACATGTCTCCTTGCTCCATGTGTCTCCTCCAGGTCTCCATCTTGCTCTCCACACTGCTTCCTTCCTTCTCCAGTCTCCTGTCCAGCTTTTGTCCTCACTGCTCAGCTCCACCCTCCCTTGGGTGGGGCAAGACCTGGAACTCCCCCTTTCCTGGGCACCACCATGCCACATAACCACAACAGAATGCTTTTTTTTAAAGGTTTATTTATTTATGCATATAAGGTCTGGGGTACAGGCCAGTAGTGTGTGTGTGTGGGGGGAGAGGATTCACCAGAGACAGAGTGGGGAACAGAACAGGTAGATTGACTGAAATACACTGCTGTGGGGAGCAGTGGGGAACCAGGAGAGGTCTGCTTGCCACGTGGGTAGCTCCCTGGCTGGGGATTGAACTTGTGCTACAGTGGCTGTGGACAGCTCCACAGGCTGCGTCCTAACCAGGGAGGCCCACCACAACAGAATTCTTAAGACTGTTTTTAAAAAATATTCTATGGTTACTTTTCACCTGCCAAGGAACAGGGGGCTAATTGAACCACTGATTGCACTAATTTTTTAATTAGTTTTGGTTGGCTGGGTCTGAAACTGAAAAGGAGTTGTGTACATTGTGGAAAATCTGAACATTAGAATAAAATACACTGAGGAACAGTGAGCTGTGATTTTTCATCAAAAGAGAAATACTTTTCGTGCTTGCCTGGTGGTACAGGGGTTAAAGTCTCAGCGCTGTCAAGCTATTGCCAACTACTGTGATGTGAGTTTGATCCCCGGCCATGGAGTTGACTCCCAAGGCAGAGCAGACCTCTTCTGTCTCCCTGCTGCTCCCCTCAGCAGTGGATTTCAGTGGATCTACCTGTTGTACTCCCCACTCTGTGTCTGGTGAGTCCTCTCACACGCTGTACCTTTGGCCTACACCCCAGCATTTGTATGCATAAATAAATAAATCTTTTTAAAAGAGATAGTTTTGTGAGTTAGCTTACTTTTTTCCTCATAATTTTCAGTATTTTGAACTGTGAACTATAAGACCCATGTGTATGGGCCAAGACTATAAACGTGAAATTGTAGAATTACAAAATAAACTCGCATTAGCTGAGTGAGGAAATGTACAACCACACTATATCATTATCTTCCTAACTAATTAAGCACGAATGTGTGTCTGTCATTATAATTATTTTCCTTGCCCTTCATGACAATTCATCATAAGTGTGTATCAATAAATGCATACTTAACAATTCATCATAAGTGTGTATCAATAAATGCATACTTAACACACGATTTTAATTTTGTCTGGTATTTAAGATTTGAATAAATTATATTATGTTTATTTTATATCTGGAATAACACTATGCCTACAATTTTATATCTTTCTTCCTTTATTTAACATTATAACATACATATTTTTCAAGTTATTGAAAACTATTCAGAATTATTGTACCTAATTTCTACATTTGCTTTATGTATATAGTGTAATATATTTTAGTGATTCCTGGAGTTTTGTTTAGAGTGTTCCCAGTATTTGTTAGTATAAGAAAATGCTGGTTAGCATTTTACAAATAAAGATTTTTATTTGTGTTCAAACTGTTACAGGGCAGCCCCGATACAAAACAGGTTGCCTGACTGTGGGTCCTCACCCATGCGCTTAAAAGGATTTATTAATACGCTACTGCTGTCACACACGAAAGGTTAATAAAAGGTTTATTTACAAGGGAAGGGCAAATGAGGAAATGTACAACTCAGAGAGAAAAGTGGAAGACAAAGTTTTAAATGCATCCTACCTGATCCGCCGATCTGGAATCCCAAATTGCACTCTGAGAGCTGGCCGCAAGCCAGGAGCTGTGAAGGCAGGAGGCGAGGGAGAGAGCGAGCCCCTCAAGGCCCACGTGTTTGTTTTTTTTTACCAAACCTGGCTGCTTAACTCCACCCTCAGGTCCCAGCCACCTTCCCTTTGGTGGTGACAGGATTTGTCTTTCCCAATGTCTTTTGGCTTTGGTCTGGAGTGGGGGTGGAGTCCACAAAGCCTGCATGGAATTAGCTTAGGACATCCTTTCCCCCTAACAAAATCATTTCCTTAGGTCATTTCCCAATTACTATTGGGAATTACTATTGAATTACTATTTCTTTTTTTTTTTTTTTAAAGATTTAGTTATTTATTTATACAAGCACTGGGTACAGTCAGAAGCATGGGAGGGTGAAAGAATTCACCAGAGCCAGAGCGGGAGCAGAACAGGCAAACTGACGAAGTACACTGCTGAGGGGAGCAGCGGGTGCCAGGAGAGGTCTGTCGTGCCATGTGGGACCCTCGTGGTGGCCAGGGATCGAACCGGCGCTGCAGAGGCTGCGGGCAGCTTCGCAGCCCAGCGCTCAACCGCTGCACCACCGGGGGAGGCCCTGAATTACTATTTCTTTTAATACATACACATATAGATAATATTCCAAATTCTAATATCTAAATTCAAAGTTCCCCAGCAGAAGGGTGATTCCAATTTGTTCTCTTCTCCGAAAGAGCGAGAATCCCGATTTCAGCGGGTTCTTGCCTCCACGTCATTCTGTCTCCCCATCTTCAAGGCTCTGACGTCACACCAGCACACACTCCTGCTTCCTGCTCCCCTTCTGCGTGGGCCTCCCCCCCACTCTCCGCGGCTGCGTCTCCCCTCGCCCGGCTGACCCGCCCCTCGGCCGTGGCTCTGGCCCCCAGTGTGGGCCCTGGAGCCTCCGCCCGCCATTACCCCGCCTCAGCCGCACCGCCCCTCCGCGCCACCAGGCGGCGCGCGCCGCAGCTCCGGCCCTGGTTTCCCCCGCGAGCCTCTCCTTCCTCAGACTCGCCACACCCCCTGCGTGTTGACGTCACGGGGCTGCGCGCTGACGCGTGGGGTGGGGGCGGAAGTGGCAGAGACGGAAGCCAGGAATGCCCACCCCAGCGGAGCGGGCCCGCTGGCCGAGGAAGGAGAAGCCCCGGGGGCAAAGCACAGGAGTGAGGGGAGCGCGCGCCGCCTGGTGGCGAGGCGGGGAAATGCGGCTTCGCGGGGAATCCTGAGGAGGCGCTGGGGCGGGAAAGGCCGGGCAGGCGGAGCAGGACGCCCCTTCTCTCACTGTGGGGTGAGCAGCGGGCTTTGGGGGCCCTCTGTGGTTGCGGGTCAATATTCTTGAGCATGTTTTTAAAGCACATGGACACGATTTGCTGTTTTAATGACGTGGAAATTTTAGGTTAGTATTTTCAGAGATGTGGGATATTCACCTGTATTTCAGTTTGATTTTCTAAACTTCAGCTGCAGCAGGACGGGCGGGCGTGGCCCGTGAGCACCCCGGGGCTTTTCCGCTTGCTTCTGCCCCCACATCCCCACCCTGTACACCCGCACCTACAGCCCTACTCACCCTTCCTGCAGCCCTGCTCCAACCACCTGCAGCCCCACCCCACGCACCTGCTGCTGCTCCCCGCCCCTGCACCTGCAGCCCTGCTCCCCGCCCCTGCAGCCCTCGCCTACGCGTGGCTCCTGCCTCTTCAGCTGCTGGGCTTGCCTTGACACTTGCTTGGGGCTCAGGATGAAGTTCTTGCCTAGGGGAACCTGGTTTCTTCAGGAACCACCCCAAAGCGAGGGGAAGGTGAGGACATCTCCCTGCAGGTGGCTGACTGCAGAGCGGTGAGTGAGAGGACCCAGGGCTGGGCGGGCTGGCTGTGGAGAACTCTGCTTGGGTCATTTTGTGTCTTGGAGGAACATGGGGGTCAGGTCATTCCTGAGTGTGACCCCGTGGGTGCCCAGCACCCCTGAATGAAAGTGTGTCCCCCGTGTTTGCTCCTGGCTCCTCCCTGCTACACTGATCAACCCCTGGGGTGGGTTTTCTGGGTTCTCCACTCTGTTCCATTGATCTGTGTGTTTTATTTCTGTAGACTTATAATTTGGGGGACGTATTGTAAACTTTTCTGGGGCTGACATCCTCTTCCCTTCCCCATCTAGCAGGCAGGAGGGCAGTGTCGTGTCCCAGTCTCCCTGGGGTGAAGTTTCTGACCCAGTGGGTTGCATGGTGCCTGGGGCTCTGTATATCTCATGGGGTCTGAGGGGCTGCCCATGTTGGTCCTGGGCCCACATCTGAGGGCTGAGGCGTCACTTACTGTTGTGCAGCCGATGTGGCCATGTAGAACCTGGAAGAGGGAACTTTGACACCTGGAAACTGCCTCAGGAGGCAACTTTAGACTCCTTGAATAGAATCCAGACTTTCCTGAGCGTTGAATGACCAAGAGCTACACGGCTGCCACACTCTGTCTACAATGTTTGGTTTTCAAAAATGGGTTTGTATTCACCAGTTCAGTATATTGAAACCTGTGACCATCTCTGTATCACTAAAGGACACCCCCGAGATTCCCACAGCAGGGTCAACTGGGTGCTATCACCAATGGGGACAGAAAGTTTCTCTGTGGGGAATCATCTGAGACACTGAAGGGCCCTTTCCTAAGCTCTTGAGATTTTTTCTCTACTGATACCTGGCACTAAGAGGATCCCTCCTATTTTAAAGAGTGAATAAGCCACAATCACTCATTCACCTGCAAAGTGGACATTTTGTGGATAATCTACTTACTTTTTAATATTTAGAATCTGTTAAACTGATATTACCTGCTCCGTTGTAAACCTTTTATGCTTGCTTTGAACTCTTCAGGGTAGGAGAAAGAAATCGATGTTTGTTGAGCACCTGCTGGACATTACCTGACCCTGTGCAACAAGTTCATTAGTTAAGTTATGTGATCTCATTGATGGCACTATAGAGATATTATTCCTACTCCATAGTTGAAAATCCTAAGATCCAAAAGAGACAAGGAACTTGTGTTAAGATCATTCAAATATGGAGAAAGATCAGGGATTTTGGACTCCATATTTTTGTCCGAGTCGGAGATTGTCAAATGAGGCTAAACTGTAAACCCCCTCAAGCCCAGGCGGAGGGGAGGAGTGTGGGTGACTCTGGCCATCCTCAGAACAGCTCCATGGATGTTGGGTTTCCTCCTTCATAAGGAAGGAGCCTCAGGTTAAAACAAAAGTTTAATGTATCATTGTGTTACATGCAGATGCTGTCTTTAATGTTGCACATAATTTACTAAATTGTTTTAGAACTAGCTCTAATCCCAAAAGTGATTGCTACTTTTAAGACACTGCATTTCAAAATAGACTTTTCTGTAATTATTCCTATACAGCAGGCTTAGCTGCTGTGCTGTACCTACCAGAGGGAATTCCTGAATATCTAGAACAATTGATAAGAAAGTGATGCCTCAGCAGTGCCTGCAGTATTATTCAGGATAAGCCCCCCTTTAATTATTAATGTTTAGATCTATCTCATCTATACAAGTGGGAAATATACTAGAAGCAGTGACTAGTGTCCTCAGGATGTTGGTATTCATGGTGATTGTTTTGTTATTCATGTTTTTTCTGTTGACAATTTTCTCAATTGTGAACTTGTGTGACAAGTGAACTTGTGTCATTTTGTGAATAGATTTAAAAAAGTTATTTACATAGTTATAAAGTTTAGATTCTTGCATATCATTCTTAGTAATTCTTTTTCAGTATTGAAGAGCGCACATCCATTCTCTGAAATGATTTTGATTATTTTTGTCATTACAATGGACCAAATGTAAAGTTGAGTGTAAAGATGTATGTCCTACTTAAAAAATGCCCTGGAGATCGAGGCAGCTCTCTTGCTTGCCTGTGACTGTGCAGGTGTTTCTTTTCACAAACCTTTTGCGTTTGCAGCTCTTTCTGCCAGCTGGTGTCTGTGCACTGTCCTTTACTTACCTTCACTTTTATTTTTATTTTTTTAAAGATTTATTTATTTATGCAAGCACTGGGTACAGTCAGAAATGCGGGAGGGTGAGAGAATTCCCCAGAGCCAGAGCGGGGAACAGAACAGGCAGACTGACAAAGTACACTGCTGAGGGGAGCAGTGGGCATGGCAGGAGAGGTCTGCGCGCCATGTGGGACCCTTGCCGGTGGCTGGGGATCGAACTGGCGCTGCAGAGGCTTCGGGCAGCTTCGCAGCCCAGTGCTCAACTGCTGCGCCACCGGGGAGGCCCTTACCTTCACTTTAAATGTTTGGTATATTGTCCTTTGGATATAAACTAAACACAAAAACATTCTATGGAGTTAAAATAGGTCTATTTCATCGTGACACATGTTCTTAAGCATTTTGTGACAAGCGTTTCTCTATCCAAGCACAGGCTGTGATCGCCTCCCATCTTTATTCGGTTTGCCATAGTGGACATAGGGCCAGCTCCAAACAGCAGTCTTAGCAAAATAAATTTCTTTGCTTTAATAGGTGTACTTACACTGCACCAAATAAAAGGTGGTACAGGCACACCTTGAAGATATTGTTGGTTCAAATCCAGAATACCACAACAAACCTAATATTGCATAAATCAAGTCACAACATTTTTGTTGGTTTCCTGGTATGAATAAAAATTGTTTGCTCTATAGTGTAGTCTATTAAGTGTGCAATAGTATTTTGTCTAACGAGAAAATACCCTAATTAGATATCACTGAGACATGAGGTGAGCATATACTTTTGGGAAAATAGTGCTGCTGGACTTGCTCCAGTCCAGGTTGCCACACACCTTCAATCTGTGAAAAGCAGTATCTGATAAAGCAAAGCAAGCAGGATGGGGTGTGCCTTTATAGACACTTCTGAGAATGATCCTTTGGGTTTTAATAAAGAATACACATCTGGATAAGTGGACTTCAATTTAATGATGATGTCTGTACATAACTATTTTTTCAGCAGTTATGTCAGCATGGGAGGGTGTGTATTTTTTTAAAGATTTACTCATTTATGCATACAAGAACTTGGGCACAGTCCAGATGTGAAGAGGGTGAGAGGACCCACCAGAGCAGGGCAGGGAACAGAACAGGCACACCAACTGAAACACACTGCTGAGGGGAGCAGCGAGCGAGCCAGGAGAGGTTGCCACGCCATATGGGCCACTCCCTGGCAGGCGGGGGGAATCAAACTTGTGCTGCAGTGGCTGCGGAGAGCCTCATAGTCTGTGTCTCAACCCTGTGCCACCAGGGAGGCCTGGTAGGGTGTATATTATTTTCCATCATAGAAAGTGCTATGAATACTCAAGGTAGTGAACAAGGGTTAGGTAAGTGCCTGCGGTCTGCCAGGGACTGGGCTATACACACAGCATCTTTAAAATTTATTGTGGTCATTTAAAAATGTAAAAAACTTATAAATACCATTGGTTGAATCTCAGTTGTAAGTAGAAAATAGGGAGTTTAGTTCTTATTATGCTATTGAACAGCTGCACAGGAAACACATATGACTTGGCTTCTGGAGAAATTCTTCCCCAGGCTGTAAATCTGTGTGTCTGCATTGAAGTAGCCAGTACTCCCTGCCACCACACTCTGATCCCTTTGCTCCCCAAACTGGACATTACTGTCCACATTTGGGATCATGGTAACATTGCTGTGCTTTATTGCTTTGAATCATTGGTATTTTTTAAGATTTATTTTTATTTATTTATGCATTTGTATTTATTTATGCATACAAGAACTCTACCAATTTCTAATTCAAAGTTTGTTTTTCTTTTTGTTTAAAGATTTTATTTATTTTTGTGTAGAAGACCTGGCGTGCAGGCCAGAGGTGTGAGGTGATGAGAGGATTTACCAGAGACAGAGTGGGGAGCAGAGCAGACAGATCTACTGAAATACACTGCTCAGGAGAGCAGTGGTAATACAGGAGAGGTCTGCTGTGCCCTTTGTGGGTTAGCTCCCTGGCTGGGGATCTAACTTAGGCCGTATTATTGTGGGCCATTGTGGTGATAGTGCTG